>NC_059139.1:56872544-57515771 GCF_020740605.2 Lemur catta | reverse complement strand
TAAACAGCTGTTATCCTTGTGCAGTGGAATGATGTTTGGGTGTTTTAAAACACTCACCTGAGTGAATGTTTATTGTGAAATAAATAAAAAAATGAATTTGGGTACATTTAAAACTATGCTCATTGATTAATTTTACAGTTGAAAGTGGGAGAATTTGAGTATACTGGAGCTTGAAAAATTAGTTTTCTGTAACTAAAATGGTGTTTTTTAGAGTTCCATTATTAAAATGTAAAATCTAAACAAGACACTTAAATATACCAACAAAATTGAATTATCTTTATGAAATATTCACTGTTGAAAATTTACTTAGCTGTATTTTATGGTTTTATCATGTCACAGTTTCATTCTTAAATTACATTTTAAACTATCAAAATGTCATTACCTTAGCTCCAAATTCCACAAGATTTGCTAAATTCTGCACAGACTTAGCCACTAGTATCAGTGTTCTTGCAGCAATAGGAGATGGGGAATCTATAAGAGAATCAAGCACAGCTAATAACACCAACTCCAAAGGTAAACCATTATAAATTTAACACCTTATCATTTCTTTACTGTTTAAATACTAATATTCTTCCATTCAGATCTCAAAATGTATTTTCTGAAAAATGTATGATCCGTATATGTATAATTCAAAAGAACTTGAGTTAAAAGGGAAAAACTGAATATGCTTATCAGTGCTTCTACTTTTGTGAAAAGGGTACTACAAAACTCAGCAATTCCCAACTGGATGATAATATTTCAAAATACCTCAAAGCTTAATGTTTCTTGCTAAAAAGACCATCAGTCCACATGCCTTTCAGGACAATTCAAAAAGCTAATTTCAACCCATTGAGATCTGCAGTTTGCGACCTGAGCAATTCCCTGCTCCCAACATTATTTGTGGTCTAACTGCAAATAATTCACTTTAAAGTCTGCACCTCAAGTTTATTGAGGAAAAAAACATGAAATTAAAAATTTTAAAGATCAGTCAAGATACATTTTTCTCTAGAACACAGACAATGGAATGTAACTGAAAAGTATTTGTGGCTATTAAATGTAAACCTTGAAACTTAATTAAGATAATTATTTAACAGTAAAATCCTATAGGTAGTCTACCTGACTGCTCAATTTTAGATTGTACTCTGTATCTTCAGCAGCTAAATTATAGTGTTACCTAGCAGGTCAGAAGCCAACAATCAAATAAATCTCTCCAAAAGAATGCCAAACCTTTAATAAACTTGTAGATTTAACCATTTTAGTTGCAATAAAAGATACTACCGAGATGTGATGGCTATAAAAGTAAAAATTAAGATATTCCAATATATTTTAATACAACTTTGAGCTTCAAATTATTAAGCTAGAAATGGTTCACGTTCCTTCTGTTAATAATGATTCATTATTATATTTGAAGTCATAAATATCACTGTTATCCTTTCTTTGAAAGAAGCCTACAACACACGACAGTCATTCCATAATGGGCATGTGAGTAATACGCAAAACTGAATCCAGTTTATTGGAATTTAAAATGCCTCATTAACATTATATAACTGCTGCTAAAAAGTCTTCAATGGGAAGAACCAGGGCCACTCACTTCATAAGTACTTACAGAGCACTACTGCAATTGCAGATATAATTTTACTTGATGTTAAAGATCCAGTTTGCAGCAGTCTAGCATGGGCTAAGCACACAGAAAGCTCTTCCCAACTTTAAAAAGCCAATTTGCAAACTTTAAAAAGGCATTATGCTAAGAGTTTGAGACACAGTAGGGATAGGGATAAAAGTAGAATGTGTCTAACCATGCCATCTCAGGCTTCAGATATTATATGGAAGAAAAAGAAAGAAGCAAAACAGAAAAGCTAAAGAAGCAGACGAGAGAAAGGAAGAAGAAAAGGGAAGGGTGCTTTGGAATGTGTTACTTCAAGTCTTAGAACTGGATAATACAAAAAAAAAAAATCCAGATTTTTAAAAAAGAGTATTCTTACTAGATAGTATGAAACTGTTTAATCTATTTTTTTTATTTTAAAGTTTATCAAAAGCTGATTACCTGAGATGATATTAAACATCCGTGGATTCAGGATTGCAGGACATATAAGTCGAAGAAAAACAAAACCACTGAATGGGAGGGAAATTTTTTTTTTTTTAGAAAACTACTACATATATGTCACATTAAAATAATATATAAAAACATTTTTTTTAAACTTTACTCTGAACTAGTGTAGATAAGCCCAAACACAGAAAGTTTTAAGAAAACTATAAGCCAAAGTATTGTATTTTAAGAACACATATACCTGCTTCTTGAATATATTACTTTTCCCAAATTTAGAATTTAGATTAAGTTTGGGAAGATGTTAAGTTTAACTGGAGTATTTACTGCTTTGGTTTTTATTTTATTCCAGGCTAGCAGTGCAGTTCACGCCTAGAGAAAGCAGTGTCCTTAGGAGCCCTAAGCATGTCTGAAATACTTTAGGAATACAAATAAATAAATCCTTTAAAGATGTACAGTTCTGTAAGGTTCCAAAACTTCCATTCTCTCATTTCTCTCATTTATTTAAAGTCTGTGATAAATCAAGTTGGTTGTATTGATTTTGTTGACAGTCATATAAAAATAAGAATCCACTGCACTAGAGAAAAACTGACTTTTTGATAAATGTATACAATAGAATGCTGAAAGCTTTTAAGGTAAGACATTAGGAATTCTAAAGTAAAAAAATTCAAATACAAAAATAACCATAGCAAAGGCAAAAATCAACATACAAGCACATGGAATATATGCACAATAGCTGTCATATATGATTTTACCTGCTAATTTTTATTTTGGGAACAAGGTAGTAATGTAAAAATGCAAGCTTACATAGATATTCCTACTTCGCTTCCTTCAGAAAGTATATACTGTCATGTAGATAATTTCCTTCTAGTTTCATTATAAGAAAAATCCACACTATACTTGCATGTAAAGAAAAGCATTATTCCCAAAGTAGTTGATAAAATTCCTTCTTGAGATTAAATAGGCACAGTCTCTGTTCTCTGTCAGAATGGACAACCCAGCTTCTCAGCATTTACCTTTGAACATGTGCCAGTCTGCTAATTTTTGGAGTCTTAGAAAATGAATGTTACTTCTCAAACAGTATTTATAGCAATTATATAACAGTTTTTTTGTCTGTAAATTTGGACTTCTCAAATTAATTTATGAAGAATCTTGCATAAATTTTATTTGAAAACATTTTGATACTTAAGTAGGTCTGTGAACCTGAAACCTAACCTGGCAACATTGAACCACATAAGAATTTCAGTATATAAATTTACTTTGTGAATTTTTAGGTTATTTTAAATTTGAGAGGGATAAATAGTTACCTACACATTTAAAAGCTTACTAGAGACAAATCTACCCTGTTGCAGCAAACAAACTACATAGCAGAATTTCCTGTTGTGTTTGCTTAAAAATTATACTTGTTTTAAACTTATAGAACCTCACACACATACCTGTGCTGAAATATTATGCTGGCAATTCTTTTCTATTCCTCCCAATCACCACTAAACCCAAGAAATACAGAAGCTATAATTCTAAAATATTATTTATGTCCATCATAACTAACCAAGAGATTTTATCTGCCAAAAAAAAAAAAAATACAAGGCCCTAGACAAAATTTAGGTTGGAGGCAGGATCGAGATATTTTCTAAACTATTTTGTGATACGGGTGTCATTAGTTGCCTAATTTTTGGGGGGGAAATATAACATGACTGGCACTATATATTCTGTATAGTATTATTAGAAAACTGCTGTAATCTCTGAAGCTTTTGCACAAAACTTCCAGTGGCCTTGAATTGGTTGGGGTATGTTTAACCTGCAGTAGTGTTAAGAATATTATTCATGATTTCAAAAGGGCAAAAAAAAAAAAAAGTAAGTTCGCTTGAGTGCTGCTGTAGCCACTACCTTTCTGTAACTGTAGGCAAACAACTTAACCTCTCCAGATCTGATTCATCTTTGGAAAAATAAGTTAAAATAATGATAATGAAGTTCTCCTATATAAGTAACCAAATTCCATGATTTGCCAAAGCAGTTCTTCCTTATTATCGTACAATGAGCAGATTGAAACACAGCTTCAGAACTGGAAGTTCTGGTTGGAGACTAGCCTGGAAGCACAGACTGTATTACAAACCAATTAATTGAAATCTAAACAGTTCCATTAATTGCTTTTCCCTTTTAACACCAAATCAATACGTCTCCCCTCTCTCTATGGTATGTGTATGTATGTATATATGTCTGTGAGTGTGTGTGTGAACTTAGTTACATATTTTGTTGGTTATGTAAGTTTTAACCTTATCCTGTAAGATTTTTTTTAAATTCCTAATAATTGACTATACATGAATGGTCATGTTTTTTAAAAATGCAGAAGGTACCTAAATATCTCATAATAACTCCTAAAAAAATGGTTTAGGAGCTACCTGAACTCAGAAAATATTCTAAGAAAAAAGCTTTGAATTGTATATTGTTATTCTTCAGATATTCAGTTATCCACTTGCCTATCTCATTTGTGATACATACAGTGATGTAACAAATGAATTGATGAGCCTTACCTAACAACTCTTGTTCTCATGGTGGTGTTTGTAGGCCACTTGTGCTGAACAGATTTCTGTAAACACCCATAAATATACCTCAGTGTCCTGCCAAAATAACATAATTATCTCAGTACAGAAAGCAAGTGAAAATACTGATCTCATAGCAGCCCAAAGCTTAATTTATCCAAATATGCCATGTTTAATGCAATTGACCTTTTCTCCCCCAAAAGTATTTTGCCAGAAGTAATGAGAGAGACATTTAGCAGGGGGTAAGAAAAACCTAATCCAGTAAGTTTATCATCAATTTATTAAGTCAGCTTCTTGACATCTACTTTGGAACAAACTTTACCATTTTTAGACTACTTCTATGTTAATAAGAAGTATGAAATAAGTATTGAAATGAGAACACAGAAGAACTAGATAAAAGTTCTGGGGACAAAGATTTTGACTTAAATTAACTTCTACCTGAACAAGTGAGTTCATTAACACTGGAGGATGCTGAGTGATTATCTGCTATACATTTGGAATAAGAAATTCAAGTATAGACTAAATGGACAGACAAGATGTCTTTAGTGATCTCCTCAAATCTGGGACTAAAAGCCTCTATTCATTCTCTAAGCTACTATGTAAACTAGACATATTGGCTTATATAAAAATATGGATTGTTTTATTAATGCAAATATTTCACTGCGGTTTAAGTCACTCCTTTTCTTTAAACACACTTTATCTTATAAGGACAAACAATAACTTTCTCACAGTATAATACCAGGATAATAGAAAGGTTTTCACATGTTCTTGAAATAGAAATTGTTCAAAACACAAATGCATAATATCTTGTCAAATGAAAATTTCACCACTTACGGTGGAAGTATTTCTGAAGCCATGAATATTTTCTCCACAAGCTCTGAAAGTATGTTCAATAGGTGTGCTAAATTAGTGTTCACGTCTTCATTTTTTTCTAACTTTGATGGACTTAACTAAGAGAAGGAATAAGTCAATGTAAATGCATCTTGGCGATGATAAATGCAAATGAATCAAGGTAAACAAGCAGTTATAGTTTTCAAGGTTCTATTTTCCCATTTTTCAATGTATATCAGTCTTTTTTTTTTTTTTCTTTGTATAAAAGAGAATTTTTAAGTAGTTTGCTCTATGGAACTCTTTCTGATGGGTTTGTTACCATTCATTTCCTATTACCCAACTGAAGAGCAAGCAGTGATTATTCAATTCTATTTATTTGAGAGGGAAAAAGCTGATTAAAACAAAAGGCTTTTCTGAATGAGATAAGACATCTTTAATAGCTAATAAGAATATCAAACGGCTTAGACAGAATTACAAACCTTTCTCAAAACTTTCCCAATAACCCCTGAAATCTCAGAGTTCTGATCTAGTATCAGTGGAGTAGATTTATCTATAAAAGTGAATTCCCTAGCCTATCTCTAAAGTCTAGAGACTCCCTACAAACTTGCTGTGTTTGTGTCCATCCTTCATGGTTAGTTACCTTAGATTTCCAACACTAAATCATTAATCTTTTCCCTTTAAGTTATTAGTAAGAATTGACAACTCAGTGCACAATTAACATTTGACAGCTCCCAGTGTACATTATCAAAAACAAGTCCTTATTTCAGTGACTTTATATCAGATCTAAATAATGTAATATCTTTCTTTGTAGTTGCTCTAGATCAAAATAAAAAGAGACAGTAGTCATATAAGTGAGGTTCCACTATCTTAATTGATTTATTTTGAATTTACACTGAAACCTTAATCCTAAAAAGATGTTTTTATTTGATTTTGTCAAAGTTATCTCATAATTCCCCTCTCTACCCCAAAAACCCTTCAAGGACAAACCTAGACGTTATGAAGTACTACACAGGGTACGTAACAAAAATCACTAGCAAAGACTTCAATTTATGTTATGCACACTTTCTGAAAATAATGTATACTTTATCGTTAGTACAGCAGGAGAAATGACAAAGTACTTTCTTGAATTTCTGGTGCAGCTTGATGGCTTCTAATCCCAAAATAAAGTACATCTTTTTTAAAGTCTATTTGGTAAAACATTTTTATAAATATATTACAGAAGGTATACTGCTCTGAATAATTTTAGAAAGTTATATATTTCCCTTAAAAATGTAATTAGCTATAAAGTATTACCTATTAAAATATGCTCTTTGCTGAAATACTTAAAACATTAAGTTCTTACCTCACAAGACTGCTTGCTTTCCATTATCTTTAAAATAGAATCTTTCAGAGCATGATGTACAAATTGTGTAGCAGTGGCTTTCATATACTGCTCCATCAAGGTGCTTGCAAGTGTTGTGGCTCGAAATAGGGTAGTGGCTTCATCTATAGAAATATGTTAGAAAAGACTATTTGTAAAGGACTGTACTAATATGACCAAATTAGGAGTGAATTCATTTTTCCTCAATGGTTACAGCCACTTAAATGTACTTTTCCATGCAGCATTGAAGTATTGATGATAACATCCTATTTTTCTATAGACTTAACTCAGTAAAAGACTTTCATATGTATAACGTCATTAGATCATAAATAGGAGAAGGGATTAACACTACCATGTTCATATGAAAAACATGAAGGTTTGGAATGGTTATATGACTTGTTTAAGATCAATAATCTGGTTATTAACAAAACAAGGACCAGAAACCAGCTCTGCTGCCCACTGATCCCATGCTTTTGAAAAATTTGAGTTTATTTCCAAATAAGAATATAACATAAGTCACAGTATAATTTATTAGCCTAAAACAAGGCTATTGAGTTTCAGTAAAATCATGAAACTCAAATATTGTCAGAAAAGATAATCTATGTGTCCAGTAGCCAGAGAACTAACTATCTATAGAATCTAGAATTAAAATGCAGCTGCCACCCATCTTCTGTCCAATGAATTGGTAAAAATTAAAAGAATATGGTAAGTATACCCCACTATTCTTGATAATGAAACACTATGGGCTTTCTTACGGTGTCTAGTACTAATCTGTTATGAAACAAACCTGTATTAAAAATACGAGCTCCCCACAGTAACCAACATAAGAATCAAAACTGGCATCCTAACTGCAGTTTTTAATGAAGGAAAAACAGAATAACTTACTTTGCAGTATGATTTAACAACTTCATATATTCAGAGATAGTCTATATATACTTGATGTATAAAATCTCAGTATTAACCCTGTTTTTTAAAGTATTACAGTAACACATCCATACCATACCTTCCATACTTATTTCTCTGTCATTTAGTGTACATAACAACAATGATTCAAGCTTTTCGTGAAGAAAAATCCTCAGTAGGATGCTAGCCAGTAGTGTTCGGTCTTGTCCACATACATGTGATAAAGCATAGACTACATGAAGCTCCTTTTGCAGTATAAGCTAAAAATGACATTAAAAAAAAAGACTGTTTAGAGTACATAATATTAAGCATTCTCAGTGACACTAACAGGAAATATGTTCTTTCACAAGTTCTTAAGTTCAGAAATATGTCTCATTGAATAAATTTATTAAAAATAGAATGATTTTGTAGCCTACATATTTCTAGTCTCTTAAAACCGAAATCATACTAATATAAGGTTTTTAACCTTCTCTAGCTATCCGTGTACCACTAAGCTATGAAATTACTATATTTAACTTACTGGGTTAAATGTTAAATGTTTCTGTTAATAATGCCAACAAAAATAATTAGACTGATAAATAACTTAATACCTCTTTAAATTCACTGTACTCTTCTTCTGGCATGATTTTTTCCATAGAATACCGTGCTCGAACACGCAGGGATCCTGGTTCAATACCTTTTAATGGTATATGGGAGCTGAGCAGAAACCATTCATCAGTTGCATGTCCTTTCTGTAACCGGCTCAACTGGCAGCGCATAAATACTTGGAAAGAAAAACAAATGATTATTGTCTAAAAAGATAACACTATTAGTCATGCAAATAAATTTTCTTGATGTTCAGTCTTCTCTATAGTGTTAAATGCTTTTTATTACAGGAGTTTTCAGGAACATCACACATTTAATACTTAAGTGCTTATTCACTCATTTACTGAATGCCTACTATGTGTTAGACTCTTGAGGAAGGGTGGAGGGTGATAGATGATTAGGACGTGGTCTCTGACTTGCATGGAAGTCAGTCTAGTCAAGAGGGCAAGAAATCAATTATGGTACAGTGTGGTAAGTGCTGTAACAGTGGTTAATGCTATTGAGTACGGAGAAATATCTAATTCAGCCTGGGGAGGTTAATAATCCATTCCAAACAGGTAACCCCTGAGCTGACTTTAATAGGATCTGGAGGTATATCTAAGAATAAAGGTAGTGAAAAAAGAAAAAGGAGCAGTTCAAATAAGAATGTATGGCCTTCCTTCTGTGTCATTACTACAGAGTTTGGATTTTATCAGAAAAGTAATGGAGAACCATTTAAAAATGTTAAGCACTTAAATAGTACAGAAATGACAGAATAAACGTTTTATAGAGAAAAATTCAAGCTTTGATCTATCTGTTAATACATACCACTTCCTTTGCTAAGCTTGAGTTTTAAGACGGTATTAACCTAATTCACCCTGATGTGAATTGTTAAATCCCACTGCCAACTGTTTTAACAACAGGCTGGAAAGAGGTGTGCTGCTGAGAACAAGAACTGGGAGCCTTTGACTACCAGAAGTGAATAAATAACATATTCACATTTAAGGAAAATTTTTAAATAGAAAGTATAAAGAAATAGGAAAACACTAGAAGTATTGACAGAAAGAAGGGATGGGAGAAGCCCCACACTGTCACTATTTTCTTGTTCTTCCTATTCATGGAGAAAAGAAGGTTGGATAGGTATGTATTTTAATCTTAGGGTCTTAAGTTTACAGTTAATTAGACATTTTGGCCTTTGTCTTTCCTAGATACATTCTTTCTCAAATACTTTTAGAAGGAGATTATACTACTTGGCCTTCTGTTTTATTTTTCAATTTCCATTTTAGGAGTGCATTTCATTATGAATTTTAAAAGTATATAAAACATGCTTTTTCTGCTTTAGAAAGAGTTTCTGTATCAACTTACAGATATCAGGATCTTTGCTTTTCTTTGTTTTATTACTAAGAGTTATTTCAAATCTATTGATGTCAGGAGGAAGATCACTAAAGGAGCAAGGAGAAAAAGAATTAACAAATGTTCTGGCATCAAGCTACTTGATTCCTTTAGTTCTAGTATCAAATAAGCCCCCTATTTCTGCTAAAGAATTTGAGTGTGCTAGATTTAAAACTAGATTCACAACAAATTTTATTATTTGGTATACAAGAATACAGACAAGCAAATTATACATTTTCCCTACCATCTTTAACCTAAACTACCAATAATTCAAATAATTCCTGGAAACTCAAGTAAACAATCTTATATGTGTAGGTTAGTGAATGTTTTTGGACTTCTCAGTAATGCTAATAACTAGGTAAAAAACCAAGAGCATTGTATTTTACTAATAAAGTTGATCAAATATAACAAAAAAATTAAAACATCTGGACTTGGTACTTTGTTCTGACAATTTAGATAACAGACTAAAAAAAAAAAAAAAGGAAAGAAAATGCAATATGGTAAAAGAAAATTATTTAATGTAATGATAAAATAAGACTTACTCAAAGACAAACTCTTCTGACCATACTGGGTTTTGCCCTTCCCTTGCATGAGTTTTTGCTACTTGGACACTATTCAGGTAGATGTTACAATATGGATTAGTAAAATGTTTTACTGGGAGTTTATGGGCTTCTTCAATATGTAAAACAAGGCTGCTAACCTAAAAAAAAAGTAAAACAAAAATTATTACTCCAGATTTCATGAATTATTAGATTTCAAAAGCAATTAAAAACCCTAAAATAGTGACTTTATTTTTCCCTTTTTAGAAAATATGGGCTTTGGTATATTTTTCCCTTTTATGTGACATACTTAAAACATCCAAGAATTTAAAATAATTCTTCCCACTTAAAAAAAATGCAATTTTATTTTACAAGTTATTTCTCCTCTTATATTCTTGCAGAAATAATGAAATACACCTTTTCTACCATAAAACAATAATGCAGAGAAAATGAAATTGAGAAGAGAATTCTTTATTAATACAAGCAAACAGCTGTTGCTACCCAAGTCAAAATCCCATGTGTTATTAATGCTTAGATTTTATTTCTATAAAAAAGAATTCCAAAGCTGAAACTATTTTTGAACCACTGACTTTACCTTCTCATTTGACAGAAAAGGACACAAATCTAAAGAAGCTAAGTTATTTGTCAGTTTTGATGCCAGAACTTAAGACTAGGTAGATTACCTTCTAGTATCAGGTCCTCTTTTTCACTTGACACCTACTACTTGTGTGGCCTTGGACAAGTCAGTCCCTCTAAGCCTCATCTTTCTCATATATAAGTATAAAGTCTACACTGCAGGTTGTTGTAAGGATTAGAAACAATACAGTCATCCCTCAGTATCAATGGGGGATTGGTTCCAGCAGATGATAAAAATCTGCAGATGCTTAAGTCCCTTCAAATGGCACAGTATTTGCATATAATCTATGCACATCCTGTACTATACTTTAAATCACCTCTAGATTATATACTTATAATACCTAGTACAATGTAAATGCTACATAAATAGTTGTTATGCTGTGTTTTTTAATATATTTTTATTGCTGTATTGTTTATTTTTTTCTGAATATTTTCAATCCACAGTTGGTTGAATCCACCAATGTGAAACCTGCAAATAGGGACGGCCAACTGTATATGTGAAGCATTAAATCTCACTGCCAAGTGACACATAAAAGGGGCTCAAGAGATGTTAGTTATGATTATATTATACCTACAAAGGATTATTTCATGGCTATAAATTTCTCATAAGAAACAAGTTGGTCTGAAACTTGCAAAAATTCAATCTAACTTTCTATAGCTTATAAAATGTTATGCTGTTTTGAAGACATGTAGTGATTATGTGTATAATTAATGCCTTTGGGGAAGGGCCACACATTTGGCTACACGAACTATTATATTAACCATTTATCCGCTGTCAGGAGAACAATATGTTAATTCACTGAGCTTACTGGATATTCCCATGAATCAAACAGTAGTCACTTCAGTCAATAAATACTAAGTTTTCCTCAAAACCCCAAGGTCAAAATTTGCCTAACTTCCTCCAGTTATCTAGGGATTACTATAAAGGAAAAAAAAAGCCAAGAAATGGAGGGTACAAAGTTACTGTTGTATGGACAAAAAAAGAGAAAGCCTAGATTAACTTTCCACAAAGGAAAGTATAGGGCATGTTAAGGTTTCAAATAAGACTGCATATTACCTAAGAGCTATAATAGTAGGTTTCAAAAACAATTCTACAGAAAACCAAAAATGTTTACTGGGATTAATTCTACAAGTCAAATAATCTTTTAAACGTTTTGTTTTTTTTTAAATATGCCACAATAATTTTCTGAAGGGAAAAAAAGTACACAACAGAATTGTTTCTACTGTTGTTGTTTTGGTATTGTTATTTTAAGTGGAAGGAATAAATAATCCTTCCTATATATTCAAAAGTTGGCATTTGGACTAAGAACCAGAAAGTATATAAAGAACATTCACTTTATAAAAAAAACAAAAAAACAAAAACAAAACTCTTTCCTGCTACTGAAGCACAAGTTGGCAGCATGGCTTTAAAATGCCTGAATAGATTAACCTCTCTTAAGAAATTTTGCCCAAAATAGTTCAGATAAGAAATAAAAAAAAGATAGAGAGCAAAGTGATAGACCAAAATATGACAATTATAAATCAAAGTAAATTAAGTTTCACCTGACGAAGGCGTTTATTTGATGTCCCTGGACTACTCTTCCGTAAATTGCAAAATGCCTGCAGACCTTTCATCCAATCCTACAAAAAAATAACACTCCATTTCAAAAATACACCCTAGTTTATTTGGTTTCCAATCATCAATTTGTTTTCTTCAAATTCAATAGTTCTTTCCTTCTCTGGACTGCCATTTCCATTCTTGGAGTATATTTGTGCCCCAATAAAGTAAAACAATAACCAAAATAATTATATAGTTCTGCAAATATCTGAATTTAGGTAGAATCTCTAAGTTAATATTACATATATCATTAATATTACATATATAATGAGTGGCCATTAGTTTAGCCAAAAAATGAAATTTACATTAAAGAAATTGTCTCCCAAACAAATACTACCTTGGGGGAAAATGTCCATGTATATTTAAGTTGCTATACTTGGCAAGCTATGTCAGAATTTAACTTGATATATTTTAGGGGAAGAGGAAGGGCTGATTACAAAACCAACTGATGAGGACTGATTTGGTGAAAAGCATTCTAATCTTTATCTTAGACCATGACATAGGTAGAAATGTATAGGGAGATTTTAGTTATTTTAAGCCTTTCAAATGACATTAGATTTAAAAAATCATTACAGCCTAATATTCAAGTTTAAATGCACCTATATACATTTTTGACATTTAAATACCTAGTGCTCTGGAGAGAACCATTTAGGTTTATTAAAAATGAATCTAAATATTCACTTTGATTTACATGTTTCAGGAAAGCTGATTTATGTCTTCAGTTTGCTGGCTATTTCAGTGAATCTGAATTGTCAGTGTTTAGAGCATGTCTTTAAAGTAGGGCAAATTAAAACCAAATCAATTACCATAGCTTTTAGAAATAGAAGAGAATAACCAAGGACCCCCAGACCCACCAAAATTGATGAAAACTGGAAATACCACTTATGGAAATGTAGAATATGAAAAGAGTATGCATAAATATAAGAAAAGGTTCTAAGTGAGGCTTGCAAAACATAACTGAAGTGCCATCAAAGTATGTGACACATGTTTATTCTAAAAGAGGAAACATGGTAAAATAACTAGAAGATCGGACACTGAAATTTAAATTTCTATTTCTAACTCAATTTCTAATATTTAAAAAAAATATGCTTTTCTCATTTAAAACTCAAGGGTACAAAGTTTTATGTGCATTACATGTAAAATGAGTTATTGAAAAATTGTATAAAGATGTGAAATATAACATTCAGTTATAAGCCATAAAACAATAGCTCATCCATCAAGTTTATTCTATAAATCTAATAGTTTGATAATTTATGAGTTAGGAGCCCATACTAGGACCAACAATTTTAAAAGCATCTGTCTCATATCCAGGGTTGGCAAATTATGTTCTATTTCCAACAAAGCCACTTTCACCTCTTAACCACTTTTAAGTT
This sequence comes from Lemur catta, assembly GCF_020740605.2. Taxonomy (NCBI): domain Eukaryota; kingdom Metazoa; phylum Chordata; class Mammalia; order Primates; family Lemuridae; genus Lemur; species Lemur catta. The sequence continues at coordinate 57,502,013 of NC_059139.1, read as the reverse complement.
CCTTCAAGAATATAAGCAGAAATATGGCAGCGTTTGTTCAAAATACAACTAAACATCCCAGAAATACTGTGGTTTAAAGAAAACAAAATATTTTTTAAAAGGAAATTTTTAAAAAACATTATTTCTTCACAGAATTACTTAAAATTTAATAAAACTTACAAGAAGGGCATATCACATGTATGAATGGCAAGTACTAAGGTAGACATTATATCTAGATTTAAGAGAATATATAGAAGAGTCCTAAAATATTTTTTTGTTTTGTTAACTAAACTTTTATTTTCAGACATGGAGTTTAACCAGTGAAGAAGAATAATACTTGTTAGCACAACTAATCTAGCTTAACCTTTGGATTATACTCAGAATATCGACAACCTTTATGAAAGATTTCAAATGAGCATTCTCAGTTGGATTCAACATCTCATATAGTTTTTAAAGGTCAACTTAAAATGGAGTTTTATTCCTAATAACCCTTCACTGCATTTGTTTCTGCATTTCTTTCAAAAAAAAAAAAGAAAAAATTCTACACATGAAACTTGTCAATCCTTAAAATAAAAAGATGATTAGATTTCAAGCATCCTTTTTATCACTTTATCTTAAATGCAATAGTTTCTATTCTAGTTAGTAAGAAACATGTGCTAACATAAAGGTTTATAATAGTTTAAGAAACAGTGTTCTTACCTCTGCTTGTTCTGGAGTTTCTCCTGCAAAGTAAAAGATGTAATGTTCTTCACTAAAGTGCTGAACTACTATCTGAAAACAGTTTGGCCTTTAAAATATAAACAAAAAAGTTATTAAGCTTAACAAAAGATATTAAAACATTTACTCCAACTTTTAAAACATCACTATATATAATTACATAATTTATATAAAATTATAATTTTTAATCTAGAGAAATAATATTCTGTTGTTCCAGATCATTACTATGAAAAAGTCAACTACATGTAAATTAAAAACAAAAAAATACTGTGTAGATTAATTTTATAAGATATTAGAAATAAAAAAGTTACAAAGAAATTGAAGCTGAATTGTTAGAATTGCACATAGCTAAACTAAAAATTTTTATACGTACTGGGAAAAGACTAGAAATGTCCTTACACCAAAAATGTTCTTAGTAATTATCTCTAAGGAGATTGTGATTTTATATTTTCAAATTTTTTACAAACTGATTGTCTTTTGTCATCCATTAAAATGGAAACATCATCTCGTGTATGTTCTGAAGTTTAAATGAAGTAACAGTTGTGTACAAATGTTAGTTCTTGTCCCCCTTTTGTAACGTTTAACACTTGTTAAAGATAAAAACCATCTTTTCATGCTTTGAGAACATCATAGAAGTAATAGTGGAAAATGTAAATTGAAAACTTACAATCTTGAAAGTTGCTTATATCAGACTAACCCCCCTGGCTGGATATAATACAAAAAATAAAACAAAAAACAGCTGTTTGAAGGCACTGGAGAACAAGCAAAACAGCTAAGACTTGTGGAGCCAAGATCATACTGCAGTAAGCCTGACATTCTCCACAACTTTTCTTTTCAAGGAATTTGCCAATTCCTAAGCTGTGTAGGGAGGACAAGAAGCTGAGATGCTAAACAGAAAGCAGCAGCTGAAAGGCTAAAAAGCTAACCAGCAAATCCAGCAGTGCTGGGAGAGTAAAATGGAGTTCAGGGCTTTCAGAGAAAAGGCTTTCAGTTGAGAACCCTGAAGGACTATGTCTTCACAATAAAGGCAAACCAGAAATAGAACAGCCTCCACAATGCTGAAACCCAAACTCCACTTGATCCCTGAGTAGATTAAGATGAACTATCCCTACTCCATCTGTTGTGAGAACAATCCTTTCTGGAAGAAATAACATTATCCATACCTTCTGTAGTTTTTCATACACAGTGTTTACCATTCAGTCAAAAATAAACAGACATTACAGGAATCAGGATCCAATGACTGAAAGCCAAGAGGAAAAAACAGACAACAGAGAAAGACATACATATAATCCAGGCATTGAGGATAAGTAAGATTTTAAAAAAACTAGAATTGAAATGTGTTGCCAGAAAATAGGTAACAAGAGTTTTGCCAGAAAGCTTGGTCTAAAAAAAAATAGAAATTCTAAATTGAAAAATGTAATAAATAAAATTAAGACCTCCACAAGTATATGTAACTGCAGAAGAGTAGATTAGTGAACTGAAAGATCAGAAGAAAATGTCTAGCTTGAAGCACAGAGAAAAAATGATGAAAAACAGAAAATTTTATAATAGACACATAAGAAATGGTGAAAAGGTACGACATGTTTAAAAGGAATCCAAGAGACTGGCAGAATAACTTTACAGGGATACTAACCAAGAGCTTTCTAAAACTGACCAAAGAGATGAGGCCTCAGGTTGAAGAAGCTCTATAAACATTAGAATAAATTTTTTTAAAACTTTATGTTAGGCACATTTTAGTTTTACTGATGGAAATTTAAGATAAGGAAAAATCTCAAAGCATCTGGAGAAAGATGAGTGGGACATTATCTCGAAGAGGAAAAAAAAAGATACATTTCCTTTAAAAGAAACAACTTGGAAGGCAGAAAACTATCTTTAAAATTGTGAAAGAAAATAACTGCAAATCTGAAATTTAACATCCAAAACATTCTTCATAAATAAAAATAAAGCAACAAATATTGCCACTGTGAAATACACAGCCTATAAAAAGATAAAGCTGTAAAAATTACCAGATATTTACTAAAACAACTTTGTGCCACTGACATATCTTTCCACTTATGCTTCGGAAATTGTTAATATTTAAAGTAAAGCAGTATTAAAAAGTCAGAAGTTTCACACAAACAAATAGAGTGCTTAGCAACCTCTTAATAATCCTGAAAATAATCTGGAAATCTTGCACAGCTGCACAACTAGAGCCATGCAGGAAAACAGGCATGCTGGCAGTGCTAACATTCTTCAGCCACTCACCTATTGCAGAAAGCTGCCATTAACTTTACCATCAGATTTCATCTAAATGCTAAAGGTCAGTGTATATTAAGTTCTATGCTTTACATAAGCATGAAAATGTTCAATGCTTGCCATATATTTGATAACAATTTTTAAAAAAGATAATAGCATTCATGTATAATTTCCCATTTTGTGCTCTGGTATTTGCATTATCTAATGACACATAATTTGATTATCAACCTATTTTCACTTGTCTTATTATGTGGTAGAGGAGATGTCTTATTTCCTTGAAATATATTTTCCTGATGCTATTCTCCCTAGTATTCAGTCTTTCTCACTTAGTGCTTCCCAACTATTGCACAGTAAGGCACACATTAAAAAATAGTTGATGGTAAACTGATATACTTAAAAAAAAAAATCTGTGTTTTTAAATGAGAGACTTGAGGTTAGTCTCATAGACATAACTTTTTCATATCAGGTTTCAGACTTGGTATTATTAGATATAATTCATGACTAAGACATTTTAAAAAGTCTTCAAATTCTTGAAAGTCACCTTCAACAAGAAACTTGGCACAGCAAGCAAGCTACAACCGTACAGTAAATGGTATACTTATTGCTTTCCTCACCACCTGACAGAACTCCTTTCTTGATATTAACAAGAATTGGAATAATTCAGAATCTTTAAATTACACTTAAAAGGATCTAACCCTTCTTTAATTCTAGCAGTTCTTTAACTGTCAAGTGAAATGTGGACTTTCTTTTTGATTGTGCAGATTTTTCTACAATCTGTACATGTTCATGTAAAAATGTTCACATCAAAATAATGCTAAAGCTTTTCCTCAAACCTACAGATATTGCTTAATATTCACATTATTCAAATTATAAGTATCACCAGTAAATCATTTTTAACCTCACTTTTCCAAGGTTGAATTTCTTCCTTAAATCCATGAACTGTCAGAACATATATATATTTTTGTATTGTACATATAATTTTTTAGGAAGTTTACCCTTTCTTCAAAATATCTGCTGGGTGAGAATCATTCACCAAAAAAAAAAAAAATTTTTTTTTTGTAGATTATAAACTTTTAACAAAACTCTTGTTTTAGACAGCTAACATACTTCAGCATCAACCAGTAGGTGTTTTGATCTCATTTCTTCACATAAGACTGGCAACATATGCAGCTTCTGAAGTAGCTTGGGTTTTAATACAGTCTCCATTTCATAATAGTATTTAATACAGAATTCGGGTCTGTAGACAAACTTATATGTATAAAGACGATCTGTATATTGCTTATTTTCCACAGTGACTTCTTGATGTAAAATCTTTAAATGTTCATGAAGCCTCATCATTAATCATAAACTTAAATAGTGTTTCCACAGGACCTTCTTTGTTTCAAAGGGTTCATTTACTGTTTGGAGTACTTTATTCTTAATAGTTTTGGTACTTCATTGAATGAACAATAATTTTCTTTCAAGTATTTCTCTAATGTCTGTAGATTCATCATTCTGCGGTGAAAATGTAGTTTCTGGATATATGTACATCATTTGATTCACAAATGCATTTACTGATGATACTATCTGAATACTATCTAATACTATTTGCAAGTCGTATCTCTTCTATTTAACTTTTTGCCCTTAAAGTTAGCAGTTTCCATGCAGACTGATAAAAACAGCGCAATTCCAACTCCCCAACTGTGTGAAGCATTTTTGCCTCAGCTTTAGCTATTCATTGCATGATCTCATCCAAGTTTAACCTGGTACTGTGGAACGTATCTATGAGAAGAGGGGAAGAGGAGGGAAGAGAAGAAATTGTTTTCCATTTGGAGTTTACAGTTCAATTTTTTTTCACAAGAACTATATATTTAGTGGTACGATAGCAGCATAAGGTGCTTGGCACCACTGACTGACTTATTCAATAACTTTTATGCAGTTAGGCTGGGTAAGAGAACAATTACTGGGTTTTAGCAATCTGAATTTAATAGATATCTTTTTTTTTTTTTTTTTGAGACAGAGTCTCGCTCTGTTGCCCGGGCTAGAGTGAGTGCCGTGGCATCAGCCTAGCTCACAGCAACCTCAACTCCTGGGCTTAAGCGATCCTTCTGCCTCAGCCTCCCCAGTAGCTGGGACTACAGGCATGCACCACCATGCCCGGCTAATTTTTTCTATATATATTTTAGTTGGCCAGATAATTTCTATTTTTTAGTAGAGACACGGTCTCGCTCTTGCTCAGGCTGGTCTCGAACTCCTGAGCTCGAGCGATCCACCTGCCTCGGCCTCCCAGAGTGCTAGGATTACAGGCGTGAGCCACCGCGCCCGGCCTTAATAGATATCTTAAGTGGCCTAATAAGTGGGTTGACTGTTTTTTTTAATTAAAGCTACTATTTTTATCTTGTGACTCTTATGACTCTCCAGCATTAATCACCAAATTGCCCTTTATGGTGGGAAAATAAATATCTTTACATTAAATTATAAAGATGTAACAATGGAAAAAATCTAAATTAGTTATATTCTTTTCAAGAACTCCCTTATATATTTTACAACATTAAGAAACAATTTTAACTTGTTTTAATAGGAAAAATATAAGAAACAAAATGAAACTAAATTTATGCATGAACACAAAAAGTAACTTCATTGATGATTAACAAAAAACTAAATTTAAGTAATATTCAGAATAACTGGGTGATTTAACAAAAGGAAGTAAAATAAAGCCACTATGAAGAGCTCTCTGTCTGCAAGTGTTATGTACCAATTCTTTTGCCTCCATAAAATAATCAATTAGAACAGTTTATACAGGAAGCCATTTAATTTTTGAAATGTAAAACACTTGTTTAAATATTTTTATTACAATAACATTTTACAACCACCAGTATCTCAAGGGACGCCTTTACTGATTAATGGCACACTGGGTGGGAAGGTCTAATCAACTATCCAAATGAATTCATACCCATCCTCCAAGACTCAGTTCAAGCATCATCAATTTCAGTATTACCAATCTCAATAAAGTTGTCCCCAAAATATCCATTTACTGTTTTAACTGTTTTAGCACTGATAAACTATATTTGATAGTAAATAGTGTTGTCTCCCCAACATCCTCATTCACACAATAAGTGAAGCAGCCTCACTACTTGGGCAAGATCATTTCCAGCAACAGGGCTGGGCACCGAAGGGCCTCATTCTATTTATCAGAGTAATCCCATTCCTTTTGCTACCTCAGGTAACCCAAGACTAGAAATTAGTACAGAGGTGGCTCAGTAGCGTATTCCCAGGATTTTTAATAGCTAGGGGAGTGAATGCTCACAGTCCTTTCTCTGGTACCGTTTGCTACCAGGTGAGAAACTGATTTGAAGAATTCAACACACATGAAGGCAGAGCAGAACTAAAGAGGAAAGAAGCTGGCAGCTTGATCCAGCCCCATTTGAAGGCCTGTGAATTCCCATACTGTTAAAAAGAGGGGGGAAAAATGTCAAGAAATCTTATTTTACCCAAACTTTGTGTTTTTTGGAACTCTTTCTATGAGATGTTAGGGAGTATTCAGAAAAAAAGGGAAGGGTATCAAGGTCAAATGAATTTATGACATACTTCATATTATCTTTGAGACTGACAACATAGACGCTAAGACTCCAAAAATCTTTGCTGTAAGGAAAACTATTTGTTCAATTCAGCATTTCCCAAACCTTTTTGATCATTTAAAAAAATTGACTACCTATCGAAATCACAAATAACATAACATTATCTCCTAAACACACTGAAAAAAAGAAATGACATATTTTTACAGGTATTTCTCTTGAAGTTTCACAACTTCAACAGAAAAAATCTAGATTTGCCTAACAAGAAATGCCATCCTGCAGCAGAAAAACAAGTTGTTAAAAACATTTGTTTTAAGTGCTTTGTGTTTTATTAGTCATAACAATGGGTAATAAAAGTGGTATGTATATCTAAAAAGACTCTGGGATGCATTATTTATAATACAGTGAAAAGTAAAGAAAGGCCATTGTTCACGATCAAAAATCTAGATATAATCAAGAAATGGATTTGTCTAGTGATGTTCAGGATTTAGCTGATACATTTATATTTATTTTAAAAAAGAACTTGACATCAACGTAAGAAAAATGTTTTGTTTTTTAATTTCAAATACTTTTTCCTATTGAAATAATTGTTTTTATGGTATGATTGCTTTTTAATGTTAAGTTTCTTAGAAATGTGGCTATAGAGTTAATAGCAGAATTGCATGCAGCTACTACTGTTGGATGCACTGAGTTAACAGAGAATGTACAAAAATCAGGGGAAATGTGACAAGACTCAAAGTCACTCAAAAGATTGTTGGTGGGGGCAGGGAGGAAAAATGTGCTATATATAGCTGAAATCTTACTACAGGATCTGTTATTCCAAAGATTTCTACATAATACAATAAAGTAGATTTTATACATAGGTAGACAAAACTTACCCTAGAAAGTAAATCTGACATTTTCAGAAGATGATTTTAGAGCTCCCAAAATTGGTTTGCCTTGCTATACTTTGAAATGATCTGAACATACCCACTATTTTATTATTAAAACAATTCCAAAAGAAAGGTAGGAAACCAAATTCTTACCTGCCAAAGAGACTATCATGAACAACATAGACAGAACATACACTGAGATCTATTAATCCTTTTGGTTTTGTAGCTCGTTTTTCACTTTCAAAATAAATAAGTTGGGCATCACTGCCCTCTAAAATAAAATATAAATTTTTCCAACGTTTTCCTTTACCTATTAAAATAAAAAAAAATTATTTTCCCTTAGCCAAACTGTGAAATCATATATTAGAATAATAAAAATTATTGGTGGTGAAAATAATTAAATATATTTCCTTTTTTATGCCAAAGCTTAAATTCACCAATCTTTACATAAAATGCCTGTAACTAATCTGTATATTTTGTTATATTGCTTATCTTAATGAATCACAGAGTAAAATGACAAGGATACTTTACTATATCTTTAGCGATTTCATTATGATGAAATCTTCAAAATTCTTGTTTTGGAGTAATTCTTTTTCAGTCTTAAGGAAAAAATCCTTACACTAAACAACACCCCCACCTCTAACTCCCAAACATGTCTTTATGTTGAACTGAGGTCAATCTATAAAATAAAAACATCAATACCATGAATATGCCAAGTGCCATAAGAAGTGTCTCTTTTATTTAATAAAAAAAAAAAAAAAAAAAACATGGGGGCAAGGAGCAAAGAATCTGGTTGGAAATGTGCACTTAATATACCTGGACTCTAAATTTTGAAGGATGCTTAGATGCACTCTGAACAAGAGTTAATTACTAATAATGTCAGAACAACTTACTAGATACATATGACAATGGTAAGTTCTATGCCTGACATTTACAATGCCTCTATCAAATGGGTTAACAGTAATATATTGAAATTGAATCCTTAGTCTTGAAAGTTTACTTACCCTTTTTCAGGAGATAACCTTTCTTAACAATATTTTTATAAAAGGCATCCTTTGTTTTACGACGAATTGTATTATAGATTTCCTTGCCATCGACTGTATCATTGAGTACTTGTTCTTGATCCTGAGTTTAAAAAAAAAGAAATTATTTCATGAATTCTTGATGGAAATGAAATAAAAAATCTACTAAATTACCGATTAAAAACCAAAGTGTGTTTAATACTAAAATCTAGACATACATGACACATCCTTCTCCTTTCCAACGAAATTCTCAGAAAGGTTTCCTTACCATTTCCCAAGAACAACTAATAAGCTGTCTGTGTGTTCAGGGACAATTAATCTATTTTCAGTATTTTCAGAAATACAGTTTTATTATATTTTACAGCAAATGATGTTTTGAAAACATGAGTATGTCCCAACATAACTGGTAAATTAGGATCAATCTGAGCACAAAGTGAATTCATGTTTGCTTATACACAATATCTGTGGGAAACACTAAGTGAACACAGAAAAGTGCACCCAGCTGAACTGAAATGTGGGAATTTAAAAAACACACCCCATCCAAATATATAACCGTTCCCTCAGTTCAACAAGTGTGTTATGCTACTCTCATCCACCCATCTACATCTGGTGTTATAACTGTCTCATATCAGATAATCCTCCTCCTACTACTTCACAACATTTTCATGTTTCAATGCTTCTGAAGGCCACTTCACATGTAAACTTGAGGTCTTTTTTTCAAAACAAAGTAACACATTTATTGCAGCATTTATATATTTCTTAACATTTAGCATATATAAAACTATGCTACATTTCTGTTAGGTTCCTATCCCTTTTAATGTGTCACCAATGGAGTTCTTGAAGTGTACACTCCTAACCTGACTTTTCCTACAAGCACTGTAGTTTTTATTGCTTGATTTTGCACAATGCTATGATTTTTAGGAATGCATATGTTACATCATAGCAGAGCTGGAACTGCTAAATGCCCCAAATAACAAAAAAAAAAAAAAAAAAAAGAAAGAATTTTGTCAGGAGAATACAAGGCAAGTTTATCATGATCCTTCCAGAATAAGTCAATCTTCTATTTTATTAGCAGACTCAACTGGAATCAATGTAAGTTAGTTTTTTAGTTTCTTTTTTGAGAAGTTCTTAATTGCAAGGATGAGTATTATATGACTTTTAGTCCTTTCTAGAAGCTTCATGGGTCCATTCAATCCTCTTAAAAATCTAAGATATGTCATGGGATTTTCATGATTTTATTTCTCCTATATCTTGAAACTTTCTGCTGTTTCATCATCCTAAGAACTATTTCATCATTATTCAATAATTATTCCTAAGTATGCTAAAAATACTAAAATAATAAAAAAAAAGAAGAAGAATGAAATTCCTACAGCAGGGCTGACATACTGTGGTATGCACGCTAAATCCCATCCGCCACCTGTTTCGGTACATGAAGTTTTATTGGAACACAGCCTGCTCATTCCTTTATGTGTTGTCTTTTGGTTCCTTTCAACTACAAAGACAAGAGTTTAGTAGTTGAGACAGAGAATGAATGGCCCACAAAACCTAAAATATTTACTGTCTGGCCGTGTACAGAAAAACTTTGCTAACCCCTGGCCCAGAGGATGATGTAGTAGTGAAACAAATCATCTGTATTGCATCACTCTTTGATTTTTTTTTTTTTTACTGTGTTGTCAAGTATTACAACATCCTTCCAAAAAGTATAAAGGACCATCTTTCTTATTTTAGCTTTCATTAAACACAGGTAAAAATTCGGAACTCCTCATAATGGTAAAGAGAAAAAATTGTCAGAGGAAGATATTCAACAATTATTCAAAGACTCAGAAAATGACTGCAAAGAAACAGCTCTCTGGGCTCCACTGATGGCAAAATTGATTTTGATAAGCAAAATCTCAAGCCATTATTTTTGAGATGATGATATACTCAATAAATTTTCTCAAACTCAAAAATCGCTAAGTGGGCCATGTTACTTCTAAGAAAAGGGAAATATGATGCTGTCATCTCATTAGTAATTTAGTAGAAAAGACATCATCATGCAATATTTTGTCACAAGAACCTGGATTATCCTATTTTGCTAAAAGGAAATGAGACCATTCTTTAAATTTTTGTGCATCAAAAATTTACCTAAGATGAAGGCACTCTGTATAATTAAAATTATTGAAAGAAAACATATACTGAAGAAATAAAACAATTCACTGGATCATTTTAAATGGTGTTTCTAAATCTAAACAAAATTATTTTACACTCAAAGACTGTACTCTCCAACAAAATTATGAGCCATCAAAGTTTTCAAAAGTATTGCATTTTGATGACAAGAATGAGAACGAATCATAAGCTAGAACCCAGTAGTGATGTATTTAAAATATGGAATGCAAAATGCAATCAGTATTGAATTTTGACAAGTGCAAGAAAAACCAGAGTAATTATAAGCAGAACTTATTAGAGATGTATTGGAAATCTGGAATTGGAATTTACAAGATGGGTACATTCCAGGTCCATGAATGAAAGATGTAAAGCAGTTAGTTGCATTCAAAAGACATTGCCCATTTCAAGTATGTAAGCCTTTATAACCATGGAAATATGGAACAAAAATTTGAGTATGCTATATTTAAATTCTTATTACACTTTCTAATAAAGTTGTTTTTTAGATTATCCCTTTATTCTTATGCAAATTATTTGTAAAATGACTTAATATAAAAAATTTAAAAGCGTACATTGGACTCAGATGATAAAATAGTGATGACTACACTTTCCTGGTAAAAAAGATTTGTATTATTTATCAATCCTTATTTCAGTGGTGATGATGATACTTAGTATTAGATGCAGAATGGGACATTTTTATGGTTGTCATTTGAGACATATTACTACATTTAATATTTGGATTTAAATACCTGATTTCAACATAACCTATATAAGAATTTAAAAAATTATGTTATAGTAGGAACTGGTACACTGACCTACAAATCCTAAAGGATTCCAATATATCAGAAGACTCTATAAGCAAAAACACAATTTCACTTTTAATTTGTACTAAATCACTAGATGAGAGGACAGTTTCTCTGTGTGTTCCTTATCTCAGCCCACTCTCTACAGAGTTCTGGACAGAGAGGTCCCCATTTTACACACTCCTCCCCAAGGAAAATGGATAATCTGATTGGTAGGAGCGTGACAGCTGCTGGACCAAGCTTTCTCCTACAGGTTAGGTATGCAGGCTCCTAAAGCCAGACTTCAGTTGTAAATCCTGCCTTTGTCCTTTAATAGCTAGGAAAACTCCATTTAATAAGATTATTTTACAGAGTGCCAGGGACTGTTCTCATTTTTCAGATACATCAGTGAACAAATCAAAGATCCCTATCTTCACTGAACTAAAGTTCTCACCAAGGAAAGAGATGATAAACATAATAAATAAATTGTATTATATGTTAAAAGATGGTAAGTGCTTTGCAAGGTAGAGCAAGTTACAGTATCCAATAAGGTGTCTAAGTAAGTGTCATTGTAAAGCTATCAATAATTTCTGAGCAAAAACTTGAAAGATGTAAGAGAGTTAGGCAAGTGTACATCTGAGGGAAAATCATTTTGGGCAGAGAGAACAGTTAGAAGCAAAGATCCTAAGGAAGGAAAGAGCCTGCCATATTTAAAAAAAAAAAAAAAAGCACGGATGCAAGTATCAGGGAAAGAGTGACAAGAGGGGAACAGTAGAAAGAGATGAGTTCAGAAAACTAATGAGATGCCACTGCAGGGTCTTATATGACATTTACTCTGAATGAAATGGAGAAGGTCATCAAGTATTAAACAGAAAAGTGACAAGATCTGACGTTTTGAATGGATCCCACCGCTGTGCAGTATAAGGGGACAAAGGGAGAAACGGAGATGAAGTCAGATTCTGGTAGAGGTCACATTCTAGACATATTTTGAAAGCAGAGTTAGCATAATGTTCCTGACATGTTGGATACAGATAGATTGAATTCTTAAAGCAACCTTATAGACTTATATATTAAAAGTTTACTAGTGCCACATGTTACTTATTTTTCTAACTATAAAAAATTAAATTAGAAAAATCTAAGCACAAATTCAGGATGAGAAAAATTTATGACTTAGTTTGTAGGCAAATAAAATTTATGGACCTATGAAACAAATCAAAATCATAACTTACTCAAAGAGCCAATGTGAATTTCAATTAAGAATATAGCAGTGGAATTATATGGCAGGATCTGTCATTGAGGAGGCAAAGGCACCCTGACCCCTAATAAAAAAAACCCTGAGCAATGATTTCGAGAAAGTACACACCACACTGTGTTGTCCTTTTTTTTTTTTTTTTTTTTAAGTTTGTTTTACTTTTGCAGTAATTAGAAGAGCAAGCATCCAAGGTCTGCCAGAACTGCCAAAAGTAGTACATCCATGCTGACTGTAGTTATTAGAAAGATGTCAAGAAGGAAGTAAAACTTAAGATGGATTTTAAACTAGCAGTATTTAGATAGGCAGAGAGGAAGAGACTGATATGGTGATAGAAAGGAATACACTGAGATTTAAAACATACTAGTATTAATTCACACAGTTTAAAGTGGGTACTTCCTGCTGGAAAGCAGAGAGTCATTTATTCAATCAATATTTATTGAACACCTAATGTCAAGTACTGCACTATGCACTGGGGAAAAAATTTCAAAAAAAAAAAAAAAAATCTCTGCTCTCATGGACCTTATATTTTACTAGCAATGCATAAGTAAATGAAGAAAGATACAAGTATACCTCAGAGATAACTGCAGACTTGGTTCCAGGCCACAGCGATAAAGTGAGTTACATGAATTTTTTGTGATTTCCCAGTACATATGAAAGTTATGTTTACACTATACTTGATACATATTAAGTGTGCAATAGCATTATATCTAAAGAAACAATGTACACATGTTAATTTTTTAAAACTTTACTGGTAAAAAATGCTAATGATTATCTGAGCTTTCAGGAGCCAGTTCTAATCTTTGTGCCAATGAAGGGTCCTGCCTTAATGCTGACGGCTGCTGCCTGATCAAGGTGGTGGGTGCTGAAGGTTGGGGTGCCTTTGGCAATTTAGTTTGCCACATCAACTGACTCTTCCTTTCATGAGAAATTTCTCTGTAGCATGAAATGCAGTTTGATAGTATTTTATCCACAGTAGAGCTTCTTTCAAAACTGGAGTCAATCCTCTCAAACCCTGCCACTGCTTTATCAGCTAAGTTTATAGACTATTCCAAATCCTTTGTTGTCATTTCAACAATGTTCATAGCACCTTCATTATAAGTAGAGTCCATCTCAAGAAACTACTTTCTTTGCTCATCCATAAGAAGCAATTCCTTATCCATTCAAGATTGATCATGAGATTGCAGTAATTCAGTCACATCTTCAAGCTTCACTTCTAATTCTATTAACATTCTCTTGCTACATCCACCACATCTGCAGTTACTTCCTCCACTGTAGTTCTAAACCCCTCAAAGTCATCCATGATGGGTGGAATCAGCTTCTTCCAAACTCTTGTTAATGTTGATATTTTGATCTCCTCCCACAAATCACAAATGTTCTTAATGGCATCTAGAATGGTGAATCCTTTCCAGAAGATTTTCAATTTACTTTGCCCAGATCCACCAGAGGAATCACTGTCCCTGGCAGCTACAGCCTTGCAAAATGTATTTCTCAACTAATAAAACTTGAAAGTCAAAATTACTCCTTGATCCATGAGCTACAGAATGGATGTTATATTACTGGGCATGAAAACAACATTAAGCTCTTTATACATCTCCATCAGAGCTTTTGGGTGACTAGGTGCACTGTGAATGAGCAGTAATATTTTGAAAGGAATCTTTTTTCTGAGCAGTAGGCTCGATATGGGCTTCAAATATTGAGTAAACCATGCTGTAAATAGGTGCTGTCATCCAGGCTTTGTTGTTCCATTCATAGAGCACAGGCAGGGTAGATGCAGCATAATTCCGAAGGGCCCTAAAATTTTTGGAATGGTAAATGAGCACTGGCTTCAACTTAAAATCACCAGCTATATTAGCCCATAACAAGAATCAACTTATCCTCTGAAGGTTTGCAGCCAGGCATTGACTTCTCTTCTCTAGCCTTGGAAGTCCCAGATGGAATCTTCTTCCAATAGAAGGCTGTTTTGCCTACAATGAAAATCAGTTGTTGTATAGCCACATTTGTTAATGATCTTAGCTAGATCTTCTGGACAACTTGCTGCAGCTTCCACATCAGTAATTGCTGCTTCCCCTCGCACTTCTATGTTATGCAGATGGGTTCTTTCCTTAAATTTTATGAACTAACCTCTGATAGCTTCAATTTTTCTTCTACAGCTTCCCCACCTATATCAGCCTTCATATAATTGTTGAGAGTTAGGGTCTTGCTCTGGATTAGGCTTTGGCTTAAGGGAATGTTCTGCCCAGTTTGATCTATCCAGACCACTAAAACCTTCCCCGTATCAGCAATAAGGCTGTTTTCACTTTCTTGTCATTCATGTGTTCACTAGAATACCCTTTTAATTTCTTTCCTTTGCATTCACAACTCGGCTGTTTGGCACAAGCAACCTTGCTTTCAGCCTATCTCAGCTTTTGTCATGCCTTACTCACTAAGCTTAATCATTTCTAGCTTTTTATTTAGCATGAGAGAAATGCGACTCTTGCTTTCATTTGAACACTTAGAGACCATTGTAGGGTTTTAATTGGTCTAATTTCAATATTGTTGTGATTCAAGGAAAAGGGAGGCCATAGGAGAGGCAGAGAGATGGAGGACCAGCCAGTCAGTGGAGCAGTCAGAACATATACAACACTTATCGATTAAGACCACCATCTTCTATGAGTGCAGTTCATGGAAGCCCAAAACAATTGCAATAGTAACATCAAAGATCCGCTCATTACAGATTACCATAACAAATATGGTAATAATAAAAAGGCTTGATATATTGCAGGAATTACCAAAATGTGACATAGAGACACAAAATGACCATGTTGTTGGAAAAATGGTACCCATACACTTCCTTGATGCAGTAAAGCCATAAACCTTCAATTTATAAAAAACGCACTACCTGCAAAGTACAATAAGGCAAGCACAATGAGGTATGCCTGTATATTAAAATGTGACAAGATCATGATGATTCTTGAATTTATATTTGCCTTCAGAATGATTTTACCCCCTCCCCTGCCCTGGTAACGCAATGAGTAGTAGGGATAACCATCTGAAATAAACTTACGAAGAGGAAACATTGAGAAACTAGAGATGCTACAGATTACTGTACAACTTCATCTGGGTACACAAAACCTCTTTCACAATCCTTTATGTCCCTGGAATATCAGTACCTCCATTTCCACATAGGAAAATTCTTAATCATTCTTTTTAAGCACCTTTTTCTACACTTTTTTCTAATCCATGTGACACCCTTTCCCTACCTCACTTCAGAAAGTATAATGAGGAAGAGAGACTAATAACCCCATGCATTAAGCAACTAATATTTAACAGGCTTTCTTGTTCAAAGCCAATCTTTCCTCTTATGTTCTGGATTTCATTCAATCATGCATTCTGTAGGACCTTGTATATAAGGTACTGCCATTACTCATCCCCCACTGACCACTGTATCACTCTACTCTTTACAATAGTCTTTTTATCTATTTATCTATCTATCTATCTATTTATTTATTTATTTAAGAGATGGGGTCTTGCTGTATCACCCAGGCTGGTCTCAATCTCCTAGGCTCAAGTGATCGATCCTCCCATCCCAGCCTCCCAAATAGCTGGGACTACAGGCACGAGCCACTGTGCCTAGCTTTTACTGTAGTCTTTATGTGGAGTATATGAACATGCTCAAATTCTGCTATCATAAAACTATAGGCAAATTAACAACAAAATAGAAAGTTTAAACCCTTTTTGGCCCTGATCCTTTTGTATTTTTTTTTAATTTGCTTATCATGCTTACCAAAATAAGCCTGCCTATAGTTTATAACCCTGCTACTTTTGCCTCCAAAACACTCCCTCACTGTCCTAGTGTGACTTGGCTTCTGCCACCATGACTGCGTGTATTCTCAAAAAGCCACCGAGGCTTTCCTAATTATCTAGAATCAACATACATGTAAACTAAGATATTCTCTTACAATTTAATTTCTGAATCTAAATAATCTGCAGTTCTCAATTTTATCCATTTTTAATTGTACAAAAGTGTGCATAAACATACCACCAAAATGCATTTTAAAATGCTAACTGTTGCAAAAAAAACAAAAATAAACAAAAAAAACACAACAACAAAAAACACTGACCTGCATTGGTACAGGTTCCTTAAGATAATACCCTTCAACAATCTGTTCTTTTCGATAGTGATCTATGATGTCCCCAATGCTGTTAAAATAAAAATTACTAACATTGACATAATTGACTTATAAAAAATGGAAATCTTATAAAATACATGTAAACTCTGTTATCAAGGATTATCTATTATCAAATATTTATAAAGCATACAATCCAAATACATTAATAGAATAAATAATCATAATAATCACATTATTCTAGTAAAACAAGAAGGTTCCTAATATAGGTTTACAGGTCAAAATACATGAGTCAGAAGTTTCAATTTCCTATGCACATAAAGTAGGCAGCCAAGTCAATAATGCCCATACTCAAAGACTCACCATAAGTGAGGAAATAAAAGCTTATGGTTTTGTTTTTGGTTTTTAACAAGAGTACTACTTCTGAGATATTGAGAATGAAGGGCTGACAGAGAAACGGCATTTATTTAGGAAGCAGAGTTCAGACAAACTAAGAATTCTTATCATCAAAACATTTACATGTTCTGCTTTTATATCAGATGCAGTTAGGTCATAAAACATACGAATAAGTGAAAGAAGAAAGCCTCCCCACCCCACCCCTGAAAAAAAAAAACAAAAAAACAGGAGGTAATCCTACATGTGGGAATATAGCAAGAAAGGCTGATTGATGACTTTAATAAAAAATGCTATAAATTGTTCTAAATATTTGAGAAATGTTACAAATAAAACTGAAAATAAAATGACAATGTATTTTAACATAAATTTTAGCATGCCATAATGTGGGGTACTTTTAATATTTAAAAGGGGTCTTTCTCTATAATCAGTAGGCCACTAATAAAGTCCTAAATATTTAAATCCTGAAATTTTAAACCTAGGAAACATTGCCCCAAACAGATTTTGTTTAACCTATTACTTGATTTTTTTCATAATTCTTTTTACTGATAAAATAATTAGTATATGTGTATGGGTATATATCCAAATATGTTATCTTCCCAATACTATGAAGTTAATTTAAACCAAATATAAATAATGTTAAAAGCAAAACAAAACTGAGAAGATAACTAATAAAAAAATGAGTATGAATAAATATGAACTAAATACCAGAGGCAGCATTTAATACAAAGGCAGAGGGGTAGGGTAAAAATGAGACAAATAAAAAGAAATTACCATAAAAAAGACAAGGATAGTTAAGTTTTTAAAGAAAAAATATAACACCACATAAATCCAAAATTGTTAAAAGAAAAATGAAAATCAGGAAAATATTTGAATATAACTAGATACCACCAAATAGATGTGTTTTAGTGCAAAAAGCATCAAATCTATGAAAATCAGTAAACATCAAAGTTTTTGGCTCAGTAACTGTAAAATGAAATCAACCCTGTTGTAGCACCTCAATGTTACAGTATAATTGTTTTCCATGAACTCAAAGAATAGGAAACTTGTGAAATATAGTTCAGATTGTTAATGAGCAAATTCCAAAGTGAGTAGCAACCAATCAGACAGGTTTTTACCAATGAGGTGGACTTAGGAATATTTTTTAAAATTAGTCTTCTGTTCATAATCTACCCAGAAACACCTAAAGAAACAGTCAAGGAAGATACAGCAAACCAAAATTTCCTAGACATTCCATAAAATTTCTAGCCATGAAATCAGACAGATTTACATCTCAGAAAACTAAAACATGTCCAGTATAAAATTACTTCTGAAATAAATTTGAGTTTTTAGAGAAACTATATCCTATACTCTAATTTTAGTAATACACTTAATATATAAAATCACATCCTCCTCTTCTTGAGGCCTAGATAAATGTTAATAATAATCTTCAAAGTCTGACCAAAATCCTCCTTCGGTCTCACCACCATCTCAACTCTCTTCCACTGATTCTCATGCATATTTGTTTATCCCCTGAATTTAACATAGTCTGTAAAACATCTTTTCTAACAGACCTGAGCACGAATAATGCAGAATCTGTACCTTTTTCTTTAATGTATATGCACAGGATCTGCACAGTACATTTCACAAGGTAGACTGGTCAATTACTATTTGCTAAATTCAATTTACTGTTAAATGCCTCTATTTTTTTTAAACTTTTATCATAGGAACATTAAAGTTGTATCTTAACAGGTTCTAAATCAAACAGATATAACTGCTACCTCCATTTACCAAAAGTCTAATGTACAGTTAATGGGGAGACAGGACAGCAGAGTACTGTTGTGTTAAACAGATTTATTGAAAAATCTTACTTTATACATTTGTATCTAAACAATAAGTGATAATCATAAAGGTGAAGCTTCCTAGGAATTATTTATGACATTAATGCTGAAATGGAGTATATAATTCCTAAATAACTGTAAAATCTGTCATTTTCCAGGTATCATTCACATAATTTGGGCCTTTCTTAAAATAAATTAAATATTAAAACTAGAAACAGCAATACAACTAACTGAACTTCGTAAGATGAACATATTCACAGGGAGCAAAAATTCTAAAACTCAAAGGTCTGTGGGAATGATCAAGGCTACTAAAATCAGCATACAGTTAATTTTTTCAGATGTCTTTATTTTGCAAAGAGACTAATAATTTTGCAGTCATTTGGAAAGAAATGTACTTAAAATATTTCTTTTTGCTTGTTAGATCATGGTCTTTATTGACACAAAAAGACTGTATGTTTTACCACTGTCTCAGTATGCAGGAAGAATTTCCATCCTTGCAGGATATAGGCATTTTAAGGAAGTTTAAGTTAGTAAACAAAACAAACTCCCCCAAAATATTCTACACAAATTATTTTATCTTAAAGAAATTCCATATGTACATTTATTTAGTTAAGACAATGTTTTTAATTTATAATTGTATATGTTCCAAATCTCTAGAAAACCAGACAACAGAAAAAATTAATTTTCCTACAGAAAGAGTTGAAATTGCAACTGGCTAGATTTTGAACAAGGATATCTAGAACCTGGAATGTAATGCAGAAGGTACTAAAGCAGCTTAAATGTGCAAAGAAGGTATGAAAAAGGGTACAACTGCCTAGACTCATATGTTCCATCTGATATCTTACAACTGTCCACTGAACTCTAGCAAGCAACTAGAAGAACTTATTTTTTTTGTTTTGTTTTCCAAATAAACTAGCTGCTGGATCTCAATTCACTCAAAAGTCTAGCTGGAATTGAGAGAAATTCTAACTGGGATGGATAATGCTACTGTGATGTTTAGGGGCTAACCTAGGCAAATGTCAGTATTTTAGAACAAGATTATGCCGGTCTCCAAAAAAGGAAAACAATGCTACTAGAGTAATCAGGTATGGGGAAACCTTTACCCAGAAATGAAGATTACTTTCTATTTTACAGAAAAAATGCTGACATTCTACCATGTGATTTCCTCTATTAACTTATCTTCCTAATCAAGTAACTTAAATTCATTGTGAATTTTGAGATAAGCAAAGAGTTTACTTTGAAGGTGAGAAGTAGAAACCAATAATTACAAATAAGAAATATCAACTTGAGAACAACCCAGTTACATAGTAACATTATATAAATCTCAGGTAACTCTTTAGGAACCTTTGTTTCCTATTAAAACATCTCACTGTTAAAAGAATATATTTTCTTTTTCTTAGATTAGATGCTTTGCTTCTCCTACAGATAATATATGGAGTTAGCAAATTTGTTGCAAATAGCTAATGTACAAATAATTTTTGAAATTGCAAATTATTTTGGAAAGAAACAAATTATAAGTTAGTAACTTTTATGCATCTATGACATTGCCTAAAAAATTTTTGGACATGACTACTACTAAATTATATTAAGGTCTTGTAATTTTAAAAAGTAAGGAGTTTTTATGTAATTTTGAATCTGATATACTATATTATCAAGATTTCAACTAGTTTGCCAAAACTAAAAGATAACTAAAAATTTCTCATGATTTACCTGTTATAATATCGGCCTCCCATCATAAACTGATTGTTTGGTGTTGGACATATTTTAAATCGCTGAATATTTTCATTGGTCCGAAAATAAAGTGAATAATCACCAGGAGTATTATCTGAGGGCCTCACAAGAAAACTGCAGACTTGGCCAACTGCAAAAATTAAGCTGTTAGTTTTATTCCCTAATTATCAAATAAAAAAGAAAAAAATATTAAGTATTATAATTACAAAGTATATTCAAGGTCATAAACATGTAAATTTTCACCAGGAACTTATTTTTTTAAGACAATTTTTTCATATTTTCTGGTTTATGATTCACAACCACCCATGTTACATGTCTGCTAAATCTCTAGTATAACTTACCAGCTTTATTACATAAAAACACAGAGCAGAAATTTTGCAGCAGTTACTTCTGATCAATAATGGAAAGACTAACCTAAGCACAATTAGGGGATACTGGCTAAATTCATACCTTCTCCCTATAAATCCTCTGAAGACGACTCTAAAAAATGACCAATTTTGCTTAGGAATACTCTGTACTTTATCAGTGTTTCCAATTAACTATTAAACAGTAAAGACTACAATAAGAGAATCGTACCAATATCTTACAAAGGTATGTTCAAAACAACTAAAAAATTTTTGTACATTATCAAAATCAACACACATGTACTATATTTTATTCAAAAGACATGATCCTGAAAAAACATATAGAAGCAAATAATTATATATTAAATATTTTCATATTAACTTTAGAGAAGTCTTTTTGATATCTTCAATTAGCAGTGACTCCTAATATAGAGATGGTCTGCCACTTCTCCATTTAAATCCTGATGACATAGAAAAGATCAGGACTTGTTTGTTTTTAGGAAAATAGAATGAACACTTAAGACATCAGATGTAATTTTTGTGTAAATTACTAATAGTGCCAGTCATCTAGCAAAGGCATTTAATACCAAGTAATTTCACATTCAATACAAAGAAGTAAAAAATAAACCTCCTTAAACATCAAGGCTTAATACATAAGTAAACAAAAAAGTTGCAGAAACTGTCTAATTTAATACAGGTTGAAATAAAAGTGTTTCTAAGTTGATAAAACAAATTTTGGTAACAAGAATCCAGTATACTCTCTATACTTCTTCTAGAAGGTTGAGACAGGAATTTCATGCAAAATCGTTCATGCAAGTTCTTATGAGAGCTTTTCAAGGGAGAAAATCCCACCAGATTCTCAAAAAAGCACGTGACCCAAGGAAAATACAAACTAATGTAAGGAAATGAAGTCTAGCACTCCTTTTCAACTTTACATGCCTAAAACAAGAGTGTCTAAATTATCTGGTGAGCACAAGTTCCAAAAAAGAAATGGAATTCAATAAATTCACTACAATGAGTATTTTTAGTTGCACTTTGAAAGCTGATAGAATGTCATTCTGGTTTAGCATTTGTTCTCTATTACTACCATATAGCATTATCATATTCTTTATTTTTTGAACCCACTTAAACCTACATCCTCACCACAAAATTATGCACTTCAAAAACTGCTTCAAGTCTTTCAAAGTGCAAAAATATTAATTTAAAGGGCAATGCCTTATGGCTTAAAACAACAATTCAGATCATATCTTTAATAATCAACAGTTTATTTACTACAAGAATCTATTTCACCAAATACAGAAATTATCAAACAAGGGTCATTTTTAAAGAAATACAACTTCTAAATTACATATTACAGTTTCAATTTGTCTCAGAAAATCAGATCTTTTATAAGATGTGGTTTACTGAAGAACTATTTGGCAGTTAAATTAAATTCAGCCTTAAATATTTAGTAAGAATAAAGAATGACAGGATGATTTTTATTTTAAATAATAAACTCACTATACAAATCAATTTTTACTTTGCATTTCTGTACAGCTACAAGAGTTTTGGGAAATGTTAAAATGTATACATTTTAAATAAGCCTCAAATATATAATTCCACAAGTACACCAAGATAAACACAAGAATGTTTGTTGCAGTGGAATGGCAAAAGAATTAAAAAACAACACAATATCCCTCTATAGGGGACAGATTAGTTACAGTATTTATATAATGAAAAGCTTATGGCTATTAAAAAGAATAATAAAAATTTATATCTGAACAAAAGAAATGATCTCCCAATATATATCCTAACATGAAAAAAGTGTGTTACATACTCCTGTACATGTGTGTATGTGCAGGGGTGAGGAAAGGAGATTCACATAGACACAGAAAACTTCCAGAAACATAGAGAAAGAACTGTCATCTGGTATTACTTCTGGGGAAGGGGCCACAGGGGCCTGATGTAAAAGGAAAACATTTCATTAAATTTTATACTACATGTATGTTTCAACTAAAAACAGAAGAAAAAACACCAGCTTCTTAGTGCTAGGAAAGAAATTACAACATGCATAAACATTAACTGAATGCAAAAGGCAAAATACATGATAAATGGTTGGTTCACCTTTCTATTCTTTTTAAATAGACATTAGAAAAGATAAGTGAATATACAAGTACCTGTCATTAGTAAATTATAAGCTTCTTGTTTGGAAATCTTCCCATGGAACCATCTTAAAAAGAGAACCAATTAGATATATAAATCAAGAGTCCTTTTTGCTGTTATATGATCAAAACTAAACAACCAACATAATGAGCTTAATTCAAACTGACATAATGAAATAAATGCAATGCAATTGATCAAATTATCTCATTCTTATCACATTCATTACATTGTGTAGACACACCATGTTTAATTTCAACAAAATAGAAAAAAACTAGAAACTACCAAATATAAACTACAATTTCCATATTAATTACAACACAAAAACAGAAAAGATTTTAATCCTGATAATGACAAACTGATACATGCTTACTTCATAGTTAGCTGTTTTATTCTTTTGGGGGGATGGAGGGGAGGAGTAGTAGTACAGGTAGAGCTCACTCTAGAATTGCTTAGAAAAAAAAATTAATGATTCAATTTTTCTCATATTTCTCTCAAAGTAAATTTTCCTATAACGTAATAAATTCCCTCTTCAAATAAAATCAAAATGTTGATGTATTCTTTACTGAAAGCCAGAAAATAAGATGGGGTGATGAGAACAAGTAGATACTAACATCAAGAACTGAAAGAAAAGAAGGACGTAGTATTCCTAATTCTACTTGAGGTACCTATCAAACTCAGTTGCTTAAGTATTTTATATTCTGTATTCTTAAATTAAGCCTTTAGAAATTATTATAAATGTCATTATTGTCAAGATACATAACTCATGATAATTAAAGTCTTTAAATTTTACCTTCAAATAAAATAACAAATCTGCTTTAAAAATTATTTAGTAGTCATCAAAGTATTTAAAATCTCCTTTTACTTACATGAAGGCCTATTATCTATCTTGCTGACTAACACATTTCTACACTGTAGAAAGAGGGAGCTGGAAAGAAACTCAGCTAAAGTTATATCATCTATTTAATCGCAAAGGGCACTTGTGGATGTTACTGAGACACCCTGAAGAATTTAAAGTGCCACTTCACTGCCATAGTCCCTGCTCCTTAGGAAGCACACACACACATAAAATAATCTAACAATGCAAATTTAACTTGTCCTAAATACCAGATGAGTAAGAAATTATATAAAGTTGGAAAAATGGAAGAATAACAATGGTATTAAAAATAGGAAAACACTTCCCACTGAAAGTGGGATTTATACTTTACACTATGAGAAAAATGGAAATAGTTTTAAATATTTACTGGCATTTGAGCTACTTTTTTTATTTGAAAAAGCTATTTAAAATAGGAATAAAAATCCAAATTTATAGGTTCTCTTGAAAATCAGGAGGATCTCACAACACTAAACTCACATTGTTACACACATCAACTAGACAGAGTGATCACCTTGCAACAGGCAAACACCTTCTAGTTTTCTACTTCCCACAGTCCTCCCTAACATCAAGAGTGAATGTCAGTTGCCATTTATCACCACACTTACAGTGTGGTTTTTTGACAGTAGGGAAATGGTTCCATGTACCTTAATCTCTATCAAAGAGGGGGGAAAAAATCAAAATTATTGTGTTTAGAGAAAAATGGGAAAATATACACCTGACCCATTTCACTTGCTTATGTTACCTATCTGACTTTTCCAAGCATTAATTAGAACTTGTAACTCTTAATATGGGTAGGAGGGAGACTTTAATACAATCAACAAGATACAGTCTCACTAACAGAGTCTATTTTATAGCTCCATGAAATAGCAGGAAAAATAAACTCAGGTATAATATCTTATATATTCCATTTAAGGAAGGGTGAGGAACTAAGTAGGGTGATTGCAAATGGAGTATTCAGCTTAATGTTTGTAAATTCTAGTAGTTAGAAAACAGAAAAAGCAAACACTTGAGGCAAGCTTTACATTACACTCATGTACCTAATCTTGACAGGATAGTAAGAAAAAATTCTACTAAAAAGATATTAGAATATTATCAGTCTGTTAAAATAATATAAATAAGACAGAATTTGGATTAATGGTTAAGATTTTGAAAAAGTCAGTCTGAAAGATTATGAAAAGAAAAACCTTACAGAATGTTATTAAAATGGTAAAGAACCATTATCTTGGCAAATAGTTCTCTGACCACCCCCCCCAAAAAAATCTGAACCGCAAAATGCATAAAAGATGTGGCTATAAAAACAAGAAATACTTACAAAGCACAATCAGCAAAGAAAAAAAAAAAAGAAATACTATGAATAATCAATAATATAGAAAAATGTGAGGAACTGCAACATTCACAATGTTATAAATGTAATCTTTCTTGAAAGTCTTTAGTTTGATGATACAAGAGTATAGGCTACCTTTTATTTAAAAATAAAACTTTATCACTGGATCCTTAAGAAAATATTTAGACATCAGTCTCCTGAGTCAAATAAAAAAAATTTTTAAGTCACTCCAAAAACACTTTAAAATATTTTTTGGCCAAAGTTTTCCAATTACTAAGTTTACAATTTTTTTTTCTTTTAATAATTAACACAAACTCACATTTTGCCTTCATGTGGATCTTCTTCCCGGCCCTAAAGGGAAGACATTAAGACAGTATTTTATATAATGAACTATTAATCTACTTTTATTAAAATTCATAAAAATCATATCTTCAAACATATCTCCCTATATGTACATAAAAGAAGTTTCTGTTCAAGAAATATCTTTCCCTAACTCTTTCCCTTATTATTCTACCCTTGCTGCCATACGCTAATATAGACCCCCTTCCCCCTTTTTTTCAACTATTACAGTAGCCCAGCTAGTATAATTACCTCTGTGTCCCACCCCACCACTCCAATCTGGATTCATCAGTTTCAACTGCAGCTCTGCCCTGCATTAAGAAAAACCAAACCAAACAAAAACAAGTTTTTAAAACCAAACCTTTAATACCTCTCTACTGCCTACACACCCCTCATTCTGTAACCAAACTCCTTTATCATAGGATTCAAGTCCACATTTCCTGTTTCACACTAACAAGTCTCTTTAGGTACTTAAACCATGGTTACAAGTAACTAACTATTTGCCAATCCCCCACCACTGTAGCTTGTTCTTTTTGTTCTTAGAATATCCTTTCCACATATTGCTTGCTACCTGGTAGATAAACATCTAGGAATGATCTACCTCAAATGCTACCTCCTCAGTGAGACATTTTGGGCTCTTAAAAAGTGAATATCAACTTTTACTTTGAATACAAAAGACATCCTTCCTTTTATCATCTTTTGAACTTCACTCTATACTATATTCCTATTTTTTAAGATACAGCAGTATTATTCACTCCACTATAGTGGCTATATGCATCTTAAGGTCTTTGCCATTCTTTGACACCCACCACCGGCACAAGCACCAGCACAATGCTGGGTACATAGTTTTCATTGAATTTCTGTTGAACTGTAGTTGTAATAGCTAGCACAGTACCTGGCACTGAGTTCTCAGTGAATAAATAATGAAGGAAGGAGTAGAAAAATGGGCTAACTATAGATGGATTTACTTCCCGCGATCTGATCCTCATTCATTAAATACCTAATTAAACTAAAAGCAAACATTCACTGAATTCATACTAAATCCTAGGCAGTATACTAAAAAAAAAAAAACTATAAAAATGAACAGTATTATCATTGTCCAAAAGGAGTTATTTTCTTTTAGAAGTTTAAACAATAAATTCATTTATACAATGTAACGGAATGTAGAATTAACAAGGTGCTACGGAAACACAGGAGGAAATAATTTAGCCTAAGATAACCTAGAAAGGCAATTAAAACCCCTGTGAAAGAAGGGGTGACACATGAACTGAACTGATAGCAATGAATCAAATTTTACAAGGCAGTCTATCAGGGCAGGAGTGTCAAGGAAGAGTGAATAGTACAGGTATAGAAACATTCATAAATTTGACAAACATTTACTGAATGCCAACTAATGCCAGACACTATTCTAGGTAATGGGAATATATCATGGAATCAGACAAAAATCCCTCCCCTCACAGAGCATACATTCTAGAGTTAAAACATAAAAGTATAAATGTGCTTGGAGAACAGTAATTAGAATTTTAGAGAGGAAATTTCTTAAATCCAACCACTAACTGAATGCCTAAAACATGTTTACAATCTAGACAATGTCCAAATGGTTTTTCAATCTATAAGGAATTCACTATCTTACAATAAAAGCCCACTGTGAAAAATTATTCTAAATATTGGAGTGAAAATTGTTTATAATTCTAACTTGTAATTATTGCACTATTAATTCAAAGTATGACTATATTCATTTTTAGCAGCCACATCACACTGTTCACTCGTATCAAGTGAACTTGTTCTTTTTAAATTGATCCAGAATTCCAAGAGCTCAAGAAAATCCAACTATACTGCAATTTCTTTAAATAATAAGGAGGAGGAAGAGGGTAGGTAGTACAGCAGGGATAGAGAAATCCAACATAAAAGTTTAACTAACAAATTTTGTAAGAAAGCCAACACAGACAATAGATGCTCCAGTTTTAATACTTCTTGCCTATATGGAATAACACTCTCTCCTCCTGTAGAATACATAAGACTAATCTGGGAATTAAGAGCTGTAATTCCAACTCTTGTACTAAGTAACTATGTGAATATGAGTGCGGAATGTATCATACCATTTCCTCAACTCCTTCCACTTTTCCTCAGTATGTTTTACTTCTATACATCAAGATCTGGGTGCCAGAATAGGCAGACAAGAGAATTAAGAGCAAAGAAGAATATTCTCCACTGCCATCTTCCTGGAGCAATAATCAGAGCACAGGTTTCAACATATTATCAGGTCTGTGACATAATTTGAAAACAGTAACTGTGACAGTTGTAAAAGACAACAGAAATCCATTATATCCCACTGGACAAATCCAAAAGGAAAAAGAGAATTTCAAAATTTTAATATAATGTTTGATATATTTCAGTGACACTATTATCTCTAAAGTACAAATGCTGCTTGAAACTGCTGACCTGTTTTCAAAAAATCCACACATATGGTAATTTATACTGTGATAAGACAACTAATAACATATTATGTGATAGCAACAGAAACAAGGGGAATATTCAAAATGCAGAATCATGTAATAATGTATGTGTAATAATTGGATTTTTACAAAGTTACTGGAAAATTATGCATATACTTGGAAGATAAAGGATCTGAAACCAAACATATACAACCATGATCAGTTTGCCATAACTTCATTTATGAGGAAGAACAAGAGGGCAAAAAAGGGATAAAAATAAGCCCAAATGTTAATACATTTTTTTCTTACTTAAAAGATGTCTTAGTATGTTAATAGATTTTTAATTCACGGAAACTCATGAAAGCTTTCTGAAAATTGGCAGCTATGTATTATAACATGCTAGCTTGATTAATTTTGCTATAAATAAATAGCATTTACTAACAGTAAACAGATTTTAATGAAAAATTCCTTATACTTTTCAATTAAGGTGTTTCACAGAAGAATGTATTCACACCTACTTTCCTTGATCACGGACAAGTTCCAAATCTTATAAAATATTTAGAATCTGGAACTGAGAAGAATAAAACAAAACTTACCACCTCTTCCACTAGGTCTTCAACAATAAGGCCTTGTTCATCTGTTCTTAGATTTGTAACCCACATCCATCCATCTTCTAATTCATTATGAACAATGAACATATCTCCTTTTAAGAAACTGAAAACAGCAATCATAAAGTTATTAAAATTAAAAATTTAAACATGGAAATTTGAATAGCCATATACCACAACACAGAGATAATATGATATTGGAAAATACAAAAATTAGACTCAAATACCCTAAATTTTTGTCCTGTTTCTGGCATTATCTACATGCAAAATTCTGAAGACACTTAATAATCTATATCTTAATTTCCTCATAAGTAAAATGGGTTTGATAATAGTACCTGAACTATCTATATCATGAATTATTGTTAGATTTGAACTAAAATGTTTATAAACAGTAACTAATTATATGTGTACTGCAGGCTTTTGAGTGTAACTCCAAGAAAATTAAGTTGAAAAATTTAAGTTTTAATGTTATTACTTTCAGATGTAGGTTAGCTATAAAATCAAAAACACAAAATAAATATAATTAACATATTATACATATACAAGATACAGAGTTACTTCAGAAAAAGTTTATGTATTTTATTTTTTATAAAATACTACCAGTGGAGTCAAACATGTAGAAAAATTTCGTACAAGAATAAGGAAAGTCTTATTTCTTCATTTGTTTTTGTTTTTCTTCCCTTTGAGGCAAGTGAAATGAGGAATAGACTTCCTCCTTTAAATCATGGGATTTTATTATACATTGTAAGCATGTATAAAAATATCACATGGGCCCCATAAATATGTATAATTATATCAATTAAAAAGAAATTCACTATGAACTGTTAAATATATTTTCTTGCAAGATGTTTTATTAAATGCATAAATACCCTGATTATCAAAGAGGATGCATCCAATAAAACACTCCAAAAAGTTTATTTTAGATAAACACAGTTAACTTTATCATGGAGATGCTTATGCCAATTAACATTTTTCTTATTAAAAAAAAATAGGGCTTATTTAACCCACTCAGACACCATCATCCAATAAGTATAAGTATAGCATGTTTTCTCTGAAAGTGGTACCAAGGGATATAGTATTAGACAAGCATGCATTTTTTTGTGTTATCAATTTCAGAGGAGGGGGTCACATATACAACTCAGTTTCCTTTCATTTGAACCTAGATGTTTTCAACCTCCACACAATAAAGGGAGCAAGAAGCTGCTGATATATATCATCAATATAAAACCATCAAAAAATTCCCTGAATTTTTCCTTTCAGGCTCAAAAGAATGCTTCTGAACACTTAAGGTTTCAAGATTAGTTGGACACTACCACTGACTCTGTATCTCCAACCTTATCTGTCATATATTTTTCAGCTATTTTCCTTTCAGTTTTAAAATTCACAAACCAAAGTTCTATTAAGTAAGAATGAAGAATAAAAAGTTCTCATATCCTTGAAAGTTTTAATTGTTTAAACTATCTCAAATTGCATTGCTTCTTGGACAGGTTTCAGCAAACAGAACTTGTACACATTTTTTTTACACTGTATTTGAATAATCACAGAACACTGCATTCTATCTTGCTTCTACAACCCTTCTTAATGATAGCCAGTACTTCACTAGAGGAATGGTAGACATTATCACTTAATCAAATCAATTATTCCTTTCTAGAACCAGCTACATTAGCACATTAAAGAAAATCACTAAGTGTTCAAGAAGTTGGTGCACAGGGACAAGAACTAAAACAGAAATGAAAAATGGCAAATTTCATTTCTTGGTCAAAAGTAGTCATAAGAGATTTTTAAACTTTCAAGTTCTGTTACTGTTGCTATGCCAACTTTTCATAGTGCAAAAACAAAAACTTAAAAAAACAAAAAGCTTACTAGTATAAATAAGATGACCATAAAATTCTGTCTGTATTATTTTGCATTTCCCCCCAAAAGGGTTAAAGTACTTTAAATCTCATTCATTTTCAGATGTTTTTACCTTAAAAAATTCATAAGTATATTCAAATTTTTTAAAAAAGACTCATAACTTCATATAAGTTTATATCATCAAATTAAAACTTACACATTCTAATTCTTGTTTAAACTTCCCTCTTCCTAGATCAGCAGTTATGAAAATTTTTGAGGGGGTCTCTCTGGACCCCTTTATACTCTTAAAAATTGATATCCTAAATGGATTTTATTTATATGTATTCTGTCTACTGATACTTATATTAGAATTTTTAAGTCTTTAAATAGTAATTCCTCTAAAAATAATATATCTCATTAAAGAATATGTCTAAATAATTATAACTTTTGTAAGTTTAGTGAGAATATCATTTTATATTTTTACAGATCTCTTTAATGTCTGGCTTAACTGCAAACTGCTGGATTCTCATATCTGTTTCTACATTCCATTTGTTGCTATATGATTTTTTGCTTGAAGTATATGAAGAAAATCTGGCTTCAAATAAACATGCAATTGTGAAAGAGATAAGTATTTTAATAGCCTTTTCAAATAATTATAGATATTCCATGATATTACACCAAAAACTCAACAAATGGTGCTTTCTTGAAGGTTAGTTGTAATGTGGAATCTAAAACTACATATCAATGAACTTTCTCTAAGCATTACAGTGACATCCATTGGTCTACCTTGCACATTAAATGTATCTTTTACCCATGCATGATTTTGTAATATCACTCATTGATCATTTAGAAAATATTGGTTCGTTGGGCTATATATATCTTCCAGTTGTTAATATATGATACATTATCAAAACATCTCATTCTTTAATATCACAACGAATCTCATCAAAAAAGTCATTATTTGGGAAGCTGTCAAGCTCTTAAATGCCATTATAGGGTTTCTAAAATTCTAATTTTTGCTCAAGAACTCAAATTTTGTCATTGGCAACAAATACAATTAGTTATTTTCCTTGAAGTAACATTCTCACTTTGTTCCTTTTCAAAAATATGTCAAACACTTGAGTCTGAATAACCATAGTTTGCCGGTCAAGTAAAAATGGTGTGTATTAGCAAGCTAGTTCAGCTCTCAACGCACTGCTTTTCCTCATGACACTGAACTTTGGTACATAGCAGAAGTGTTTTATATATACTTCTCATTTCATCATACAGAATATTAAAAAGATGTGTAGTCAAGGGTTGAAATTTAATAAATATTTTTTACTGCCTCATCAAGTGAAAGTGGTTTTGATTAACATGTGTGGCAGTGACAAATACCGTACACTTTAGTGCCACCACTGCCTTGATTTTTACTGAGACATCAGCAGCTTTACCATCCATTGCTTTTGCACCATCACTATAAAAGTCACAGTGAAAAGGCCAAATTAAGTCTTAGTATATGAAAATAATTTTGGTCTCATGGATTGTGAAGGTTAATTTTATGTGTTACCTTGACTGGGTGGTCCACAGAGTGCCCAGATTAAACATTATTTCTGGGTTTGTCTGTGGGGTGTTTCTGGATGAGACTGGCATTAAAATCAGTGGATTTAGTGAGATTAGCATTTGAATGAAAGGACAGTATCCTACCAGATGGGCATGGTGGGCCATGCCTGTAACCCCAGCTACTCTGGAGGCAGAGGCAGAGGAGGGAGGGTGGTTTTAGCCCAGGAGATTGAGGCCAGCCCAGGCAACAAAGCAAGATAGTAAGATAGCCTCACTCTCAAAAAAAAAAAATAAGATGACAATCTCTGTCACCCCCAGTGTAGGTGGACATCATCCAGTTAATTCATTCAAGGTCTAAATAGAACAAAAGGTAGAGGAAGGAGGAATTCACCTCTTTTTTCTGCCTCACTAGTTGAGCTGGGACATTATTTCATCTTCTCTTGCCCCCAGGCTGGGATTTACACCATTGGCTTTCCTGGTTTTCAGGCATTTAGACTTGGACTGAATTACACCAATGGCTTTCCTGGGTCCTCCAGCTTACAGACAGTAGACATGAGATTTGTCAGCCTCCATAATTATGTGAACCAATTCCTCATAATAAATCTATTCTGAAGAACCCTGACTAATAAATATATGGACCTTTTAAATGGATCTGGAAGATCCCCAGCATTATAGGGAACACACTTTGAAAACTGCTGTTCTAGATGATCGCAATGAAAATTTACAAATTATCTAAAATGCCTGAATTTGCAATTCATCACTGTTGTTCTTTAATATATATATATTTTCTCCTTTCTCTTTCTTTTATTGGCCTTTCCAGCTTAGATCACAAATAAAAAAGTATGTCAATAAGAATTAAATGAGAATTAATTATTTTGAGAACCATCATATAAAAATAAAATTCCTATTTTGAGACTCAGATACCTGTATCTTTGTGCGGTTTTTTTTTTCTGGAACCTACTAGAGAATAGAGAACAATGAATCTTTGCTTTTTAGTACCATATTTCCAGAAATTTTTAGTACCCCAAAAAAGTTTTCACTACATTTTAAATGCTGCTACTCATTTCAGTAAAAAACTATATATTTATAATCAGTAATTATTCAGAAGTAGCCTTAATGATTTACTGGTAAGAAAAAAAGTTTCTATTAGAAAGTTAAATAGCTTATAAAAAGAAACTGATAAGTTGATTATCAAATTATAAAATAAATCAAATTTTATATAAATAATAAAAACAAAAAAACTATCATGTTCTATAGTTCAGTAACATTCTTAAGGTTGAAAATTATTCACCCACTGTATTTACAGAAGTTTAATTATCATTTGACTATTATTTATAACTGGGGCATAAATGCCACATGGTAATAAAAATTTAATAGGATACAGATTATAAGAAAATGCTCCTTACTTTGTCAGAGACAGTGTAATAAAAGTTATTTCTCCTGTCATCTTCACTATTGCCACCTTAATCCAAATCCTGGATCACATAAACCAATCCAGGAGTACAGGAACAACAGACCAAATATTAAAAGCACTTTTACATTGCTGTATGCTATTTCCTCAAATTTCAAAACCTTCCTAGTCTGAGAGCAATAAATCTTCAAAGTCTAGCTCTTTCAAATGCCTATATAGGAAAACATATTATAAAATACCTTATTTCATCAGTATCTGGTACTTTTGTGTAAGGTAGAATGGCTCGTACACGCCTTCTATCTTCTACTGGCTAGAAACCATAAAAAAAGATTTAAAAAGATAAATAGTCTTTTTCTCTCAAATTCAAAAGACATGTATCCACACAAAGTTAAAGCCAATAAAAATCCACATTATAAACTCCACAGGATTATTCAAATTAATTTTTACTGAAACTGTGAACATCTAGTGGCTAGAAATGTTTTTGTTTTTGGTGTTTTTATGGAAATTCTCTAAAAAATACAACCAATGTTATCAGGTAATATGAATTGATCATTTAATTTTAAATAAACTACATGAAACATAAGTTAACCTTTCTTTGAGGACATAGAAGCATTTCAAAATCTTGCAGTAACTTCAGTATTAGTACTGTGAAATCAATTACTTCTCATACATTGAAAAGTATTTGTTAAGCTATAAAGCAGTATTTTAAAAATCTAGTTATGTAAATATAAAATTATAAAAAATTTATTTTCTTTATTAAAGAAATTGTCAGTTTTGCTCTGACATTATAACCAGAATTAAAATTTTACATTATATTTCTCAAATTATAATAAACATCATAAGTAACTGAACAAGAGCTAAAACCATTATTAAAGTGAAATAATAAAGTTTTGAAAGATGCTTTATTAAAGTTTTACTTGCCTCTGGTGGTGCAACTGGATAAAGTAATTTTTCTCCTTTAAGCAAACAAGAGACATGACTATAATAACCTATTAGGTCTGATAATGAAGAGAAACGTCTTCCACCAATGTAGTAATCTCCACACATAGCAATAATCCTATTTGGACAGGGGGGAAAAAAAAAAAAAACAGTATAATAAAAATCTCTATAGCCGATTCTTAAAACCAAGTTTCATGAAGATAATTCTACACGCTTTTTTTAATTATATCTCTGTACTAAAATATCAGTTATTAGTATCTTCATCGTAAGCAAATTTCTTGGGGTTATTTCTTTTAAATATATATATGCCTTTGATATGAAATACAAATCAGGCCCATAAACCTGAATTATATAATTCAATCAAACATTTGAAAATTCACATCCTGATACCTCCCCCATCACTTTCCATATTTAAGACTGAATTAGCAATTTTTAATAAGTTTTCTCAGGCTAAAAGTAGTTCACAGATTCCCTGAAATATTTACATTAAGAACAGTAATAATTTCACATACTACATGTGGTATGACAGTACTCCTAAAGCTTATTGTTAAATGTCAAAATCAAGAGTACACAAACATTTTACCAATTAACATTATAAATACTAGATTTGTTTTCTAATTTCTCCCACAAAAATGAAATAGAATACAATAACATCTCTAAATATACTTACATATACAGCTTTTAATATCTGTACTTGAAAATCTACATGACTATTTAACTGAAGTAAATGTCTGCAAAGAGTTTCAGAATAGTGAGGCTAACTAAAATGAATTAAAGGGCACAAACCTTGACTTTTAAACAGTGTTTCCTACATTTTCTGTTACTTCATAGTCTAAAAGTATACATTTTCTTTGTTTCAGTACTACCAAAGTTTATTTGTAATTCTTTATACTTTAAAAGTGATAAATACATGAAGATTAGCACAGTAATAGTCAATAATAATGTTTTTAAACAAGAAATGTAAACATTCAACAGCATCTACTCTAAGTCACAGATTAAACCCTTTAAATGACAGCAAGTTTCTTTCTCCACTATTTAAACGTCAAC
This sequence comes from Lemur catta, assembly GCF_020740605.2. Lineage (NCBI taxonomy): Eukaryota > Metazoa > Chordata > Mammalia > Primates > Lemuridae > Lemur > Lemur catta. Next base: position 57,466,573 of record NC_059139.1, on the reverse strand, counting down.
GAGTCATTAATCTTTATGACAGCAGGTATATTTATGAATACTACATCAAAACAGCTAAACAATGTGGCCTCATAACAGGAATAAAGACTTACCTAAAATGGTTGACAACATTTGTCTGGCTAAGAAATGAAAGTACAAAGGACCCTGGCCTCCGATCACTCTCTCTTATAAGGTAACTGCCAGACTTCCCTGCCTGCCTGAGGCGTTCTTCCGCTATCGTTCTGTCAAGTTTTCCATGATACCACCTAGGAAGAAAAAAGGTAAGAGATTAGAACAAAAATAGCAGCCATACAGTTACTATTGGCAGTTGAAAAACATACTACAAGAGGTTTTAAATACCTAAATGTAACTTAAACATTTACATTTTTCTCTGAACCAGTTACTGCAATTTTAACTCAATTCTTTCTAATCTCAGTCTCTTAAAAAAAAATCATTTACTCAGTTTTTAATTTGTGCTATAAGCTCGGGCCCACTCATCTCCCACACAAATCTCTTCCATTTCTACCCATCTTCCTACTTCCAGGATTGTCTATCTGTTCAAAATGTAAGCACTTATCACAATCAACTCCTTACTCAGAAAAATAAAAGATGGACACATGGAATTGGATTATTAATTTACTACTTCTCTACATACTCAGGAACCAAGACTTGACAGTAACAAGGGCACAAGGGAACTATGAGAAAATAAAACATTTATTCCATTTTAGAGTTTGTGTCCTGGGATAGGAAAACAGAATGACACTGCTTAAAGGCTGCTATTCTAATTTCCTATTTCAACATGAAGCTGATTATTCCCTTTGGTGCTAACATGATCTACTCCATGACCACAGATTTGAACTTAACTTCCCAACTTTATTTAACAAACATGGAGAATAAATAGCACCTTTGTGCCTCTAACCTTCTTGCTCTCAATTTAACTATTATTATAGTCTACCTATGCACTATCAGAAAATCTGCTTAAATAACTGGCTATAACTCTATCATCATCCATGCTACCAGTCTATGCCTATAAAAGCCTCATAGATGGATATAAACATAAGCATACTTAGAAATAGACTGGAATTATCACATGGGCATAGTAACAAATCTACAAAGTAACTGGCATGAAATACTTTTATATTTTTGATACTTGATCCAAACATCCTTAGATACTTATAGTATAATCTGAAACATGCAGAAGAAAACAAAAAACATTCATATTACATTGATATATTTAATTATATAATATTATATCACAAACAAGCCAATGATAAACAAAACTATATTATTATAATATGACTACTTTTGTAAGCTTGCTGTAACAAAAGCTTTTTATTCCTGACTCCATATTTTATTTGAAAACTCAAAACAAAAACACAAAAAATTAAAACTCCTCAATAAAAATTTTTAGTTTTCTTCTAAAACCAACCTATTTATTTAAAGGTCTGTGCGTAAGGCTGAAAATAAAATAATGAAAAACTTATTCATAGAGCTTTATTATACCATAATAGGGAAAACATAAACTGTTAGTATTAGAGAAAAGAAAAGAATAATCAATATTGCATCCTTCTAAATTCCTAGCCTTACTACAAGCATTATCTTTGAGAAAACTGACAAGTAAATTTAACTTTCAAGAGCTCAGGGCTTTTTGTTTGTTTGTTTGTTTTCCTGAAAGGAAAAGTTTAGACCAGAGGCCATTGAAGATCCCTTGAAGAGCTAAAATTTAATGACATATGAAAATAAAATTTTGAAATTCAGGCTGGAAGTTTGTTTCATTGTGACCCTTAGGATATGAAACTGGTAGATTATTTATTACCTAAAGCAATGAACTATCCCACAAAGCAGACTTACACATCCAACAAAGACAAAATTAAGAGAATTTTAAGCAAATATCTCTTTTTGTATCCTTGATATTTGTTCAATTTCTGTTGTGTTTTAAGCAAAATGTTAAAAGATTTAATCTCCTTTATCTTGTGAACTCACCATAAGATGATACACAGAGGTGCATAAGGCATTACATAATCACTATTTTATAATAAATACCTGACTGAAGACCTTTACTGTTTTTAGTTTTTATATCTATGTACTTTCTATAAGATTTGAGCATTAAAATGGGTAATAAGTTCAAGATGGAGACATTAATCTAAATAAACAACTTTATCTTCTGAATATTAGTAATTCCCTTTCATGCCAAAAGCTCATAAACTTCAAACACATAAAGCAAAACATGCCAATTTTTTATTATGACTATAAACTGTAATTAAATTATTCAATAATCAGCTTATAAGCATATATGTAGTTGATCTGATTCTCTAAAACATTTCAACTGTTACAAGCCTCTGGTTGTACTAGAAAAAAAATTGAATGGTCTTAATCAAAAGTCAGAAGAATTTCTTGAATTATCTATATGGTTTACTCCAAAATATCACGGTGATTCACAGTAACGAGAATATTTTAAATGTATCTGCCCAGATACTTTAAAGCTACTGTTAAAGTAGAAAAAAAAGCACTTCAATTAAACTGATACAACTTCCTATCTTTACCCCATGTAAAAACTTGGAAATAGGAAAATCATTAGCATTACACTAGCTAAAAATAATCATTTTATTTATATTGTACATAGCATTAACATATGTAACTGAAACAAATACTTTACAAATAAATCACAATAAATCCAATGTGATAAGATTTGATTCAGATACTTCACAGATTTATAGACCCTAAGTAAATTTCTATATCCACTAAATACTAGTCCTTGGTTCTACTCAAAAACAATTGTTTCTCAACTTTTTTTAACAATCTTTTTTATAAACACAAAAATTTTATCTACCAGAAGATTTAGAGTCCCTAATGTGGCAGTCCCTCACAGAAAAGTATATATTCTATTTAACCCCAGCAGCCAAAAAAATGCTATCTACCTTCTCTCTCTAAGTTTGCAACGTAATTCTTTTCAAGATATAAAATAACATGTCATGTGGCTTCTCAAAATATTAATATAACCCCAATAAGATATCTTACTCCCCAAGAGTGGACACTACCCTAGTGGATATCTGTCTAAAATATTCGATTTTTTAAAATGCAACACTTTCTGCCTCTACAAATAGTAGTATCATCACAAAGAAATGAAAGAAAACATTTACTCAACCCCACAAAAATATGAAAAATATGCCTCAAAGAACACTTTAAAAGTTCAAATTATCTTCAAATCTATCCTCTTATCTGGTCTCTGCAATAATCCTACCAGTGGGTGTCAAGGGAATGGACATCACCGACTATAGCACACAAAGTTCTCCATAATATGCCCATTATTTTCGTATAACTAGTCTATATCCCAACCAAACTACACTTATTTATCCAACAAAGACTTTTTTAAGCACCTACTACGTGTTAGGTACTGTTTTATAAATAAGTTCTCTCCTATGCTTTCTTAAGGTGTTTTTCCTGTATTAAATTTTTAAAAACGAAGGTGAAAAGATTATTCAGTTTCTTCAAAGGCTATCCTAAAACTAACACATTTCCTATGGGGTTTTTCCTCAGAATTTTCAATTTCTCTATTATTCTTACTCATGGAAATATCAATACCAATTCAGCTGAAACTATATAACCTTTATGACAATGATTCCCAAATTTCCCTAAATCTAAATTCCCTCCCTAAACTCCAGGCTTAAATTAACAAATACTTGCTAAGAATCTTCACTTTAAGGTGAATATATTCAAATCTAAAAATTAGCAACTACCTCTACAAACACACACGGCACACACACACTCCTCTGCCTCTTTACTGTTAAATGGCATCAGCATCTTTCTTCGTATCCAGATTCAAAACTTCTAAAGCAACTCTGATTCCTTCCTATCTTCCTACCCATAAAATTACTGCCAAGTTGTATACTGTACCTTCAAATTATTCCCGTTTCCCATTCCTTTGATTACTCTAATTCAGGCCCTCTTTCTCTCTCATACTGTTCCAATCCTTCCTACAACTATGGGAAGATTCATCTTCCCAAGAGGCTCTTTCTTCCTAAACCACAGGCTTAATCATTTCACTCTAATAGCTCAAAAGTCTACAAATGGCTATCCAATATCAAATGAAGTACAAACTATTCAACTTGGCATTCAAAGACCACCATTAAAGACTCCAACCTACCTTTTCAGCCAAACTAGACTGCTTGTTAGTCCACAAACACTATCTGTGCTTGACCACTTCTCTCAATAAATTTATCATTCCATTTCTGCTTGTCAAAACACTATTCTACTCTGAGGTCCAGTCTAAAGTATATTTGCCTAAAGTCATTTTTATCCCCCTTAACTGGATATATTACCTCCCTCCTTTAACTCCTCTACATTTAGATGTTAATCTTTTTCTATCTCATAGTACTTATTTTACATGTTCCCTGTAGTAAGCCACAAACTCCTCCTCTAAAGGACCAAATCTCGCTGGGTTTTATATCCCCTATAGCATTCTTAGCAGAGGACCTTGCATACAGTAGGGAGTCTGTAAATGTTTGTGAAGGTTAAACTAAACGCTAGGGTAGAACTAATTCTCTGGATTTCACATAGATACATATATACAAAAGCACCCTTCAAAATGTCAGGAACATATTAGCCCAGCAATGAATCTTAACCTTATATCCTCATTCCTAATCTAAGGGCAGTACCATTAGTCTAAATTTAACCTCCTTATGAAAACTGTTTCATTACAACTATCTATTATACAAGTTAAGGGGGATGGATGTTTGATATCGGAAAGCTCTAAAGGCAATCTGAAAAAATGAGTTTAAGAATTCGAGGAAAATGCTTACTCATAGTAAGGAAGAAGGTCATCTTTTCCTTAAAAGCAAAAAAGACAAAAAAGAATGGGTAGAGAAACAGCATCTATAATCCTAGAATGGTAAAGGACAAATATACGGTAGCCTCAAGGTAAAAAGTAAAGAAAATTATTTTGAGATGAATTTTCTGGGATGAAAAAAATCCTCAGACATCTAAGCCTAATTCCTTAAGGTCACAAATAAAGTAATGAGTGAACTCGAAAATATACATATTCAATTCTTCCAATAAAGTAGTAATTAAGGCCATCTACTGAGGAAGGGGGTAGGCCTCAAGCAGTATGTTAAAATGCCAAGAAAGAGAAGCTAAGGGAAAATATATTGGAAGTCTAGAAGACATGAACAATTCCAGAGCAGCAATAAAAGCACAGATGAAATTAGCGCAAATTTGTAGTATTCAAATAGTACACTCAAGTAACTTTTCCCGTAAACTTGGACTCTTCTGGCACTGCACAGAAGCTTTAATTTACAAAGCTCCCTTCCTACATGGAAGAAGATATCAGTGAGTCCACAAGTTACCAGAAACAGCTTTTTATCTATACTAGTGAGAGGCTTTGACACAGTGTATGTGCAGAAAGTTCCTAAAAACAGAGAACTGTTTTCGTACAATTGTTTAGTATCTAACTTAATAGAAGACAGCTGGATTTTCATATTTGCCTCTGTATTCAATCTGTTGCTGTATATTGTTTTGGTTCATAGTCTATGAAGATTATTACTTAATATAGTTACTTATAAGTTAGATAAAATATAAAATCTGACCATATCTATAAATATCCAACCAATGTCTATCATTTACTCATGCATATCATGATTCCTATCATGCAATGGTCAAGTGAAAAAATATTAGCTCACTGCATATTAAAGATATTAATGCATTTCATTTACAACATCAAAACATCACATTCCTTAAGACATCATTATGCAGTAGCAGGGCTATATTGTCCAAATTCTGGATATTCCAAAAGAAAGGTTTGGCCCTGGCCCAGCACCCAGAAGTTAAACTCTCAGCCCTTGAAATATCCTGTTTAATAACAACAGTGCCTTTGTTTACCAGAAGCCTTGAGCCACAACAGACACTTTAGGCTAACAATGTAATTTTTGATGGGGGCCTTGGTCCACACAGTATCAGTTAGACCTCTAGCATCAAACTGATGAAGTTACTAAGGCCAGCCACATGGGTGCTTCAGGCCTATATGATCGACTCCCAATAAAAACCCTGGACATCAAGGCTCAGGTGAGTTTTCCTGGTTGGCAATACTTCATATGTGTTGTCATACATTGTTGTTGGGAAACTTAAGCACTGCCCATGTGACTCCACTTGGAGAGGACAACTGAAAGCTTGCATCTAGTCTCTCCTGGACTCCGCTCTATGCATCTTTTTCCATTGCTGATTTTAATTTGCATCCTTTTGCTATGATAAACTATTACTCTGAGTATAACAGCTTTGCTGTGTTGTGTTTTATTAATCCTTCTAGCAAATCACTGAACCTAAGTGTGGTCTTAGGAACTTCTGACAACAACTATCAAGCTCATCAGAAAAGTCATTAAATATTCAGGAAGCTCTCAAACTCACAATTGCAGATATAAGGCTTCCAAAATTCTAACTTTTGGCTGAAAGCTCAGATTTTGCCTGAAAGCACTAAATACTGCTAGTTATGTTCCTTAAAGTGACAAGCTCACTTAGTTCTTTTTCAGAAAAACATCCACCAGATATTCAAGTCAGAATAACCCCAGTTTGTCAGTCATTCTTTAAAGTAAAACCAGTGGGCCACAAAAGAAGTGGCTAGTTCAGCTCTAAACTCAAATAACCGCATAACTGCTTTTTCTCAAAACACTGCACTTCTCAGGACTAATATTATGTGTACTTTCCATTTCAATACACAAAATACTAAAAAGACATACACTCAAGAATTGCAACTTAATAAAATTAGTAACTTTTACTGCTCCACAGAAGACATTCTTAATTGAAATTGGCTTTCTTCTTTTTTCCTCCAAGTATGTGGCAGCAAAGAATACAATGACTACTAGTACAGTTTGGTGCATTAATTATTTGGTTATTAATTATTTGGTACATTAATGCAATTACTCCATTAATTTATACTAAGGCATGGAAGTTTTACCTGTTACTGCTTTGTACTATCAATGCAACTGTAAAGAAAGTGAAAATGGCAAATGATGCCCTAGTATCAAGAAAATCATTTGACTTTACAGACCTCTTGAAATGGTCTCAGGGAATCCCATGGTTTAGAACCAATACTCTTGTGAAAGCAGACTAGAAGAGACTATCAATCCCAGGGGAGCCATTCCAACCTCTTTCTTAAACAGACTCAGCTAAGTCTGTCAACTCCTATGTGAAACACAAGACCATCACCAAGACTGTAACCAAAATTTTAAGTCCATCCTCTCTATTTCTTCATGACAAGCCTACTCAGCCACCATTAGTTACAAATTTTTGGTTACCACTGCTTTCAAATAAGACCAACTGGGTTATAAGAAATAACTGTGGAATTCTAAATAAGAAATAACTGGATTTCTAAATAATGTATTAATTTGACCACCATTATATTCCAATATATTTCAGATTTTAACTTCCTAACTTTCACATTTTTCTTCTGCTTACAAACATTTTGATGATAAATTCCAGTCTCTTTAGATTACTTTTCTTTGGCTGAATCATACACTTACAAAATTCTTTAAAATTCTTTAAAAATTCCTTACATTCTACATGATGGTTTGCTAATGTTCCTTATCTTTAACAAATTTTCAGAAATTATTTACAAATTATTTAGGAATACCTTATTTTCAAATACTTTTAACTTTCAAAGAAATGAACCTCAAACCAGACCTTTTAACTTTCAAAGAAATGAACCTCAAACCAGACAATTATCGACTAACTGATCTTCAAAATTAACAAGCTCCTTAACACTACTTGCCACAGCCAACAATATAAGTCTTCCTTCTAGTCAAATCATTAACAGCACACCTTCCACTTTTTCCTCTAAAAGCCCTCCCTCCAGGTCACCCAACAAGTAGCAGATATTTCAACTAGCACATACACATCAATCCTAGGAAAGGACTCTATAGTATATAAAAATTTAATGTATTACGGCAGGCACATCACAAAGAGTATTCATATAAATATTCAAATAAATATTGCTGGAACAACCATTTAGATGTTTAGAAAGTAACCAACTTAGATTCCTAAACTATACCAAAATAAGTGCCAAACTAAAGTATTTTTTAATCAAATTATAAAAATTATAGGTTTATATATAAAATCTTGATGAATATGATAATCCTTACTTAAAAGCCAAAACAAAAACCAAAAATCAAAGAAATATACACACAAAGAAGATTGAGATTTGACAGTACAAAAAATAAATACGGCTGGATGCACTGGCTCATGCCTATGATCCCAGCAACTCGGGAGGCCGAGGTAGGAAGATCCCTTGAGGCCAGGAGTTCAAGACCAGCCTGGGTAACATCTCTAAAAAAAAATAATAAAAATCATCTGGGCATGGTAGCACATGCCCATAGTCCCAGCTACTGGGGATGCTGAGGCAGGAAGATCACTTGAGCCCAGGAGTTCAAGGCAGAAGAGTGCTATGATTGTGCTGCGGCAGTCCAGCAATAAAGACAGACCCCATCTCTTAAAAGAAATAAAAGAATATATCAAAATAAAAGCAAGCAAAACACTAAATGCTCATATGTGCTCACATAACACATGCAAGGATCATCACTGTAGCTGTTTACAATATCATAAGATAAAACTTAATCACTAGAGATAAGGGTAAATAAATTATGTACATCCAACAGAAAATTATGTATCTACTTAAAACAATAAGGTAGTTCAAACATTCAGAAGTATACAAACACATTGTCTGTGTATATTACCATAAACTTACCTTCAAGTCTTTGCACACTAATTTCACTCAACGGGTCCTATCTTGACTGTCCTATTTAAAATAGTATCCACTCTTCTGACACTGTCAATACTACTTTATCTTTTCCAACTCTTTTTTCTTTTTTCTATAGCACTTATTACCTTCTAGCATTTCACACTATTTATTTATCAAATTTATTGCCTTTCTCCTACTAGCAAAATGTAACCTGCAAAGGAGCAGGTATCTTCATTTGTTTTTTCATTTATCCTAAGCATATAGAATAGGTCCTGGCATAACACAGGTTCTGAAAAATTCATTTTTAAATAAATCAATATACAAAGAAATGGTAAATAGTTGACCCTAGAAAGTATAATTGGGGAACTGAGAGTCAGTGATTGAAGGGGATCTTTATAACTAAAGAGTACTTTTTTTATATATTACATTTTTTCCCTCTGTGAAAATATATATTGTCTATTAGAAAATTTGTAACACAGTGGTGTTTCTGTATCTAAACATATCTAAAAATAGAAAAGGTAGAGTAAAAATATGGTATCAAAATCTTATGGGTTGACTGAAAAGTCATTATGCAACACATGACTATATGTTATACATATAATAAACGTATACATGTGTTATACATATGCATATTTATACATATATAAACACAAATACACATATACATATGCAATAGCAATAGTTACGACTAGGAACAATTAGACTAGGGAGGTATAAGAGAGTGAAGACTTACTCGTTTTTTGTTTTCTTTTTTAACAATAGGTATCATATAACACCTGTTACATTGCTTGAGGCAAAATAATCCTCCAACCAAGAACAGCTAGAAAGGCAAATAAAATATTAAAAATAAAAGTAATAAAAAGAAAGATTGTTTTAAATCATTCAAGAGGTACTGAGGCAATCGAAACTTAAGGAGTAAACATTTCAGAGAAAATGGAAACCTGAAGAAGTAAGGTGCCACGCAGCAGCCACTCTGCCACTTTTTCCCTCAGACTATTTATTTATCTTTTGTGGTCACAAAATAAGAGGTTGAGAATCCATTCAGAAGACCCAGGTCCTCCTCCTGGACCCTAATAAGAGGAAAATAATCCAGCAGCACTTTTATCAGTCTCACAAAGCTAGTGAGATAAATATTAAGAGACTTGAGAGGCCAGGAACCTTGACATATTTCTCTCAATAGTTGATAAAAGACGATAATGGGAAAAAAAATCAAATATAACCAAGATTCATAAATATAACTGACCTATAACTAAAACTGCATCCAGCAACAAAGGAATATATAGGTTCTTTTCAAGTTAACAAGGAACATTTATCCAAAACTGACCATATGCTGAATCAAAATGCAAGCCTCATTTCAAAACAATCATTCAGAGTATGTTCTCTGGCCTCAATAGAATTAATCAAGAAATCAGGAATCCCCTAAAACTGTAAAAGTTCCCATCTATTTGAAAATTAAACAATATACTCCTTTATAACTATTGAATCAAAGAAGAAATCACAATGAAAATCAGTCATATAACAATTTGTGACTAAAGGTGACATCATACTTAGTGGGAAATCTTTAAGTGCTTATATTAGAATACTGAGAACAATTACTTAAGTATCCACCTTAAGAAATTAGAAAATAAGCAAAAAGTTAAACCTGAAAAGGCAGAAAGAAAATAGAAAAGAACAGAATTAATGAAATCAAAAGCAAAGGTATAACATAAAACTTGAGAAAAAAATTAAAGATTGGTTCTTGGAAAGACTAATAAAATTGATAGATCCTAGCACAACATTGAACAAATGATGAAAAAGATCACAAATTATCAATTTCAGTAATGAAAAACGGACATCCTGCAGATCCTACAGAAGAACAATTAATTATGCTATTATATATCAAGAATAATTACAAGAATATAGAAATAAATCAATGGGACAGAACTGAGATGTGAGTAACAAACTCACACAAACATTGCCATTTTTCATGACAATGTTGAACCTGAAAAAGATGGGCTTTTTAGTTGATGGAAATGAGTCAAATAGATATCCATATTTTTAAAAAATGAATCTTGACCTTCCTTGCTCCAGAAGCAAAAATCAATTTCATATTGTGGAATTGTGTTACATGAAAAAGAAAAAGATAAAACAATAAAGCTTCTAAAAAAAAAACGACACACACACAAGCAAATGTATTCACATCCTTAGGGTAGGCAGATTTCTTAAACATGACCAAAAAAGCACCAACCATACAAGGAAAAATTGATGAAACTAAGAAATTTTGTTCATCAAAAAACAATAGTACAAAATTGAATATCTCTGTAAAATATACATTCAACAATGGACTCATAGTCAGGACAGAGAATAACTAACAATAAACATGATAAAAGAAGACAAGCCAAAAGAAAACTGGGCAAAAGACTTAAACAGCCACTTTACAGAAGAGATTATTCCAAAGGCCAATAAACATACAAAAAGATACTTTCATTAGGTATCATATCAGGAAAATACAAATTAAAACCTCAAGGGCTATTTCACCACCCACCCACCTAAATCACTACAATAAAAGAATAAACAGTATCAAGTGCTGCCAAGAATGTGAAGCAACTGAAATTCTCACACATTGCTGTTGGGAATGTAAACTGGTACAAACATTTTGCAAAACTATTCAGCAATATCCACTAAGCTTATCATATCAATATCGTATGACCCAACAATTCTAATCCTAGTATACAACATAAATGTATACATATGTTCAGCAAAAGTCATTACAAGAAATTTCACAGCAATGCTATTTTTAATATCCAAAACTAGACACAACCTAAATGCCATGTCTATCACTAGTAAAAAGGAAAATACACTGTAGTATAATCACATGAGTAAAACAGTGCTACATGCAACAACATGGATAAATCTCATAAGCAAAGTTAAATAACACGCAAAAAAACATGTATTATAGGTTGAGTATCCCTAACCCAAAAATCCAAAATCCAAAACGCTCCAAAATCTGAAACTTTTGAACCCCAATATGAAGCTCAAAGGACATACTCATTAAAAATGCTCATTGGAGCATTTTGGATTCCAGATTCTCACATCAGAGATACTTAACCAGTATAAAGCAAATATTTTAAAATCCAAAAAAATCCAAAATCCAAAACACTTCTAATCTCAGGCATTAAGGGATACCTAACCAGTATATGATTCAATTTTATTATATAAAATTCAAAAGACAAAAATAATCTATAGCATAAGAGTCAGGATTCTGTTTACCCCTGGGAGAGGTGGTGTGGGTATTACACTGGGAACAGGCACAAAAGGGCATCTAGGATGTTGGTAATATTCTGGTTCCTTGATTTAAGCATCAATTACAAAGGTACATCCACTTGTTAAAATTCACTTAGCTGAACACTACGCTTTATGTGTGTTATACTTCCAAAAAAAGGCATACTTAAGGAAAAAAGTAATTCTAAATATGGAAAACCTCTTTATACAAAAACTTTCAATGTTAAAGGGGAATATGCTTAAAAATATTTCTGTGTATGTATATACAGAATGTGCGTGGGGGGGTTGTATAAACAATATTAGGCGAAGTTATATCCACGCCAAACACTTCACAACAATGCACTGTCCAGCTGTTACTCTCTCCCTTACCTATTACATCATCTTGGACTGAATCTCCTTTAACCCCCAATTTTTTTTTTTTCGATTGATTGGCCGACTATATTGACAAGATACTGATTGGTTACATGTTGAAGAAAACATACAATACAAAATACAGAAAAAGTTGGTTCCATCCCCTCCCACTCCCCCCCTTCCCCACCTCACCCCCCAATACTCATCATCGTGATTTGGTCAGAACAGGGCTCAGAGCCAGAGGTCAGGGTGACCAAGGGTGGAGGGACTGTGGGCAATGGGTTTGTGGCTGTCACTATAATGCTGTGGTAATGCTGTGGCTTCTCTCCCAGCTGGGAGTCAGGGGTGGGGAGGGGACAGCAGCCTGGTGAGGGCCAGCTGAGAGAAGAGCTGCCTATCCCTTCCCCAGCCCCAAGGCCTACCCACTGCCCAAAACCAAGACCACTCCAAACTAAACGTTTGCACAGGCCAAACTGTTGTTAACTTTTGAAAATTCACGTATGTTCTGCTCAATAGCCTAAGACTCAATGGTCAGTACCAAGAGCTGAGTCAATGGGTGACACAGAACCAGGTCCTAGCCCTGTCTCATCAGTTCTGCCTTTCTATGACTAACATACCTCATGCCCACTGAGGTCAGAGATACGACTACAAAATCCATCCTTCTGTCTCTTTGGCATGTATGTTTCTATAACTCTCAGGATTCTCTCACCATTTTTCACTTTCTCTGTTCATTAAGTAATTATGCAAACTTTAATCAACCACATATGATTTCATCCAAAAATTCTCTATCATGTTTCTATCATATTTAATGCCATATCATTAATAATAGGATAAGCTTTCCAGTTAGGGAGGCTTCCTCTTAATCCCTCTAACTCTTAATAAGCAACAATTAATATCTATCTATTCTTGCATTATGGGTCATCTCTTCTTCGCCACATATTATAATGTGTCCAAAGAAAAAAATTACAAGCAAACAGCATACCTTCTAAGCCTCTATATAATGTTAATATGTCATTCACTCACAATTTGATTTTCTCTTTCAACATCTATGTAGGTTTCTGATTTCTATGACAATTCACATCAACATCACCTGTCACCAGAAAATGGGTGCCAAACGTTCCCTTTCTTCTGTAAGAATCAAATACAGTGCTCACTTTGGTAGCACATGTACTAAAAATTGGAATGATACAGAGAAGATTAACATGACCCCTGCACAAAGATGACATGCAAATCTGTGAAGTGCTCCATATTTTTTATGTATTCTTACCCCCTACACACAAAACAGTTAACTGTGAGATGATGATGTGTTCATTTACTTGACTGTAGTATACTTCACTATGCGTATGTGTATCAAACACATATATTGTGTTGTGTACCTTATATAAAAGCAAAAAAAAAAAGAAACAAGAACCATGTACAAACCTTGTAGTAAGTACTTTATTACAGCCTTTTGATAATTATAAAACATCAACATCACTGTGAACTAGAAAAGGAGAAATGTTACCATATTTCACAAAAGGAAACACTGAATCATGAGGAACTTAAATTAACTTTTCCAAAATAGTGATTCACTAAAAGCATTAAAACTCAGGTTTTCCAAAGTCTGAACTATGGGTTTTTCCTCCATACTACTTCCACTATAAGCATCAGGTAGACAGAAACCTAGCTACCTGCTATTAGTTAAGTTTCTCAATACATGCCCAGAAAAGAACCATCACTAAGCATGTTAAGTTTAGAAAAAGCAGAGTTAAGCAAAAAAGTTTTGTTTAGTATATCAAAGACTCTTTTAGGACTCCTGCATCAATGTGCATTTCAGATTTCCAAGAGCACAGACCCAAAATGCAGAAGTTCCCAAATTATTTAACCGTCAAAAAGGCCACAGAACACTAATTCCTTTAACTGAACAATGCCGTGCACAATTAGTAAATGGTATGACATGCTTATGAAATAGTTGACACTTGTTACCTGGCTAGTAATTCCCTCTCTTTATTCGAAATTGCTTTCTTCTGGTAAAATATCTATTTCAATTCTCTAGGTTTTGATTAAATATATCAGCAAATATTGAAAATAAAGTATTACTTACTTTCAAATATACTAAAGTAGGCCGGGTGCAGTGGCTCACACCTGTAATCCTAGCACTTTGGAAGGTAGAGGCAAGGGGATTGCTTGAGCCCAGGAGTTCAAGACTAGCCTGAGCAACACAGCAAGACCTCATCTCTACAAAAAAATTTGAACATTACCTGGACGTGGTGACACTCACCTATAGTCCCAGCTACTTAGGAGGTCCAAGCGGGAGGACTGCTTGACCCCAGGAGTTGGAGGTTGCAGTGAGCTATGAAGACACCACTGCACTGTAGCCTGGGCAATAGAGCCAGGCCCTATCTCAAAAATAAATAAATAAATAAACACAAATATACTAAAGTAAAACCAAGAAAGCCAAGCTAAATGACTGTTTAAAAAGACAGCAAAATATTTAGTATTAGGAATAAAAAAAATTATCTATTAAATTTCATCTTTTGCTATTTTGAAAAAACTGCTCTCCTTAATTTGCTATCCCTTCTACCCATTCCTTAAAGGATTTAGCCTCCAAAGTCCAAGAAACCAATCTCTTTTTAAGCCCTTTAAAACCTGTAACTTAAAATTCCTTTAAGCTACTTCCAGTTTCCTGTCTGGCAAGTAAGAAGGTCTGAAGTCACTACCTCGTCCTAACAAAAAGTAAAAAACTGAACAAACTAAAGAATCAACAACTCTGCTTAGTTCCTTCAGACACGAGAGGTCACAGGGCAAACCACTGCCCAAAATTGAGAGACAGACAGGCAGAAACAGAAGAATCACAACTCACCATAGCAGAAACCCACAAGCAGAAACTTCCCTGGGAAGCAGTGCCAGATTAGGGAAGCTTGAACTATAACTGAGGAATTGCTGAAGGCTCAGTGTAGACAAGTCTGAGAGTTAAAAACTCGGGGGGGGGGGGGGGGGGGTGGCCAGTCAGAGGGGGGTCCAGACACTTTTGTGAATTTTATCTCTGTGAGCTCTACTAGGTCCTCACAGTAAATAACAGAGAAAAATCTCTTTTTGTGTTTCTGGTTAGGGGAAAGGGAAAAAGAACTATTGTGAAATATGTCAGAGCATCTTCTTAACAGGACCTGTCTTTAGGAGAAATTAATTTACCAGAGCCTAACCTACCTGGGGGAAAGGAAATACTGTACGAAAATCCAGCTTCCTTTATCCTTTCACAAGGGAAAAGAAAATACTGAACACTAGTCCATTACAGCCATTCTGTCCCACCTAAGGGCAGCAGAGATGAAGGTGGGGAATTGAGAGACATCAGTGAAGTTTGAAGTCCAGGAGCACAGGCTCACCACAAGACTGAGAACTAATCACAGGACTATAGAATGTTTCCCCTACCATTATATTACCAAAGGCCTATTTATGATGCAGTTCCTTTTACCCACTGCATCATGCACACCTTGCAACAAAAAAACTACAAAGCGTACTAAAAGACAAAAACACAGTTTGAAGAGACAGAGCAAGCATCAAAACCAGACATGACAGGAATTCTGAAATTATCAGACTGGGACTTTTTAAAAACTGTGATTAATATGCAAGTGCTTTAATGAAAAAGGTAGACAACATGCAAATTATAAGAAGAACGATGAAAATTCTAAGAAAGAACAAAAAAGTCAAAAATCAAAAACAATGTAACAGAAATGAAGAATGCCTTGGATGGGCTCACTAGTAGACTGGACACAGCTGAGAAAAGCATCCCAAGGCATGAGAATATGACAACAGAATTACTTCCAAAACCAAAAAGCAAAGAGAAAAAAGACTGAGAAAAAAAAAATACATAAATAAAACCAGAACACAACAGAACATTCAAGAACTGTGGAACAACTATAAAAGGTGTAACTTACATGTAATGGAAATGTAAGGAAAAGAAAAAGAAAAAGGAACAGAATATTTGAAACAATAATGACTGGGAAATTCCCCAAGTTATATGTCAGACACCAAACCACAGATCCATAAAACTCAGAGAACACCAAGCAAGAGAGGACAAAAAAAAAAAAAAAATACATCTAGGCATATCACATCTAAACTTCAAAAACTCAAAGATTAAAAAAAAAATCTTAAAAGAAGCCAGCAGCAAAAAAATACCTTGCCTATAGAAGATCAACTTCTCCTTAGAAACAATGCAAACAGAGGGGAGTGGAACGAAATATTTAAAATGTTGAGAGAAAAAAACACCAACCTAAACATCCATACCCTGTGAAATTATCCTTTAAAGGTGAAGGAGAAATAAAAACATTCTCAAACAAAACTTGGAGGGATTTGTTCCCAGGAGACCTGTCTTGTAAGATACATTAAAAGAAGGTCATCAGAGAAAAGGAAAATGACATGGGTCAGAAACTCAGATCTACATAAAGAAAGGAAGAGCATCAGAGAATATGTGAAAGTAAAATAAAAACATTTATTTTTCTTATTCTTAATTGATCTAACAGGTAACAGTTTGTTCAAAATAATAACAACAATGTACTTGATTAGGTACGCTTATATATAAGTGAAATGAATGACAGCAATGAAACAAAGGACAGAAGTGAGAAAACAGGAATATTTTTTATTATAAAGTATAGGCACTACCCATGAAGCCATATAGCATTACTTGAAAATGGACTTGAGGAAGTTGTAAATATATGTTTCAAACTCCAGGGCAAGCTAAAATATAACTTTTAAAAAGAAGTATAATTGATATGCTAAAAACTGAGAGAAAACAGAATCATATAAAATGCTCAATTAAAGTCACAAAAGACAGAAAAGTACAGAAAAAAATAGTTACACAGAGAAATGGCAACCAATAGAAAACAGTAACAAATGTGGTAAATATTAACCTAACTATCAATAATCACTTTAAACACCGAGTCTAAATACACCAATTCAAAGACACTGTCAGAGTGGACCAAAACCCAAGACAACTATAAAAACAAGAAATCCTTTTCAAACCTAAAAACACATATACATTAAAAGCAAAGGGATGGAGGAAAATATTAACACTGCATGAAAAATACTAACACTACATGCTAACATTAATCAAAACAAAGTGGGAGTAAGGAAAGTTATCAGCGATAAAGAGCAGCATTGCATAATAATAAAGGGGTCACTATTCCAAGAAAACATAATAATTCTTAATGGATATGCACTTAACAACAGAGTATAAATACACAAGGGGGAAAAAAACAGAACTGCAAAAAGTAATATATGAATGCACTATCAGAGTTGAGACTTCAACATGCCTCCATCAGAAATGGACAGATCCAGCAGGCAGCAAATCAGTAAAGGATATAGTTGAACTCAGCAGCCCTATCAATGAAGTGGATATAACTGATATTCACAGACTACTTCATATAACACCTGCAGATTACACATTCTTTTCAAGCTTACATAAAATAGTCACCAACATAGAACATATTCTGGGCCATAAAACACATCTTAACAAATTTACAATTATAGAAATCATACAATGTCTACTCTCCAATCACAATGGAATTAAACTAGAAATCAATCACAAAAAAAAACTGGAAAATCCCAAAATACATGGAGATTATACGACACACTTGTAAGCAACACATGGATCAAAGAAGAAATCTCAAGAGCAATTTTAAAATATTCTGAATAAAATTGAAATGAAAACTTATCAATATTTGTGGGCTGCAGTGAAAGCAGTGCTTAGAAGGAAACTTATAGCTGAATGTATATACGGAAAAAAAATAAAGATCAAATCAATAATCTAAGCTTCACATTAGGGAACCAGAAAAAGAAGAGCAAATTAAATTCAAAGCAGATGAAAAGAAATATAAAAATTACAGCAGAAATCAATGAAACTGAAAACAGGAAATCAATAGAGAAAATTAACAAAGTTGGTTCTTTGAAAGGATCAATAAAATTGATAAGCTTCTAGCCAGGCTTAGAAAAATAAAAAGAGAAAACACAAATTACTAACATCATAAAAGAAAGAGACATCTCTACAGGTCCCAAACACACTAAAAGGATAATGAACTAATATTATGAATAGCTCTATGCCCACAAATTTTCAAACTGAGATAAAATGGAATAATTCCTTAAGAGACAGAATCTGCCAAAACTCACAAAGAAATAGATCATCTGAATTGGTTCATATCTATTAAAAAAAATTGGATCAATAATTAATAACTTTCCAAAACAGAAAGAACCAGACTCAAATGGTTTCACTGGTGAATTCTGGTAAACACTCAAAGAAGAAATTATAGCAAATCTCTACAATCTCATAAGCAGTTACTACCTAACTCATTCTATGAGGTCAAAATTACCCTAATAGCAAAACCTGACAAAGACATTACAAAAAAGAAAACCACAGACCAATAACTCTCATGAATATAGAAGTGAAGATCCCAACAAAATATGAGCAAATAGAATCCAGCAATGTATAAATAAAATTATGCACCATGATCAAGTGGGATTTATCAAGGCTGGCTCAACATCAAAAAATTAATTAATGCAATCAATCACTGCAACAGGCTAAAGAAAAATCACATAATCATATAAAGAGATGCATAAAATTCACTTGACAAAATCCAACACCCATTCATGATTAAAACACTCAGCAAACTATGAATGGAGGGGAACCTTCCTCAACTTGATAAAAAACATCTAGGAAAAAAACCTACAGTTAACACCACATTTAATGGTGAGAACCTTAAAGCTTTCTCTCTAACTAAGATAGGGAACAACGCAAGGATACCGCCCTCACCACTGCTTCTCAACATTGTACTCAAAGTCCTAGCTAATCCAGTAAGACAAGAAAAGGAAATAAAAAGTATACTGATTGGGAAGGAAAAAATAAAACTGTCTTTGTTCTCAGATGGCATGATTGTCTATGCAGAAAATCCAAAAGAACTGCAAAGAAAAAAAAAAAAAAAAAAAAAAAAACCTCATGAAATTAACAAGCAAGGCTGCAGAATATAAGGTTAATATAAAAGTCAATGGCTTTCCTATAAATCCCAGAAATGAACAAGTGGAATGTGGAATTAAAAATACATTACCATTTATATTAGCACCCCAAAAAATTAAATACTTAGGTATAAATCCAACAAAATACATATAAGATCTATATGAAAAAAACTATGACAAAAGAAATCAAAGAACTAAATAAATGGAAAAATATTCCAAGTTCATGAATAGGAAGACTCAATGATGCCAAGATGTCAGTTCTTCCCAACTTGATATACAGATTCAACATGACCCAATCAAAATCCCAGCAAGTTATTTTCAGATATTGACAAAATGATTTTAAAGTTGACATGGAGGCAGGGCGCAGTGGCTCATGCCTGTAATCCTAGCACTCTGGGAGGCTGAGGCAGGAGGATTGCTTAAGGTCAGGAGTTCAAGACCCACATGAGCAAAAGCAAGACCCTGTCTCTACTAAAAATGGAAAGAAATTAGCCAGACAACTAAAAATATATAGAGAAAAAATTAGCCGGGCATGGTGGTACATGCCTGTAGTCCCAGCTACTCGGGAGGCTGAGGCAGGGGGATCGCTTGAGCCCAGGAGTTTGAGGTTGCTGTGAGCTAGGCTGACGCCAGGGCACTCTAGCCTGGGCAACAGAATGAGACTCTGTCTCAAAAAAGAAAAGTTGAAGTGGAGAGGTACCCAGAATAGCCAACACAATATTGAAGGAGAAGAACAAAGTTGGAGGACAGATATTACCAGACTTCCAGACTTATTATAATGCAAAAATAATAAAGATGGTGTGGTATGGGCAAAAGAATACACAAATAGATCAATGGCACAGAACAGAGAGCCCAGAAATAAACCCAAATAAATATAATCAACTGATCTTTGACAAGGGAGCAAAGGCAATACAATGGAACAAAGACAATCTTTTCAGTAAACAGTGTTGGAACAATTGGACATCCACATGCAAAAAACAAAACAAAACAAAAAAATGAATCTAGACACTGACCTCATACCATTCACAAATTTAACTCAAAATGGATCACAGACCTAACTGTGAAATGCAAAACTATAATATAAAACTCCTAGAACACAACATAGGAGAAAACCTAGATGACCTTGGTAATGTAAATGACTTTTTAGATACAACACAAAAACCATGATCCATGAAAGAAATAACTGATAAGCTGGATTTCATTAAAATTAGAAACTTCGTTATGCAAAAGGCACTGTCAAGAGAATGAAAAGACAAGCCACATACTAAATGAAAAATATTTGCAAGACACATCTGATATTACTCAAGAATATACAAAGAACTCTTCTCAGCAATAAGAGAACAAATGGCATGATTTAAAAACAGGAAAAAGACCTGAACAGACATCTCATCAAAGAAGATATATAAATGGCAAATAAGCACATGAAAAGATGTTCAGCATCATATGTGATTAAAAAATTGCATACTAAAACAAGATATTACTATATACCTATTAGAATGGCCAAAAAACAAAACACTGACAACATCAAATGCTGATGATAACAAGGAACAACAGGAACTCTCATTCACTGATGGTGGGAATGCAAAATGGCACAGCCACTTTGGAAGACAGCTTGGCCGTTTCTTTCAAAAACTAAACATATTCTTACTATACTATCCAGCAATTGGGCTTCCTAGAATTTACTGAAATAAACTGAAAATTTACGTTAACACAAAACCTGAACGTGGGTGTTTATAGCAGCTTTATTCATAATTACCAAAACCTGGAAGCAACCAAGATGTCCTTCAGTAGCTGACTGGATAAACAAATTATGTTTCAGACTATGGAATATTATTCAGCACTAAAATGAAATGAGCTATCAAGCCATGAAAATACATGGGAGAATCTTAAATGCATATTATTAAGTTAAAGAAGCCAATCTGGAAAGGCTACGTACTGTATGATTCCATCTATATGACATTCTGGAAAAGGCAAAACTACGGAGACAGTAAAAGGATTAGTGGTTGCCAGGGGTTAAGGGGGAGGGAGGGTGGGAGGGAAAAACAGGAAATGTACAAAGAATTTTTAGGCAGTGAAACTATTTTGTATGATACTATAATGGGTGATACATTCATTAAAATCCATAGAATGTACAACACCAAGAATAAACCCTAATGGAAATCATGAACATAGGGTGATGATGTATAAATGTAGGTTCACGAACTGTAACAAATGTACCACAGTGCTGGATATCAATAGCTAGAGAGGAGAAATACGGGAACTCTATACTTTCCCCTCAATTTTGCTGTGAACCTAAACTACTCTAAAAAACAAAGTTCATTAATTTTAAAAAAGTGAACTGGGGAAAACAAATTCTTTTTGCGCCTATCACGTATTCACTATTTTACTCAAACTGCATTCCTGTCATTTATACACCATCTTTAACTATTAAATCCAATGCCTTTTCTTATTTTGCATCCCTTGTCCTCATTGCCTTGAAAAAAAATCACTGTAAAAATGAGAAGCAAACATATAAAAACAAACCACATATTTAACTTCTCTTTAATTGTGAGCATTGACAAATGTAGAGAATTCTTAGATAATTCCAAAGAACTACTAAAATCTAATGGAAATGTTAAGTGCAGTACTAATTCCTCTGGATACCTGAATTAGCTTTCTTGGTCAAGGAAGAACTAAAAAACAGTAAAATATTCCTAAGCTTCATATGGTCACTATTTAATCCAGTGATTAACAGTTTCCTCTATATCCATGCTTTTGCAGCCACACTAAAATTCAACTGATGTGGATAAGCAATCAAGCACACTATCTACCTATTTGTATATAGGAAGAGCAAACTGTAGTTACTTAAGTGAGATAATGTATGAAAGAATTCCTATACAGTTGTAAGAAAGCTAACAATAATTTAGTTTAAAAAAATACTACAGTTAAGTCCTCACTTAACATCATTGATAGGTTCTTGGAAACTGCAACTTTAAGCAAAACAACACACAATAGGGCCCTCAAATGTTATTTTATTATAATATTAATGATAAAAAGAATAGTTTCACTACACCTTCTTTCACTTTAAGTCAGTTTCCAAGAACCTATCAATATTAAATGAGGACTTATTGTATTTCTCTCGAAAAGAGATAAAAACTTGCCAAAAAAAGGGCCTATTATCACCTTCTCATTCAACTTTAAGGAGTTATTTATTTATTCAAACATCCCTAAGTAAATGCTTACACAGAGGTATTAAAGCTCATTTCTCTATTGCCCGAGATATTCTCCAGAATGTATGTACATGTATCTAAATATCTATCAACATATTCGGAAGTACTTAAACACTATACTAAATGCTTTAAGATGGCTATTACTCTCCTGGCTGTTCCTCTTAAAAGAATTTCATTCTCCTACCAAAACAATTTTTCTGAAGTGGTAAGAAAGAAAAACAGAAGAGTGAATATACCAAAGTATAGACTTAGGGGTCAAAACTTTGGTTTGAATCATTTGGTAGCTCTGCGATCTGAGAAAGTTACCTAAAACTCTCCACATCTCAGTGTCCTCGTATGTTAGCTCATATGTGTTAGCTATAATTATATTCAGGGGGATAGGGATATATACAGATATGTTTCATATATATCTAAGATACAAAAAATTTATAGTAGTTACCTTTGGTATTAAAAGTGAATGATTTTTTTTCTTTGTATTTTCTAATAGTCTCCAAATTTTATACAGTAAACACATATTAATCATACATAGCAGAAAAAAAAGTGATTTAAAAAAATTATATAGAAGCCAAACTGTCCAACAGAAAATGAGAGCTCACTCATCATACCAAGAACCAAGAAAATCACAGCTTGGATTAGAAAAAGACAACCAACAGATGCTACCATTGATATGTATTAGATGTTGGAATGATTTTTATAAGATTTTAGAGCAAAAAAAAAAAACACTTCATAAAAAACATTTCAACAATCAATTAAAAATTCTGTTAAAACAGACAAGAAAAGGAAAATCTCAGCAAAGAGAGTTATAAAAACAAATGGAAATTATAGAACTAAAAGACACAACAACAAAAACAATAATCAAAAAAAACTTACTGGATGAAATGTTGAGAAGATGTTGATCAAAAGAAACAAAATTTAAGTTTAGAAGAATAAGTTCAAGAGATCTATGGTACAACATGGTAAACATAGTTAATAATAAAATATCGTATACTTGAAATTGTAAAGATTTTAAGTGTTCTCAGCACAAAAAATGCTCAGTATGTAAGGTAATGCACATATTAGTTACCTCTATTTAGCCATTCCATAATGTATACATATTTCAAAACATCACATTGTACATCATAAATATACACATTTTATTTGTCAATTTAAAAATTAATTTTTGTTGTTTTAGAGACAGAGTCTTGCTCTGTCACCCAGGCTGGAGTGCAGTGGCACAATCATAGCTCACCATAACTTCAAACTCCTGGGCTCAGGTTATCCTCCTGCCGTAGCCTTTAAAGTAGCTGGGCCTACAGGTGTACACCACCATGCCTGGCTTTTTTTTTTCTTTTTCCCCAAATTTTTTGTAGAGACGAGGTCTTGCTATGTTGCCCAGGCTGGTCTTAAGATCATCCCACCTCAGCCTCCTGAAGCACTGGGATTACTGACACAAGCTGCCACGCCCAGGCTTAAAAAGTAACTTTTTAAAAAACGTACTATATGGGCTCAATAGCAGAGATAACAGAGGACAGAATCAGCAAATCTAAAGACAGACAGGTCAACAGAATTTACCCAATCTGAACAATAGAGAGAAAAAGGAAAAGAAATTAACAAAGTCTCAAGGACTTGTGTCAACAATAACAAATGATCTAACTCTGTATCACTGGAGTTCCATAAAGAAAAGAAAAAGAAGGTGGAGTTCAAAGAGTATTCAAAAAAATGGCTACTAACAACCAAATTTGGAGAAGGACCTAAACCTACAGATTCAAGAAGTGAGCAAACCTCAAATAGGTAAATCCAAAGAAATTACATCTTGACATATCATCAATAAACTTCTGAAAACAAAGACAAAGAAAGAAATCTTAAAAGCAACCACAGAAAAAAGATGCATTACCTACAGGGGAATACCAATTCAAGTGACAACAGATTTCTCAGCTGAAACCACAAAGATCAAAAGAAAGTCACTCAAAATTTTTCAAGCACTGAAACAAAAAAAACTAAGAACTGTCAATCATAAATTCTATATGTGGTAAAACTATCTTTCAGAAATGATAGTGAAATGACATTCACAGGTAAAGGAAAACTAAGAAATTGTCACTAGCAGACATACCCTTTAAGAATGGCTAAGAAAATTCTTCAACGAATCTTGAAACATCAAGAAGAAAAAACAATGGGAAAAGCAAAAATATGGGTGAAAAACAAACTGGCCAGGTGCAGTGGCTCATGCCTGTAATCTCAGCATTTTGGGAGGCCAGGGTGGGAGGATTACTTGAGGCCAGGAGGTCAAGACCAGCCTGGATAACATAGTGAGACTCCATGTATATCAAAAAAAAACAAACAAACAAAAAAAAAAAACAGACCACCCTTCTACTCCAGAGATTTTAAAATCATAGCTGATGGTTGATGGTTGAAATAAAAATTACACACAACAAAAGAAAAAAATAGGTTAGTTGGAGTTCATCAAAATTAAATACCTCTGTACAGAGGACGCTATCAACAGAATTAAAAGATAACCCATGAAATGGGAGAAAATATTTGCAAATCATACATCTGATAAGGGGATTGATACCCAGAATATATAAACAACTCCTACAAATCAACAACAGAAAAATCAAAACCCAATTCAAAAATGAGCAAAGGACTTCAACAGATATTTCTCCAAAAAAAGACATACAAGTGTCCAATAAACACACGGAAAGATGTTCAACACCACTAATCTTAGGGAAATGCATTTCCATAGATACCATTTCCCACTCACTAGGATAGCTACTATCAAGAAAATAGAAAATAGGAAATAACAAGTGTTGGTGAGGATGCAGAGAAACCGTAACCTTTGTGCACTG
This sequence comes from Lemur catta, assembly GCF_020740605.2. NCBI lineage: Eukaryota > Metazoa > Chordata > Mammalia > Primates > Lemuridae > Lemur > Lemur catta. The sequence continues at coordinate 57,441,248 of NC_059139.1, read as the reverse complement.
CTAGTGGGACTACAAAATGGTGTAGCCACTATAGAAAACAGTATGACAATTCCTCAAAAAATTAATAACAGAATTGCCTTATGATCCAGCAATTCCATTTCTGGGTATACACACCAGTGAAAGCAGGCACTCACATGGATATCTGTATACCATATGTACATTATTCACAATAAACAAAAGTTAGAAGCAACTCAAATGTCTATGGATGGATATAAATGGGCAAAAAGGTGATATATACAATGGAATATTATTCAGCCTTAAAAAGAAAATTCTGACACAAGCTACAAAATGGATAGACCTCTTGAAACTCAGCAATTAAAAACAAAATAGTATTTGAAAATACACAAATGACACGAACAGACATTTCACCAAAGAGGATATACAGATGGCAAATGAGCACCTGAAAAGATCTGTCAATATTATTAGCCATTGAGAAAATGCTAATTAAAACCAAAATGAGATATCACAGAACATCTATCAAAATGGCTAAAATAGAAATAGAAAATGGTGACAACATCAAATGCTGGTTAAGGATATAGAGAAACTGGATCACTCAAACACTGCTGGTGGGAATGTAAAATAGTCATTCTAGAAAATAGATTGGCAGTTTCTTATGAAAGTAAACATGCAACTAATATATAATATAGTAATTATGCTCGCAGGAACTTATCTGACAGAAATGAAAACTTATGTTCACACAAAAATATATACACAAATGTTTATGGCAGCTTTTTTTCATAACAGAAAAACTGGAAATGACCCAAATGTTCCCCAATGTCTGAATGGTTAAACAAATCCTGGTACGTCCGTATCATGATCTACTACTCAACAATGAAAAGGAACAAAATACGGATATATATGCTACAACTTAGTTGAATTTTGAGGAAACCATGCTGAATGACAAGTATTCATCCCAAAAGGTTACATACTATATGATTCCATTTATATAACCTTCTTTAAATAACAAAATAAAGAACAGATTAGTGGTTGCCAGAGGTTAGGGAAACAGGGAGGGAAGTGAGAGAGGCTGGTTAGAAAGTGCAGCACAAGGGATCCTGGTGGTGATAAAACTATTCTGTATCTCTAGTATGGTGGTAATTACATGCATTTACACCACAATAAATGGTGTGATAAAACTCACAGAACTAAATACATCACACCCCACACAAACACAAAAATGAGTGCAAGTAAAATGGTGAAATCTAAATAAAATAGATAGATTATATCAATGTCAACTGTGATACTGTACTATAGTTAGTTATGCAAATTTACCACTGAGGTAAAAGGGATGAAGGGGTACATCTCTGTATTATTAATTTCTTAAAACTGCACGTGAATCTATAACAATCTCAAAAGAAAAAGCGTAACCCAAAAGTTAGAGAGCTAGATCAATATTTAGATAGATAGACAAGGAAAGAGGAGGAATAAGGTTCTATTATTATACAAGTGTCTTAAATGTGAACCCAGTTTAGTGAGTTACACCTCAAAACGACTTACAAGAATTGAGGGAGATCTCTAGGTCTTTCCCTTAGCTTCAGACAGATATATTAGAGAAACAAAATTTTAAAAGTAACACTGAATGTTACAACAATGAACATACAATGAACACAGAAAATTTGCTGGAGTAGCATCATCCGTAGGATTTTCCATGGCTACCGTGGTCATGTGTAGGACCTTTCCTACACATAGTAATTAGACATGATTTAAATATGACTTCCACCTTTCAACACAAGTATTGCCAAAAGAAATAAAAATCACTGACTAATAAGGTAAAATAAGGCTAGTTTTTCTTTCCTACAGTAAAAGACAGGAATTAAAAGAACGAGGACCTTATTTCTCAAGCAGCAGACGTGCACTTAATCTGCTCCAAAATCATCCAAATTCATTTTTAAAGATGAAGAGCTACCCATGCATTGGTCAGTTCGGGCTGCCATAGTAAAATGCTACACAGGCTAGGTGGCTTAAACAACAGAAATTACTTTCTTACAGTTCTGTAGGCTAGAAATAGAAATATAAAGGTGCTGGCAAAGTTGGTTTCTGGTGAGGCATCTCTCCTTGGCTTGCAAATGAAGGCCTTCTCACTCTGTCCTCATGTGACCTTTTCTCTGTGCACATATACTCATGGTGTCTCTTCTTATTAGGACACCCATTCTACAGGGTTCATGAGCCACCCTATGACCTCATTAAAGGAACTATCTCCAAACAGGTTACATTGGGGGTTAGGGCTTCAGCCTATGAATTTGGGTAGGGGTGGTGTCAGGGAGGAGGGAAACAATTTAGTCCATTAACACCCAGTGACTGGCAGCCCTGAAGTATTATATATTCAGTTTTGTATGGGTGCACATATATACTTGAGTATTCTATGTACTGGAAGGAAAGAGGGCAAGCCAAAGCAAAAAGCACAGTGTTTGCATTAGAATTCCAGGTCTATCATTCAAGTTTCTCAACAATGAAAATAAAGATGATACTTATTCTTACTGTGTAAGAATTAAACTACATAATCTATGTAAAGTACCTGCTGATATACAGTGAATGATTAGTAAATACTGAGACTTTACCTTCTAGTCCTCTCCAAAATATATAGGTAAATATTACCCAAGTCTGAACATATCTGAAAAATTATGAGAACTGGGTTCTGTCCCAATCCTACTACTACCTGACTATGTGAAACTTAAGCAAACCACTCTACCTGAGTCTGCTTCTGTACCTGGGTAGTGAGAGGGTTCCCTCTATCACTAAAATTCGATGCATCTATACCTATCACCTTATGACTATAATATCAAATGCTAATGCTACAAAAACCAATCAAACTTTTTCTCTATAAAGCTCCAACGAGAGGATTACGGTATGAGATTTCAGTATCATTCTTTCATTTACTTTCATTCTTTCAACTCTCCCATAACTATCCTTTGAATTTGAAAAACTTAACCTGTACATGTCTGCAGACTAATTTTATCATCCATTTCTCTACCAGTAATGCCTTATTTTTCAACTAGACTGTATATTCGTTTATAATTTTTTCATCCTCCGTAATGTTCACTGTTTTACTAAATTACATAGTCATTAAATGCCTAAAATCATACTTCAAATCATGTTAAGATGCAGTAAAACATATGGAGACGTTTTCAATGAGTTTTCTTTAATAACAGCTATATTTAATTTAGCCCAAAATTGAAATGTATTGCAGGTGATTTTAAGATAACACACCCATCATACAAATACCTGCATATTGAAACAATAACCACAATCCATAGTCAATATTTTTGGTTTAAAATTAAGATAATGGTAGCCAAAAAGTAACATCTATTGTGGGGATACTTGAATCATTTAATGAAAGACAATTTATCATGCTGGGTCTAAGGGAAGAACTCTTATGTATTTGCCCTTTCTCCCACCCCATACCTCACCAATAGTATTCCAGTACTACCTGGTATTACAAGTAAATGAGTTATACACATGGTATACTTTTACTTTGGTACCCTCAAGAAAGTTCACCTCCCAGTATTCAGGTCCCCTCCCATACAATTCATACTGGGTCATGTGACTAGCACTGGCCAATGGAACATTAGCAAGCATAAGGAACATACAAGTTTAATAAGTACTGGCACACTGGGGCTTGGAAAGCTCCCTCATAGAACGCAGCTGTCGTGCTATGAAGAAACCCATGTGGCAGGAAGGAAAGAGCAAGAGAGGAAGATGCCCAGCTATCTACCAGCTGTTCTAGTCATTCCAGCTGAGGCACTAGATTTACAAGTTAAGAAACCACCTTGGACATTATAGCCAACAGATGACACATGGAATAGTCTCCATCAAGCACAGCTCGAATTTTAAATCAAAAGCAAATACACAATTGTTGTTTTAGCAACTAAGTGTTGGAGTGCTTTATTAAACAGCAATAGATAAGCAAAACAATTAGAACTGTTGCTGTTAGGTAGTAAGCAACCAAAAAAAATGTCAGTGGTAATAATTATTATTAGTAATTATTTGAAAACATTTTCCCCAAAGGTACTGTTTTGGGTAGTTGAGTGTTCTTAAAGGCATTCTGCTCATTTCCCTAATAACCAGAAAAGATATAGGAGTAAAGCAATCAGAAAGGCCTAGTCTTCATTTTCCTCTTCTTATTCCTAATTTACAGCTGTCTCTTTTATCTTTGTCAATAATGTCTGCCTGGTTTCCTCAGAGTGGCTAATCAATGACCCATACCAATTATAGCCTTTGGTTGTGCTCTATACTTCACTAACTACAAGCAGCCCCTTCAACCTCCCTCCTGACCACAAGTACTTAATTAAGAGTTCAGTAAAACACACTCTTCACAAAGGGTTGAAAGTTTATATTCATTTAATTCATAATTCTTTTTGACTTCATAGAACCATTAAGTGAAGGGCATCAGAACCAATCACCTCTTGCTCAGAAAATAAGTTAAGCACCAGGAAAAACACATCTGCTACTTTTCCTCAAAAAACTTACTGATCCTGATCATATAAATTTCTTGTTCTTTTAACCCCCACAACCCTTTGCTCATACCTCACTCGTGATATTTCTCTTAATCTAGCCTGAATCATAGTTATTAGTTTATTTAACTTCCTACTAGATCTAAAACTCCCCTGGACAGACTCATTGAGAAAAGGGGCATTTTACTCATCGTAACCCTTGAAGCACCTACATTTCTCTACTACTCAAACAAATAGAGTAAAAATATCTGAGTCCTGGTCAGCAACCACTCTGTCCATAACTAATCTTTGTAATTCTCATCCCCATTTTTATTAAGAAACAATGACTCACTCATAGTTATACTGCAATCAGTGGCAAAGTTAATGAATGCTACATGTTCTAACATTAACCTTCAGCAATTTGACTTAATTGAAAATGGTTTTATTTTTATAGACAGCAAAATGATTTTTAAGGAAAAAAAAGATACTATTTATATTCCTTATTTCCCTCTTCTTAAAGTTTTAGGCTTGAAAAAACTGAATATTAGGTCAGGGGTAAGATCTGAGTCAGATGCCAGACAAATACTGTAATATACAAGAGAAAGCAGCCCTGGTAGAGACCACAGCAAAATGGAGCACTCAGTACGCACCTGAAAGGGGCAACGGCTGTTCAGCTCTAGTAATCTACTCTCAAGCAGGAGTGGCCACCAAGGATAACCAAGCCTGTGATTTTTCAAGAAATGCTAGAAATCAAGACCTCTTAAATGTGAAATCTTCTTATTTTTAAATGGTGGCACCTAATTACTAAACATTCCAAATACACCAAGAGCAAGCAATGTATATCTGTGGGTTGGATTCTCACTAAGGGCCTCCTGCCACCACAGGCTCACAGTTAAAAATCTCTCTACAGAATTGAAGGCATACTAGGGAGAAGGTGCACTAGGGGGAAACAATACTCCTTTCCCACCACCCCTCACCTCTACAGAAGAAAGAAAAAAATAATAATGACCATGAAAAGCAGCTCCATAAAATTACAGAGTACCTACCAGTGACAAACTCCTTTAACCTTTTCTCTATTTTGAAAAAGAAATTTGTTAGCAGTTTTAGATAGAACTAAATGAAAAATCCTTTGTAGCAGAAAACAATGAGAATTTTTTTCTTTATAAAATTTTTTCTCAAAACCTGCAAAAAGGAAAATATTCAGATAAATGTAATAGTGAAAATTACACAAACCTTTCCAGCCTTAACCAAACTAATGAAAATACTCAGTGATAAACGTAAGAACTAATGATTCACCATGCACAGAAAAACAAGGTACAAAATACTAACAGTGTTGGTATATTTGCGTGGGTCTATCTACATATTGTCACTTAACTCTCTTGTGATCAACAGTACAAAACTAGTTAGAAATAAGATTGAACTCCCTGACCAGGGAACCCTAGTCTAACAAAACACAGACTCAAACCTATGACCTAAACTTCCTTAATACCACACAATAAATAAATAAGGTGTGACCAATTACTAGACAACATTTCTTCAATATATTTACAAAAGATATGACAGTATTTACTGAAGTTTTAAAGGCTTTTTCCTTCCATTTTAAAATAGGAATTTATAGAGAACACTTGATTTCACCTCAAAATGCTTAACCTACTACTGGCAGCCCTTATGAAGTTAAAATCAAATTTTTAATAGAATTAATCAAGGTAGGCTTTCCTTTGGAGTTCAAAACATTCTCCTAAAATAGTAATTAATGAGGGAGACCCTATACCAAAGGAATTAGTAGGCAATTTAATGAAAATAAAATTATATTATAGTTTGGGGAAGAGGACTATTTACTTATTGAACACTTACTATGTGCCAGGCACTGCTGAATACATCAGGGTTCTCATTAAATCTTAAAAACAACCATATGAGGAAGGTACCATTATTATCCCCATTTTACAGATGGGGAAACTGACCTTTCCAAGATCACACAGCTAGTAAGTGGCAGAGTCAGGATTCCAACCCAAATCTTGTCTAACTTCAGAATTTGCACGCTTAACCACTACACTGTATTGCCTCCAGTGACTCTGGGTTGATATCTATGATAAAAAAAAAAAAAAAGGGAAATTTGTACTTCTCAGCAGTAAATTTTATAAACACACTAGAAATGGAGGGTACTTTTTAGAACACGAACCAAATCTCATCTATACAGTCATACAAACATTATTTTTATTCCCAAATATATATAATAATGATGAAAATCTCAGACAATAGACCTCTCACAAACACTACTTTCCCTAAGTACTCAATCATGTTTATTATTAAGAATTTAATGGGAACACTCTGTACTTTCCCCTCAATTTTGTTGCAAACCTAAAACTACTCTAAAAAATAGTCTATTAAAAAAAATTATGAACTACAACATCCTAAATAATGCCTAAGTCAATCCAGTTCTAAATCTGACATTAAGACTAGATTCTTTCAGTATGAACAGTTGCATTCTATTTATTATAACCACAGTACTAAGCATGCAGTGGGCACTCAACAAATATTTAACTGATTTTGTCAAAAGCAATGCTGTAAAACTGGAATTTTTAGCACTTCCAGAACACTCCCCAAAATTTTGCAATACATAGACATGAAATTAGTTGAAATATAATTAGACCAAAAAATTGAATTCTACTGAATAATATAAAAGGAGTACAACATGGCTGAAATAAATCAGACTAACTTTACTTTTCCACCTTAAGTATCAAAAGATGTAGCCTTAAGTAAAAAATGGATTAGTATTACAGAATCTTTTCCTAATTAGTTTAAATCTTTTCTAAATCCTCTAAAGTCGCTAACCCAAAAAAAACTTGGAATTGTCCAGAGTTACTGTCAACATATGAACCAAATCTTTTTTTCCTGATACTCACCAAGGTTGCTGAAATTCTAAGTGTCAATTAAGACTGATTCGAGAGATCTATAAAACAAGTGTTGCCTATTATTGCCACTTCTCATCCTAACCTTGTGCTCTTATCAAGGACCACTGTTATAAAATACACAGCTAAGTTCACATAAGAGAACAAGTAAGGAGATACTAACTTATATAAAGAAAGTGATTTGTCCTGTATATCTCGCAGCAAATTATCAAAATTAATTTTCAAACAAAATACTGTACTGGTCACCAACAAAAAGTACTGAAGAGAAGCACTACTATAGTAACACTATTATAGTGTTATACCATTATACTATACTATAGTATAATATTATAGTATTATACTATTATAGTTTTACTCCACTATTGTACTCCTGAAGTCGCAACTGGAAAAGTATTACATGAATATTAATAAAAAGGAAGTCTGGAAGAAGATACAGACATCGCTGGAGTACAGGCCCTTAATCACACCTGTAATTCACAGAACTCCTTTCTCTCTGATCCACGTACTCACAAGTGATCCAAAGACTTTTCTGCATCACTGTGCTTTCAGTAGACAGAAGCTGAGATGTGCAGTGCAACAAAAACATTCTGACCGATGTATTTTTCAAATTATATTAATATAGTACTCTTTTAAATACTTGTATTCAAAGCTTCTAACCATCTAGCTTTATCACACACAGGTTAATATAAACTACGACTGCCTTGATAGCTGCAGCTTGGCTCAATCCTGGGACACCAGCTCAATTTGGAAGCGGCAGAACCATATCCGGTTCTCACTGGGTACGCACTTTCCCATGCTTTCCATCTTAAAAACTTTACATCTTCCCACAGGAGCACTAAATATACGAAGACGCCGGGGAGTAGTATGCCTGCAGGGAAGATGAGTGATCGCATTAAATCCCTACGGATGCAACCGGAAACTTCCAAACTTTTCAGAACATATCACAGCTGAAAGGACAAGGTATGTTTTACTCCATCATTCCCACTTCTTTCCTGGAGCCAACCTCCCCAGTCCCTGAACAGCCACTTACTGGTTAGTTGGAGGAGCAGTCAGCGGTATGGCCACCTCTTCCTCCTCGTATTCTGGTCCATCCAGAGAGTCACCTTCATCCACGGTCCCCAGGCCCGCGCCCAGAGGGGGCAGCGGAGGAGGCGGCGGCAAAGGGGGGAATGCGCCGCTTGGCCCGAGAGTCTCAGCAGGCAACGAGGTGGTCACCTTGGTGAGCGCCATCTCTCCACTAGGTCCGGCGGCGGCAGCACCAGCCACGCCAGCAGCGGCACCTCCCCCTGTCAACCCGGCTCCCCCCAGAGCCCCCGCCGCGGACCCGGCTCCCAGGAACCCTGACCCCAAAGCGGCTCCGCTACCCACAGTCCCGGCCACTCCGGCCTCCACCAGCCCGGGACAGGGGGTGGCTGCCACAGGCAAGGCCGCGGGCATCTTCACCCGACACGCCGCCGGATAGGCACTGGAGCCCGCCGCCGCGCCGCCGCCTCCCGCTCCGGCCGTCACCGGGCCGCCCTCCTCACTGCCGGCCTCGGCCGCCATCATGTTGAAGCCCGCTCTGCTCTGCCCTGCCCTGCGCGCCCGGGAGCCCCGGGGGCCACCAGGCCCGGGCTCCGAGCCGCCCCGCCCGGGCGCGTCCCCCCTGTAGCTCCCCAGGCGGAGGAAACAACAACAAAAGCAGAGAGCCCGCCGCCGCGCCCCCTCCTAGGGCCACGGCCCAGGCTCCACAGCCGCCTGGGTTACGGGAAGCGCAGTGGGCAAAAAACCCAACGCCCCCACAACGCCGCCCAAACCTCACCTCACACACCCACACTCACGCACACACACATGTACAGCAGCGAAAAACTTCCCGGCTGCACTAAAGAGGAAAGGAAGCACAGGGGAAGCGGCTGAGGCGGCTGCCGCTCCTTCAGCCACCGCCACCGCTTCTTCACCGCCCCAGTTCCGGCCGCCCCCACCGCAGCCACCGCCGCTGCCGCTGCAGGGGCCGGGGCCACTGCGGCCGCCGCATCCTCCACGGGGCTGGAGATGGGAGGGGTGGGGGGAGAGGAGGCACGGGGGCGGGGTGGCGGGGAAGTCGACCGCACCGCTCGCTACCTGGAGCTTTCAGTGAGTGAAACCGGAGAGAGAAAGGAGGGCGGGGCAGGGGAGGAGGAGCGGGGGGAAGGAAGGGTGGAAGAGGACTGCGAGGGCAGCTTCTGCGCAGGCGCGGGGGCGGGGCCGGCCGGGCCGGGAGGGAGGAAAAGGAAGAGTCGGGAGGGAAGGAAGCTGCGGGGACGCGCGGTGCGCGCTCGCGCGGGCGGTCCGGTGCGGTGACCGGCGCGTGGTGGTGCGGCGGCCTCTCTTCCTGTGCGTGTGGCAGTGGCGCGCGCGTGCCTCGCGGGGCTGTGTGTGATCGGCAGGAGGACAGGGAAGAGTGCCTGAGCATGCGGCTGCTGGGAGCCAGGAAAATTGGAGAGACGAGAAGGACATGGAGGCGGTGGCAAGGAAGAAAGGGGGAAAGGGAAAGAAAAATGCCTCGAAAACTAGTTCCCTACTTCCTGACCCGGAGAAAAAACTGCCTTAGCTGGCGGCGCAGAAACCAGACCCAGGCGAGGGGCTGGGGGGCAACTTTGAAGGTGTGGACAGCGCTATTAATGCTTTCCTTTTCGTTTCATGATAAAAATCGCTATAGGACAATTACACACTAAAAAATAGATTCTGGAACTCAAGAAAAGAAAACGAAATGGTTAAGGTGGGGGCCATATGAATAGGGTGGAGAATTTGGTAGAAATAGTGGTTGTGAAGCCAGGTTTCTACCTCTATGTGCGTGTTTTGTTTTCTTTACCAACTGTCTCATACACACGTATACCTACTCCATTTCAAGTCAGTTGGGTACTAATGAAGAGGTGTGAAGAGGAAGGATGCCACAGAGGACACTAAAATGCTCTTTTGTCCTCATTTCTGTGCAAAACACTCCAGGGCATGATTCACATGCAAGCACCTTCAACAAGTCAAGTGGCAAGAATGTCCCAGGATGCTAGTTAAAATTATTATACGTGATGTCAAAAATTATCAATAAATAGAAATCTCGCCCTTAATACAGTCAAGAGAGGGGTTTTATTTTATCTTTTATACTAAAATGTATGCAAACTATGTATTCATATAGATGGAGGAATCATTTCAGTTGTTTAAAATTACAGTATTGTTTTTGTCTTTTAAATTCCTCCCAGGAGGAATCCCACATTGAATACTATTGAATATTGATCTTTGAGATCAATATTTTCTCTGCTAAGGATGATCAAATCAACATAGGAGCACATTGGGGATGGCAAAGGGTTGTAATAGAAACCCAGGAAAAAGGGAAAAGACCACCAAGAGAAGTCACAAGAGGCAGGCAATACATTTCCTTTGTAAGTTTGGGTAGGCCTATTTACCTAGTCAGTCACGACAATCAAAAAGTCCTGAGGACGCCTTCATTATGCTTACCACTTAATGCAGGATACCACCTGGAAAAGGGAAGACTGACACAGAAGCTAGAGTTCTCAGAGTAAACTCAAAGGTGCAACATCCTAGGAATTCATTAGAAATGCCACCCCAGAACCTCTGAATCAGAAACTACATAGCAATCTATTTTAATGGGTGCAACATCCTAGGAATTCATAAGAAATGCCACCCTAGAACTTCTGAATCAGAAACTACATAGCAATCTATTTTAATGAGCCCTCCAAGTGACTGCTTGCACACTCAGGTTTGAGAACCATTATATTAGAGTATGCTCTAAAGAAGGAGATATGCAATACCTAAAAAAGGTTCTGAAAGAAAGAATGGATGTCATTCATTAGGTGGGTAGGTAAGAGATGTGGGTATTTAGTTGCTAAGCACTGTGCTATTCTACAAAGGAAGTTAGGAAATGAGAATGAAGTAGTTCCATAATACTTAAGATAACAGTGAAGTACTACTTATGGCCTCCCTAAGAACAGTTTTTCTTTTTCTTTTAAACTTAGACCTCAGAGTTAGAAAAGACCACCAAAGTACCAACTCTGCCTGCTGCAGAGGTTCAATATACGAACCCTAAGTACAACAGCCCCAATAAATTTTCACATAGCCTGTGTTTGAAAACCTAGAGCATGTTAGCACCCCAATCCTCCAACACTCCCGCCCCAGTCACCACCAATCACCCTTAAATGCAGGACATTGGCCTGGGAGTTTGTCACCAGCTCTTTGTTATCACTTCTCTAAATGCTCACACAACATCTGTATGTTATCCGAGAGTCCAGATCAGGCTCACTGCTCTAATTGCAGAATTACTTCCTTCTTTTTTGAAAATTCTTTAGCACTTATGGGTCAAGGTCAACATTTAATTGACCTAACACCTATTATACACTGAAATATATTGTTTTCTAGTTACTTTTAGGTTTATGAATCTATAAAACTCTACTGCAAATACAACCTGTGATCGGTCTGTCCTACTGCCTAGTTCTAGGCATCCTTGACACGCTACTTTGAGCATGTCTCCATCCTTTTAACAAGTACTGGATTAGATCAACTCACATCTTTGGAAATCAATTCCTCAACTAGAAGGGAAGGACCTCCTGTGTCTATTTGTAAATCAACCTAATACCAATATCTTACCTAGTTTATATTTATTTAACCTTAGAGTTAGTACTGTCCTTTTCATCCAAAGAGATACCACATATTTTTATAAGGTATTTTCAAATATGTAATATATTCCTATTATTAGACAGATGTAGGCTTTCATCTTTAGTATTGCTTGTGTACTTTCTGAATCTCAAACATGTAGTCTATTTTTAATGACTTTATTTTTTCCAAAAGAGCTTAATGTGTTTATTGCAATTTTTTCTGCTCACCTTGACTTTCTGCTTATCTCTAATTTATAGTATCATGTTCTCTTTTTTTCCTGCTAATTTCTCCTTCAGTTTCTATTTCTGTGTCTCCCTTTTCTTTTCTTCAAAGCCCTTGAATTTTCTGACATAAATACACCTCTTGAAGTTTTATGAGTCAAAAACTGAAGAACAAGAAAAAGAAAACTATGAAATATCTATGTTACAGGAATTCTGCAGGAATTGATATTAGGTATGGTGTTATGTACCATCAGTTAACAAAGGGAATTAAACAGTCTTAATTAAATTCACAGATATTTAATTGAATAGGTAGGTTCTAAAGGACAGAACAATATACAAAAAAAGAGGAAAATTCAAAATACATTTTACCTGTAATAAAATAATCTATTATATTTTTAGAAATTTAGTGAAATTTAGAAAAGTTGCTCTAGATATTGAAATATAGTATTTAATGAATACTAAATAATAAAAATGCTGGGCAAAGACTTGCATATGAAAAGAAACTGAAAACTTAAGAAAATGAAGTTGGCTCATTCTGGCTTTATTATTGGCAATTCAAATATGAATGTAATACATTACAAAATATGTTAAGTTTTGATACCCTGAGGATGTGGAAAGGTAATTCTGGACTCAGTAATAAAACTATAACCTCAAGGGGTTTACAGCAAATATATGAATGGCTTCTGATGGGAGGACTAAGCAAGAAGTGATAAAGAGCTTACAGCTATGTTTGAAGACTTCCAAATTGTGTTCCATACCTTAATACATACTCAGCTATACAAACAGGCTTCCAAGTTTATCTAAATAGTGTCAAAAGTTTTCATTGAACCAATAATTTTGAAAGGAAGCTTTTACTTATAACCCTAATATCCCCACTGCATTTATTGACCTCATCTTCAAATTCTCCAGAACACAAATTTCCTTATTAGGAAGATCTTTTGAGAAAATAACACTGATGAGTTGCAAGTTAAGGGAAATATTTTAATGAAAAAATAAATAACTTTGCAGGGATTAGAGTATGTGGCATAATAACTAAATAAGATTTATGAAAATTATTAACACCATGGAGAAACTAAAGAATAGTGCCATCTCTGAGGCTGCAAAATAAATTACAAAGGAAGTCACTGGTCACACTCTTGAAACATTTAAACCTATATATGGTTAAGGAAGCTTAGAACAGTTAGATCTAAATATCCTATCTCTTGAAAAATGAAGGAATAGAAAAATGTCTTTATTTTTTATTTAGTTTATTACTATTTTTCTATGTTTTACAGATATTTTTCATTCTTTTTAAGAAACTTTCCTCCTTTATTATTTTTAATGTTTTTCTTTACCTATTATTTTCCTCTCACCAGGAATATTTATATGTTTTCCTTTCTATACCTTGGCTGTTACACGTGATAGTACCCCATGGTAGAATTAAAAGAAAAAAGGAAATGGAATAATTTCAGGGCAAGGGAAGTAGGGGAGACAGGGTAGGTAAACTCTCTTCTGTGCTTCCCTCATTATTACACTCCTATTCTTGGCATATGTCAGCAACAACTTAAATACCACCTGAAGCATAGTCATGAAATCCAGCTAACCTTAGGCTTTTTCACCTCAAGAATCCTGCAAAGTCTCTAATTCAAGTTATAGTCTTTGGTCTACCTACAAGTCTCCTGGTAACCACTTCACCTCCAAATTTAGTTAGCATGTAGAAATACACTGTGCTTTTTAATAATCTCAAAAATAACTATACAATGAAAGGGTTAAGTGTAGCCTTGAATCAAGATAATTATAGATAAATAAGATGAGAGCTTTAAGTACTTCTAAAGCACTTTAAGTAGTGTAACTTAACTAAAAATAGCTTTCTAAGGTATTTCTAACTCTAATTATTTCTCGATTCACATGCTGTTTTGAAGATTTTTCAACTTAACAAAACTTTTTTATTAATATTTTTCAACTTTCTACTTATTCTTTATTTAATTGTTAAAAAGCAATGAAATATAGCATGTATTTAATAGTATAGTAGCACATTGCAGTGATTTTCAGACTTCTGAATTCTGAATACTATGGACTACTAAAGCTTCACTAAAAGCTGAGGGACTGTTGAATTGTCATGAATTTGGCAATTTTGTAAAGTGAGAAGTTTTTTGTTGTTGTTACAACAAAACTACCATTTCCTGCCACTCTAGCTCATAAATGGAAAAAACATTTCAAAGCAGGAAGGAAGGAAGGGAGAGGGAAGGAGGGAGGGAGAAAACAGAAAGGATGGAAATAATTTCAGAAAAAAAAGAAAGTTGTTTGAATTACGTAAATTTAGCTTCATGAAATGTTCACAATATATTACGTCCTTATTTTTCATTTTTTCCATGGACTTACTAAAAATTGGCACTGGCCTGAAAGCTAGGTATCTTAGTTCAGGTTTCCTCAGAAGCATACTTTGAGACTAAGACTTGAGTGTTAAGTTGTTTATTTGGAAAGTAGTCCTAGGAAACTTCAGTAGGACAGTAGGGAAGGGGAGGGGATCAATAAGGAGTATGTTAATGAGCAGGTTACCACTACGAGTAAGTGCCACATTCCATTGCTGGGGAACTCTAGGAGACAGCACAGAATCCACCTGGGAGTTCTCACACCTAAGGGACAAAAAACTGTATGTTTTATCCATCAGCTCTTATTTGCCATTGGTTGAGGGCTACGCCTGGAAGCATCTCCTCTGCAACACCTCCAGACTGCCCTGTGTGCAATTAGAGCATCTTAGCTGCTAGAGAAAGCAGTCAGATAGAGAGACACTGGTGCTTGCAATAGGAGGCCATTGGCATGCACAGAAGAGGTGAGTGCCAAGGGGTTATGGACTTGACACTGACAGGACCTACTATACCAGGGTTTGAGAATTCCTGGGATGGAGAACTTATTTCTGTTAAATACAGATGCTTCTCAAGTTAGATGGATTACGTCTGGATAAACCCATCGTGAATTGAAAAATTTACGATGGGCTTATCTGGACTTAACCCAGTTGTAAATTGAGGAGCACACTGAATGCCTGTCACTTTCACATAAAATTGAAAAATTGTTAAGTTGAGCCATTGTAAGTTGGGGACCATCTACATAGGTACTTTGGAATGTTGTTATACTTGAACCATTTTATATTTAATTTATTCTACTCTATGACCTACTAAGGCTATTTAGCACAAATGGTTAAGAAGCTTATTCAACATTAATCATGATGTGGCTGGGATGAGAGCTCATCATTTCTCAGTAATGAATTTGTCTCTAGAACAGTGCTGGCTAGAAGGAGTGGTTTTCTAAGACTATTTAATTATTGCCTGATTCCAAACACATTCTTTCTCTGTTCTTTTTTTAACATGTATTTGTAGCTAGAAAATATAATAAAAACAAAATAATTATGCACTGGACATGAAATAGCTCACTGACAACCAAATGGGAAAAATTTAAGAAAACTTATCATGAATATTACAACAGCATTTTTAAAGAAATAATTTGATAAAACGTTTTCATTAAAAGTGGTCCAAAAATCACACCTTATATCTGTAGAAAATTTTAAAGTTTTTAAAGTAATTTCTTATGCACTGTCTCTTTCACAGCTCTGAAAAAGTATGACAATATTATTATCCTCAATTGACATATCTGGAAGGCTTTTCAGTTCCAAAGGTGTGGTCGATTCATCTTAAGTAATGAAAGTTTATTGTAAGGATTTCTGGGGAAGTAAGGCAGGACAAGAAAATTATCCCACAATAAAATGTCTAGTGTCATAGGGAGCTGTAATATCTGTCATTTATTCTTCAGGATACAGCTCTAGGGAACTAACAGACATGATTATGGTCAAGTCTGAAAACAGAGGACCATGTTATTATCTCCTGCATTCACTGCACCAGTCCCATGACTCGGGTGCTCTGACACTATTTCACTGTTTCTCCCAACACAGTAACTGCTTCTACTGATTCTGACTCTGGCCTCGATACCAATCATCCCTCTCTCTGCACCTCTCAACCTCATGATTTTGCTTACTCGTGGCTCCCACTACTCCTCTGCTTCCACTTACAAATATTTATGAAATGCCAGGGAAAAAATAGGCATGGTCTTTGCTCTTATGGAGCGTATAGTTTAGAGAGAGAGGCATTTCATCAAGTAGCCACACAAATAAATGCGGCATTTACTAATTATCTTAGGGAAATAAAAACTAAACTGGCTTCAAATATTTATAGTTTTTATAGTCACTTGACAGTCTTTGTTGATTGTTCACACAGTGTTACAGTGTAATAATGTAGACATAGTAAATCTGCCCCAAACCTGGGATGCTGCCAGTTAGACTGTATTTGAATCTCACCTTTGCCACTACTAGCTCTATCACTCCAGCCAGCTTAGCCTCTTCTCAGTTTTCACATCTGTTATATGCATGGATAACAATACCTATGAGCTTAGGCTGAGTTCCCCCCAAAGCAGATCCTGAGACTAGAATTGGATTTTAAATTGTTTCTTTGGCAGGTGATAACAAGAAGCTCCATTGCAGAGAGAGGAAGTAAGATAGGAAAGGGAAGGAAGCCAATAAAGGGTGTGTCATCAAACAAGTAACCACTGGGGTGGGGGGAGGGTTCGGTTCCATGGGGAAACTTTGGGAATTCATGTAAACATGTCTCAAGAGTTATTCCACTGGAGGAGTGAAGTAGCTAGGGCTACTTACCCTCAAACTCCCTTCCATCTTTGGGAAGGCTGCTTTTGGATTCATTAACTCCCTATACTTCCAGGATGTCCCATGCTCACAGTTGAGAGAAAGCTTTTAGATGGATAGTCACCAGATGAACAGATTCTATAGCCAAGCACTAGAATGGTGAGTGACAAGAGAGTATGGGTGGGGCACTGACAGTTGCTATACCTACCTTTAGAAGGTTTTGTGAGGATTTGAAATAAGTAAATAGTGGAACAAAGTAGAAGCTCAATAAAGTGTACCTATTACCATTGATAAAAGTCTTATTGAAATGATTAGCTATGCATTCATGAAATGGTAATATAATAGACTACAATGTAAAATTCAGTATATAATTGTTAACATGAGTGGTATAGATTACTGTAGTGACAGTTTAGAAGAGTCAGATAGTTTGTGTCCTGGAGTAAAAGGGCAAAGCTTTTCCTTGAGCTTGTAGTAGCTTTCACAATTAACTCCTTTAATAGTGAAAGAAGAGGGACTGACCTCCTAGGCAAGGAGATAAGGAAAGGTGAGGAGACAAGATTAACATTCTTTTGTGATAGAGAATGAGGAAGTCAGCCTTACTAGAGCAGAACATTTGTAATTAGAAAGGAATATCAAATTTTAAGTTAGGACAAGCTTATGGAAGTTTTTAAAAGCTAGTCAGAGGCATTTGGATTTTAGCTTGAGTCAAATAGGCAGCTGCTGAAGATTGTTGAATAAGGAAGACCATCATGAAAATAAAAATCTAAGGATTAGCATTGAGTCTTAGATCTTGAAAAGGAAATTGGAGTTCACCCAGCATAATTCCTACCAATGCAAAAGATGTTTCTAGAAAGTCTGTGATGTGGTGAGAATTTGAACATTTTCAGTGATTTGATGTTCATAAGAAATGTTAGAATGCTAGAAAGTGGTTCTGCATTAATTAGAAATGCGCTTCTGGTGACTTCCTCATATTGGTCCAACTTCATGTTTCTAAATCTATAGTAAACATAGAGGCCTTAAAATACTGGAGGCTAACTAATAAGTCCTCCAAAACAAATTCCTCACCTGCAAAATTCTGGGTCATTTCATCATATTTCAAATGACCAGACGTAGAATCCTCACCATCTTGCTCCTGATACTTAGCATACCCTCACTGCCACTGTTATTTGGTCACAATATCCAACACAGCAGTAAAGGTGGATTTTGGCCAGTCTAGTAAGGAATATAAATATTATTAATAGTCTCTTGTTCTAAGCTTCTATTAATAAAGCCTAAGATTGTATATATCCTTATTGTAACCTTTCAGCAGCTTCTAAAAGTTGCTCCCTTCCTCCTTCTTGAAGTATTTTTTTTACTCAGGTTCTGAAACATCACACTCTCTTAAGTCTCTGGCCTCAGATTCCTTTGCCAGATTCTTTCCCTCTTCCCAAGCTCTAAATGTTGCCCGTATACTTGGCTTTCTTCACTATCTACTGCTCTTCCTAAATGATTTAATCTAGGTCTATGAATTTAAATATTATTTATATGAATATGACTCCCAAATGAATATCTTCAACCCCAGGAACTTCTCTTAGCTGAAACTGTTCCTTAGAATCTGCACTTGAGTATCTCATGTCCAAAATAGAACTCTTGACTTTACCACACATAAATCTCCATCCCTAGTATTCCGAACCATGTAGTAAATGGTGTTACCACTCACCTAGAGGCCAAAACCCTAAATAACATCATTTGATTATTCTCTCTCATATCCCACATTTAATTTATTGTCATGTCCTGTCAACTTGGCCTTGAAAACATATACTATATATTATGACAAAATATCATAAACTGAGTAGCTTTTAAACAACAGAAATTTATTTCTCACAGGTCTAAAGGCTGAGAAGCTCATGACCAAGTTGCCTGCAGATTTGGTGTCTGGTAAGAGCCTGTTTCCTGGTTTATAGACCATTCCTTCTCACATCATGTACTCACATGATGTAGTGAATGAGCTAGCTCTCTGGGGCCTCTTTTATAAGGACACTAATCTGATTCATGATGGCTCAACCCTCATGATCTAATCAACTCCCAAAGACTCCACCTCCTAATACCATCACTTTGTGGGTTAGAATTTAAACATATGAACTGGGGAGAGGGGGTACAAATATTCTGACCATAGCACGTATTTGACCACATTTCAATCTTGATTGCTACCACCCCAGTCTAAGCTACCATCATCTCTTACCTGGACTTCTACAAAAGAATCCTCTAGCAATCTTCCTGCCCCCACTTTTACTCCCACCATCTATTCCACATGCATTAGCCAGAGTGATCTTTTTAAAATGTGAATCAAATCACTTCATATCTCTTTTCCAAATTCTCCCATCACATCTAATAAAATACAAACTTCTTCCCATAGTCTAGAAGGCCCTACATGACAGAGCTTTGATCTTCTTTTATACCTCAGCTTCTACCACACACCTACACTTTTCAATGCCTGTGACACCTCCTGAGGGCATCACTTCCTGTCATACTATCTTGCTACTTCTTGAATATACCAAGAATCCTACTGCCTGAGAGGCTTTAGACTTACTATGCCCTCTGTGTGAAATATTCTTCAACTGATCCTTGCCTGGCTTACTTCCTCCCAAATATGATTCCCTCGTAAAGTTCTTCACTGACCACTCTAATCCACAAAAAGCCTCCACCTACACTGTTTGGTTTTTCTTTTTAGTGCTTTTCAGTGCCTGAATTTATGCCATGTATTTGCTTACTTATTTCTGTCTTAATCTGATTAGACTGCTATAAGGAAAATACAATATATGGGGTGGCTTTAACAATAGACATTTATTTCTCACAGTTGTGAAGGCTGGGAAGTCTAAGATCAAGGCACCAGCAGATTGGTGTCTGGTGAGGGCTCACTTCTGGTTTATAGATGGCTGTCTTCTTAAGAGCTGTCTCTGTCTCACATGGTGGAAGGGTTGGGGGAGCTCTCTCGGGTATCTTTTATATAGGCTCTAATCCCATCCATAAGGGCTCCAACCTTATGACCAAATCACCTCCCAAAGGCCTTAGCTCCAAATATCATCACATTGGGGATTAGGATTTAACATATAAATTTTAGGGGGACAAAAACATTCTTTCTACAGCAATTATCTGCCTCCTCAAATAGTATATAGGCTTCATAAATACAGGGATTAATGCCTGCGTCATTAACTGCTATATTCCTTTGGCCTAGGACAGTGCCTGATACAGAGTATGTACTCAATAAATCTCTCTGGAAGGAAGGAAAAATGAAAGGAAGGATTTGGAATTTTTGGTAATTCATATCCTACTGTTGAAAGACATTGAGTTTATAGCAATTACTATTGAAATATTTTCCCTATGAATGTCCATCAAGTCACATTTTCCCAGTGCTATATTTGTGCAACTCATGGTATTTAATCTGGTGCATTCTTTTAGTTTAAGTTCAATATTTCAAGCTTTCAAGATTTAAATACTATCTAGGTGTTGCTGTGAAAGTATTTTGGAGATGTGGTTAACATCTATAATAAGTCAAATTTAAGTAAAGGAGGATACCCTCGAAAGTATGGGTGGGCCTCATTCAATCAGTTGAAAGTTTTAAGAGAAAAAACTGAGGCTTCTTGGAGAAGAAATTCTGGCTCAAGACAGAAGTGTCAACTTCTGCCAAACTTTCAGTCTGCCAGCCTGTCCTGCAAAGTTTGAATTTGCCAGCCACACAATTGTGTAAGTGAACGCCTAAAAATAAAAAATCTTCTCTTTCTCTCTCTGATGTGTATATATATATATATATATATATCCAAGTATATATATATCACAAAGTGATTATCACATCTGTAAGTTCTTTCAGTAGCCTAAGGTATAATTTTTATGAATCTGTTTTTGGAGTATGTGTGTATATATATGTATATATTATACATAAAAATATATATACTGTTTTTGGTAATATATATCTGTGTACCATACTGAATTTCTTGAGATATATATATATATTCTCTCTCTCTCTCTCCATACTGTGTGTGTGTGTATTCTATTTTGTTCTGTTTCTCTGTAGAACACTGACTGATACAGTGCCCATTTATGTGAAAAGAAAATCATGGATGTATCACTCAAATCCATATCTTCAGCAATACAGTGAACAGAACAATAACAAAGCTAGCAAACTCTCTGTGTAGACATCAATTCATTATCCAGTATTATTTAGGTGTATTTGATCAACAAGCAATAAATCCTCTTAAGCTACCTTTATTTATCCCCATGTGTATTAAAAGTGATTTTGAAAAGTATCCTGCTAGTTTCGAAAAGAATGTTTATAACATTTTACTATCAATTTAATAACCTTATCAAAAAATGAAATTAAAGAGAGCTTAGTATGTCATATTATGAATTTCTTCATAGTGAACATAACTAAACATTTTTTCCCATTCTATACTCAAAATAATCAACTAATAATCTTTTCTAAAGTTGTGTTAGGCACTTGTGTATGTGTTATGCATTTCTGAAAACATTTTTTTAACATATTATATTTTAAAATTCTACTCTGTGTTATATGTCATCTCATCTCATTTAATTCCATCAATGACCATGTGGAATAGATGTTACTATTCTCATTCAGTAAGTAAGAAAACCAACACACCCAAGTTTAAACTATGTACTTGCCAAAGTCATGCTATATTTCAGTACTCTGATAATTAGAACATGTATCCAATATTTATCTTTTGGTTTCTCGTTTAATCATTACGACTCATCAAATTTATCAGCAAGTCCATTGTCACATCTATAAATCTTTCAATAGCCCAAGATGTAATTTTTGTGAAACTGGTTTTTGGAACCCATTCAAAGCAGCCATTTTCCTTCTTAGTATTCTTTTATTTATCTTGGATCACAAACCCTTCTTAGATTGATCTCCAATCAAGCAATACTCAGGGTAGACTGGAAGAAAAATTAAGGAAGTTGTGACTGGATGTGAAAAGCAAAGAACACAGAGGTTGTTTTTGTTTTGTTTTGGTTTTTAGTGACTGCAATATACTAAGCCTATGAGGATAGAACTGATAGATTGTATTCCCAATCAGGTTGCCCCTGCTTATATGTGGGGATTGTATATCCCCACCCATTGCCATGTGACTTGCAGTCTTCCTCATCAATGGAATATACTTTTCTGCCCCATTGTCAAGTTTGGTCATGTGATTTTCTTTGGCCAATGATACATAAGCAGGAGTGACATGTCATTGGACATTTCTGCCAATAGTCCTGCTTTTTTCCATTGCCGTAAGAATAGCATGTTCCAGCCACAGGCTGTTCCTTCAGTCAGGGTCCCAGACTAAGGAGATGCATTGAATAAAACCACAGGCAAACTTGGCAGCCAACATGTAATGTTAGCAAGGAATATTGATATTTTAAGTAACAGAAGTCCAGGATCATTTTTTACTGGAGCAAAGTTAACTAAAAAAGTCAATGGGTTTATACCAAATAGAATCAAATGTACTGAAAAATAATGGTAATTGAGTATTATTCTAATGACCAGAGAATATAACCTAAAATCTAAATTACAAAAAAAAGCTTTTGCTGCCATTTAGAAATAACCAAAAATATCTTCCAAGATTATGAAGAATTATTGAAGAAAGTAAAGGCTTTCATTACAGACTGAATGTATGTGCCCCTCCTAAGTTCATATTTTGAAACACTCCCAGACAAAGTGATAGTATTAGGAGGTGGGGTCTTTGGGAGGTAATTAGGATTAGATAAGGTCAGGAGGATGGAACCCTCATGAGTGTGACTAGTAGCTGTGTCAGAGTCACGAGAGCATTTGCTTCCCTTCTCCACTCTTCCACATGCGAGGATACAATGAGAAGTCAGCAATCTGCTACCTAGAAAAGGACTCTTACCAGAACTTAACCATGCTGGCACCCTGATCTTGGACATTCAGCCTCCAGAAGTATGAGAAATATGTTTCTATTGTTTATAAGCCATTCAGTCTATAGTTGTTATAGTAGCCCAGACTAAGACAGCTTTAGAATCTGAGTTGTCTAGATATCTGTTTACATATTAATAGCTAAAGCTAAGTCAAAATTACTTGATTTATCTACAGAATTTGAGCTATAGGGATTGCATAGATAATTAGATTTTTGTTTGGGGATCAGGATTCTTTGTTCTTTTGGACTGGGGTATTAGAATTGATTTTATATTTTCAGTTTTGCCATTTCTCCATTTTTTTTTTTTTTTCTTCTGAGACAGAGTCTCATTCTATTGCCGGGCCAGAGTGTAATGGCATCATAATAGCTCAGTGCAACCTCAGACACCTGGGCTCAAGTAATCCTTGAGTAGCTCCTGAGTAGCTATGATTACAGGCTCACACCACTGTGCTCAGCTAATTTTTTTATGTTTTGTAGAGACGGGGTCTCGCTATGTTGCTCAGGCTTGTCTTCAACTCCTGGTCTCAAGTGATCCTACCACCTCAGCCTCCCAAACTGCTGGAATTACAGGTGTGAGCCACCATGCCCAGGCTTGCTTTATTTATTAATAAATCCTAAAGCTCATAAGCATTTCTGAATTTGTGCTTTGTTATTTGGTATGTAGATTTTTTATGTCTTAGTTAATAAAAAGGATGTGATTAAGTCTCTTTTCTTTTTTGAGATGCTTAAACCAAATACAAAAGCATGTTAAGGATTTTTTATTTGAAAAATCGAAACAAAAATACAGTAATATTTTAATTTTCCTAGTCAGCTAAAAATGTATGACATATGCATATAGCCTGATTTGTGTAAGGCTGTACTTTCCTCAAGTAACATAATCAATCTTTTAAGAGTTGGCATTAATCAAAGAATGAGATGATTTTGGCCCAAAGTCTCTTAAATGAATTATGTATTGATGTTCTTATTTCCTGAGCCTTCTGACTGAGGTCATGAACAATATGCTGCTTATATAATCTTTATTCTTAGATAAGTTTGTTTAGCTTTTTTGTTCTATTAAACCAATTATAACATCACGGAATAAATTCACCTAATTAAACAATTATTGAAAGGTTATGTGGTTATACAGATTGATCCCTGTGGTGAGCTGGGATTAGCAGGGACTGATTTCAGAGCTCAAGTCACCACGCATGGCCTGACCCTGAGTGGGCTTCCTGGTGGCCAAGCTTTTCCTCTATGAATAGCCACACTCTGCTTGCAGAGCTCTCAGGAAAGGGGCAGCAGGCTCAGTTGGAGGTTTGGATGTCATGCTAGAATGGTTGCATTTGGAAGATCCTCTGCAGGATGGTTTGGGGGTTAGGCATAGATCTGGTCCCTCACCCCCAGTTTTAATGTGGCAAAGGCAGATGATCCCAGCACAGGAGGTGAAGTGCATTTGCCTTGTGTACTAGTTTCCTGTGGCTGCCATGGCAGGGAACCACAACTGGGTGGCCTAATACAACAGAGATCTGTTCTCTCATGGTTCTGGAGGATGGAGGTCTGAAGTTATGGTATGGCAAGGCCACACTGTCTCTGGAGGCTCTAGTGGAGACTCTGTTCTTTGCCTATCCAGCTTCTGGTGGCTGTGGGCATTCCTTGGCTAGTGGCTGCATCACTCCAATCTCTGCCTTCCTGGTTACATTGCCTCCTCCTCTTCTGCCTGTGTCTTCCCCTCTTCTATCTCTTCTAAGACTATTGTCTTTGGATTTACAACCCACCTGAGTAATCCAAGATGCCCTCTTTATTTCAATATCCTCAACTCAATTACATTTACAAAGACCCTTTTCTCAAATAAAGCCACATTCACGGGTTAAGAAAAAAAAGATTATGCTGTTATACTTATTATTTCTTTATATATTGCAGCTATAAAGTCTTCATATTATATTGTTCACTGATATGAATAAAGGTTCTGAGATCTATTAAAGAAATAAAACTGTGATTCATTTTCATCTAAAACAATTTTCTGTCCCTTAGAGGAATTATTTTTATTTTTAAATTAATTTTTTCTTTCTTGATAAGTTGATATCTTAACATTTTCTTTTATTTTATATACACTGAACATGTTTTCTATAATTGTTTGACTAATACATTATTTCATATTATAACAATAGTATTTCTAAGTCATATATTTTTAAAAATATCATATTCTGTAGTACCAAGTATTTTATATCACAATTTTGATTAATTGTTTTGCCATAGTAGCATTCATTTTTATTTATGTAATTAAAATAAAACATTAGGAGAAAATAAAATCAGGCAATGCTTTGACAAGAGTTAAGAGTTTTACAGGGAAAGGACACAGTTGTTATAGTAGATCCTGTTAGTTGTTTACCCGTAATACTCTTGCCACCTTCTTTCTTGCTAACTGAAGTTTTCCCAGCCATGCTTACTGTTAAATATGGCCACGTGATCGACCTGAGTTCCTATATGGCTTCTAAATTTGTGTCATAGTTTAAAACATCTTCTCCATTACAAAACTATGTTTTAGAAATTCTCTCAAGTTATCTTCTGATGCTTTTATGGTTTCATTTTTCACATTATTTAATCTTTGATTCACCTGGAATTTATTTTGGTGCAAGGAGTGAGGTAGTTATCTACCTTGTTTCTAAATATAACTTTCTCCTTTCATGCACTTAGTTATTATCGTTATTTTTTTTTTTTTTTAATAAATAGGGTCTCACTTGTTGCCCAGGCTAGAGTGTCATCATAGCACACTGCAACCTCAAGCTCAAGCGATCCTCCTGCCTTAGCCTCCTGAGTAGCTGGGACTACAGGCACATACCACCAAACCCGCTGACTTTTTCTATTTTGGGGGGACTCTCACTATGTTGTTCAGGCTGGTCTTAAACTCCTGCCCTCAAGCAATCCTCTCCCCTTGGCCTCCCAAAGCGATGGGATTACAGACGTGAGCCACCACTGCTGGCCTGCTTTTCTTTTTCTCCCAATACACAGTTATCTAGCTTTAAAAATTTTTTTGACTCTCAGCAATGAAGTATTACTAAAGGGAAGAAATAACATTAGGACTTTCATAATTTAATTATCTTTGGCATTAAGGAAAAGTGTCTTCTATATTCAAAACTTTGGAAAATGGGAGATCAAGAACAACCTGCTTAAAATTCTTCTCCATTTTCCTACCCCATACAAACATCCACTTTAGAGTAAAAATACCAAGGAAGAAAAGAGAAAGCTCGACAAATATATGTGAAATATGATGATATATCCAAAAGTTTGTTAAAAATCTTTTTTTCTTGTCAAAGAGGTTTCTGGCTCTACAACTTTTCAAAAGTTAAAACAGAGACCTTCTATAGTTCAACATTATGTATATGTACATATATATATATATTTACTAGGACATGTTTCTTTCTTTATTGGTTCATATTACATGGGTTTACATATGCAGCTATAAAAGGCAAAAGTAAGCCTCCTTTCTTTTTAAAATTTTTTTTAAATTTTTATAGATTTAGGAGATACAAGTACAGTTTTTTATATGGATATATTATGTAGTGGTGAAATCTGGGCTTTTAGTGTACTCATCCCTCACCCTCCTTCCCCCCCACCTTACACTTTTTGGAGTCTCCAGTGTCTAATTATTCCACTCTGTATGTCCATGTATGCCCATTGTTTAGTTCTGACTTATAAATTAGAATATGAGGTATGTGACATTTTTTTCTGAGTTATTTCATATAGGATAATGGCCTCCAGTTCCATGCAAGGTCCTGCAAAAGACATGATTTCACTCCTTTTTATGGCTGAGTAGTATTCCATAGTACATATATACCACATTTTCTTTGTCCACTCATCAGTTGGTGAGCACTTGGGTTGATTTCATGACTTAGCTATAGTGAATAGTGCTGCAATAAACATATGTGTGCAAGTGTCTTTTTTATATAATGATTTTTTTCCTTTGGGTAGATACCCTGTAGTGAGATTGCTGGACCAAATGGTAGTTCTATTTTTAGTTTTTTGAGAAATCACCGTAATGTTTTCCATAGAGGTTGTACCAATTTAGCTTCCCAGCAACAGTGTATAATTGTTCTTTTTTCCCCTCATCCTTGCCAACATCTGTTGATTTTTGTCTTTTTAATAATAGCCATGCTGCCTGGTGTAAGACGGTATCTCATTTTGGTTTTAATTTGCATTTCTCTGATGATTAGTAATGTTGAGCATTTATTCATATCTTTGTTGGCTGCTTTTATGTCTTTTGAAAAATGTCTGTTCATATAGTTTGCCCACTTTTTAATGGAGTCATTTGTTTTTTTCTTGTTGATAGGATTGCTTTGGCTATTCAGGCTCTTTTTTGGTTTTATATGAAGTTTGGGATTGTTTTTTCAAATTCTGTGAAAAATGACATTGGTAATTTGACAGGAACTGCATTGTTGTTTGCTTTGGAAACTATGGTCATTTAATGATATTGATTCTTCCGATTCATGAGCATGGGATGTTTTTCCATTAGTTTGTGTCATCCATGATTTCTTTCATCATTATTTTGTGGTTCTCCTTGTAGAGATCTCTCAGCTCCATGGTTAAATGTATTTCTAGGTATTTTATTTTTTTATAGCTATTGTAAATGGGTTTGAGTTCTTGATTTCATTCTCAGTGTGATCATTACTGGTATATAGAAATACTATTGTTTTTTATACATTGATTTTGTATCCCAAAATTTTATTGAAGTTATTTATCTAATTCAGGTGTCTTTGGAGGAGTCTTTAGGGTTTTCTAGGTATAAGATCATATCATGAGCAAACAAAGATAATTTGACTTCTTTTCCAATTTGGATTCCTTTTATTTGTTTTCCTTGCATGATTAGTCTGGTTAGGACTTCTAGTACTATGTTGAATAGAGGGTGAAAGTGGGCATCTTTGTCTTGTTCCAGTTCTTGGGGGGAATGCTTTCAAATTCTCTTTTCCTTATTCAGTTTGATGTTGGCTATAGCTTTATCATATATGGCTTTTATTATTTTGAGGTATGTTCCTTCAATGCCTAGTTTGTTGAGGGTTTCTGTCATGAAAGGACGCTGAATTTCATCAAATGCTTTTTCATCATCTATTGAGATGATCATATGGTTTTTATTTTTAATTCTGCTTCAAACATTATATTGTTTAACAAAGAAGGAATCACTTTTGTAGAGGAGATATGCTTCATTTATCTCCTTTTCCTCTGAGTGAATCATGATTCTCTTTACATGTAGGAACAGAATACAATCACTTATAGGTATAATCCAGGTTAGGAACATGGAGTTACAGGAAGATCGCCTTTAAAATAATCTTTATACTTATTAAATAGATTTGAGAAAAGGTAATTTATTATAAAATTGGCAGAATACTGATACTTGTTGGAGCTGGGTGAAGGTACATAGGGGGATACCATCCTATTCATTCTACCTTTTTTTAATGTTTGGAAAATCCCACAATGAAAAGAGTAATATTTAAAAATTCTGCTGGTTATTTATATATTACTTTGCATAAAGATCCTCAGAACAATGGCGGAAGAGTTTCTAGCAAGAGATGAGGAGGGCTCACCTCAGAGAGATGCATTCAAATCAACCAACAACTAGGAATAAAAAATTATTTCCCCAGCATTTGGAAATAACTCATGTCTTATCAAGAAGAAGGAAAAACCTGAAAGGAGGATAGTACAAAATGGATCTGACAATACAATGCCTTTCCACTGGACTGAAGTTGCATCACAACACTCTATTAGTGTGGCTAACTAGTTGTTTTGAGTCAAGATCACACCCCAAATTTTAGGACGTTATGTCATAGTTTTTCAGCTATTTATTATTTCTTTTGTGAACAAAGAGTCTTTCTCTGCATTAGCTTTGAGCTGTCAAGGCAAATTTATACATATATTTTTTTAATTTCAAAATATTAAGGGGGTACAAGTGTTTTTGTTATGTGGATGATTTGTATAATGCTGAAGTCAGGGCTTTTAGTGTGCTCCGTCACCAGAATGGTGTACATTGTACCTGATAGGTAAGTTTTTATCCTTCACTCCCCTCCCGCCCTCCCTTCTTCTTAGTTTCTGATGTCCTTTATACCAAATTTAGGTTTTTAAAATAAAAACAGTATGGCATTTAGATTAGTGAGGACTAAAATGAATAAATAAATAAATCTCTAACTTCCATTTCAATTTTAAGATTCAAATATTCTTTGATTTGAAAGTGAGCTAAAATTGAAAAAGCTTGATGTTCATTAAAGCCACATTTGTACTGAATTCTCATTCAAATTTTTCCAATAATGTACCTTCTTTTCCAGCAGTATTTACTTCTGCTAAAATGTTAATTAAAAGAACAGGAAGAAAGGTCTCAGTAAATGTGATGTGCTTTGTTCCCATCCAGATCCCTTTTGTGTGTGATCCAAACCAACAGTTAAATCATGTTTATTCTCACCTCCCTCTCCTACCAAATAAAAAAAAAGGCAAAAATTGTTTTCAAGTACTTTGCAAAAATATAAATGAGAAGAACTAGAATAAGACTGGCATGCTTTATATAATAAAGATGTCAAAAAAGTATAGAATAGACAGAAGAAAAAACAGAATCAAAGTGGGGAGCAGAGTTGTGTTTTATTATTGTTGTTTTATTTTGGTAGGCAGAGAGAGAAAGAAACTCTGGGGGAAGCAAGATTTTAAAGAAGATTTACAAGAAGTTTTGAAGAATAATTTAAATATGGGTGATTAGCTTTATAGAGTCATATCTGTATTTATTTCAGATGTGTTTCCAAACTGACACTGGTCTGAGGTTGAAATAAAGTAGGCCTAGTTTTTTTCAAGTTTCAGCTCTATAAAATGAGCTTTACTTAAGTTCACTTAAAGCATGTGTGTTAATACTGCTCCTTAATGTCATCATTATAAAGATGTTATATTAATTTCCTTATCAATGACTCACATATTGGTTAAGGTTAAATTAAAATATTAGCAGGAATGCCCTCATCGCTCAGTCATTTTTTTTTGCTAAATTCAGGACAGAGTATAATGAAAAGATCACAAATATTGTTTTTTGTTTTTGTTTTTGTTCGTTGTTATTGTTGTTGTTTTCCTAGAACAGCTTATGCTCCAGATCCACCGCATACAAGTTGGGTGATTTTAGACAAATCAAACTTAATGAACCTTTATTTCTACATATATAACTTCAGTGACTTTTTTTTTGTTCTAAAAATTCTATTTGGTATTTTTTTTCAAAATTGCCTGGTATCATTTGAAAATGCCATGTTCTTTTTTCCCATTTTTTCATTTGTATCTTGAACCATTTGAAACATACTTTGTAATCAATATCTAATCATTCTATTTTCTAAAATTACTGGGGGTTCTAAACATGTTTTTGTTGTGTTTGTTGACTTTAACTTATGATGGACCATTTCCTCACGTGTTTTGCAATTTTGGACTGTGAGTGCATTTTAACTAGAGCTTTATCTGTGTGAATCCTTCATGGTGTGTTCTTCTACAATGGTTTGTACTTCCACATCAAGGCAAGGTACAGCAACAGAAACTGGATTTACCCTCCTGAGTGAAACAACAAAAAATCCAGAGAAAAAGATATACCACACCAATACTAATCAAAAGAAAGTTGAAAAATAGATTTTTCTTTTTTTTAAGACCGAGTCTTGCTCTGTCTCCCTGGGTAGAGTGCAATGGCGTCATCATAGCTTATTGCAACCTCAAACTCCTGGGCTCAAATGATCTTCCTGTCTCAGCCTCCTGAATAGCTGGGACTACAGGCGCAGGTCATGCCCAGCTAATTTTTTCTATTTTGGGTAGAGATGGGGTCTCACTCTTGCTCAGGCTGGTCTAGAACTCCTGACCTCAAGTGATCCTCCTGCCTTGGCCTCCCAAAATGCTAAGATTACAGGTGTGAGCCATTGCACCCAGCTGAAAAATAGATTTCAAAGCAAAGAATATTACCAGGGAAAAAGAGGATAATTTCTTAGAGGAATTGGGTATTTGTTTCTGCAAGGCTGCATGTGAGTATTATTAGCTTTGATATTAATGAACACACAGGAAAAGGAGGGTAGGCCTTAGATACATGAAAGGCAGGGGGACTTGGCAGTGAGGCTGGAAACTTCTTGGCTTAAAAGTTTTCAGGGCCTCCAGATATGGTAAATTCTAATCTCAAATCTAAATGCTGTTCTGAGGCAAATTCTAAGGGGAGAGTTTGTTTTCTGACCGAGAATGTGATGAGATGACAAACTTTCCTGTCATCTGGTATCATTGGGTTAATTTTTTTCTGCTTCACCTTTTCACTGGATCCCAGTGAGTCCATCTTTTTGTAGAGGGCCTCAGTTCTAAGCTTTTACCTTGCCTGGTCCAAGCCTCGCCTCCCTGTGTAGCTAGGCCTACAGCGAATGAGAACACCTCCTGTGGCCCACCCTAAGACAAACCCAGCTCTATTTTTTTAGTTTTCTCTTTATGTTTTACCTCTCTCATTTTGCTCTCTTGCAAGCTCAGCTATGTATTTAAAAGGAAGTTTGTTATATTTTATCCAGCAATGTTTTTGTTTAGTTGGAAGTTTTTCAAATATAGATTGCATATTGCTGGTAATGGAAGTCTACGTTAGCCTAAGTGAAATGGGGGTAATAATGGCTATTGTAGGATGAGGGTAAGGTTTGGAGAAAACATTCATAAAATGCTGAGCATGGTACCTGCACCATAGTTAGTGCTCAATATAGATAGTTATTATGGGGTGATTGACTACAGTGTCAAAAGCATGGTGCTTTGGAGAATACAAAACTCTAGAGAGAATACACTCTGGAGAATACAAAACTATGTTGAACAAAGAGATCTTGCTATTTTTGTAGACTTTCTATAGAACTTTTTATCAAGACATATTTTTTAAGAACTTATTATTTTGGGGTACTGGTGATTGTGAATTATAATTTTTTACATGAGTTACTTTGCATTTTTGTGCAGAAATATTATACATAAAATGGTTTCATTATCTGAGAATGACTACTGTCTAAAGGAATTAAGTATTGGACAGGAGATCAATCTAATTCTGAAAGGAGGAAAATTTATCCATATTTGCTAAAGCTAGTGTGGAAGATGCTGAGACACTAAAGAAACAGTTTTTGCACTTAAAGGAGCTGGTGATCTGGTGAAAATATTAGACATATACATACTTACAAAAAAGTCACTAACCATAACAACAGATAATATGTACTTTTTGAAAAAAATTAAGGCTACAGATAATAAGTACTATGAAAGTTCAGAAGAGGGAAAGCACCTTGGGTTGAAATAGTGAGGAAAGACTTCACAGTCTATGTGAGATGATATAGATCCTTGATAGCGAAGTAGAATTAGGTAGGTAGGAAAGAAGGTAGCCAGAAGAGAGGGGGAAAAAGATAGGCATGGGCATTGAAGAAGTAAATGAAGTATTGAAAAACCTAACTAAAGGGGATAATTTGTAAAAAAGAAGTAGTATAAAGGAGGAAAAAGCAAATTGAGGGGAAGGCCCCGAATGCTAAGGACTTACATTTCAATTATTGAAAAGCAAATGAAGGTTGAGACTGAGTAACACAAGTGAAAGAAACTTTATAGGATAGTTGGCATTCCCAGATATTTTTTGATATATTCTTTTACATGTTTATCTTCTTTCTTGCACTAGAACACTCTAGAACATATGCTCCCTTAGGGTAGGGGCTTTGGCTGTCTTTTTCACTGCTGTACTCCTAGCATTTAGGCTAGTGCCTAATAGAGGCACCACTGAACGAATGGTTCCTCAGCAATATACAGAATGAATTAAATGTGAGGCAAGACAACTCATTAAGAGGCTTTTGATACAAAGCAGGTATAGTAAGAATGTAAATGAAGAGAACTATTGTAAAATCACTCTACTATGCCATGAGGTTTTTGAAGCTGGAGTCATGACTTATACATTGTGGCAGTTTCAATGCCTGGCATGATGCCTTAAGGCAGGAAGCTCTTGGTAAATGTTTATTTAATGAATGAGGGGAAAGATAGCTTAGTGATTGTATTTGTTATGGGCATAAAATAGGGAAGGGCATGGAGAATGACTCTAAGGTTTCTATTATTAGTCACTGGGAGATGGATGATGTCATGAATAAAAATAAACAAATCAGGAAGAAACAGTAGTATCAGGGGGAAAATGTTGCATTTCATTTCAGAAATGTTTAATACAATTTAAATTCTACAATCTGTGTACATACTTGTAGTTACTAAACAAGTTCAACTATGGTTTATGTTTCACAGGTGTGTTATTTACAAGATAATTCTTCATATTGTTTTACAAATTATTTCTAGAGCTACCCTTTTTGTAAAATATTAGAAAAATTCAGTAACATCTCTGAATGGGTTATTTCTCTTATGATGAACTATTTTTTTAGGATAAAAAAATCAAAAGCTTGATAATCTAAATGAGTTTCTTTTACTTTGAAATTGTGTACTGTTCAACAGGTATAAAGTTTTAGGTATACAAGATGAATAATTTTTAGAGATCTGCTGTACAACATTGTGCCTATAATTAACAATACTGTATGTGCACTTAAAAATTTGTTACAAGGGTAGATCTCATGTTAAGTGTTTAAACCATAATAAAAATAGTCTATTATACTTTAGCATAATGTTAAATTTATATATTTTACATTTACATTTTTTACACTTTGTTACTTTTCAACACTGAGCCATCACAGTGTCTCCTCTTCCTCCATCTTTAAATGTATCTCTTATATTTCTTTCTACTATTCATGTCATAACAGTGAATTTTTAAATTAGTTTAATATATTTTTTTATGTTGGGCATCTATATATGACTAATGAGCAGCTATGGTAAGCAGTATTCTAAAATAACCCCCAAATCCTCACTCCCTGGTGTTCATGCCCTGTAGAATCTCCTCATGGGCAGGACGATGAATATGATGGGATAGTTACTCCCTTGATTAAGTTATGTTATAGTAACATAAGACTTCATCTAAACTACTGCAGGAAACCATTCTCTTACTGGCCTTGAAGAACTGCCATATTGTGGAGAAGGGCCACATGGCAGGGAATGGTAGGAAGTCTCTAGAACCTGTGAACAACTCCCACTTGGTAACCAACAAGAAACTGGGAAACTCAGTCCAGCAGTGAAAAGAAAATGAATTCTGCCAACAACCAGCGAGCTTGGAAAAGGACCCCAGTGCCTCAGATGTAATCAGAGCTCTAGCTGACACCTTGATTTCATTCTGGTGAGACCTTGAGAAGAGGACTCAACTACCTTGACTTGGACTTTTGACCCATGGAAACTGTAACACAATAAACTTACGTGATTTTTAAGCTGCTAAATTTGTGATAATTTGTTATGCAGCAATAGAAAATTATCACAGAACTCATAACTTTATTATAATCCACATTCTTTGCCTTATGTATTATTTGTTAGTATCATATCCTACTTGTGAATTTTTAGAGACTGATGACCTCAATTTATATATTTCTTTGTCCTTAATTATCTAAATCTTAGGCTTAATGGCTTCCGGCATGGATTAGTGGCTAAAATGCTTTTGGGTTATCATTTTAATTTTCTAGAATACCTTATTAGAAAATTAATTATCACTGACAAACCATAACCTTTTCCTCAATCTTTGTTAATCACATAATTCAGTTGATAACATTTTTAGTCATATGTTTAAAATACAAATTGATGTTCAGATATTAATTATGAATAATTTTCTTTGGCACTACAAAGGGATGACCATGTGTGTGTTAGGGGGTGTATGAGAGAGAGAGAGAGAGAGGGGGAGAGGTGGGGGGGGAGTGGTTAATTGCACACATGGGTATTTAATACTTATATATTTTTACCTAAATTTTTAACAGTAGGCTTAACAATCTTTTAAATGTTAATTTTGAGTTAATCTACATTCTAGATACATAGAGACAAGTTAGGGAGGTTTTTTTCCTCCGGGGCTTTTGGTGGTAGAATGCATGGTGCTTCAGTTTTGTTTTTAAATAAAATTTTGTTGACATAATATATTAATATATGCGCAGAAGTATATAAATCACAATGTACTGCTCAATTAATTTTCAAAAAACAAGCACTCCCAAGAAATCAGCAACCAGATCACTAAATAGAACACTAATAGAATCTCAGAAACACCTTTTCAGTTCCTACCCTGCTTGCCTTAATGGCAATCACTCAATCTGACTTGTAACACGTAGATTAGTTTTGCCTGTTTTTGAGCTTCATATAAGAGGATTCATACCAAATATTATCTTTTGTATCTGGATTCTTTTTCTCAGCATTATGTTTGTGAGATTGATCTGTCATGGTAGGTTTAGGTCATTCCTTTTTACAGCTATATAGTATTCTATTGTGTGAATAGACAATAATCTATTCCACTATAGATGAACATTTGGCTTTGCAGTGTCTATTAAAAATATTGCTGCTGCAAACAGTTTTACCCATGTCCTTTGTTGAACATGTATATGCATACATTTTTGTTGGATATATACTTAGGGGTGAAATTCCTTTAACTCATGGTATGCACATTCAGCTGTAGTAGATGCTACCAAACAGCTTTCTAACTTACACTCTCAACAGCAAACATGAGTTCCCATTCTACCACATCTTCTCTAGCACTTGATATTGTCTCATTTTAATTTTAACAGTGCTGTTAATGTAGAGTGATGTCTCTGTGGTTTTAATTCACAATAGTCTAACAAATAATTAAGGTGCCTCACCTTGTTTATAGGTTTATTAAGCTATTTGGATATACTCTTTTGTGAAGTGCTTTTTCAAGTCTTTTGCTCATTTATCTCTTGGATTATCAGCCATTTTTTTATTTGTATGAGTTCTTTATGTATTCTAGATATGAATTATTTGCTAAATATATAACCAAAAAATATCTTTTTCCACCATACAGCTTGTATTTTTACTTTCTTAGTGATGTATTTTGGAAAAGAGAAAATTTAAACTTTAGTGTAGGTCATTTTATCTTTTTTTTCCCTTTTAGTTTTGCATGTTTTGTATCCCATTTAAGGAACCTTTGCCTACTCCAAAGACAGGAAGATATGCTCCATGTTTTCTTTTAGAAGCTTTATACTTTTCACATTTAGCTCTATAATTCATCTAGCATTGATTTTGATATGTAGTGCTTTGAATATTCTATGTATGCAGTCATATTACCTGCAAATAACAGCAGTTTCATTTATTTCTGATCTTTATACTTTTTTATTTATTGTATAGGTACTTAAAAGAATTTGTATTTTGATGTTACTGAATGAAGTATTCTGTCTATGCTGGGTAGTTCAAGTTTGTTAATTGTGTTGTTTAGATTTTTCTATACTCACAGTGATATTTTGTCTGTTCTTTTTATTGTCTCTTGAGAAAGGTTTATCAAAATGTTTTATCATACTGTATATATTTCTTCTTTGAGCTTTGTCAGTTTTTATTTTATATATTTTAAAGCTATATTATTGAGTGCATACAGACTTCAATTATGATATTTTCCTGGTGGATTAATTTTATTGTTATAAATTCTCCTCTTTGTCTCTAGCAATGTTTCTTGCCTTTATGTCTACCGTGTTCTAATAGTGTACAGCTTGTTTTAGTTTTGTTTCAGGGTCTCTTTGATTTAGGATAGTTTAGTTCCAGATTCCCTCAGTGTGAATGGTAAGTGAGTTTGTTGGTACTATGGGAGAACATAAGTGCAATGCTTATGAGTATTAAGTGTAATACTAATAATATCATGTTTTGTGTGGTGTTTTTAACTATTTTTAAGGCATTTTCATACATACAATATTATTTTCATAACCCACCTCTTTAGGCCAAACTTAATTTGAAGATACTAATATACAGGCGATTACAGTCAATTAAAAAAATTTTTTTTAGAGATGCAGACTTGCTATGTTGCCCAGGCTATATAGCGTAGTGGCTTTCACAGGTGTGATCATAGTGCATTGTAGCCTTGAACTGATTTCAGGTGATTCTCCTGCCTTAGTCTCCCAAGTAGCTGGGACTAAAGGCACATACCACCACACTCAACTTTATAGTCAATATTTTTATAAACCAGTAATCCACAAACAACCACCAACCAGAACAGATGTAAATTACAGGGCATAATGGTAGACTGAATACTAGCTCAGGTTATACCCAAAACACTCCTGCTTACTATTTAATGGAATATAATTATTATTCCACATGGCTTCAGAAATCCTTAACAACTCCTTTTTTATTTATAAAAATTATAATTTAAAGAACTCAGCCAGATAGCACTATAGTTAAATAATTCAATTAAGATAATCAGGCACTCAGCATGGGCAAGACTAGATAAAACATACCCCAGCAGAATATTGTTTAACAATTCTTTCTGCCTTGGTGTTTTAATAAAATTTTCATTGTACCATTTTGGCACTTTCATAACATGTTCTTCTTTGACTTCTTTTCCTAATAGCTACATATAAAGTTGCCCAAAATATGTCTTTCAAGGACGATGTGTCAACATTTTTTTTTTTAATAAGAAGAAGTAATAAGAGTGGCAAAATCAAAGGGAACTTGTGAGACCACTGACTACTGTTGTTTAAGAGTGTTTAAACAGTAAATCTCCCTGACAGGATATTTGGCTAGAGGCAAATTTAATGCTCAATTATAATAAATATATTAGACATTAAAATTAACAGTTTGGCTTTCTTTTTCATTATTTTAATTTTTTTCATTTGTGTTTATTCAACTTTACTTTGTGAATGACTTATCTTAAGTCACCTCAAATGGTTCTTGAAAAGCAATGGTGTATAAATAAATACTGCTAAGACCATCAGGCATCTTCTATATACTGTAAAAGCCAAAGCATTTAAAAGCACTACACATCATCTTTTTAAGTGTTATTCCTAGATCCTATAACATTATTTTCTATGTTACATCAAGATACCCAGCACTGATTTCTTGCTAACAATTCATAGCCAAACTTTTCTCAGTGGCTTTCTGAAACTTTGCAGTACTGATTTCTGAGAACATGGATTGTATATTTATTTGAATCTTTTCCAATTTTATATACCATATTTGAAAGGAAGATAGGGGAAAATTCCAAAGTGTTAATTGCAATTCCAACTGTAAATTTAATAGGATAGCTATTCTAAATGAAATAAATCATGTTTCATGAACTAAAAAGATATGTTCCACCTCCATTCACAATAGATATGAGGTAGGTTTATGAACTAATTTACTCTACAATTCTTTCATTTAAATGTAAAATAATAATGGAAATATATATTAATATATATTTACACATTTCTTTTCCTTGTATTGTCAATATTTTAGTTTTATTATTCCTACTCTATTTAAAGATGACATATGAATGTATATGAATAATGCAAGATATGTAATTATTTAAAATATCAAAAATTTAGTTCTAAAGTCATAAGAATTTTATGGACAGTATCTTGCCTTGTTTGGACAGAGCTCCAAATATAATCACCTCAGAGTCCATCATAGTGACGACTTGTTGGAGTTAGCAGCTGTCACAACACATTGAACTGAGGGGTAAGGGCAGTGTAGAGAGGGAACACTATGAGGGCCAATCCGGGCACTGAGGCTGTTCTGTAGTGCCCTTTTGGTTTCATTTACTAATCTATTTATCTGTGAAGTTTCATACTTTTCCCTTTTGATAATTATCTTACCTTTGCCAGGTAACACATCAAAATTTTATTCAATCATTCATTCATTCCACAAATATTTATTGAATGCCTACTACAGGATGGTATATTAGTTTTCTATTGCTGCATCACAAATTACAAATTTAGAAACTGAAAACAACACAAATTAAGCTGGTCATGGTGGCAAATGCCTGTAGTCACAGCTACTCAGGAGGCTGAAGCAGGAGGATTGTGAGTTCAAGCCCAGCCTAGGCAAATTAGCAAGACCTCATCTCCAAAAAAAAAAAAAAAAAAAGAAGAAAACCCCAAAACACCCCACAGATTTACTAACTCATAATTCAGAAGTCTAAGGACAAGATAAATGAATACTTTGCTCAGGGTCTCATCAGCTGAAATCAAAGTGTTGAGTGGGGCTGTGCTTCTCATCTGGGGCTCAGGTTTTCACCTAAGCTCGTCAGAGTGTTGGCAGAGTTCAGTTCCCGTGGTTGTAGGACTGAGGCCCCTGATGTCTTGCTGACTGTCAGCTGAGGGCTGTTCTTAGCTCCTAGAGGCTTTCCCACCATTCCCTGCCACACGACCTTGTCCACAATTTGGTCATTGCTTTCTTCTAGACAAGTCAGTATGCTTCTCTCTGACTTCTGAAATCAGTAGAGAAAACTTAATTTTTAAAGGCTTGTGTGGTTAGGTCAGGCCCATCAGGATGACCTCCCTATCTTAAAGTCAATAATTTGGGACACTAATCTATAAAAGTCCCTTCACAGCAATAGATAAATTAGTTTGTATAAGTGGAAGAATATACCAGGGGCTGGGAATCTTGGAGGACCATCTTAGAATTCTGCCTAAAACAGCCAGATATTTACTATGTGTCCTGTTACTTAGGACACATTAGTGAAAATGCAGATAAAAATCCCAATTCATGTGTAGCATACATTCTGGAGAGTCTAAGGGGAAGAATGTTTATAATGTTTATTTGTATTATCTCAACATTTCATGAGCTTTAGGAGATAGCCAGATATAAACAGTCATCAGAATAAGCTAATATACCTGTTTTACATTTTTTATTCCCAGCTAATATTCAGTTAACTATTTTTAACAGATGGTATTTTTTCTGTATATGCTTATAAATGTGTACATAATGAAAATTTCTGAGTTGTACTGAG
Source organism: Lemur catta (assembly GCF_020740605.2). Taxonomy (NCBI): domain Eukaryota; kingdom Metazoa; phylum Chordata; class Mammalia; order Primates; family Lemuridae; genus Lemur; species Lemur catta. Next base: position 57,401,716 of record NC_059139.1, on the reverse strand, counting down.
CACTTCTTTCTTATTTTAGATTCATACAATTTCAGAATTGGGGAAAGGGACCTTAAAGATCATGACATCCTTTGTCAGCATTTAAGAGTAAGGTAGTTGAAAAGAGACTTTTTCTATTTATAGTTCAAGGATATTAAGTTTTTTGAATATGTATACTTCTTTTGAAATGATCACAGATGTGACCATCCCTAATGAGTACATTTCTTGAAATAGAGCAGAAACTTAAATAGCTAGAATGGGCAGGATACCAAGGAAACAGACTAATCAGGCAGATGGTGACTGTTTCCTAGGGAAAGTCTGAGTAAACCAATAATTCTGCAGCAGTGATCTGAAAATAAAGGAACATTAGTGGGCATGGAAAACTTAATGTTTTTTCACATATTTTTCCATTATCTACAAAAAAGTCAATAGATTTAGAGACATTTTTACACATTACCTTAGATTACAAGATGAAATTTAGTTGTTTCCTTCATTATGTTCTCTTTATATTAGCAAAATTTTCTCAAAAAATAACTTTTTCATAATTAAGATGCAGCAATGGATTTCCTCTTTTTTCTAAGACCTATTGAATATTTGCAATATTTTTTGAAACCTGTTCTTTTTAAATTATTTAATCATTTTGAAATGAATTCATTTTTAAATTTAGTAAAGTAGATTTATATTTTGTGTAAAAAATAAAAATCACAATCAACAGAAATGCATTTGCTAAAAAATGAAATTTTGCATAAAAAACAGAAGTAAAAAAAATCCTAGCAGGAAACCAGGAACGGAATAAAAACACAAAAAGGTATCTCTGGCATAATGCCCTGAAGGTCAACAACCATGGCCAAGAGCATGAGGTAATGTCAGAAATAAGAAAACACCCTGGGTTGGATCTTTGTCACTCTAAGACCATTAGTGATTGTGTAAAAATGTAATCTGTACAGTGATTTATAAAGTTGTCAGTTGAATCTTGCTTCTCATTTCTACTTCACAGCACCTTGATGAGGCAAAGCAGTTATCCCCATTTTACAGATGAATAAATACATTTAGAAAAATCAGTTTGCCAAAATTCATAGTAACTCAGTAGCAAAACAGGAACTAAAACTGAATCTTCTAATTCTGAATCCAACACACTTTGGGACTGAAGAATGGAACAGTCAGGAGACAGAGCAGCTACCAGTTGAAGAACTGAATTTCTATTTAGCATCTTATTATATACATAGCCCACAGTTTGGCTGTATTCTTAATACAGCATGCTGTACTTAGTTTATAAAAATAATGCTTTGGGGTTAGCATTATAAAAAAAAATCCCTGTCCCTAATTTCTTCCTAAAAGTTGTGAAGGGTTTCAAGTTGTTTCATAGACATTTCCTTGCACAAGTTTCTTTGCTCTGTCTCTGTTAGTACAAACCGAAAGAAATCAGAAAAAACAACCACAAACAAAGGGAATCTGATGAGCCGGACAGGAGTGAATCCTTCACACTGATTTCACGATGCTAAAGATACTTTCCATAAACATCCAAGTTAATTGGGGAAGGGAAGGAAAGATGATTTTGAAAAAGGCAGTGAAGAGGAACCAAGTTTTTGGAGGCTGATGCAAGCACCAACACCCTCTGGTGATCTGCTCTTCTCTTAAAAGAGAACAATCTTCTTAAGGGCCACAGTTGTTCCATACAAGTCTGTTTTCCTCCCCTATCTATCATAAAATAAAGGTTATACCTTAAGAAGAGAAGAAAAAAATTAAGTGATCCCAATATCACATCTATAATTCATAGCACATAGTATACCTGTAGTCTTCTAGAGAACAAAACTCTCAAGTATATGCTCTAAAAATTTTCCTAGAGTCTAGGTAGAAACACCAAAAATTTTATTGTTTACAAAGTATGTGTATATGTAAGTCTTTGGCACAGGATAACCACTGTTGCTAGACCTAGTTTATTTCTGGACAAACCACTAAAAATGATCTAGCATTCCTTGCAGTTAGGTATGTCCATAGGATGGAATCCAGTCAATGGAATATTAGAGAAAGTGCCGTGTCATTTTTAGACAAGGCCCATGGGATTTTACATGCTCCTTCCTTTGTCATGTGCTGGATAATGGTGTCCAGTGTGTTCTTGGCAGACATGTGTGAAGCTGGCAAAATCTTTAGTCTGGATCCTTGGATGACTGTGGTGGGGCAGAAAAACCAAATGCCACATGAAAACCTTCAGCTGCCTTGGTCTGCTTATGTAAGAGAGAAATAAATTTCCATTATGTTTGAACCATTGTATTAATACATCTGAGTCAACTTATAGCTGTTAGGCAGTGAGCCTACCTTAACTAATTCAGTGCCCTAGACAAAGGGCCCCACCAGAAAATACGCTTACGATTTCCTTCTCTCGTCATGAATGAGAACAGTTGTCAACTTTTTTTCTGTAGCCCATTTTTTCTTCACTATTGCCTTACCTCCAAGCTTCTTGTATCATTTCTGGAGAAAATGATGTGTTCCTATATTACTTTGTGCTCAAAAGCACGAACCCATTCTAGCCCTTGTTTCAACTATTTCATGGCCTTCAACTCAAAAGACCCTGGCCAGTTCAGTTGAAATTTCTTTCTACTGAATATAATCCTGGATGAGGAACAGACAAGATTTGCTAGAGACAATACCACTTTGGAACCTGAGGCACTAGAGAGAGCCAGGTTATCATCCAACTTCCATGCTTTGGATATGACTCACCAGAGCTGTGAATGCCACTCTGCTGTAGTCAATGCCTGGAGCCAGACTAGACTTCTCTATCTCACCAGACACTAATGAGCCAACACTGGAGGCATAGCTGAGAGAACTATGAAAGAAGTTAGATTTGCAATCTGGATGGCTGGTATAGCAGGAAGGTGGGTTAAACATTTATACTCTGAGGTATTAGCTATACCCCAAAAAGGGTAGGGGGTACCCTAGTTATAAACTCACTCATATATAGCCAATCTAATGATACTTTAGGTATAGAATGAAAAACAAGAAGGGTAGTGGCAGCTACTGTGTGGGCTTCACAATCTTTTCTATTTCTGGTAACAGCTTTTTATCTACATGTGAGCAGAATGGCACTTTATTTGCTTATTAGTTAACTTTTCATTTTGAAAAAAAAATTCAGGATTGTAAAAAAGTTATAAAATATTACAAAAAATTCCTATGTTTACTTCATCCAGCTAGTTCAAATGTTAACATCTTACTGCAGGGCAAGTGAATCAGGAAATTAATATTGAGAAAATACTATTAACTAACCTACAGATTTATTCAGATTTCATCAGTTGTCCCCTAATGTTTTTATCTGGCCCAGAATCACATATTGCATTTAGTTGTCATGTCTCCTTGGTCTCTTCCAATCTGTGAGAGTTCCTCAGTTTTTCCTTGACTTTCAGTTTTTTGTCTTCCATGACTTTGGCACATTTGAAGAGTGCTAGTGAGGTATTTTGAAGAATGTCCCTCAGTTTGTGTTTGATGTTTCCTCACAATTACATTCAGGTTAGGCATTTTTGACAAGTCTGTAACAGTAGTGACGTACCTTTTTCAGTGCATCTGAGTAGGAGACACATGATGTTGGTATGTTCACTTTGAGACATCAATATCATGTGCCTCTTGATATTATTCACGGAGAAAGGCACAACATGCTCTTTTCCTTTTTATTGTCTGGATGTTGTTGTTTAGAGTGACCTGGGAATTTATTTGTGGAAGATGGAAAAACATCCTTCAGACTAGGTCCCTGAATGATTGTGTAGGGCAGAATCCCTTCCAGCTCCACTCACTAACCTACAGTTGTCTTGGTTCATTTATGTATGAGAGAAATAAACTTTTATTGTATTAGGGCCATTGTACATTTTGCTTCCTTTCATTAGAGTTATTAGCCTACCTTGATATATTACCTAGGATTAGTTAGATTCCATGTCCTACTAGAGAAAATACTTCAGGCAAAAACTTTTCTGTGATTTTCTTCTCCTTTATTAGTAGTTGCTAACTCTTTCCTGTAGCGCAGATCTTCCACCAATATTTCTATCCATTTCCTTCCAAATTTGAGTACTTTGAAATATTTTAAGCTTAAAATCCCATTATCTTCAATTATACTGTATTTTAAGTCCTTCTTGCTTTTAAGAACCCCAAAATTAGTATTTATTTTTTAGTGTTTAATCAGATTTATCCACATGTTCACTATTTTTTTTAATGGACATTGCTTATTGCATCCCACATACTTCAGCAGTTATTTTAAGAAAGGTCTGCAAGTGGTAAATTCTTTTCTGAAAAATGTTCTTATTTCATAATAAATCTTGAATGACAATTTTACCCTTTGAATATATTTGTTTTCTGGCACCAAATTTATAAAAGTGAAAATGGATTAAATCTACCTAAAAAATTAGATTCTCACATTGGATTAAAAAACTAAATTTAGGAGTGGCACATGATAACTCAAGCCTGTAATCCTAGCACTTTGAGAGGCCGAGGTGGAAGGATCACTTGAGGCCAGGAGATCAAGACCAGCCTGAGCAAGAGGGAGACCCCATGTCTACAAAAAAATAGAAGAATTAGCTGGGCAGGGTAGCACACCTGTAATCCCAGCCACTCAGGAGGCTGAGGTAGGAGGATCGCTCTAGACCAGGAGTTTGAGGTTGCAGTGAGCTATGATGATGCCACCGCACTCTAGCCTGGTAAACAGAGCAAGACCTTATCTCAAAAAAAAAAAAAAAAAAATCAAAAAACAACAACAAAAAAACCCTACAAAAACAACAACAAAAGCATAAAACCAAAAAACAAACAAAAAACAAGAAAACTAAGTTTAGACTATATGCCTTTACCAAGAATACAGAATAGACAACACAGAAATAAAACCACATAGTTATGACCAACTGATTTTCAACAAGGCAGACAAAAACATACTGGGGAAAGCATGCCATATTCAATAAGTGGTCCTGGGAAAACTGGATAGCCAGAGGTAGGAAAATGAAACTGGATCCCTATCTCTCATCATATATAAAAATAACTCAAGATGGATTAAAGACTCAAATGAAACTATAAAAATTCTAGAAGAAAATGTAGATGAGATTGAGTGTGTTCAGGGTGATATGGCCATAGACATAGAAGAAAATATAGAAAAATCTCTTCTAGACATTGGCCTAGGCAAAGAATTTATGACTAAGACCTCAAAGAAAATATAGCAACAACAAACATAAATAAATGAGACTTAATTAAACTAAAAAGTTTCTGCATAGCAAATGAAATAAGGAATAGAATTAACAGACATCCTACAGCATGGCAGAAAATATTCACAAATCTGACAAAGGGCTAATATCCAGAATATACAAAGAATTCAAATAAATCAACATGAAAAAAATAAGTAACCCTATCCAAAAGTGGGCAAAAGACATGAATAGATTTTTGTTCAAAAGAAGATATACAAATGGCCAAGAAACATATTAAAATACACTTATCAGTAACCATGAGGGAAATGCAAATTGAAACCACAACAAGATATCACCTTATCCCTCTAAGAATCACCATAATTAAAAAGTCAAAAGTCAGTAGATGTTGGCACAGATGAGGTGAAAAGGGAATGCTTATGCACTGTTGATGGGAATGTAAACTAGTACAACCACTGTGGAAAGCAATATGGAGATTCCTCAAAGAACTGAAAGTTGATCTACCATTCCATCCAGCAATCCCATTACTGGGTATCTACCCAAAGGAGAAGTCATTTTATAAAAAGTTCACCTGCTCTCAAGTGTTTATCTCAGCACATCTCACAATTATAAAGATATGGAACTAACCTACATGCTCATCAACTGATGAGTGGATAAAGAAAATGTATACACACACACACACACACACACACACACACCATGGAGTACTACTCAGCCATAAGTAGTATGACTGCAACTTGGATGGAACTGGAGACCATTATCCTAAGTGAATTAATCTCAGGAATGGAAAATCAAATATCACATGTTCTCAACTTATAAGTGGGAGCTAAATGAGGCATACATATGATCATAAAGTGGTTCAATGGACACTGAAAACTAAGAAAGGGTAGGATGGGAGGTGGGTGAGGGATAAAAATCTACCTATTGGCTATAATGTACACTATTCTTGAGACAGGTACACTGAAAGGCCTGACTTCAGCATCATACAATTCATCCATGTAACAAAAACACTTGTACTCCTTAAATTTTTTGAAATAAAAAAAGAAAGAGGCTGGGTGCAGTGGCTCACACCTGTAATCCTAGCACACTGGGAGGCCTAGGCGGGTGGATCGTTTGAGCTCAGGAGTTCGAGACCAGCCTGAGCAAGAGCAAGACCCCGTCTCTACTAAAAATAGAAAGAAATTATATGGACAGCTAAAAATATATAGAAAAATTAGCAGGGCATGGTGGCGCATGCCTGTAGTCCCAGCTACTTGGGAGGCTAAGGCAGGAAGATCACTCAAGCCCAGGAGTTTAAGGTTGCTGTGAGCTAGGCTGATGCTGTGGCACTCTAGCCGGGGCAACAGAGTGAGACTCTGTCTCAAAAAAAAAAAAAAAAAAAAAAGAAAGAAAGAAAGAAATGCTAGAGGTATTATGTTTAATACATTGATACTGACCAAAATGAGACATTTTTGTCCAATGGTCACATTTTATATACACTATGTGAAGTATGACTAAGAATAGAGTCCCACAGTATAGAGGATTTTACATTGGTATCCACATTTATGTAAAATTATGTTATCACATATTGTAATTTATATGTGCTTGGTTAAATAGAGCAGATGATTACATTAAGCCCTTAATATCATTGCTGGCTTCTTAGAAACTGTGCTTTAAAGAAAATGATGTACAAAACAAAACCAACTTTACCATAGGCTAATTGATATAAATAGAAGTTACTACAACATATTTGTAGCCACAAAAACATCAAACTTCTAAATAAAACCAAAGCACTTCTAATATTAAGCATTGAAATAAATGTGACCTATACAGACATTTAAGAAAGACTGATAAATCAAGTATGATAAACATTTACCAGCTTACTCCAGTTAGGATTGAAGGTGGTTCAAGCCTATCTTGGCAGATCAGGGAGCAAGGTGGGAACCGACCCTGGACAGGCCAGCGTTCCATCGCGGGATGTACTCACACACACTCCCACACTTGCTCTGACTCGAACCATTTAGTTTCATGCCAATGAAACTAACGTGCACATCTTTGGTACGTAGAAAGAAACCAGAGTTCCCAGAGAAAATCCACACAGACATGAGGAGAACATACAAACTCCATATGTGCTGTGGTCCCAGCTAGGAATTATTTTTCCTCATCAACATTATAACAAAATGACATTGAATGAAACATTATTTGAGGGCCTGCTGTATATTTCCCATATTATCCAAAATACAATGTAATTAGAGGAGGTATTACCACGAACACACTTTATACAATAAGGGGTTTATACCTTAACCTTGGAAAAAGTATATTAGTAATAGCTTGGGTTCAGAGACTGAGGGGAAGGCTTATGTGGTACATTCTCATCTAGTAATGTAATCCTTGGGCCCAGGAGTGAAGAAAAAGGGGAATATGGCAGGAAATCAGAGAGAATCAATAAAAAGTTGCATCACCAAGTATGCTACCATTAGTATCAAATGTGAAGCCTCAGTCTAATGGACCATCTTCAAAGAAGCTGTATCAATGACTTCATCTTCCCAGGAAACTCCCCTGGGGAGAGAAATGGGAAATAATAATCTTCTGGTCCCCTTCTGTTGGTCAAAGGTTGTGATGATTAACTTTATGTGTCAAATTATCTGGTCTATTCGATGACCAGATATCTGGTAAAACATTATTTCAGGTGTCTGGGAGGGTATTTCCAGAAGAGATTAGCATCTGAATCATAGACCCAGTACAGCAGATTACTCTCCCCAGTGTAGGTGGGTATCATCCAATCTGTTGAGTGCCTGAATATAATGAAAAGGGAGAGGAAATTTGGATTTGCTTTCTGCCTGACGGCTTGAGTTGGAACATCAATCTTCTCCTGCCCTGAATGCTCCTGGTCCTCAGGTCTTCTGACCTGGACTAGATTCTACACTATCATCTCTCCAGCTCTTAGGTCTTTGAACTACATCACTGGCTATAATATATAGAAAAAACAAATTCAAGTGTTCTTCCTACTCTCTACTCACACACTCAGTACAACACTTCTGATACTAGATGTGTGGGGGTGTTTCCCTATACAACAAGCAAACAATTCTCTAGCAGATACAAGCTGGGTGTCCTCTAATTCAATTCAGTTATAACACTAACTACCTGGAGACAGGTTGAGGGCTCATTCCCACAAGACTGTGTCCCACTTCAGGTGCCAATTGCAAGCCCTCATTTGTGGCCTGTGCTTCTGTCTGACCAGCTATACATCAGGGTTCTTGTGATCCCCTTCTCTGTTTCTCTTAATTTGCTAGAGTGGCTCACAGAACTCAGGGAAACACTTTACTTAGGTTTACCCATTTATTATAAAAGATATTAAAAGAATACAAATGACAAGCTAGATGGAGAAGATGCATAGGGTGAGATATGGGAGAAGGTGCATGGAGTTTTCATGCTTTCACTGGATGTGCCACTCTCCAGGAACTTTCACATGTTTAGCTTTTTGGAAGCTTTTCCAAACCCCGTCCTTTTGGGTTTTTATGGAGGCGTCATTGCATGGAATGATTGATTACATCACTGGCTATTGTTGATCAACTCAACCTTCAGCCCCTCTCCTCTCCCCAGAGGTTGCAGGGTGGGGCTGAAAGTCCCAACCCTTTAAACATGCCTGGTCTTTCTGGCAACCAGCTCCCATCTTGAGGCTATCTAGGAGTCTCCAGCTAGTAGACATTCATTAGCATACAAAAGACACTCTTATCACTCCTGAGACCCTGAGGGTTTTCCTGTATGCCAGGAAACAAGGAAGAAAACCAGATATATATTTCACTATTTCACCTTGGCCTTCCTGGGTCCTTAGCTCATAGATGACACATGGAATATCTCAGCCTCCATAATCTCATGAGCTAATTTCTCATAATAAATCTCTTTATACACACACACACACACACACACACACACACACACACATACTCTCTCTCTCTCTCTATTAGTTCTATTTCTCTGGAGAACCCTAACTAATACAAAGTTTTACCCTATGGAACTTTAATTCTCCCACATTTCTGGCTTTTGCCTGTGTGACTGCCACGTAGCTCTGTGGCATCCTATGCTTGCTGTCAGGTTGTACTTGTGTGAAGTTGGTTGGCATCCACAGAGTATGTTACTGCAGTGGCTACTGGACTAAGTGCACAAAGGCCCCAGACACTGGTGAGGCCATGATCAGTGAGTCATTTCCATCACAACAAACAAACAAACAAACAGAACCTACCAATTTTTCCAAGTATGTATTTTATCTAGCAACTTTTTAAAAAGAGAAAACAAACCTTACGTTTAAGAATAAAAACTAGTATTTTAGCAATTAATGAGAAAGTATCTTGTTTTTAAAAGAAATTTGTGTTGTGGGAAGGGCATTTTGAATACAAACTTTGAAATTTTTTTCCATATTTAGGTGATATAGCTAAAAATGTTTAAGTAGAGCACCTATAAGTCCCCCTTATCAGCACACTTAAGAGTTTTCTAATTTATTCTAAATCTTTTACATAAAGAATTTTGTGAGTTTTAAATTCATTTGTTACATAAGAATGTTATACCCTTTGATTAGTTTACAGAAAAGCTGAATGACATTAAGATAAATTGAAATCTACTGTATAAAAGTTATTAAAACCTTTGTATACTTGGTAAATAGGATTGAAAAATGAATATCAGAATTTGGTAGACATAGACAATAATATATTTCCTTCATTTGGACACAAATATTTCTGTGAGGTTTCTTTTTGAGTTAAGGAAGTCATTAAAATCATGTACTAATATAAAGTTAATTTAGTATCAGACCTTCAAATCACTTGATGACAAAGTTTAAATCAGGGTTTTAAAAAATAAAGTATTTCCCATTGTAAAATAATTACTAATTTTCCAGTGAGAGCAAAAAGTTTTATAATTAAGAAGTAATAAGTAAAATGAAATAAAAGGTTTAAAGATAATTTTATGTATATATTCTATCTTTTAAAAGTTTTTTTATAATAGATATATCTTTAGAGTAGTATATTTTTGATTTATAAATAAATTTTATGTTCAAAATCTTTGATTGATGAGTATATAATTTAAAAAATGAAGATATTTTAGAGTTATTAAATAATACTTATATTTTCCTTTTCGGAGCCATGCTACGTTGTCTTTAGGACAATATCCTTATAATCTTAGCTGAACAGGTACTCTGTGTGTTCCTGCTCAGTTTTACTAGCTATGACTTCTACTTGATGGTTAATTCCTACCCATCTTCCTAATCATTTTTCCTCATTCACTCATGAATTTAACTACTGACTCACTGCCTACCTGTACATCTTAATTCCTGTCATTGTTCTCAGTGATTCCAAGAACCACATAGATGAAATATCCTAAACTTGAGTCTCTCCATTCTTTTACCTCTCCTGTTTCACACTCTTCCTCAGCTCCATGTTTTCCACCTATTCACATGTGCCCTACAACTCACTACCGCTAATGAAACCACCTCTAAATTTAACTTCAATTACTTCCTTAGAGGCCCCATCTCCAGATACAGCCACACTGGGAATTAAGGATTCAACATACGAATTTAGGGGGAACACACCATCTTTTCCTCAGTGATTTCACTCATACTGACAATTAAAGTGTGCATGGTGGTGCCTCTCTCTACTGAACTCCTAGATAGTTCTATTTAAGCCTGTTCACTGTTTTCTGTTGTTATCTTTATATGGCATAAGCCTTGATGTACACTTTAGTATATACTTCCTTCTCCTTCTCCACAAGGACCTATAAGTAGCTGTTCCATATATATTTACTGGTTGAATGATTAAATCTATATCTAGATTTCCATTCATGAACTTTCACCCAGCATCAAATTCTTTATTGCCAACTGTTGATTATATTTATACTTGAATTATCCATTTTTGTCTCAAGTTCCTTGTGTCCTAAACTCATCATTTGCTCAGCCACCAGCAAGCTGCTTCTTTGTCACTGCATTTCATTCTCCTGACTATTCAGGCCTAAAACTTTGACATAATCTGTGACTCATTTGTTACTTTTTCTTCTGCTTTATCTAATTAATACCAAACCAGTTGTTACCTCCTTTACAATCTTGTGTGAAATGTTTTTCCCTCTAAAATTTCTCTGCTGTTTTAAAAATAAACTTTTTATTTTAGAAGAGATTTCGATTTTCAGAAAATTGCAAAGATAGTATAAAGAATTCTCTTATATCCTACACCCAATTTTCCTTATTATTAGCATCTTAACATTAGTATGGCATATTTGGTACAACTAATAAAACAATATTGATTCATTATTATTAACTAAAGTTCATACTGTATTCAGACTTCTTTAGCTTTTACCTAATGTCTTTTCTGTCTCAGAATCTCATCCAGGATACCATAGTACGTTTAGTTGTTATGTCTCCTTAGGCTTCTTTTAGCGGGACAGTTACTCAAACTTTCCTTATTATAGGTGACCCTTAGAGTTCTGAGGAGTACTGGTCAGGTATTTTGTAGAATGTCCTTCAATTGGGTTTTTTATGAAGTTTTTCTCATGATTATACTGGGGTTATAAACTTTTGGGAAAAAAACATGATTTATCATTGTTGATGTTGGCCTTGATCACCTGGCGGAGGTGGTATTTGTCAGGTTTCTCCACTGTTAGGTTGTTTTCTTTTCCTCCTTTCTACACTTTATTCTTTGGAAGAAAGCTGCTAAATGCAGCCCACACTTAGGGTAGTTATGCTCCCTTCCTTGAGAACAGAATATCTTCATGAATTACTTGAAACTCTAAATGGAGAATTGCCTATTATTCCCCATTTATTTATTCAATTGTTGATTTAGGTATGAACTCATAGATATTTATTTTATGCTTTGGGTTATAATACTATGTTTTTTATTTTCTTGTTCAGCCTAGCCACCGTACATATTTCTATATGTATCCATGTATCTATATTAAGCTAAACATGAGCTCATACTGATATCTTCACCCCTAATCTAGTAGCTTTCATTTTTTTTTTAATTCAGCCTTAAGCACTGTATGCATGTTACACCAAAGCATTCTGACTTAATGGTCACCTTGGCTCATTTCTTTATTTATTGCACATAGTATCAACAGGCAATTTTTCTTAAAGGCCACTTTTGTCAGGTAACCATGCTTAGAAACACCCAATAGCAGTCCATTCAATAACAATTTGTCCACGATTTAGGCAAAAGTCTTTGCCTTATTTAGCTTTCTATAATCAGTGTCCACACTAACTATCCAAGTTTATTTCCCAGAATTCCCTACTACAGGCACAATCTTCTCACAGCTCCCCCAGCACATGTTAACCAGGTCAGTTTTATGGTTCTTCAAAATGCACCATTTTAGCTGTTAACATTGTATCTTTGCTTTTCTAAATATTCTCTTCACTAATACTTCATATATTATGTTCAATTCCACTTATTAAAAATCTACTTATTCCAACTGTCATTAATCTATTCCAGCGAAGAACATGAATCTTTCTCTCTCTTAAATACTAAAGCACTTGAATAGAGAATCCCTGTTTTATACTTTAAAAAAATACTTAATAATCCCAGTAAGGAGTAGTATATAGCACTAAACAAGTTGATTAACTTGTTTATTTAACTGTTTATTAACTTCCTGAAGTTTGTAGGTCTTTGTTTGCTTTTAAAAGTAAGAAATTTACCTTTCTTTTAAAATATCTTCAATTTTCAAAAAAGAAACTTAGGAACAGTAGTTTTTGAATGTTAGAGTACAAAGGAATTACCTGGGAGATTGATAAGAAGGCCAATTCCTGGATTTCATATCCAGAGATTTTGATTTGGTATATATTTTAGTTTCCTGTTGCTGTTGTAATAAATTACCACAAACTTAGTGTCTTAAATAACGTACATTTTTTACCTTACATTTCTGTAGATTAGAAGTTCAAAGGGGCCATAGTGGGTTAAAATCAAGGTGTCAGCAGAGCTATGTTCTTTTCTGGAGACTCCAGAGGAGAATCTGTTTTCTTGCTTTAGAGGGCTCCCACATTCTTTGGCTCACCACTCCTGTTTTCCATCTTGAAAGCCAGCCACATTGCACCTCTGTGCCTTTCTTCTGTAGTCAGATTTTCCTCTGACTGATTCTTCTCTTCTGCCTCCTATTTGACTTTTAAGAACCCCTGTGATTACGCTGGACCCGCCTGGAAAACCCAGGCTAATCTCTCTCTTTTAGGGTCAGCTGACTGGCAACCTTAATCCCATATGCAGCTTTAATTCTCCTTTGCCAGGTAACGTAACATAGTCAATGGCTTTGAGGATTAGGGTGTGGACATCTTTAGGGGGCCATTATTCTGTCTACCACAGTAGATTGGGGTGCTGGAGCCCAGGAAATTACCCTTTTGCAATCATCCCAGCTGATTCTAATAAAAACAATGAGGACAACATACCTTAAGAAACATTCCTCTAGATATTTATGCATAACAGCTGTATTTATTCAATTGTGGAATTCAAACACACAGAGAGGTGGTTTAAGAGTTGGTTTAAACAGCAGATTTGATAAAGAGAGAAAATTAAAATCATACTGCGATAAGCACAGTTATCTAGAAAGAGTCGTTTACACAGGAAGAAGAGTCACTGGCAGATTTCTTGATCTTTGTAGGTGTTTTATTCCAAGGTGTTGCAGGGTGGTAACATAGTTTTACAATCAATTTCAAGAAACATTTTGCAGCCTGAATACAAAATACCAGTAAAGACAACTAAAATATAATTTATGATGTGAAATTAAATCTATACTTGGTTTTAAGACTATACTTGGCCAAAGGTTCTTTACTCTTATAGATCTCCGGAGTGTATATATATATCTCACACATCATGAAGCACTCTTTTCTATCTCCCAAACCAGCTAAGCTGCAACTATGCTAGGAATGATCTCTAATCCCTTAACATATATAATTGAACAGATTGAGTTTGCTGAGATTTATATTATTTATAAGGCTAAATTCAGCTATTTTATCACATAGTTTATTCTGGTTTAATGGTATTTTGAAACATCATCTACTTTTGCGTAGCCTGTCTATTGCTCACAAGTCATATTCTGTCAAAGCTCAAGAAAAATTATTTTTAAGAATTCTATTTAGGGAAGCGGTCATAAGATTTATTAATAGATGAATGTTAACATCATAACATTTTTGAAAAATAGGTTTCCTCAGTTTAGTTCCCCCTATTCTTTAATATATAAAATATTTAAACCTACTTATATGCTTAATTTTTAAAAAGTATTTTTTAGATCTAAAGCATGGAAAAGCTATTTCCAATGTTATTGTGGGAAAATAGAGAAAACCTTCGAGAACCAAAAAAATTTTAATAAATGAACAAATGAATTAACTAAACTAGTATTTAGTCAAATCCAACTAACCTGAAATGTTAACTCAATTTAATTCTTATAACAATCCATAAGTAAAGCATAAGTATCCCTCATTTCTTAGAGAGGAAACATGCTATGTTGTGTGATTTCTCCCAGCTCTCGTAGCTATTAAGTAGTTGAGCTAAGTAACTATCCAAACTTGAGTCTTTGACTCCAAGATAAACATGTTTCATAGCATTATCAGGCTTCTATATACTTGATTCACTATGCTTTTTTTGTGTGTGTGTGTGCAGAGACAAAGTTTCATTTCATTTATGAGTGAGTGAAGACTCATTAAGCCACAAGTGTAGAAGGCAGGCATCAAGTGGAGAAAGGTTGGCCAGTGTTTGGCCCTGGAGTTGGGAAGTGATGCTTTCTAAGGCTGTCCCTATTACATGTTGAACCAAAAGCTGAGTTCCAGAATTTAGTAATCAGTCATGAGTTAGTATTAGAGGGTGTCTTAGTTTGTTTTGTGCTGCTATAACTTAATAACCTGAGACTGGGTGATTTATAAGGAACAGAAATTTATTTCTCACAATGCTGTAGGCTGGGAAGTGGCAATTTGTGAAGGCTTTCATGATCTATTCCCACATGGTGGAAGGCTAAAGGGCAAAAAAGGGATGCATTTACTCCATCAAACCCATTTATAATGTTATCAATCCATTCATTAGGGCAAAACCCTCATGATCTAAACACCTCCCCAAAAGGCCCCACCTCCTAGTAGTATTGGATTGTGGATTAAGTTTCCAACATATGAATCTTGGAGGATAAATTCAGACCACAGCAAGGTATCTAGTCCATAATTCCAAACAGTTCAGTACCCTGTAAGTCACAGGAATAAAATGTCCTTTATATGTAGTAATTATTTTTCCATATGAAATCTTTTTGGGTATTCAGCTATTTCAGTTGTTGAGACATATTTGTATTCTATTTCATCATCTGACAGCTTGTACTGCTCCCAGCTGCAGAAGGTGGAGCCCAGCAGAGGCCAGAGCCTGAGAGTACAGAGTCTGAACATTTTTTGGACCAGACTGTGGCCTAGTAAATAGCCATGACCCTACTACAATGGGATCCTGAACCACGGCCCCCCCATGCTAGGTGCTTTGAGAGAAATGAATTAAGATACGATCCCATTCCTAACTAAAGATACAGATAGTCATAAACAAGCCAGATGATTGTGAGTCCTAAATACTTCCCAGGTTGTAATTAAAAGAGTTTTAAGTCAGCACTAAATCATTCAAATGAAGTAATTAATCTGGTTCTTTGGACCCAAAATTCAATCAGCAGTGGAATGGAATTTAAAATTAAAAATATTTTTAACAGAAATTTAAATACAACTACTAATAAAGTATCAAATGACTCAGTGTATCAATCCCAAATGATACCACTGAGCAGTGCTTTCCTGAAAGGTGGGACATGTACAACTGATAATACCTAAGATGATATTAGGAGGCACAAAGCATAATTTCATGAGATTCATGGGTATGACATTAATCAGCATTGAATCACATAAAGACAAAGTTATTTCCTCTGCAAACAACTTTCAATTCTTGTGATTATATCAAGTAGAAAGTCTCAAGTTGGTGTTAACCTGTCTCTAAATTTTTCTAATATTTCATTTTACCAAAACAGAGCAGGCCTCTGACAGAAAGCTTTCATTAGGTAAGATACTGGCTAGAATATACTACTATATTTTATTGTTTTTACTCTATTGTGCTTATATTTAATGTTATTTTCTACATACATCAAATAATTTTGGTTTTCTATTCGTGGTGTTGATATAAGGTTTTTCTTTATGTAAATGTATTAAGTAAAAAAACAGTGAGCCAGGCTGGGCGCGGTGGCTCACACCTGTAATCCTAGTACTCTGGGAGGCCGAGGCGGGTGGATTGTTTGAGCTCAGGAGTTCAAGACCAGCCTAACCAAGAGCGAGACCCCGTCTCTACCAAAACAATATAAAGAAATTAGCTGGACAACTAAAAATATATAGAAAACTTTAGCCAGGCATGGTGGCACATGCCTGTAGTCCCAGCTACTTCGTAGGCTGAGGCAGGAGGATTGCTTGAGCCCAGGAGTTTGAGGTTGCTGTGAGCTAGGCTGATGCCACAGCACTCTAGCCCAGGCAACATAGTAAGACTCTGTCTCAAAAAACAAACAAACAAACAAACAACAAAAACAAAACAAAACAATAACAACAAAAAAAAAACAGAAAAAACAGTGAGCCAATTTCAGAAAAAAAATATGATAGTTCTGGTGATCCCAGATGAGGCCAAAAGTGAAAAGGAAATAGAAATGACTGAAGATTGGAAAACATTGGCATAGAATAATAAGAAAGCTGACCTAGTTGTCTAGAGGATATTCTGCCACTAATTTATTAGGTAACCTTGGGTATATCACTTAACATTTCTGGCCTCAGTTTCCATATCCTCTAATTGAATAGTTTGAGCTAGATAATCTCTAAGGTATATTTTAGCAATGAATTCCAGAATATAATTATCATTAATAAAGCTGAAGGTGAGAGTAAGATAAATTTTGTTGGATAGAAATATATTTTCAGGCCAATTAGATTTTGTGCCCCTGATTTTGGGGTGAGTCTTTCCAGGACAACAGTGATCAAGTGACTTAAGTTCATTATTAGCATAGTCCATCTTTATTTCTATAACTTTTCCTCCTTCTTATTCTCCTTTCTCATAACTAGCCAATTTCTACTGGGTTCTCCAGTCTGCCTGAAGCAACAGTCAGCCCAATCTGACCTTCCTAGACCTTCTGCCTGTCTTTTCTTTCTAATCAAAGTTTACCTGTACGTTACCTCTAATCACATTTCCTCTCAGATAGCTGCTATTGTGGAATGCAATCTGGTGTACATATCATCATTGACAAGTTATCTAAGAGCCTAATGGGTTATCCCCCACTAGAATATTAAGTGTGTTTTAACTGAGTACCTTTAGGAATGGTAGTCCAATGAACCAAGAGGCAACTCTGTAATAAAAGCACATCAGGACTGTGGAAGAAATTTTGAGTAGCCTTTCTAATGCTCCTTAAATAACACTACTTAGACAACTATCCATGTCATTTACATGTAACAAATCCAAATTTATCTTATTACGAGTCACAGAGAAAAATCTTGGGTTATGAATAGTAGATCATATACCCTCTCTTCTTTCAGACAATGCCTTTTTTTAAAAAGAAAAAGAAATAAAGGCAGAGACTCTGTTAACTGCTATATTCCCACGTTTTAGTGTTCATATGTATATGAATATATCCTTAGGCTTTCCAGAAGGCTCAGCTTCCTTGAAAGTCTACTGAAAGATTCCACCTAAGTATATTGTCAGGGTCCATATGTTGGTATTTATTCGAATGTGGAAATGAAAGTATCAGTTCTTTTCTTGCCTTAATTTTAGTCTAGAATTTCCAGTCCTGGCACTACTTCTGCCTCTATACCTACTTTTTTTTTTTTTTTTTTTTTTTAAGGGAGCTTCTCTGCCCTAAGGCTAATCCTGACATACTCCCATCACATAGTATAACAGCCTTCGAGTATGGGATGGCAAAATATTTGCCAGAAATTCTTCCTGTTGTTTTTGGCATTCATTCAGACCACACCTCTGAAGGACTCACTCGACAATTTAAAGTAAAGCCATTTTCCAGACATATATTTCACTGTTCTTTTCTCTTCTCACTGTTAGTCAAGGGTTGATTTTGGTACTGAGTATTCATACAAATTCAGCCTACTTTTGACTGAGATCAATGTGGGTTTCCTTAACTACATTTTTGTCTGGCTATGCTATATGTGATTTTGTTTCTACCATACTAGACAGTTGTTATTTTTTTCTTGGTTGGCTGGCTTCCCAGGAGATCCTAATATTGCAAAGAACAGGTTAGATTAGTTTAGTCCATTGTCTGTCAAGTTCAGGTTCTTTGGGTGGAGGAAATAATTTAAATGAATCTCATTCATTTTGAAACAGCTCTATCAAAGGCTGCTTACGAAATAAGACATATGGATTTTGAAATTACAGTCTTAAATGCATACCATGGCAAAGTCTGTTGCCAAATTTTTCATTTCTTTTAAGTTATTATTTGTCAAGTCTAAATTCCAGCTTTCTCCCACACTAATTCCTCAGATCTAGAATGTGAAAATTCAATAACTACTTCTTTATACTCCATTATTAGTTCGTATTTAAGAAAAACATTGCAAATACAAATCACCCAAAATACATATTTTGTATAAGGATCACCTCTAAAAGGCATAGGCAGTGAAAAAAGTACTCTCTTTCCCTTTTATGTATCCTGTTATGCTAAACTTTAACTTCATGATAATGCATTATTCTTCAATTATAACTGGACTAGGAGAGCAAGTATGCTATTGTAGGTAAGGGGAAAAGTGGAATTTTGGAGACTTGTTACATTCAGTTCCAATGGATTTAAGATACTGCAAATCTGGTTTATAGTTATTATTATTTTTCTTTTTTGATTTCAGCCCAGTGGTCATAGAATAGGATTTTCTGTGACTGACTAACTCAGAGAATTCAAAGTTAGAAAGGTTATTTTTCTCCAAGTACATTAATAATAAAATAAGTGACTAAGAACTTAGTTGTGATTATCTGTGCTTTCAGTCTCATTCCTTTTTTGGATGAATGTGAAGAAAAGTTAAAGTAGAAAAACAAGAAAATAGCTGAACTCTAATTGTCTCAGAGAGTTTAATGTCCTTTTCAAAAATTTCAAATTATTCATGTTGCTCCAGTTAGCTGAATTATATACTGTACTGCAGACTTTATATTTTGACTTCTAGGCCTGATTTAGTGGGGCTGGTAGGCTGAATGGGGACCAGTGAGTTTGACACTTTGGGGGACAAATAATATAGTGATTCAAAATGCACATCCTGAATACTGTCTTTCTCCATGGTCTTGGACAGGTCAATTCACCTCCCTTACTATCAGTTTTCTCATCAGTAAAATAGGAAAATAATGCCCCCTTGTAGGTGGGGGAGGGTTACTGTGAAGATTAAACATGATGAATATGAAATGCACAGTGCTTGGCAATGTCAGTGTTTAAAAAAATGTTAGTTGTAATGATTCATTTTAAGTAAGAGTAAGGTATAAGTTTAGCCTATGGTTGGTAGCATAATTATCATTGTTCAAATCAAAGCCAATTCCAGTTCTTAGCCCCATGGCTGGACATTTTTTTCTGCTACTGTAATAGTGTTGGAGCCATAAACCTTCCATTTAATTATATGTTATGCAAGTGGAACAATTAGTAATGGCTTTATAAAGATTACAAATCTGTTTATAAAATAAATCTCCTACATAGGAATACTTTCCATATTCATTTTCTTACACTGGTGCTTGATTACTTTTAAGGATCATAATGCAATTTCAGTTCTATGAAAACCAAATAACAACTTCTAATAATGCATCTGATTCACAGTTGTTGATATGCATTATCATGTATAATTAAAAAATAAAAAAGGAAGCTTTCTCTTCCTAGGACTTATTAGTCTCCTCGATTAATACATATTAACAGTCCATAGAATATAGCATATGGACTAATTGTAAGATGTGATAATCTCAGTACTAAGAGCTTGTGATAAAGATAATAAGGGAAAACTGCAAGACAGATTCCTCTGCATTGCATAATGGTGCCATGAAAGCTCTATGAAGTCAGAGATGTCTGTTTTGTTAACTTCTCCACTCCCAAGGCTTAAAACTGTTCCTGGCACAGAATAAACATTGAATAATTCAGCTTAGATATATTATGACATTAAGAAGAAGTTTTTTGGTGTATGTTTAAGTTTTGTGTCTTAAAGCCACACCAACATATGAATTTGATATTATCACTTAAAGAATCATTGAATACAAACATACCTTTGTGATAGAAAAGTAAGCATTTTTTGGGGAGGATAGGGTTTCACTCTGTCACTCAGTGGCAGAGTGCAGTGGTACAATCATAGCTCACTGTAACCTCAAACTCCTAGGCTCAAGTGATTTTCCCACCTCAGCCTCTTGAGTAGCTAGGACTACAGGCTCATGCCACCATGCCCGGCTACTGTTTTTTATTTTTTTGTAGAAATAAGGTCTCGCTATGTTGTCCAGGCTGTTATCAAATTTCTGGCCTCAAGTGATCCTCTCATCTCAGCCTCCCAAAGTGCTGGGATTATAGGCATGAGCTACTTTGCCCAGCCAGAAAAGTAAGCATTTTTAAAGTACAACTTTATCTTATCTACCTGAAAAAAATTATTACAGCATAGGTTTTCTCCAGAAAAATAATAAAATATAAGTAATTGTAGAGTGTTAAATTTAAATTTATTTTGGCATTTGCTGTACTTCTCTCTCTCTCTCTCTATATATATATATATATACACACACACATACTATACATACTATATATGTATATATAGAGAATACATATGGAATATATGATATGTACATTCATATGGACATGGATATGTATATCTATGTATCTATTCTTTATATACATACATACTAAATACTTAAGTATAATATCCAATTACTTGAATAATGTGAACATACTCTATAAATAAATATTTATTTGAAGAGATTTATCACCATGTTCCCTTTATGGATATTCAGTGAATATTTCTTGACTAAATATATCTGACTTACTGAAATATTCTCCAGAAAGGAAGAAGATGGCCAACTACCTGGAGGTAATAAGTGTCTCCTCCACAAAGAGGAACCAGAATATTAAGTAGATACTCATATTTTGAGCAGATCATCTAGGAGAGAAAGCTAGAATTCACCAGAGTGACAGGAATCACCAAAAGTAAGTAAGGAGAAGATTCAAGGTGCTTGTCTGGGGACTGGCTGAGAGCTGGGAGAAACTCCTGGATGTGGGGAAACAATAAGAGAGAAATCCACAGGGCATCACACTCTGAAACAAGCTTTTACAATCTTGGCTACAGGAGAACCCCTTCATTTATGGGGGCTGTGGGCCTAACAGGGAGCTGCCTAGAGATTGCACAGATATGTTGCTCCAGAAAGAGAACCCACACAAAATACCACTGGCATCTGAGCCTCCAGAGCATCCAGTTGGGTGCCATTCTGAGAGCCTAGATACCAGAGAACTACAGATGCAACTGCTGCTGCTGTGCTGCTCTGAGGAGGGAGAGAGAAGACTAGGGGCTTCCATGCAACTCTGGGAAAGTCCCCATCAACCTGTCACAGGCTGGTGATGTTGAGACTGAGATGTGAGTGCATCACACTGTCCACAGCTTTTTGCCCATGCTGCCTGCCTTGAAAGACCCTATCCTCATTGACCACAGGCTCAAGGTGTCATTTTGAAAGTTTAACACTGGGCTGCACCCTGTCCTCAGGCTGAATTTGGGGCTACAATGGTTGTAGCCACCACCCAGCTGGGGAAGGAAAGGGAAACCAGGCTCTCTGACACATACCTGGAACAACACCCACTACTCTGCTATGGACTGATGTGAGATCAAGATATGAGCAGACTGCACTTCCCACAGCTTCTTGCTCACACTGCTTGACTGTGAGGATCCCCACCCTTCCTGATTACATGCCCAATGTACCATATTGAGAATTTTATGCTGGGCTATGTTCAGCCCTTGGGATGAGTTTGGGCTGATGTAGCAGCTGCTGCTGCCTAGCCAAGGAGTGACAAGGAAGCCAGGCTTCGCTATGCTTACCCAAGGACAATACCCACTACCGTACAATGGGCTGCTGTGAGACTGAGACACAAATGGAGTGCACTCTCTATAGCTTCTTGCCCATGCTGCTTGCCTGACTGGGGATCTACCCTCTCTGGTCACAGGCCCACAGCCAGTGCCATTTTGAGAGTTTAACACTGAGCTGCATTCCACCCTCAGGCTGAGTTTGAGGTGATGTAGCTGCAGCCACCACCCAGCTGGGTGGTGACAGGAAAGACTAAGCTCTGCTAAGCACACCTAGGACCATACTCACTATCCTGCTATACACGACTGTGGGACTGCAGACTAGCCTACCCAACACACTGCATTCACTAGTAACATCAACATGGATCCTTTTGGTCTCAGTTTGTTGCTTCACCACTGCTACTACCATTACCCACATCATACCAGCTGCCCAGGGAGGGGCTTGAGAACTTGCCCACAAACCTGGCCCACTCTTTCTACTATTAGCTTTTGAACAAACCACTTGGATGCCCAAGAATTGACCCTCCAGGACCTGATAACACTAATACCAGTGTAAGCTGCTCTTGGGCCTAAAAGCAGGCACACTCAGCCAACTGCTACCACCAACAAGGCCCACAGACTGGCTCACTAGGCCTCTAAGTTCCCAGCAAAACTTCATCACATCCTCAACTAATACCCATATCCTAAGCCACCAAGGAAATCATAGCTACCACTGACTTTGTGTACCACTGAAGAAATCATGTACAGATCACACTACTGCAAGCACCCCAAACCAGAGCTGAAGTGTCCTATTAAACCAAACAAAATACATACATATTCAGAAAAAAATGCTCCCCTATGAAAACAATTTCAAAAAATTGGAAGAAGTGACTGCTACACCAGATACACAGCTATCAATGGAATGCTACAGGAAACATAAAAAATCAAGGAAATATGACACAACAAAGGACCAAAACAATTGTCCAGCAACAGATCTTAATCAAAAAGAACTCCGGATTTCAGACAAAGAATTCAAAATATTGATTTAAAGAGGCTCTATGAGATGCAAGAGAAATCTGAAAATCAACACAAAGAAATCAGAAAATCAATTCAGGATGTGAATAATAAATTTACCAAAGAGATAAATATCTTATAAAAACAAACAAACAAATTCTGAAACTGAAAAACTCATTAAAGGAAATACAAAATACATTTCAAAGTTTCAGTAATAGACAAGACCAAGTAGAATAATGAATCTTAGAACTTGAAGACAGGTCTTTTGAAATAATGCAGTCAGACAAAAGTGAATGAAAAAGAATAAAAAAAGCCTTCAAGACATCTGGGACTACATAAAGCAACCAAATTTACAAATTATTGGTATTACCAAGGGGGAAGAGAGATCATAAAGTTTAGGAAACCTATTTAAGGAAATTGATGAAAATGTACTAAGTCTAGCAAGAGAGACATCCAGATACAGGAAACCCAGAAATCTTCAGGCAAATACATTGCAAAAAGTACTTCAACATGGCATATTAAGTTCAGAATGTCTAAAGTCAAAGTGAAAGAGAGAATTTCAAAATTCACAAGAGAAAAGTCTCTTATCACCTATAAAGGAAATTCCATTAGACTAACAGTGAACTTCTCACCAGAAACCTTACTGGCCACAAGAGAATGGTATGGCATTTTCAAAGTGCTGAAAGAAAAAAACTGTCTGCCAAGATATTTATATCTTGCCAGAATAAGCTTCATAAATGAAGGAGAAATAAAGTCTTTCCCAGATAAGTAAACACTAAGGGAATTCATCACCCCTAGACCAGCCTTGCAGAAAATGATCAAACAGGTCTTAAGCATGGAAAAAAAAGGTCAATAGTTGTGATCACACACACAAAAAACCAACTTGCACGTCTTACAAAACAATCACACAAAGGAGGAAGAGAAAAGAATCAGATAACATCACAGAATTTCATCACACCACAAAGACAAAGAAACAGAGAAAAAGAAACAATTTATAAAACAACAAGAAAACAATTAATAATATGACATGAATAAACCCTCATCTATCAATATTAACCTTGAATATAAGTGGGTTAAATGATCTACTCAAAAGATATAGATTGGCAGAATGGATAAAAAAAATGATCCAACTATATACTGCTTACAAGAAACTCATCTTACCCATAAAGACACACATAGACTGCATTTAAAGAAGTGGGAGAAGATATTCCATGGAAATAGAAACCAAAACCAAGCAGGAAGTAGCTGTATTCATATCAGATAAAACAGACTTTAAATAAAAAATGGTAACAAAAGACAAAGAAGGTCACTATATAATGATAAAGGGCTCAATTCAGCAAAAGGATATAAGGATCCTAAATATATTTGCACCCAACATTGCAACTCCCAGATTCACAAAAAAATTAGTACTAGACTGAGAAAAAGAGATAGATAGCAACACAATAATAGTGGGGGACTTCAACACCCCACTGTCAGCACTAGACAGCTCACCAAGACAGAAAAATCAACAAAGAAACACTGGACTTAAATTGGACGTTAGACCAAATGGACTTAACAGACATTTACAGAACATTCTACCCAACAACTACCAAATATACATTCTTTTCACCAGCACATGGCACATTCTTCAAGATAGATCTCATGTTAGGCCACAAACAAGTCTTAACAAATTAAATAAAATTGATATCATATCAAGTATCTTCTTAGATTACAGTGGAATAATGCTAGAAATCAATACAAAGAGGAACATCAGAAACTATGCAAATACATGGAAATTAAACACCATGCTCCTAAACAATCACTGGGTCAATGAAGAAATTAAGATGGAAATTAAAAATTTTTTGAAACAAATGAAGATAAAAACATACCAGAACCTGTGGGATGCAAAAAAAGCAGTGCTAAGAGAGAAGTTTATAGCATTACATGCCTACATCAGAAAAGTAGAAAGATTACAAATTAACAACCTAACATTGCACCTCAAGTAACTAGAATACAAGAACAAACCAAAACCAATGGTAGTAGAAGAGAAATAACAATGATCAGAGTAGAACTAAATGAAATACGGACCAAAAATATATAAAAGATCAATGAAACAAAAAGTTGTTCTTCAAAAAGATAAAATTTATAAACCATTAGCTAGACTAACAGAGAAGAAAGAATAAACACAATCAGAAATGAAAAAGGAAGGAAACATTACAACTGATACCACACAAATACAAAAGATCATTAGAGACTATTGTGAACAACTATACACTCACAAATTAGAAAATGAGGAAATAGATAAACTTCTGGAGACATACAATCTCCTCAGACTGAACCAGGAAGAAACAGAATTCCTGAAGAAACCTATAACGAGTAGCAAGATTGAATCAGTAATAAAATATCTCCCAACAACAAAAAGGAGCCCTAGGTCAGATGGATTCACAGTTGAATTCTGCCAAACATACAAAGAAAAATTAATACCAATCCTCCTGAAACTGTTCAAAAAAAATGAGGGGAAGGAAATTATCCCCAGTTTATTCCATGAGGCCAGTGTCACCCTGATACCCAAACCAGAAAAGAATACAACAAAAAAGGAAAACCACAGACCAATATCACTGATGAACATAGATGCAAAAATTCTCAACAAAATACTAGCAAATGGAATACAACAGCACATCAGAAAGATAATATACCATGATCAAGTGAGTTTTATGCCAGGGATTCAGGATGGTTCAACATACTCAAATTACTGAATGTGGCACATCACAGAAACAGAATTAAGTACAGAAACTACACGATCATCTCAATAAACATAGAAAAACACTTGATAAAATTCAGCATCCATTTATGATAAAAGTTCTCAAAAAACTGGGCATTGAAGCAATATATCTCAAAATAATAAAGTTCATAGATGAAAAACCCACAGCTACCATCATACTCAATGGGTAAAAGCTGAAAGCAATCCCCTTAGAACTGGAACAAGACAAGGATGCCCACTTTCACTACTCTTATTCAACAAAGTACTGGAAGTCCTTGCCAGAGCAATCAGGCAAGAGAAAAAAATAAAAGGGATCCAAGTCGGAAATGAGGAAATCAGGTTGTTTCTCTTCACTAATGATGTGATTTTATGCCTAGAAAATCCTAAATACTCCACCAAAATACTCTTAGACTTGATAAATAAATTTAGCAAAGTTTCAGAATACAAAATCAACATGTAGAAATAGGTAGCATTTCTATACATCGACATTAATCTAGCTGAGAATCAAACCAAGAGGGCAATCAGATTTGCAATAGCTACAAGAGGTATTTAACCAAGAAGGTGAAAGGTATCTACAAGGAAAACTACAAAACACTGATGAAAGAAATTTTAGATAATGCAAACAAATGGGAAAACATCCCATACTAATCAGAAAAATTAATATTGTTAAAATTAATTTAAAGTTTAAAGCAATTTACAGGTTCAATGCAATCCCTATCAAAATACCAACATAATTTTTCACAGAATTAGGGAAAAAAACAGTTCTAAAGTAACATGGAACCAAAAAAGAGCCTGAATAGCCAAAAGAACAAACCTGGGGCACCACATTGCCTGACTTCAAATTATACTGCAAGGCTATAGTAACCAAAACAGCATGGTACTGGTATAAAATTAGATACATAGATCAATGGAACAGAATAGAGAACCCAGAAATAAAGCTACATATTTATAACCAACTGATTTTTGACAAAGTGGACAAGACCATACACTGGGGAAAGGATATCCTTTTGATAAATGGTATTGGAAAATTTGGATAGCCATATGTAGGAGAATAAATCTGTACCCATATCTCTCACTATATACAAAAATCAACTCAAGATGAATTATAGGCTTGTATGTAAGACCTGAAACTGTAAGAGCAAGAGGAGAAAAACTAGAGGAAAATCCTCTGGATATTGATCTTGGCAAAGAATTCATGATTAAGACCTCAAAAGCACAGGCAACAAAAAGAAAAATAAACAAATGGGCCTAAATTAACAAAGATTCTGAGCAGCAAAAGAAATAATTAACAAAGTGAAGAGATAACTTACAGAATGGAAGAAAAAAATTGCAAACTACGCATCTGAAATAGACTAATATCCAGTACCTACAAACAACTCAACAACTCAACAATGACAGAAAAAAACCAATTATAAAGTGGCCAAGAACATGAACAGGCATTTTTCAAAAGAAGACAAACAAATGACCACCAAGCATATGAAAAAAAAAAATGTTAAACATAACTAATCATCAGATAAATGCAAATGAAAACCACAATGAAATATCATCTTACAACAATCAGATGGCTATTTTCCCAAAGACAGGCAAAAAACAAAATAAAACAAAAAACCCAACCAACCAACCAAACAAAAAACCCCACAGATGTTGGTGAGGATGCAGAGAAAAGAGAATTCTTATACACTGTTGGTGGGAATGTAAATTAGTGCAACTGCTGTGGAAAACAGTTTTGGGATTTCTCAAAGAACCAAAAATAGAACTACCATGTGATCCACAAATCCCACTTCTAGGTATCTACCCAAAGGAAAAGGAATCAATATATAAAAAAGATACCTGCACTAGTATGTTTATCACAGCACTATTCACAATAGCCAGGATGTGAAATCAACCTAATTGTCCATCAACAGATGATTGAATAAAGAAAATGTGATGCATATATACAATGGAATACTATTCAGCTGTAAAAAAAAGAATGAAATCATGTCTTTTGCAGCAACATGGATGAACGAGGCCATTATCTTAAGTGAAACAACTCAAACACAGAAGGACAAATATTGCCTGTTCTCACTTGTAAGTGGAAGCTAAATAACATGTACACATAGAAACGGAGTGTGGGAATGATGGACAATGGAGACTCACAGAGGTGAGGGTGTGGGAGGGGTGTGGATGATGGGAGGTTGCTTGTTGGACACAGTGTGTGTTGCTTCAGTGATATATGCATCGAAGGCCTTGACTTCACCATAATACAATACATCAATGTAACAAAATTGTACTTGTACCCCATGAATATATGGAAATAAAAAATAAATGGAAAAAAAGAAATGTTCTGCACATGTGTGTGCATTGTTTCTAATATATCTGTTTATAATATATTAATATATGAATTTTTAAATGTATTCTGAGAGTATAGAATAAACCAAATTATTTTACAAGTAAAACTAAAGCAGAATATTCTGGATGATGACACATTATATTAACCAATTTGCTTAAATCATATTTTTAGCCTCTAAGACCTAGAATGTGTATTCATAATTTTATTTTCAGGGATAAAATGGATAAGTAAAAAATATTACTCTAATATCTCAGCACTGTTCATTTTAAAAGCCAGTAAGAATCTATTCATTCTAAACTATTTACTATAACTTAAGAGCAGGATTTAATTTTGTTCATACATTTTATTTTTAGTTATATTTTTGCCTTATGAATGAAAATACTTCTGACCATTCTTTCATCCTAACTTTAGGGAACAGATGTAGATTCTTTTTATCTGATTGTTTTTGTTTTTATACTGATAGCATTCTAGACCCTTGAAAGCTTAGGCAGAGCAAGTAAAGATACTCAAGCTGTTTTTAATTTAACCGGTTGTATTGAAGTAAATGGCAGAATTAATCACTATCTTTTTTTTTTCTGCTTTCTGCAACTCTAAATGTTATGAATTTTAGATCGGACTCAAACTATACTTTCGATGTTCTTGGTAACTCTAGGTAAAGGAAATTATTCCCTAAATGTAGCATTGTTTGAATTATCAGCTATTGAAACAAGATAATTGCATAGCTTCCTTAAACCTACAGTAAGAGTGAAATATTAGGTTACTAAGCATGAGATGTCCGATTTCCTTAAGTACTAAGTTTGACAGTCTATATCTCTGACATTTCACTTTACACTTGTTTTTTATTGTGAAGGTACACCCTCATTCTTTCAAATGCACAGTTTGGCTTGTGAGTATCTTTCAAAATTTTTTTTACAGCAATTTTTGTGAAACTATGGATAAGTCAAAAAATCTAGTTATTTTCAGATATGAGTTCCTTCGTGGAACTAATGCAGCACAGACAGCTCAAAATATCAACGAAGTGGTTGGGAAGGATGTGACTAATAAATGCACACTACACTGATGATTTGAAAGGTTCCATTCTCGTGACTTTAATTTTGAAAATGAACCATATGGGCGACCTGAGACCAAGGTGGATAATGATGATCTGAAAGCTGTAGTGGAAGCAAATCCGTCTCAACCTACGCATGAATTAGCAGCATGGTTTGACATTACTATTCCAACAATACTAGACCATTTGAAACAAATAGGCAAGGTGAAGAAACTGGATAGATTAGAACAACATGAATTAAATGAGCATCAGAAGAGAAATTGTCTAGAAACTTGCCTTTCTTTGCTGTCATGACATAAAGGCGAATAGTTTCTACAACATATTGTTACATGTGAGGAAAAATGGATTCCTTTTGACAATGGCAAATGTTCAGCACAATGGTTGGATAAAGATGAAGTGCCAAAACACAGTCCAAAACCAAATATTCATCAAAAAAAGCTAATTGTGTCTGTTTGGTGGTCCAGTGCTGGTATTATCCACGACATCTTCGTGAAACCTTGTCAATCAGTTATAGCGGATGTCTACTGCAACAAGTTGGATGAAATGATGAGAATGCTTGGGATTAAGGAAATGAGATTGGTTAGTAGAGACTAATATTATGGAAAAAAGAGGCAGATTATGTTACAACCAGTTCTCTTTACCTCTCTCTATGCCTGCCATGGTAGTCAAAAAAATTAGCTATTATCCTTGAGGAGAAAAAAAGTCTACTTTTTTGTCTAATTGGGCAAAGAGTGTATACGGCTGTGTGTGTGTGTGTGTGTGTGTGTGTGTGTGTGTGTGTGTATTATGTGTGCACATGTATATGTAAGAAATTGGGGGATATGTTTCTCCACACCACCGAAACCCACAGATAACTTCCATGATTGCTGACAATGTATTTCAGAGTTTATGTTAGAAAATGGTAGGACTGTTCTAATCTATAAACCACTCTCTTGGAATTTGGATCGCTTGGTAGTCTATAGTAATTAACTTCTTCAGGACAGAAAGTTGCTTAAACTATGAAGTGAGGTCATCTGATGGCCCATCATCATCCTGAGTGAAAAAAAGTCTCTCTTTCTGGCAAAACTTAATATAATCAGTTCCCAACTTAACCACAGGTTACTGTCTAAATGTTTATTTGTGAGTTTGATACCTGAATGTGGAACATTTTTCTCAGAGAAACAAGTTTTCTAATATCAAGACTGATAATAGAAGTAGTGTAAAATTGGAGGTCTTTAGTGACAGATAGCTGAAGTACTTAAGATAATGGCATTAAATATTGGGCTTTCTGTCTTATGGACATTTGTGTGGTTCATAAACCCTGAGCAAAGACTGCAGTGTGGAATTCATAGTCAGAGCTCCTGCAAGGTTAAGTTTTACAAAGAATTTCCTCTCAGAAAGAATAGAAAGTAGCTGGCTGTCTATAGGAGCTGAATTTCATTGCTACTTCAAGAATATTATTCACTATTCACTTGTGGTCCCTACATGTTTCACCTCACTATTTGGCTTTACTTTTGGTAGCATCACAAAAGGTATATTTCATTAGGACCCAAGTTCATTTCCCTTAACTATTCTTCCTTAATATTTTTTTCTTTTAGAAACAGAGACATTTCTGGATTTGTAAGCTCTCAATTCTTCAGTGTATGTATTGGGAAATCTATTGAAAACTACCAATAATACAACCTTTTAAAGAGATTGCATGCTTTAGTTACAGATTATTTCCCAAACAGTTTTTGTGTCATCCTCTTTTGCTGATAACTAGAAGATGCTTGACCTATGTCTTCCTTTACAGTCACGACTTCATTTATCAGTGCTGTCTTCACTATAAACTTTGAGTATGGGAACTTCAGGAACAATACAGTTGACCTGATGAGAAACTGAGGAATACTTTGTGAATCTGTGGTTTGATTTCAAATAGTGTACTTTTTCAGAGGAATCCTAACAGAGTGTGTGCTCCATGTCCTCCATGATGGTGTACTGGAACTGAAGGGAATGTATATCCATGCATATATTTTGGATATACATTTCCTCCATTCTGTTGTCCTTCTTGCAAAAGCTCTGCCTCAGCATGCTTTGGATGACATTCAAAGAAGTTTATACTTTCAAGCTTGTAATGAGTTAAAGAGCAGATTCCAATTACAGCTTCTCTTGGAGGATCATAATTGACCAAATTGGTATAGTTATAGGACACCACTGAAGTGTTTGATTAATAAATGTTCATGCAAGGTGATAGTGTGATGTATCACCTATAAATCTTTAAGATTTCAGTGTGAAGGATATAGCACAAACTCAAAAAGCTGAGACAACAAAACCTTTTTTGAGAATCTTTGAAATTTTCACAAAAATCATTATATAATATGCCAAGGATGAAACTTCCACAGGTTCCAAATATTAACTGCAGGCAGTCTATACTCTGTTACCATAATGCAGGATAATTAGAAATAAATAACAAATGAATATCTTTAAAAATTCTACATGTCTTCAATATAAGCAGCAATATATGTCTCATTAGGCTGTTAATTCTCTGTAACAAATTTAAGTCTTTTTTTTCTTATTTTTCATTTTTTTCTTGTGTATTGTATAATTTTTCTATAATTAGCATGTATTACTCTTAAAATAAAAAGTTAAAATCTCAAGGAAAATAAAGAGTACACTCCTGGCAAGAAGTAGTTTCTAAATCTACTCTTGGAAAGTAGCCTGTATCAGGAAAATTTGATTTCCTCATGAATGTAAAATCTATTTGTAACTCAGTATTTTACAGAAAATCAAATCTGATATATATATTTTGGTCTGGTAAAAAATATGCTAGAAAACCACCCTCAATTTCCTTAGAAAAGAGCAAACTCAGTACTTTCTCAGCATTTATATTTCGTTAGAAGTAGCAACTAGATTTAAACTCAACGATTTAAATAAACTCAACAGTAACTGTGTAAGTCTTTGTAGCTGATGTCATTGCCACTCTGCCTATATCCTTCTGGCCCACGCTGAAGGTCAGCTGCCACTGGGTGGACAGTCGCAGTACCTATCAATAGCTTCTGCCTTGAGCACATGAGTCTCTGCCCTAAGGCCTTCTCTGTCTACTTGGAGGAATGCTTGGCCTGCAGAGAGGGCAGGCCAGAAGTGATTTGCATTAACTTTTCTAGGAATAACCTTCCAATAGGAGGGCAGAATTGAGGGATTTATATCCCAGCGTCCTCATCTCAGAAGGACAATCTGAGGCATGTTGTATATGGTTCCTCAGAGGGTTCTCTGCAGGGCTGGGCTCCAGTTGCCCACAATGGAAACCTGCTCATTGCTTTTTATTTTATTATTTTTTAAATATTATGGAGTTACAAATATTTTTGGTCCCATGTATCAATTTTGTTATGCTTGAGTCAGGGTTATAAGTGTGCCCATCACCCAGATAGTGTTCACTATACCTGTTAGGTAGGTTTTTGTCCATCCCTCCTCCTCTTTCCTCCCTGGTTGATGTCCACTGGGTTTTACTTCCCTCTGTGCACATGTGTGTTCATCAGTTAGTTCCAATTTAATAGCAAATACATGTAGCATTTGTTTTTCCATTCTTTAGATACTTGACTTAGGATAATGGTCTCCAGTTCCATCCAAATTGTTGCAAAAAGCCTTAATTCATCCTTCTTCATGGCCAAGTAGTATTCCATAGTATACATATACTACATTTTGTTAATCCACTCATGAATTGATGGGAATTTGGGTTGATTCCACATCTTTGCAATTGTGAATTGTGCTGCAATAAACATTCAAATGCAGGTTTTTTTTGATAAAATGATTTCTTTTCCTCTGAGTAAATACCGGATTGCTGGATCAAATGGTAGTTCTACCTTTAGTTCTTTGAGGAATCTCCATACTGTTCTCCATAAAGGTTGTACTAATTTACATTCCCACCAACAATGTATAAGCATTCCTTTCTCTCTGCATCTATGCCAGCATCTATTTTTTTTTTTTTGACTTTTTAATAAAATCCATTCTAACTGGGGTAAGGTGATATCTCATTGTGATTTTAATTTGCATTTCCCTGATAATTAGAGATGTTGAGCATTTTTTCATATGTTTATTGACCATTTGTCTATCTTCTTTTGAAAAGCTTTTGTTCATGTCTTTTGCCCACTTTTTAATGGGGTTGTTTTTTCCTTGCTGATTTGCTTGAGTTCTTGGTAGATTCTGTTATTAGTCCTGTATTGGATATACAGCTTACAAATATTTTCTCCCATTCTGTAGGTTTTCTATTTGATGTATTGATTATTTCCTTAGCTGTGCAGAAGCTTTTTAATTTAATCAAGTCCATTTATTTATTTTTGTTGTTGCTGTGATTGCCTTTGGGGTCTTAGTCATAAATTCTTTGGCTAGGTTAATAGCTAGAAGAGTTTTTCCACTATTTTTTTTCTAGAATTCTTATGGTTTCATGCCTTATATTTAAATGTTTTATCCATTTTGAATTAATTTTTGTGAGTGGTGAGATGTATGGCCCCTCTTTCACTCTTCTTAATGTGGCTATCCAATTTTCCCAGCACTATTTATTGAATAGGGTTTCTTTCCACCAGTGTATATTGTTATCTGTTTTGTCAAAGATCAGTTGGCTGTATGTGGATGGTTTTATATCTGGGTTCTCTGTTCTTTTCCGTTGGTCTATGTCTCCATTTTTGTGCCAATACCATGCTGTTTTGGTTACTGTAGCCTTGTAATATAGTTTGAAGTCTGGTATTGTGATGCCTCCAGATTTGTTCTTTTTACTTAAGATTGCTTTGGCTATTTGGGCTTTTTTCTGGTTCCAAGCAAAGCATAGAATTATTTTTTCTAGATCTGTGAAATATGATGTTGGTATTTGATGAGGATTAAATTGATCTGTAAATCACTTTGGGTAGGATGGACATTTTAACAATGGTAATTCTATTGATCCACGAGCATCCCAAGTTTGTCCATTTGTTTGTGTCATCTGCAATTTCAGTGTTTTGTAGTTTTCTTTGTAGAACTCTTTCACCTCCCTGGTTAAGTATATGTCTAGGTATTTTATTTTCTTTGTAGCTATTGTGAATGGTATTGAGTCTTTGAGTTGACTCTCAGCTTGACTGTTATTGGTGTATAGGAATGCTACTGATTTGTGTACATTGATTTTGTAACCTGAGACTTTGCTGAACTTATTTATCAGTTCCAGGAGTCCTTTGCTGGAGTCTTTATGGTTTTCTAGATATAAGATCATGTGGTCACCAAAAAGCAATAGTTTGACATCCTCTTTCCTGATTTGGATAAACCTAATTTCTTTGCCTTGCTTGATTTCTCTGGCTAGGATTTCCAGCACTATGTTAAATGGAAGTGATGACAGTGGGCACCCTTGTCTGGTACCAGTTCTTAGTGAGAATGCTTTCAATTTTTCCCCATTCAGTATGATGTTGGCTGTGGGTTTCTCATGTGTGGCTTTTGTAATCTTGAGATATGTTCCTTCTGTACCTAATTTGTAGAGGGTTTTTATCATGAAAGAGTGCTGAATTTTGTTTAATGTTTTTTCTGCATCTATTGAGTAATCATATGGTTTTTGTTTTTGCTTCTTTTTATGTGGTGAATCACATTTATTGATTTCCATATGTTCAACCATCCTTGAATCTCTGGGATGAAGCCCACTTGGTCATGGTGGATTAGTTTTTTTATGTGTTGTTGCATTGTTTATGTACCCTTTTTGACTTTCCTTCCTTAACTATCTCGCTTCCTCATTCCTCATTTCCCAATTAAACTACTTGCATTCAGATCCTGTGTCACAGTCTGCTTTCTGACAGTAGAATACAATCTAAGTTTGCATGCTAGATATTAGATAACTTCTTGAAACAAGGGCTTTTGGTGTTTACTCTGGAATTCGTGATACTTACCATGTCCCCAGCACATATAAGAATGAGATATTTTCCTAAGACCGAACTTGATCTAAAGCTAGCAGGGAAGATAGCCAAGTAGTGTACAGAACAAGGTATACTGGGTTCTGGATTCATTTGTATTAGAGACACAAAAAAGTGCTATTGCAAGTAGTTCCTAATTATAAATTTGGAGATCAGTGAAGGCTTCAAGGAGGAGGTGATAGTAAATCAGGTGTTTGAAGGACACCTGAGATTTTGTTAAGTGGAGAAGAAGGACTGAAATGACATTCCCTGCAAATGAAAGAGCAATGACAAAATCACAGAAGTGTTAAAGTACATGGACTATTCAAAGAAAATAATAGTGTCTTGGGCTGAATCTCGGAGTTTATGAAGTAAAAAGGCAGAAAGCAAAATGAAGCTAAGTTAGTCCACAGCAGCCTGGACACTGGAGGAGCCCTGAATAGAGCGGGCGGTGGGGGGGGGGGGAGAATGTTTCAGAACTGTACATATAGAGCTATTTTGTTTCATAAGACTTCTAAAAAAACCCTCGCCTACGCATTGACAGTCACTTCCTTTGTTAACATTATTTTGAAAGTCTGAGTCACTAATAGAGCATTTTTCCTGAAACTCAAAACATTTAGAATTTGTATATATTTGTCTTTTGTTTCTTAAAAAAGACAAGAAAAAGAGAAAAGAGCTTCTCTTCTTGCCTGGGATTTCAACAAATGTTTGTATCTTGTGTTGTCTATTTTATTAGAATTTATTTCTTTAAGACTTACCCTTGGAAGCTATCATGCAACTCTACTTTTTCCAGAAGGGGACTATGATGTGCTCATTTCCCTTATATAAACAAGTTTGAGGACACAAAGATTTGGGAGACCAATGCAGTGATCATGTAGTGTGATGACTGGGACAAGCACTGATCTGGAAACCAGAAAATCCAGGTTCCAGCTCTGGATCTTCCTTACCTTGGCTTGTTGGCCTTGGGTAAGTCATTGAAACTTTTACTGTCTGTACAGTGAGGTTCTACATTAGAAGATCTCTAAGATCTCTTCTAGCCCCAATCTCTGGGCATTAAATTAAGGTCAGAGAATAAAACTTGGTCTCTTATGCACTCAGTCACTAAAAAATAGTTATTTGAAAATTGATGACATTATAACTTTTCGAAAAAAATATAATGCAAATATCATTACCACTAGTTCCTTTAAAAGATCTATTTTCCTGATGATTGAATGTAAACCCCATCAATTAAAATAAGCATAATAGTGCTCATATAAAATACTAATTTTCTAAAATGCATCTGATGGCACCAGGCCTTAGGGTATATTCCATTAGTTGCTGGAAAGATGATAACATTTCATTAAGAAATGAATCACAACCAAAGAACTAGATCTGAATGTATTTCCTACTGAAATGTAGACATCATTAATAGATAACAGTCTATTTTAGGTCTAGTGTTCCTTTAGATATTGTTGTAGCAAAAGACCATAGGTTAAAAATGCTATGTCTGAATAAAGTAGTAGCCAGAGAAGCAGATATCATAATTTACTTCTACCTTTTGCTATCACACACTTTTTAAATCAAGTTTTTTTTATGTTAGAAAATACTTCAGCTTATTCTACAAGTGACTTTTTTCCCCACGTGATAATGATGGAAAGGTTTTAACTTACAGAGAAATAAATATGGAAGCGATACCTGTGCAAGCAGTAAGCTCTGGGGCAGGTAAGAGCATCAGGGAAGAAGTTCTTTTGCCCAAGGGTAGCTCTTATTTGAGAGTGCTGAACATAGCAGCATTCGCATACTAACTTTTTAAATTTAGAAATCTGAAGTAGAGTACCAGTATCATCCAGGGAATCTGAAGAGAAAAACTTCTGTGCTCAGTAAAAATATTTTTAAAAAATCATATTGGATTTTAGAAACTTCTAGCCTGATTATTTACTTTTTAGACTTCAAATAGTTCAGGGGAATACAAAACAAACTATATTTTGAACTCAACAGTAAACTGACAAAATAACTCTTTTCCTTCCAAAACATTTGAAAATATGTCCAATGTACTTGTTAAGACAAAATTCTAGATTCACAAATATTAATGTCACAAAAATGGATTTGATGAGAAGTGATGAGAAGGCCAGGCAGGAACGGTGAAGAGAGAAAGAGCATTATTATTGACGGCGTGCTCGCTCTGTGCCAGCCCCTTGGTATGCATTTTATTTATGTTAATTTATATAACTTCACAAACAACTCTATGAGGTAGGTGTTATCTTCATTTTACAGTTGATAGAACTGAGATTCATTAAAGTTAACTAACTTGCCCAAGATACTATAGTTGTTAATGTCATACATCTCATTTGCTTTCAAGAGTTGTGCTTTCTAACACTGTGCTGTGTTCTGCATCAGATTATTTAACTCTGCTGGAGTTAAAAGCATGTACTGTACATTTATTTTCTAAGAATCAAATCACTGTCATTTGATTTTAACTCAAGCATAGCCAAGGTCCCGGAGCATAAGCCCATCGTCGTCAAACTGCTGCAGATTTGGGTATCACAGGGCACACCCAGAAGGTGGTGGGCCCTCAGTTTAGTGTGATTCAGAGCTTGATGGGAGAGATGAGAATGAGCTGTTAGAAGCTGGTGACCAGCCATCAGGAACCACTCAGAGCCTGTGGCTTATTGGCAGGGTTGGAGTAGGGGGAGACAAATCAGGACTTTGGCTCAAATGTAAAATTTTAGGGGGCACCAGAAACTCAGTACAAGATAAAAAATATTTGCAATTTCTTAAAAAATTCAAATCAGCAAATTCTGGCTCATGAGACAGCCACCTGTTTTTGTACATAACACAAGGGCTCTGAGTTCCAAACCACTTCAAATAGTGAACTTCCTTTGTCTCTCAGAGGTCTAAGGAAAAAGAAAGATCTGACTCTGAAATAGGAATGAAAGATTACTTGCTGGGTTTAGGTACTCTGGGGGGCACAAGGGCAATATTTTCTCTGGTCCCACCCTAGCAGCAATCTCCTACATTTTCAGGGTAGACACTAGACTTAGGATGACCAAGTGTCCATTTGCCCAGACTATCCAGTTTTTAGCACTGAAAGGACTACATCCCCAAATACCCCTCAGTTATGGGCAAACTGCAATGGTTGTTCATCCTAGCAGAGGGGATGTACTTAGAGTTGTACTACCAAAAAAAAAAAAAAAGAGAGACTATGTGGATATTCTGTTTGGGGCCATCTCTTAGAGTTTAACATAGGTCAAAGAAGAATATTTCAGTCTAAATTTGACTGGCCTGGGAATGTGGTATAGAGAATCACAGTCTTGGTGATTTTTCTGGAAGGTATCACTACCTCCTATCTTGGGCCCTCCAACTAAGTTACTTCAAAACCTGTTCTACTTATTCCTGGAGTCCCTCGGGGGTATTGCACCTGCCTTATTGAGCAAGTCCTCTTAGCTTCCAGTGTGATCATTCATGACCATCACTGTAATTGAGGGTTTGGTGTTTCCAAAGCGGCCAGAGCAGCTTATTGTCAATACTTTCTGCAGGGGTGGCCTCCGATGTATTCAGTTATACTCACTGAACTAAGATTTCCTTCCCAAGCCTCTCTTTTTCCCAATGAGTTCCCTGTACCTTCTCTGTCCCCTACACAATTTAGATCTGAATGAATTATAATGAACCTCCTCCCCTCAAACAGAGGCAGATTAGTATAAAGCTGGAGAAATTGAAGTTCTTGAGTAGATTTGTACTAATTTTGTATTAGTTTTTCAAAAAGAAGACTCCTGATTCCATGCTGTGGAATATATGCTAATTGCATATATTGAAGCTCTAACTCCTAATGTGTTTGGAGATAGGGCTTTTAGGAAGTAATTAAGGTGAAGGTTAGGGAAGTAAGTTAAGGTTAAATGAGGTCATAGGTGTCATAATGGTAGGGTGCTAATCTGATAGCACTGATGACCTCATAACCTCATAAGAAGATGATCTCTCTCTCCCCCCCCCCTCTCCCAACTCCCCCTCTCCCGCCCACCCCCCCCGCCATGTGATCACACAGTGAGAAGACATTTTTCTGCAATCTAGGAAGAGAGCCCTCACCAGAAACTGATTATGCTGCCATCTTGATCTTGGACTTCAGCCTCCAGAGCTGTGAGAAAATAAATTTGTGTTTTTATACTAGTCTACAATATTTTGGTATGGCAGGCCAAGCAGGCTAAAACAATCCATTTTGTCCATGAACCTGTATTTGACTATTAGGAATGCAAGCTGGAATCTCCATCTCTGCCTTCTCAACCCCCTATTATAGTAATAGCCTGTGGGGAGAGGGGAGAGATCAATCTAGAAACAGGAATAGTTTTTGGCCTGGAGAATTGATAGGAGTTTAGCTACTAGGAAGCTATTGCTGTGAATATCAAAAGTCATTATGAGATTGAAATTAAGAATGAGAAAGAAGTTCCTTTTGTTTGAGCAAACCAATGGAAACAAATTTGGGGGAATGGCAGTAGGGGCCATTTTTGGGTGGGAAGTGGCATAGCTCAGTGCTTAAAAGCATGACTCTGGCCTCAATACCTGAGTCCTGTCAATATTAGCTTCTAAATATTCAATCAATCCACATGCCTCCATCTCCACCACAGAGAGCAGTTTTCTCTGGGAAAGAAAGCGTTTCTCCTGGCCTCCCAGAGAGGGAAGAGTGGCTAAAAATCTTTACAATGCATTTAGATTTTCTCCATTTACTGCAATAGTCTAATTCTTCTAGCTTTGCCTTTCTCTCCCGCATTTGTTCTCCGCACCTTAGGAAGAATGGATTTTAAAAATTATGTATCTGATCATGTTACTTTCTTCTCTCCACACCACTTCTCCAGCTTAAAATCCTCGATGATTTCTCCCTGCATTTAGAATGACAATAAATCCAGACCTTCTCTTTGCCCTTCAACTGTTCACCCCCTTACTCCTTCTAACCCAGCCATCTAGATTTTCTTTCAGTTCCCAGAATGTGCTAAGTTCCCTCCAATAACGAGATCATCCCAAACAGTCTTCTCTCTGCCCTTAAGGCTCTTTCTTCCTGAGCCTCCTCCACCTGCACCCAGTTAATATCAGTTGGCTCATAATTAACTCAGTCCTAGGGACACCTGTCTTGAGTGCAACCCTCTCTCTTCCTCAAATCTAAGTAAGTTTTCTTTGTTATTTGCTAGATTTTATTTCCCTGATTGTAAATTCTGTGAAAGATTATGTCTACTTTTGCTCACCATCATGCCTATATGCCTAGGAGAGTGCTTGGTTTATGGGTGATAATCAGTATTTGTTGAATAAATGAACTAATGAAAGAATGACCTAT
The DNA here is from genome assembly GCF_020740605.2 of Lemur catta. Taxonomy (NCBI): domain Eukaryota; kingdom Metazoa; phylum Chordata; class Mammalia; order Primates; family Lemuridae; genus Lemur; species Lemur catta. Next base: position 57,361,324 of record NC_059139.1, on the reverse strand, counting down.
GGGCTAGGGTTCCATCTGTTTTGCTCTGGGATGTTGTCTTTCCTCTTACTCTGACACAACACTTAAATCATTCTCTCAGGCCAATATGGCCTGGGCAACATGAGTTATAACTGCCATCATTTAAAAAAAAATTGTATTAAATTATTCACTTGTATCAAAATATTCAAACCTACAATTACCTAATAAACTTTATCTAAATGCCTGAATGCAAGGAAACATTTCTAAACAGGCTTCTTAGGGTATAAGACTTAGTTCTCTGTCTACTGAGTCTTAGGCTCGTAAGAGTCCTTAATTAGGTCTGTTTCATTTGCAAGATTCCTAGAGCTACAAACATTCCATTCATCAGAAGAGTGCTGACAACAACTTTTAAAGAGTTCGGAAAATAAGGTTTGCAACTAGAAGTAGTTTTTTATTTGTATGTACCACCTTCTCTGTGGCTCTGAGAAAAAGGAAAGGTGCTGTTATTGAACAGCACTTAGGAAAACATTTATTGAACAGAAAAATATTTTACCCTGCAAGTTATTATGGTATTATAAAGCCCATTTTCATAGTAGAAGTGAAGACTAAAGACATTATTTTAGTCAGATTGTCTCAGCTGGTAATGATAAAAGTGAGTTTCAAAATTCCAGAATTTTTAACTTCAAAGTGCATGCTCCTGGTGTGTCTTGCCACCTCTTCTTTTAGGATCACCAAAGGCTTGTCTGCTGCCTACCTCTTATAGGAGGTAGCCAACATGCTGTGAGAGGGTTGCTTAGGTATAATGCAAGCTCTAGATTCCTTCCTTCTTAATTTCCTAGAGGAATTGCTTAAGTTGTTTAAGGTGAGTTTTCTTTCTCTTGCCCATCCTTAAGCTATTTCATTTTTCCTGTATAGTTTTTGTATGTTATCCAGAGTTACATGACATTAGTAAATACTCAGAAATTAAGTGTATTTAATTCTTTATGCTTTTAAAAAACTGCACTAGTATTTAAATTCTTTAATATTGAAATCATTTTCTACATCACCGCACTACAAACACTACATAAAATCTGCATGTGCAGATATGCCAATCCTCCACACATGAACCCTTCCATTTAGCTATTTATTTAATTCTACTCCTTGGAGTAAGATAGAAATGCATTACAATTTGGTAAATAATGATTGCATTGTTCCCTTCTCATGCAATTTACCGAGGATTGGCATATCTTACAGTAAATTGCAAAGACTGGAATTAGATTGAAGGGGAGCGCAGCTGTTATACTTCTGTGTACAAACAGCTTACAAATAACAGTCTAAAATAGTCTTCCAACAGTGTTCAGTGATCTTGCCAGCAATTTTTCTCATTGCCCTGGGATGTAATTCAGCTGATCTAGGAGGCTTAAACTCAACAGATTGTCTTTTAAAACAATGTAGTCAAATTATTTTTAAAATACAAAAAATGGCTGGAAGCTTGGTGTGTGTGTGTGTGTGTGTGTGTGTGTGTGTGTGTGTGTATCTATTTATACACACATATATATTTTGATATTGATTTTCTAAACTCTGTAATTTTCATTCCACATTGTCAGTCCCACACATCTCCTGAGATGACATGCATATGCTTGTTTTCCAGCAGTGATAATTTCATGTAAAATTTTAAATCTGATCTGAAATATTTTCTCCTGTCTTACTGATTATCTTTACATCAATATTAATCATAGTGATATACTAAGATATATCATCAGTTAATGACTGTGCTGATAGCTCTATCTATATGTACAAATAGACATGCCTAAATCTAGTTTGTTTTAAACAGTTTGGTTTAGTTAAACTGCAAGATGGATTGAATTATTCTCATTTTGTTTATAGATGTGTAGGCAGTGGGCGTTGGGGAGTAATAACTATGTTCTTATTGATCATTATAGATTGTGTGATTGATACAGATAAAATAAAGTTTCATTAACTTAACAAATGTTAACTGAAACCCTAATGGGCCCAGTTATAATATTAGGCTTTGGGATTACAGAGATGTAAATTATTTGTCCCACTCTCAGAGCAGTCAGTTTCTGAAGGAGATACCCGTGCAAACACAGAGAATACAGTATGATGGCTGTTATGATAAGTGTATGTACAAAATAGTAGGGAAATAGGAAAGGACTACTTAACTTCACCCTCACAGTGAGAGAAGACTGTACAAAAGTGATAATGACTGAGCTGGCAATGTAATGTGTTTGAGGTAGGGGACAAATCAGGGGAGAACATTTCCACAGAGGGAATAGTATTAAATATATAGGTGCAAACATAGAACTTGGATCATTCAGGATGCTACAAATGGTTCAGTGTTTCAGGAGAGTAAAGTGTGAGCAAGGAAGTGGCAGGAGATAACCCTGGATAGATAGGCTAAAATCAGAGTGGGAAGAATGTTGCATGCCATGCAAATCAGATTAAATTTTTATGCCCTAAAGTGGCTGAGAATTTTTGAGGATATTAAACTTGAGAGTGTCATAGTCATTTTTCTGCATTAGAAATATCATTCCAACAGTAATATGGAGCATGAACTGAAAGAGGACAATACTGAGGCATGGAAATCTGTAAGGAGGCTATTGCAGTAATCTAGGGGAGAAATGAAAAATGCGTGGATTAGGGCAGACACAAGAAAAATGGAAGGGAGAGAGTTATAAGATGTCTTGAAATGGTAGAATTAACTGTTTTGGTAATTGATTTGATGCAGGATGTTGGGCTGGATAGGAGAAAGGGAGAAACCCAAGATGTCTTTGAGTTTTTGTTTTATTCAACTACATGGATGGTGGTATCTTATCTTGAGTTAATAAATTTAGGAGGTGAAGCAGTATGGGTGGTGTTGAGTTCAATTTTGATAAATGATAACTACAAGGTGCATGAGTGACTTTCCCGTTGCCATGTAGAGTGTGCTATTGGGTTTAGGGTTTCAGAGCTTAGCAAGGGTGTGGGGTTGTGTTTATAGATGAGTTTAAGATAGTAGTTGATTTGGATAAAGGACATTTGTAAAAAGAAAAAAAAGAGATGGTAGTTGAAAATATATTCATAGATGAAATTGTCCAGAAGTGTGGAGCCAGAAAAAAGGCAAGGGGTAGAGCCTTGAAGTACACCAACATTCGTGGAGAGCACAGAGGTAGAGAATGGTACCAATGGAACTGAATGGAGAGGACCAGTAGAGAAGAGGAGGGCCAGGGAAGGCTGGTATCAATGAAACCAAGACTGTCCTATTTGTATTCCAGCTGTCTTGAAGAGAAGAGCTTGTCTCATTTTGAAAGACTTCAGATATTGCTCAGACACCCTCTGTAGTCTCTTTCTTCTTTTCTTCTCCTTCTCCTGAGATGCCTTCCCCAATCTCTGCTTAAATTACAACTGTCCTGTGAAGCTCTCCTTGATCACTGTACCTGTAAGGTACAATGAACATTTATGACCAAACCCCTGGTGGCATTAATTGGAAACTAACTTTGTAACTATATATGCCTGTTCTGTTTAGCCAAACAAGATTCCATGTGTTTTAGTATGCCTTGCCTGTGGTAGATGTCTTAGGCCAGTCCACTAGAAGCAGAGCCTGAGATAGAGACTCAGGGGTACATGATTCATTGAGGGGGTTCTCATCACAAAAAACCTGGAAGGGAGGAAAGCAGGGTGTGGTCTTAGGTAGACTAGTCTTGGCCTGGTCCACAGGAGCTAGGGAGAGTAAATTGTACCATATAGTTGTCCTCCTGTGAGGCAAATGTGTTTGATTTTTGTACTCCTGAGTCAGCCAAGGGCATGTCTCCGGGGAAAGTCACAGGTGTCATTAGTCCAGCCCTGGCCGCAGGAAGGGGAAGAGTGTGATACAAATGCATCAATAGTGTCTACTGCAGCAGGCAGGCACTGGAAGGTTTAGTGATGGGAGAACCTGCACTTCAGCCTCTTTTGGTGCTCAGCTTGGGGGCTATGGCAAAGAGAAATAATCTCTCTTCATCTCTCTCTTTCCCTTTCCCCCATTCACCTCCAATCCTTTTTGTTCAAAATAAAATTTTATTTTTTTGTATTTCTTCTATTGAGGAACATAAAACCTTTAAAGAAGAAAATAAACACTATCCCAAACTCTAACATCTTAAGACAATCATTGTTAACATCTCAGCATATTTCCTTCAAATCATTTTATAGAAGCATTTTAGAGTCAAGATCACTCTGTAAATTAAATAAAAATTCATTTTAGGCCAGGAGCATTGGCTCACGCTTGTAATCCTAGCACTTTGGCAGGCCGAGGAGGGAGGATTGCTTGTCAGGAGTGTGAGACCAGCCTGAGCAAGAGCCAGACCCTGTCTCTACTAAAAATAGAAAAAAGAAAAAAAAAATAGCCAGATGTGGTGGCACATGCCTATAATCCCAACTACTCAGGAGGCTGAGGCAGGAGGTTCACTTGAGCCCAGGAGTTTGAAGGTCACTGTGAGCTAGGCTGATGCCGCAACACTCTAGCCTGGGTGACAGAGCAAGACTCTGTCCAAAAAAAAAAAGTCATTTTAAGCCATTTGCTTAACACTTTTGCCATTATTAAATCTATAACTGGATACAATTTTATGTGATTGGGTTATAATTAATTATTACCATTCCCTTAATTAGGGGTTTTTAAGTTTTCCTACATTTTCCCTTTTATAAAAAATTCTTCAATAACACATTTTGCATAAAACCCTTCTTCACACTTTTATTTCCTAAGAATAAATTCCTTAAAATGGAATTACTGGGATAAAAGTCATGAAAATTTTAAGGTCCTTGATAGATACTGCAAGTTGCTTTTTTGACAAGTTGTGCAGTTTGGACTTTCACCAGCAATTTAAGAGAGTGTCCATATCACCATACATTATCAGGGTAGTAGACTTCCTCTTCAAAATTAATCTGTTATGAAACACATTTCCTGTATTCTCTTCCAGGGATACATTATATACATTTATGATTTTTTTGATGTATGAAAGTTTTCTATTTTATTTAAATTTCAAAATATTGAGGAAGTAGAAGTGTTTTTGTTACATGGGTGAGTTGTATAATGCTGAAGTCAGGCCTTTTAGTGTGTCTGTCATCAGAATAGTGTCATTGTACCCAACAGGGAAGTTTTTATCCCTCATCCTTCTCCTACCCTCCCCTCCTCTTGGTTTCCAATGTCCATTACACCTCTTTGTGTCCGTGTGTACCCATCGTGTATTTCCCACTTAGTGTGAACACGTGGTGTGTGTTTTTCCATTCCTGAGATACTTCACTTAGGGTAATGGTCTCTAGTTCCATCCAGGTTGCTGTAAATGACATTATTTCATTCCTTTTTATGGTTAAGTAGTACTTCATGGGGTATGTGTGTCTCTGTGTGTGTGTGTGTGTGTGTGTGTGTGTGTATCTTTCTCTCTCACATTTTCTTTATCCGCTCATCAGTTGATGGGCACATAGATTGGTTCCATATCTTTGCAATTGTGAATTGTGCTGCAATAAATTATGCTGCAATAAACATTTGGGTACAGGTGTCTTTTTGATATAATGACTTCTTTTCCTTTGGGTAGATATCCAGCAGTGGGATTGCTGGATCGAATGGTAGGTCTACTTTTGGTTCTTTGAATCTCCATACTGTTTTCCATAGAGGTTGTACTAATTTGCAGTCCCACCAACAATGTATAAGCATTCCTTCTTCACTGCATCCATGCGAGCATCCATTGTTTTTTGACTTTTTAATGAAAGCCATTCTGATAGGGGTAAGGTGGTATTTTATTGTGGCTTTAATTTGCATTTCCCTGATGATTAGTGAGGTTGAACATTTTTTCATGTTTGTTGGCCATTTGTCTATCTTCTTTTGAAAAGCTTCTGTTCATGTCTTTTGCCCACTTTTTGATGGAGTTATTTGTTTTTTTCTTGCTGATTTGTTTAAGGTCTTTATAGACTCTGGATATTAGTTCTTTGTTGGATGTATAGTTTGTGAATATTTTCTCCTATTCTGGAGTTTATTTACTCTGTTGATTATTTCCTTTGCTGTGCAGAAGCTTTTTAGTTTAATTAAGTTCCATTTATTTATTTTTGTTGTTACTATATTTGTCTTTGGGGTCTTAGTCATAAATTCCTGCCGAGGCTAACGTTCATCTTGCTGGACATCTTAATCTCCAGTGATAACAAGGAAGTTTTCCTCAATTATTTCTTCTAATAGGTTTTCCATGGTTTTTGCTCTTTCTTCTTCTCCTTCAGGGATACTTACAATTCTTATATTGGCTCACTTTACACAGTCTCATATTTATCTGAGTGATTGTTCATTTGGGCCTCTTTGTGTTAGTTTTCAACTTTCTCACCAATCCCACTCAACTTATTTTACATTCATAATCTGAATTTCATATTTGACATTTTGAGAATTTCCTTTTGGTTGGAGTTTGTTGCTGGAGACCTACTGTGACTCCTTGGGGCCATCAAACTAGCTTGATTTTTCATGTTTCCAGAGTTCTTATGCTGGTTCCTTCTCATCTTTAACTTCTTCTCTCATCTCAGGACAGCTAAGTTTGCAGTTCACCTCTTCTCCTTTGCTGGCAACTCTCCTACTTAGTGAAAAGAAGATCCCTGGATCTTCTTCACACGTGTCCTACCCAGGAAGATTGAACCAGCAGGAGTGGGGCAGATGTACTGAGAGCCTGTAATGCAGCTGTTGTCCTGTTTTGTCCCAATCCACTGTAGTTGCCTCAGTCCAAGCCAGTGCTGGGGGATATTCATGTGGAATGATGAGTTGGTCTCCCAAGCCACTGTGGAAAGCTTGGGTGAGGTGCTGGGCAAGTCCCTCTCCATGGAGGCTGGTAATGTGGGAGATTGCTCTGCCTGGATCTCTGCAGAGCCCCAGAAGGGGTGCCAGGCAGCACATGGGACCATGGGTGGGGTGCCAGTCAGCTGGGACTCTTTCCTGGCTGCAGCTGCTCCTGTGGCACTTCTCAGGTGCTGTTGGCAGATACTGATAGCAGTGGGTTCCTGCTCTATACTCAAATCCCCTGGTGGTGGGTGATGCATGTGTTCCAGTCCTGCAGCTGCACAAGAGTGTTTGTCCTCCCTGGTCCCTCCCTGGCCCATCAGAGATGATATGGAGGTGACTACAGTGAAGCTAATCCCTGTATAGACCAGGCACTCTGAGCATGAGAGCTCAGAATGGCTTCAGTTGCAGTGACCCAGGAATAGAAGTCAGTTGGTCCCTTCAGTGACCCAGGAATAGAAGTCAGTTGTGCCTGCTTTCTGGTGCAGTGTTGATGCACAGTTTCCAAGCAGCTCCGTGCTCAGTTTGGAGACCTGCCAAACTGAGGGGTGCCCCTTTGCAGCTTGGCTTGCAGTGTCCACAGTGAAGTATGGGGCCCTGACCTTTCCCTACCTGTGGATGCTTCCCCCCAGATACCTTCCCATCTTGCTGAGTAGGTCACCCCACATCCCTCTCATTCACTTTGGGTTTCTCCAGTCAGTTTTTTAGTTTTGTAAAGAAAAACTCATTGTATAGTCAAATCTGCTAATATTTTTCATGATTTATTCCCTTATTTTCCTCTGTCTTTTATCATTGATTGACTCATTAATGTGATTATTTTGGTCAAAGAAGAACCACACTGATCTTGAAAATTGGCAGAAGATAAATTTGTAGAGTGTTTGTGTTTGTCCATTCAATTTCAAGGGACCTTTGGGATGACCCAAACGCGATGTAAACCTTGAATTCTCCAAACAAAGTAGAAAAAATCATCTTGATTTCCTCTGAAGGAAAGGCATCAGAAGCAATGTCTGTCTACTGCTTAGAGATTTGGCAAGTGATGATGATTCTACCCATTGTTGTTAGAGAATACAGCATTTCTAGTACAGGAGATGTGTGTTTGTGTGTGTGTGTGTGTGCGCGCTGGATGTGGGGGTGTGAGAGGAGCATAAACCAGAATAAAGCAAATTGGTTGTAGAGGCTAGGTAAAAATAGACAACAATAAAGTTTCAGGGTTCATTCTTTAAATTGTATCAATTAATGCCCCCTACTCAGGAAATAATGCAAACTCTCTCAAATGTCCTCATTATTCTAAATTCCACAGTGACATGCTCTTTTGTTATATATAGTATTGCATGCAGAGGAAACTGCCAAACTGAAGGGATGTTATTTTCTCTTTGTTCATCCTTCTTAAAACAGTCTTTTAAGTTATTTTGACATTCAGCTACTTAAAAGTAGAAGCCTGAACAAAATAATTTAATGATGGATCTATATGATGACAGGATTTAGATAAAATAAACAAAAAAGTTATTAACTAAATGTTCTATAAAACAGTGTAATAAATGTATTCTAGAAGGTGTTAGAAAATAATTACACCTATTCAAAAATTCTTGCCCTAAAGATCAGATATTCTGTATTTTTTTAATGATCTTGGTCTAACCAGTTTGTATTTTATTAAAAATCCTCAACGAAAATCTATAGCCTTCCTACTGTAAACCTGGCAACTACTAAATGGCATTATCTGATAATTTAAATCAATGAAGCACAGTCTGAATTGAGGAAGCAAACTTGATAGAGGAGAGCATAATTCCTCCTTTGGCTTAGGGAGTATGGTATAAGATTTCCCTTCCTGCCGGGGCTAAGAAGTGGGAATAAGAATGGATGGAAATTGGGGTCATAATATGTCATGAATTCTCATGATAAAAGAAAAATAGTAAACATCTTTGGCTTCCAAATATCCATTTCTTTAGCTTCAACATGTGGGGAGATGGGCTTGATTTTTAAATTACATGATTTGTACCTTGAATTCATCGTGTTCTCCTTTCCTTGTAGTAAAATAGGAATAGGGACTCATTAAGTTTTTTCTTTTGCTAACAGTTGTTTTATTTGGGGCAGCTGGATCAAGAACATAAAGGGAAAAAGAAGGTTTTTCCAGTGGAACAAAAATTTAGAGGGACTTACACGGAGAGCAGGGATAAGACCTTGAGAACAACCTGTCTTCAAAATATATTACAAGGATACGGTAATCAAGACAGCATGGTATAGGTAAAAAAACAGACACATAGACCAATGGAATAGAATAGAGAACTGAAAAATAAATATCCCTATTTATAGAAAACTGATTTTCAACACAATTGCCAAGAACATACATTGGAGAAAGGATACTCTTTTCAATAAATGATGCTGGGAAAACTGTATATCCATATGTAGAAGAATCTAACTGGACCCCTATCTCTCACCATATACAAAATCAACTCAAAATGCATTAAAGAGTTAAATGTAAGACCTGAAAATATTAAATATAAAACTACTAGAATTAAACACAGGGGAAACACTCTAGGACATTGGTCTAGGCAAAGATTTTGTGGCTCTGACCTCAAAAGCACAGGCAACAAAAGCAAAAGTACACAAATGAGACTCTGTTAAATTAAAAAGCTTCTGCACAACAAAGGAAATAATCAGCAGAGTGAAGAGACAGAATGTCAAATGGGAGAAAATATTTGCAAACTATTCATCCAACAAGGGACTAATATCCAGAATATACATGAAACTCAAACAACTCAACAGCAAAAAACCCAATAATTCTAATAAAAAGTGATAAAAGACATGAATAGACATTTCTCCAATGAAATCATACAAATGACCAACAAGTGTATGAATAAATGCTCAACATCATTAATCATTAGGGAAATGCAACTCAAAACCACAATACAATATCATTTTATTCCAGTTAGAACAGATGCTAGTGAGGATGTGGAGAAAAGAGATCACTCATATACCATTGGTGGGGATGTAAATTAGTAAATCCATTATGAAAAACAGTGTGGAGATTTCTCAAAAAACTAAAAATAGAACTACCATGAGATCCAACTATCCCACTGCAAGGTATCTATCCAAAGGAAAGGAAATCAGTACATTAAAGGGATACCTGCACTTCCATGTTTATTGCAGCACTATTCACAATAGCAAAGATAAAAAATCAATTTACATGTTCATCAATAGATGAATGGATGCAGAAAATGTGATATTATATGTATTTTATACATATTATATATATACTATATATACACATCCATGCAATGGATTACTAATTGGCCATATAGAAATCCTATTGTTTGCAGCAACATGGATGGGAATGGAAGTCATTATGCTAAGTGAAATAAGCCAGGCCCAGAAAGGCAAATATTGCATGTACTGATTCATATGTGAGAACTAAAAAAGTTGATTTCATAGAAGAAGAGAGTAGAATGATAGTTACCAGAGGCTGGAAAGGATGTGTGTGTTGCGGTGTGAGGGATAAAGAGAGGTTGCTTTATGGGTACAAACATACAGTTAGATAGAATAAATAAGTTCTGATGTTTGGTAGCAGAGAAAGGTGATATAGTTAACAATGATGTATTATATATTTCAAAATAGCTGCAATAGAGGACTTGAAACATTCCTAACACATGGAATGATAAATACTCAAGGTGATGGATACTCTAAATACTCTGACTTGGTAATTATACATATTATGCATTTAACAAAAATATCATATGTACTGCATAAATATGTACAAATATTATGTACCAATAAAAAAATTTACAAAACTGTAAAAGTCTAAGAAGTGTCAAACTATCAGGACTTTTCTAAAAATGATTATTCAAATATATTTCTGACAAATACTTGAAGAAATTAAATTGACCTAAAAAAATTAAGAAATAAAAACCTTGAGAACAAACTATCAGAAGTAGGTTTTAGTGCATCTTTGTGAGTGCATAAGAGAGGCTCCTGCTTTTCAAACCTGACAACAATAGTAAAAGAGGGAAAGGACTGAAGGAGATCAGTAAAAGGCAGAACACCAAGTATGTTGTTCTACCAGTGAGCCATGACACATGAGAAACAATTCATTAAAACTATTTTAGGCATTGGAACAACATTGAAGTCTTCTTGCTTTTTAAATATACAGAACAAAGAAGTTTATCCTTGAAAGTTCTGGTAACAGCTATAAGTTTTACAAAGTAACTAGATAACAATCAACATGATAACTAGAACTATTTCACATATCAATACTAACATTAAATGTGAACAGTCTTAATGCTCCCTTTAAAAAATGTAGATTGGCTGAATGGATTAAAGAAAACCCAAACATATGGTGTCTCCAAGAAACCCATTTAACTTGAAAAGATTCTCATAGATTCAAGGTAAAGGGGTGGCAAAAAATACTCTATGCAAATGGAAACCAAAAGTGAGCAGGAGCAGCTATTGTCATATAGACAAAGTTAAATCAACAATGCTCACAAAAAGACAGAGACAGTCATTATATAATGATAAATGAATCAATTCAACAAGAAGATATAACAATCCTAAATATACATGCTCCTAACACAGGAGCTCCCAAATTCATAAAGCAAATTGTACTAGATCTAAGGAAAGGGAAAAACAGCAAAATTATAATAGCTGGGGACTTCAACACTCCATTGACAGAACTAGACAGATCATTGAGGCAGAAGATCAACAAAGAAACATTGGACTTAAATGAAACTCTAGAACAAATGGACCTAACAGACATTTATAGAATATTGTACCTAAAACCTGTAGAACTTACATTCTTCTAATCAGCACATGGGACATTTTCCAAGATTGATCATATGTTATGCCACAAAACAAGTCTTAGCAAATTTAGAAACCATACCTACAAAGAATACCTGGCACCCATTCTCCTGAAACTGTTTCATAACATCAAGAAGGGAACCCTCCCTAACTCCTACTATGAAGCCAGTATCACCTTGATACCAAAGCTAGGAAATGACACAACAAAAAAGGAATACTACAGACTAATACCCCTTATTAGCATAGATACAAAAATCCTCAAAAAAAATACTAGCAAATAGAATTCAACAGCACACCAAAAAGATAATTCACCATGATCAAGTGGGTTTCATCCCAGGAATGCAAGAAAGTTTCAACGAACACAAATCAATGAACGTTATTCATCACATGAACAGAAGTAAAAGCAAAGACCATATGATTAGTTCAATAGATGCAAAAAAAGCATTCGATAAAACCCAGGACCCTTCATGATAAAAACCCAGGACTGTTCATGGTAAAAATCTTCAACAAGCTAGGCATAGAGGGGAAATCCTCAAAATAATAAAAGCTATATATGACTAACCCACAGCCATCATCATACTGAATGGGGAAAAGTTGAAAGCATTCCCCCTAAGCATTGGAACAAAACAAGGATGCCAGCTCTCACCACTTCTATTCAACATAGTACTGAAAGTCCTAGCCAGAGAAATCAGGCTAGAAAAAGAAATAACAGGCATCCAACTCAGTAAAGAGGAGGTCAAACTACCCGTTTGATGATGATATGATCTTATATCTAGAAAACCCTAAAGACTCTACTAAAAAAACTCCTAGAATTGACAAACGAATTTGGCAAAGTCTCAGGTTACAAAATCAGTGAACAGAATTTAGTAGCATTTCTACATTCTAATAACAGTCAGGCTGAGCGTCAAATTTAGAATGCAATACCCTTTACAATAACTACAAAGGAAATAAAATATCTAGGAATATACTTAATGAAGGAGATAAAAGATCTCTACAAGGAGAACTACAAAACACTGATGAAATAAATCAGAGATGACACAAACAAATGGAAAAATAACCCATGCTCATGGAACATTGTTAAAATGTCTATACTGCCCAAAATGATTTATAGGTTCAATGCAATTCCCATCAAAAGTACCAGTATCATTATTCACAGATCTAGAAAAAATAACCCTAAGCTTCCTATGGAACCAAAAAAGAGCCCAAATAGCCAAAGTAATTCTAAACAAAAAGAATAAATCTAGAGGCATCACATTATCTGATTTTAAATCATACTGCAAGCCTATAGTAACCAAAAACAGACAGCATGGTACTGTTATTAAGGTAGAGGCATAGACTAATGGAATAGAATAAAGAACCCAGAACTAAAACTATACAGCTATGACTAACTGATTTTCTACAAAGCAGACAAAAATATACACTGGGGAAAAGACACGCTATTCAATAAATGGTGTTGGGAAAATTGAATAGCTACATGTAGAAGAATGAAACAGGATCCCTATCTCTCACCATACACAAAAATTACTTCAAGATGCATTTAAGACCTAAATGTAAGAACTGAAACCATAAAAATTCTAAATGTAAGAACTGAAACCATAGAAATTATGGAAGAAACCATTGGAAAAAGTCTTCTAGACCTCAGCCTAGGCAAGGAATTTATGATTAAGACCCCAAAGGAAAATACAGCAACAACAAAAGTAAATAAATGGAAGTTAATTAAATTAAAAGCTTTCTGAACAGCAAAGGAAATAATCAACAAAGTAAACAGAAAATCTATAGAATGGGAGATGTTTGCAAATTATTCATCAGACAAAGAACTAATATCTAGAATCTACAAAGAACTCAAACAAACCAGGAAGAAAAAAACAACCCCATTAAAAAGTGGGCAAAAATGTTAACAGAGTTTTTTGAAAAGAAAATATCCAGATGGCCAACAGACATGAAAAAATGCTCAACATCACTAATCATTAGAGAAATGCAAATTAAAACAATGAGATACAACCTTACCCCTGTCAGAATGGCCATTATTGTAAAATAAAAAAATAACAGCTGTTGGCTTGAGTTCAGTGAAAACAGAATGCATATACATTGTCAGTGGGACTATAAATTAGTACAATCTCTAGGAGGTTCCTCAAAGAACTAAAGTAGATCTTTCGATCCAGCAATCCCACTACTGTGTATCTACTCAAAGGAAATGAAGTCATTATATAAAGAAGACACCTGTACTTGAATGTTTATTGCAGAACAATTCACAATTGCAAAGATATGGAATCAACCTAAGTGCCCATCAATTGATGAGTAGATAAAGAAAATGTGGTGTGTGTCTCACACACACACACACACCATGGAGTACTACTCAGCCATAAAATGGAAAGAAATAATGCCATTTGCAGCAAGTTGGATGGAACAGAAGAACATTATCCTAAGTGAAGTATCTCAGGGATGGAAAAATACATATCACATGTTCTCATTAATAAGTGGAAATAAATGATGGGTACACATGGTCATAAAGTGGCATAAAGGACATTGGAAACTAAGAAGCAGGAACAGTGAGAAGGGGGGTGAGAGATAAAAACTTACCTATTGGGTACAATGTACACTATTCTGGTTGTGGGCACCCTAAAAACCCTGACTTCAGCATTATACAGTTCATCCATGTAACTGGAACACTTACACCCCCTAATATTTTGAAATAAAAAATAGAGTCATAATTTTTAGGTAGGATGTTATTTTCTGACCTCTTCTCCTAATACTCTCCCCCCGCCCCCCCCCCCCCCGCCAACTAACTCTTCTCCAGACAGACGCTTGTTTGCTGTTCTCAAATGCACTGAAAGCTCCACCTCGGGGCTTTGGCCCTGGGTGTTCCCTTTCATAGACTGCTCTTCTTCAGATACTCTTGTGGCCTATCCCTTCATCCTTCAAATCTTTGCTCAAAAGTCATTTTGCCATTGAGACTTCCCCATTAAGTGAGGCAAGCAGGTTCCTCCTTCCACTCCAGCCAACAATCCCTTCCTTCAAACCTTCCTCATTCCCTTTACTCTGCTGCACTCCATTTTTACATAGCACTTTTGACCTTCTAGCACATAGTGCATTTTGGTTATTTTCAACTTTTATAATTTATAGTCTGTTGCCTTCTCCCTCCACCCCTCCATCCCCAGATGGAATGCTAAGCTTCAAGAGAGCAAGGATTTTTGTTTTTCTTTTCATGAATGTGCCCAAAATAATTAGGATAGGCCTGACATGTAAAATGTACAAATGTTACTCAATTAGTGTTTGTTAAATGAATACATGAAGGATTATGCAATCCACATATATCAGGAAGTACATATCAGCTAAGGAAGGCAATAGCGAGATTTTCATATACAACTGCTTATGCTGTAGCTGGGAGGTACAGAAACAGGAAACCAAATAGACTGAAGGTTTGTTTTGTTTTCTGGGAGAAAAAACTTATCTAGAATCTAGTCCTTTTACAACACACTTCACAGTGTTTCTTGAGATTAATAATATCTTGCCTTTGCATGATGCTTCACAATTTTTTCTCAAAGGCCTGTGTCATATGTTAGTTCATTTTAATCCCTATTTTACAACAAGAAAACCAAAGCTCAGAGAGGCAAAAACTTGCTCAATGTATCTTATGCAGCAAGTGTGACCTCAGAAGGTTATGCAGGCTTTCTGATTCCATAGCTCTTCATCACACAGAGAAGACATAATGCACTACGCCATTTAGAGGACACAAGGCAAAAGACGTACGTGTGTGTGTGTGTGTGTGTGTGTGTGTACGTATGAGGGGCATGCAATGTGACGTCTGTCCACAGACCAAGATCAGAGAATGAGAACAGAGACAGATTGTTAGAGATAAAGGAAAACATTCTCATTTACAATGACCTACATTTATTGTTCAGTATTGAAAACATGTTTTAAAAGCTTAAAATGTCTTAAAGTATATTTCATAGAGTTCATTTATGCCATAAAATTTAGATTTTGTAAGAGGATTTGTAATTATTTTCTCTCTTTCTTATCATGTAACTATAAACTATTTGGAAAATTATCAACACTTTGAAATTTTGTCACTATTTTCCAATAGTTCTCAGCTCTCTGTGAATTCTCAATGTTAGAGAGCAATTTTTGCTCTTTGTTATCATGTATTTATCAGATATTTTATTTCTGGGATACACAGCTGTTAACTGTAAAACTATTCTTTAAGTGTTAACCTTCAATCATTTAGTCATTTCATTTCTATTTTTTCCCTTAGCAGCTGTTCGATTGATTGTCTAGAAATTGTCCCTTCTGTGTTTAAAATTAAAACAGGAAGTGCAAAAGTAAAAGTTTATATGTAAAAATCATAAGAACACAAATGTTATGCTCCAAGAAACTGATATTATATGCTCTGTAAACACACATTTGCAATATATATATACACACAAATTAATAATTGACTTTATTAAAGTGATCCAGGAAAAATATCAAGAACATTAAGTGCATACTACATGCTAGTCACTTTGCTAGATGCTGAAGCAGAGTTTCAGGAAGTTGGTATAATATTGCTATCTTTATTTTACAGATGAGGAAACTGAATCTCAGGGAAGTAAAGTAACTTGGTAAAAGTCCTACAGATATTAAGTTACAGAGATGAAGTTTGAATTGAGTTTTGTCCTTATTTCAAAAGGCTTGTGTCTCTCCTCCTCTTTTTTTCTTGAAATATTTTAGACAAAAACTGTACAAAAGAAGACTCATGTCCCCATGACCTAGCATAAAGAATGATGATAAATCTAGTTGGACCCTGTAATGATACCTCCCAATTGCATTCCCCCTTTTTCCTTTTGAGTCTTGAATTTGTGTTTATCACTGGCATTTATGTATTTATATGTTTACTACATCTGTATGTGTCTCAAAGTCATATTTAGTGTTGACATGCATTTAAATTTTATATGCTGTCATAGAAATTTATATTTTCATTCAACATTATTTTCATTGCTTTTGTTTTTCATTTCATTTCTTTGTTTTAATATAGCACATTTTTTAATTCATCTTCTGTTGGTAGATGTTTAGATTGTTTCCGACTTTTAGAGTGACTTTAAATTTTTGGGAAGTTGATGGGTTTAAAATGGTGTCATTGGTTTTTAATTGGCATTTTCCTGATAAGTATTGAAATGAAATTTTTTCATATATGTATCAGCAATTAATATTTATTTTACTATGTATTGCCAGTTAAGTATTTTGCCCGTTTGTTCTATTGAGTTGTTCATTTTTTTATTATTAATTTTAGGATGGTTGCAGATATAACTATGTAGATATCTTCCTCAGTTAATTTTTCTATTTATTATATCTATTGATGTATCGACATTTTTCTTATGTTTAAAGAAAAATTTTATTTCTTTTTCTGTAAATTATTCACAACCTTTGCCAATTTGCCCATTTTTCTATTGTAGCTTTTTGTCTCTCCCTAAACTTTTTTAAATTTTAAGGGCTATTGGCTATTTGTGGTCTGAATTTCATATACTTTTTCCTATTTTTTGTGGTCTGTCTTTTGATGTGCTTTTTTTTACCTTTATAGAAGAAAATTTTTATGAAATATAATTTATCCATTATTTATGGCTTCTGAAATTTGAGTCATAGTTAGAAAGGCCTTCCTTATAATAAGGTTATAAAGAAATTTACTTATGTTTTCTACTTGTATTTTTGTGATCTTACTTTTTACATTTAAATCTTATATCCTATGAGAATTTAACTTAGTTTAATCAAGCCTTATCTTGGCTACTCTGTTGTTCCGACACCATTTATTAAAAAGTCAATTTTTATCTTACTGATTTGAGATGCCATTGAATTCTTATGTGAATTTGAATCTGTTTCTGAACTTTTTATTCTGTTCCATTGGTTTGTCTATTTATGTAACATTATTACACTATTTTAAAGATCAGAGCTTTAAAATGTAACTTAATATATGATAAAGTTAGTTGCTCCACATTGCTCTTCTTTTAAAAAGTTTTCCTGGCCATTCTTGTTTTTAATTTTTCTAAATGAGCTTTAGTATCTGTTTGGCCATTTTTTTAAAAAATCCTTTTGGAATTTTATTGAGTTTTGGTTGAATTTATGAGTTAACTTAGGTAGAATTCATATCTTAGTAATGATATGTTTTCCCATCTAAGAACATGGAATGATATTTCATTTATTCAAATCTACTTTGGGGTCCTTTAGGAGTACTTAAGTTTTTGTAATATGAATTATGGATTTTAAATTTATGTTTGAAGTTATTTTAGAAATAACTGTTCATTCCTAATTGTTTTTTTATTGCTATTTTGAAGTGGGTCTTTTCCTTTATTTTATCTTCTATCAGGTTATTTGTATAAATACAGACTAATAATACCTTTATATTAACTTAATACCCCACTATCTTATTGAATTTTCTTATTATTTATAGTTTACAGTAAATTCTCTTGGGGTTTTCAGTTATCTCATAATAAATCTGCAAACAATGATAGCTTTACTCTCTCCTTTAAAATATTTGTATGTGTAATTACTTTTTTATTTTTATCACATTGGTTAATTCTTCAAGTATAATATTAAATAGCAGTTATGAATACACATCCTTTCCTTTTTCTTAGGTGCAAATAATGCAGATGTTTAGCCTTTCACGATGATGTTGATTTTTTCCTAATATACATAAGTAGACACACATATGTATACATACATATATACATATACTTATGTGTATATACATATGTTTATACACTGATTTATATATATAGGTATTATATATGTATATCTGTATATGTATGGTGAGATATGTCTGTATATGCATGTATTTTATATATATGTTATGGAAAAAGCCTCCTGAATGATTTTAATAAGAATTGGTGTTGAATTTTTTAACATCAATAAATACGCTCACATGATGCTTCTCCTTTGATCTTTTACTATAGTGATTATATTGATTTTCTTTCTTTTTTCCCTATGTTTCTCAACTTTTTTTTAACTGATATGTAATAGTTGTATATATTTGGGGGGTACATGTGATATTTTGATAATTGTATACAATTTGTAATGATCAAATCAGGGTAATTGGGATATCCATTACTTTAAACATTTATCTTTTCTTTGGGTTGGAAACATTACAATTTTTATCTTCTAGCTATTTTGAAATATATGAGAGATTATTGTTAACCATAATCTCCCTACTGTACTATTAAATACTAGAACTTATTCCTTCTATTTTACTGTATTTTTGTACCACTTAACCACCAACTCTCTCTTGGTGCTCTTGTATTTTTTTTAAAGGTGATTTTGGATTTTAATTGCTAAACTTGAAGATTTATACATTGATATTTGTATTGGACAGAGCCAGTAATCAAGGACAGTGTTAATTATTTATTCAGTTTTTACTTTTTCTGTGGGTTTTCTAGGACTTTATGGTTAATTTGGATTTAAACTCCAAACCAGGATATAGGCACATCTGGTGAGCAAATTTTATGGGTCCCTTCCTTCATGAGAATCTTTAAGTGTGAGATTTATATACAGGTATCATTTTAATTTTCTATATTATGCAAGCCAAAACCTTGCCTCCTATCCTCACATGGCTTTTAAGAGCCAAGCCTTATAGTTACTGAATTCAATTCAGCATGTAAAGGAATGTTTGTTATAAACAACATAACATCTGCTTTCCCTAGATCACGTGATCTGAAAGAGAGAGACAGACAGAGATGGGGAGAGAGAGAGAGAAACAGCAACTGAGATGGAAACTGCAGTGTCTTTTATAACTTAATCTCAGAGTGGCATGCCATTGCTTCTGCCATGTTCAGTTGGTCACACCGACCAATTCAGGTATAATAAGGAAGATGATTACACAAGGGTGACAATACCAGGAAGTGGGGATCATAGGGAGCTATTTTACATGCTGGCTGCCGGAGTACATTTCCATTTTAAAATTCTATTAATCAATGAAATAAAATGATGGAATAGATATATAACAGTGTCAAGGGATTGCAAAGGGGAAAAGGAAATTTAAATAGAAGATTTTTACAGACAAACTTTTACCTAACCTATTGTGGATTTGGTTGTTTGGGAAGAATAATTTCATGCTAATGTGTTTGTTTCCTTAGATGATACAACCACCAATGTATCAATCTGAAAGATATTTTATGATTATTGAACAGAAGTAGAGTCAAATAGTTTGCAAATACATTAATGCAAACACTTCTGACAAATTATGTTCTCTTTTCCAAAAATGAAACTTTTCATTTAAACTTAGGGTTAATCACTCTCAAGCTTATACTTGAGAAACAGATGAATTTATACTCTCAGAACACCTTTTGAATTTCCACATCTCATCTTATGCCAAGTACATTGTCAGTGGACTAAGTACTGATTACCTCTTGAAAGACAGTCTCAGTGACAGGATGGCTAATCTTATTAATAATGATTACGTATTCTAGATGGAGTATTTTCTTTATACTTTGTCTCATGTTCACGTCATTTTGGAGCATATAGCAGCTGCTATCTGCTTCCTGAAAAAACAAAAGGTAAATTTCCCAGATGGCTCTTTGATAATGTAGGAAAATCAGCTAAGGCCTTTCAAATAAATGATATTCATATCACCAATATCAACTCCCTTAATCCTAGGTAAGTTCTTTCTCAGAAGGCTATCACACTTAGAAAACTGAAGAGATTTTCTCTACTAAAGAAAGTCAGATTACAACTTTAAATGTCCTTTCTCTTGAACTCCCTCTTTGAGTGATGGAAATTTTTTAAAGTATTGTCTCAGATTCACATGTATATAATAGTTTGGTGCTTTTTACTTCTCTTTACCAAATTATGGTAGCCAAGATACCCTTATTCTATGAATCCTCCTTAGAAAAAACCTGAAAACTACCTATCTATATCTGTTTGTGATCATATAAAATTAAATAATCAATTTATTAAAAATATTAAGAGCCTGCTATATGTCAGACATTGTCCTAGGTTCCGGGAATATGGTGGAAAAAAATTCCTACCCTATAGTTAGAAAATTTACAGGTGTGTTTACCCATTGACTCAGCAATGCCATCTTTGGGAATCCTAAAGACATACTGACAAAAACATAAAATGTCATACACATGAATACATACAAATATTGTAGTATTTGTAATAATACAAGAACCAACCCAAATGCCCATCAATAAGGGAAGAGTTGAATAAACCATGATACATCTACTCAGTACATTACTTTGTAAATATAGGAAGATTTCTATATATTCATGTGTATCTCAATATGTACTGCTAAGTTGAAAAAAGCAAGGATAGCTTATAGTATTTGAAATATGCTATGCGTAGTATAAGTAAAGAAGCAGATATGAAAATTCAATTACATATTTGATTGTACTTTCAGAAATCAACAGTGGAAGGATAAGCCAGAAACTAATAAACATTTTCACCTACCAGGAGAAAGCAGAAACATGGTAGAAAAATCAGATATGGAGGTGGGACTTCAGTGAATGTACTTTGTTATAAACGTTTGACTTTGTTTTTCATAATTAAAAACAACATTAGGTAAAAAGATAAAATATACCTAAAGATTGAAAACAATAAATAAATAATGAAACAAATGAACCTAATGGCATTAAAAAGTTGGTAGCATAACCACACAGAGAAACAAATTATATCAATTGGTTTTAAAAATCGTATTTTGCCTGTATATATCTAGTGGTATAATGGCAAAAAGAACTAAAACAAACAAACAAATACCTTTAAACTGCAATGAGGAGTTTTAGATGTATTGTTATTTTGAAATTAAAGTATATTATAGGATAAAGTATTAAGTAATTATGTTAATGTTTTAGGAACTCAGAGTTTCCAGACAAGAGAAAGGCAAGTATAAAATGGTAAATTTTATATTTGAATTGTGATTTTATATTTGAATTGGAAATGTCAGTAACCACTCCTGATTCTACCCCCACCTAGCAAAGTAAAAGATCTTGCTAATTTCTCAGCATGGTCTTTGAAAAGGCTTAGAAACAATAAAAATCTAGTAGCATTCTAAAATACCATTTTCCACTAAAAAGAATCAGGTCTCTTTAGAGAAATGGCTGATTCCAAACGAGAAAATGTTCAAGATTAGCCTAGGACATCTTGTTATGCCAGAAAGCATACAAGCTATCAAATACTAATTTCATCATATTAAATGAATACATAACCCACTTAAGGGGGTTCTAATGGCCTAAGCTGAGATGAGCATCAAAAAGATTAATGACTATATGAGATGAAAACACAGCAAATATACACAAATTTATGAGTCCATGATAAGACAAAACAAAAAACAACAACAACAAGAGCAACAATACTGAACAAAACAAACTCACTCCAAGGTATTGATCTCTCACTGAAATTTACTGGGGTACCAACTCATTAGTCTGACAACTAATAAGAAAATTATGTATTTATTCTACCTGAGTAATAATTAATATGGGGAAGATTTCTTTCATAAATCTATGTTAGATATTAAATGCAAAAGAAGTAACAGGATAAAATAATTAATATAGGCAACCATCATGAATGGATGCTCTACTGTCAGGCAAACTTTTGAAGTGGAACTTCATCATGGAGGAATCAAGCTGATATCACCTTAACCCTCTGATTTATCTTAGCATCACTAAAGGTGTGCCAACCAGCCATTTGTGCCTCATGTGGTATAGCAGGAAGTGACACAGAATTCTTGCCTATAAAAATGAACCTGAATCTAATTAGACCTCTGTATATAGCAACCAGATTATAGAAAATATTAAGGGGAAGATACTTTAAGAAAGCAATCAGCCAAATCCATAATGTGAGACATGTTAGAAGACAAATGTCCCAGTATTTTCAACAAATCAATATTGTAGGTGAGAGGGGAGAGTGGGAAGAGATTTAAGAAGCAAAAAGCCAAATGCAATATGTAGACCTTGCTAGGGTCCCAATTCAAATAACTTAAATGTAAATAGACATTGTTAAGATAATCAGAGCAATTTAAATACAAACTAAGAATAAGTGATAAAAAGAACTATTATTAATTTGATGTGTTAATGCTACTATTATTTTAAAAATTATAAAACAAGGCCTTATCAGTTAGAGGTACATACTGAAGAATTTACAGGTAAAATAACATGAAATCTTAGGTCTAAGATTTTTTTAAAAATACTTCAAGGAAATAAAACATTGTAGAGAAATAGAGGAAATAAGACTGGCTAGATGTTAAAAATTGTTGAAACTGAGAATAATAGGGGTTCACTATAATATTCTTTCTATTTTTGCATATCTTTCTATATCTTTTCTATAAAAAAATTAAAAACCCTGCATTCATGGAGCTTACATTTTAGAAGAGGTACAGATAACAAAAATATCAATAATAAAATATATAGTATTTTAAATTGCAATAAGTGCTATGGAGGAAATGTAAAACAAACATGGAAGATTGGGAAATGTAGGATGGAGAATGTACAATTTCTCATTGAGAAAATGATAACTGAGTAAAGACCTGAAGCAAATGAAGTAGCAAGCCCTCCAGATATCTGTGGGAAGAGCATTCCAGGTAGAGTGAGTGAGCAGCAAATACAAAGGCCCTGAGGCAGGAGCATGAAGTTGAGGCCAGTGTGTCAGGAATAGTATGAGTGAGGGGTTGAGCACTACGAGTTGAGGTCAGAGAAGAGTGGAGGGAAGATACAGATCACTAGTACTTTCTAGGTCATAGTGGGGTAGACTTTAAATTCCTCACCATCAAGTCAAATGGATACTACCAGTAGATGTGATGTATTTCTCCTGTGGCTTTAAGTACACACCACACTACTGCATAAACTACAGGTATGTGTGTCTTGATTTAAGAAATGCATACTTAGACTATCCCTTTAATGTTTTAGCAAATAAGGACTTAAGAAATTATCTTGACAAGGTATGTTAATGTTTAAAAAGGGGAATGCATAGAGATTTGTCTTAAAAATTTATGCAGTGTGATTAGAATAAAGCAAACTCTAAACTCAGGAAAGAAGAAAACCTAACAGAAAAGGCATTAAATAGTTTCTCAGTACTCCATATAGGGTACTAGGCAAGCTGATAGTGTAGAAGAAGAAAGAGTGCTGTCCAGGAAGCCTATAGGCCCCCAGAGGAAATGATCCTGCCTCATTTTGCCAGAAGAAGAGCAATTCTGCCCCTGGGTCTCTGGTCTCAGCAAGGGCAGCAGCTTTGCCTGTTGTGTTACCTCAGTTGTCTTGAAGAGAGAAACATGCATGGGCTCTTTTTTTCTTTTTACAGGTCTGCTGGGGTTACTCAGGGCTTTTTCAGTAAATGGATAGGCATTTGGAAACTGGGATACCATGCACAAATAACTCATTATTGACCAAAAGGTACTGATCATAAAAATCAAAAGGATATTTAAAAAAATAGTAACATACAGAAATCTCAGCAGAGATGCTATTGTACAATATATGTTTTGATAAGCAGAAAAATTCAAAGCCTTTTGTATTAGAACAATTTTTTTTTTTTTTTTTGTAGAGATGAGGTGTTGCAATATTGCCCAGGCTGGTCTTGAACACCTGGCCTTAAGTGGTCCCCGTAGCTCAGCCTCCCAAAGTGCTGGGATTTCAGGCATGAGCCACCATACCCATCCGAAGCTTTTTGTATTTTATTCATCAAAAAAATTAACAAGAAACAATATGAAGAGGCTAGTGACATAAATGGATCTGCTAGGAGGAAAGAGAATACATAACCCCAGTTTTCAATTATAGAGTGAACATCTATGTACTCGCCAACCATTAAAGAACACAAACAAAACCTTGGGCAATTAAAATGTTACAGCACAACAGTTACAGCACAAACGATAAAAGAAGTACATTTTTATCTTTTCAATCAAGTGGTATTTATCTTTTTTCTTTCTCTCTCTTTTTAAATAGATTTAGGGGGTCCAAGTGCAGTTTTATTACATGGATATATTGCATAGTGGTGAAGTAAGTGCTTTTTGTGTAACCATTACCTGAATAATGTACATTGTACCCATTAGGTAATTTCTCATCCCTCACCCCCATACCACCTTCTCACCTTTCCAAGTCTCCAATGTCTATTATTCCACTCTTTATGTCTATCTGTATACATTATTTAGCTCCTACTTATAAGAAATCAATCAATTGCTTTTAAATTATTAGGAAAACAGAGTATTCCATTGAACATCTCTCAGTACTATTTTGAGTAGCTCTTTAGAATATTTTTTATGTTTAATTAAGGATTTGTTTTCATATTACCCTGAACAGTATTCATTGGTCTAAAGACACACAGAATGGGGACTAAAACATATTAATTTATATGCAGGATAATTGAACATATTAGCCGAGCCTACTTGTAGCATAAGTTAATTTGAAAAGCAAGAAGGTTTGAAACATACCATAAATAAAAAATGAAAAATGTAGTCTTTTAGCAAAAACTCAGGTTTACCATACTCAGAAAATGCAATAAATGAGCATAGAAATATAAAAAAAATATAAGCTAGGGATTAATTATCTACTTTACAAAAGGAGTCTTTATTTTAAGGAAATAGTTTTAAAGAAAGAATTTCGTTTATATATTTAAAATATAATTAATTTAAAAATATTTTATTTATTACTCCTTTAAATGATGCTAAAGGTTGTTCAATGTGAAATATTCTTGTGTTGAGCCAGGAGAAAACTTATAAAAGATTCTTGAATGACACTTGGAAATATTTTAATTCTACATGTGTCTATTTCTTTACTTTCAGTGGGAGTGATAATACAAAAAAAATTTAAGAAATTTAAGAAGCCTGTCAAAAGTACCATTTTTCAAATACGACACATAGGTCATTAATATGAGATACTTTTATGATAAAAGAATTTTAAGAATAAGAGAATAAGTCATGCTGCTAAGTAGTAAGTGATAATGGACATTATACTTCTCACTACCATTCTGTTTTATTTTAAATTTCTTTTTGATACTTGTTGCTCCCTTTACCCCTCGTTTTTGGTCTCCATCATACCTGTATCTTCTCCCTCTATTTTTATTTCTTCCTCTTCTTTCATTTCTTGCTGTCTATACCTTATGTCTATAGGTGATACCCAGTGACAATTCCAACATTGGCTGGTTCTCTATTAGTAATATTTTGACATTCAGGTTTTAGTAAATTATTATATATGTATATATTAGAGTACAACAATATGGCCCATGGAACTGCCAGGCTATCCAACTTGGTGGGCACATCAAAAGGCTTACTGGGAGGGTTTTATCTACAAATCAAGAAACCACATCCATATTTTAACTTGCTTATATATATTTGCCCTAAGAGAGATTTCTCAGAGCTTGACTTTGTTTTCAGGGAATCAATCTAAATACCCATTTCAAACTCTGAAAATTAAGCCCTTCCAATATTTCTTAGTAGGACAGATGAATAATTACTAATAAATCTGATAAGGCAGATAAAGCAGTTCCCATGACTTTGAGTTATGATTATCTACAACATGCCTGAACTAATGGCTTGGTAAACACACACACTAATAAAAACACTGTGAAGAAGTATTTAAAGTAGAACAGGATTTCCAAATAAAGGAAAAATGCAATGCCCTAGAGTAAATGGGTCCTAAAATAGCACATTACCTATTTTTCCCCTCAAAGTAAGCTGCATCACTATTTAGCAGACATAGTCATTGTTAATTTTTTTCTTGTCAGCTCTGTTACTATCCATGTCATTTGAGTCAAAGAAGGAAGCATACCTGAATGAACAGGTATAAGGAGTGTCTCCAAATTGGTGAGTGGGAGTAGTAAAAGAATACGACTGTCATAGATTTGCAGATTCAGGTTTCTAGATTCCAGTGGTGCCTGCCACTTGTTATACCACACAAAAATAGCATCATATTTTTATATTGAGGCTATTTTTCCAAAGACTTTGAAAGTGTGATAATGTTATAATCCCCCAGGTACCATATGAGTCAAGTGTGGGAGTAGCTATTTATTTAGCCACTTTCAGATTTACTTGAATTAGGTAAAAAGAAAAAGTATATGTAAAATATTTACAACTAAAATTATATCACTTATTGATAAATCAATAGAACCAAATATGAAGGTAAGACAATAAATGAAGTTAGTTTTTCAAAACCTAATTGGTTAAAGAAAATATTATATAGCTATTTTGCCCATTTCTTAAAGAAACGAATGTTTCTGATTCTTCTGGGGCTCTCCTGATTGTCAATTACCTGAGATCCCAGAATGTTAGTTCCCTGCTCACTCTGATTACTTTTTCAGTTAAGGTTACACTGTCTTAACTGGGCTACAAATATCTATTTATGTGGAAAACCCATGGATAACCTACGCTGTTCATACTCTGCCTGGTATTACTGTAATTTTCTTTATGTTTTCTGTTATCTAAGCCAGAACATTGGGGAGATAGATATATTAATAGTATATTCTTATGGATTTACTTATATTTTGGAAAAACACCTTCTTGTCTGTTAGCAAAGAGCTATATCCTCAATACTAGAACTTGAAAGTTGTTTCCCTTTACAAGAGCCCAAGAGAAGGGAACTCAGTTCAATTGCTTCTATTTACTCATGAGTAATCTGACAGTGGAAGTAATCAAAGTCACGCAGCTTGTTAGAAACCCAAATAAAACCATAGCCCTACACTTCTAGTTCCAGTTCAGTGTCCTGCCTCTTCTTCTACTGTAACCTATTTACTGGAATATACCTGATATTTACTACACTCAGTGTGTACATATGTATGCTGTTTCATGAGTTTTCAAACAAAATCAAATTTACACCCAGATGTTTTTTTTTTACTATCATAAATAGCAATAGCAGTTGAGTTTTAGATGAAGGAACACTTGATAATATTCTCTTATTCCTATTTTTTTTTTAATTTATAGAGGGAAGGAAAAGATTCTATGAGATGATCTCGATTGTTCTTCCTGGTTTTAGTATCCTCTGAATGCATGAATCATCCTGGTACACATTGGTATGCAGCAAACAGCAAGAAAGATGTCTTTGTAGATTTAAAATGTTGTTATAAATTCCTTTAGTGCACATTTACTACTGAAAGCATAGGATAAGAATAACCCCCACAGCTGAAATGAGTATTTATTCTCCCTTTAATGTGGCCACATCTCGTGCTTTCTTGCCCCCACCCGTTTTCCCTCTCATTCCCCATCAGTCTGCGTACTGTGTCCATAAACGCAGTGTGGAGGAATCAGAAGAGCACAGGCTTTGCCATAAGACAGAAATAAGATTTGAATCCAGGCTGTGAAATTTTGAAGCACATACTTAATCTTTCTCAGAGTCTCAGTTTGTTCCACTGTAATACAAGTATACTGACACAAACCTGAGGAGGTTGTTAGGAGAATCAATGATCACGTACATAAAATGAAAGAACAATGTTGTGATGATAATGATGAATAATCAGATTTTTATTATTATTACAAAGCAAGTATTCCTCAAAATTAATGGATAGGGGGAGCCATAAGAGCCCGGTTTTGTCCCTCCAAACACTATACTTGTAAAACTGTCACTTCTCTCTTTGCTTTTATAATAGTCTGATCTGCAAGGGACAAATTTAATTCATTGCTATATTTTAAAAAATTCATTTAAGGCACAATTTTACTTTGGTGAAATTTAACATTGTTGCCTACAAGGCCCATTCCAATAGTGTCTGCTTAAATGTTTAAAATTTCTTAAGATTTTTAAAAATCTTGTTCTGTGTTGCTTATGGCTTGCATTATAAATGAGTTCTAAATGATTTTAGATGAAAGTATGATAGGACAAAATGTTGGAGTTAGTTAATAATGTGTAATTGTGGTTAGCTCATTTAAAATGAAGGCCCTAATATTGAGTTGCACTAAGTAGAAAGAAGTGATTGAATAGAAAATGAATTATGAAAGAAAAGTAAATCTCAGATAATGACCAGTATGCCTGATAATCCTGAATTGAAAGCAGATGGAGTGAAGGGAAGGAATATAAAAACGGTGAAATACTTGGGAGTAAAAGTGTCTCCTAGAAAAAAAACATATAAATTTGTCATTTCTGGCTCCTGTTTTCTAAGATTAAGGTGAGTGCACTAAATATATCTTTTAAAAACTTATCTTTACTGGCTATCAAAAGTAATATATATTCATTGTAAAAATTTCAGAATATATGGGAAATTAAAGGTAAGAAAAACAAAGATTGCCCCAAAATAACCACTGTTAACTTTTGGTATCTTTTTATCTGTTCTTTTTTCTATGCATCATGCATATATATGGTCGTATTTTTTTATAGAATGTGAATATGAGTATACAAACAGTTTAAAACTTTTTATTATGGAAAAGTTTTTCAACATATAAAAAAGTAAAAAAAAAAAAACTGATAATGAATCCTCATATGACCACCAACAATTATCAACCTTTGGCCACCTTCTCCTAATCCTCCAACCCTGCATTATTTTAAAGCAAATCCTTATGATCTATCAACAAATTTTTTATTATGTACCTCTAAAGGATAAGAATTCTTTAACAAAACAATAAAAAATCAATATCAAACATTAACCAATTAACAATAATTCCTTCATATCATCAAATAGCCATACTATGTTTTATTTACTTTTTCTGAAATGTGGCTTCTATTTGACAATATCATGATCACCTTTTATTTGAAGTATAAGAGAATATTGAATAGAAAAGCTGAAGTAATTTGTATTACCAAAAAGGTATATGAGTGCCAATTTTCTTATATTTCATTTATTTAACATTTATTTGGCCCTTACTATGTGGTAGGCATTTCACTAAGTGCTGGTGATACAAAAAAGAATATGATTAAGTCCATGCCCTTAAAGAGTTCATATTGTCATGGACTGCACTTTTTATACTGTGTTGTAATTTCTGCTTATGGGCCTAATTCTCTTCCTGGATTATGACTTTCATCAGGACACTGTCCATGGCTTATTCATGTTCTAATCCTAGAGTTTAGAATAGTTCTTGACACAGAGTAGCTGCAGATCAGTGAGTATTTGTTGAGTGCCCTGGGAGCAGAATCCCATTATTTCCAGGGTCTTTCACACTCAAAGCCATCTACGGCGGGGAGATAAGTGCCATCTATGAAGCATTCATTGTTGCAAATCAGTGGCTTTTTCTCCCCTGCTCAGCCTTCTTCCAATTTTGCCATGCAGGATAACTTTCCTTTCTTTTCTTCTACAAATCCTTTTGCTACCCTTCTCCACCCTGCCTTTTTCCCTCCAGGGCTGACTTATTTCCATTATATCAGTGGTCTCCAGCCCCTCAGTCTTCTGGCTGAGTTTTGCCAGTGGGCAGCCCTGGTAGGAGATGGGAGGGAGAGAACAGAGAGAAATCAGGGTATTTACTTCCCGGGTTTCATTCCTGTGAAGTTTTCTCAGGCTGGCTAGGTTCCTCCATAGAAAATCTTTAGTCCTTCCTCTTAAGGCAGGCTGCTATGATGCACTCTCTTTCTCCTTTCCTTCATCCCTCCAAGCCTGTGGTGGTAGCTGACTGGCAGCTAACAGCCCTGGGGTTCTTGACGATCTTTTTTGGTTCCAATATATGCCCCATCTATTCCTGTTCGCATAATCTTTTTGCAAATAAAACCTCTTCAAATATATTAAGTGTGCCATCAATTTGTTTGCTATCAGTATTGTATTATTATCATTACTGGGTTTTTTTTTTCCTGTAGAGTATATGTATATTGGAGTAGGTAGCAGAGATAGATAGGGGTAGAAGCATGATTGTGCATCTGCAGGAAAGCTGTTTCATGTTTGAAAGTAGCTAATAGCCTGAAAAGTAGTCCCAAAGATTGAAGTAATAATTTGGCAGAACGATCAGTGAAAATATTAAATGAGAGGTATAACTTGGATACCATGGATACCACCAAAAGTAAATGTGCTCAGAAAGTATAGCGGTCACTTGGTAAGTCACAGTTGAATCACGGTATTTATTTTTTTAATTTATTTTACCCCAACATTAACTATGCTTGTCCTAGGCATTTCTTCACAATTTGTCAAGAAAACCTGTTTACTATTATTATCTGGAGGTGGTAATGTCCAACCCAAGTAAAGAAGTCTACCTATACATACTAGTTGAGCTACAAAAACCCTTTATAGACTCCAAGGGAATAAAATAAAGCACACCTTGTTGCTTTTGGTCATTGACTTATTATTCTGATGGATCATTCACCAAGTGCTTTGTACTGTGTTTATCTTTACAACACTCTATATAAATATATAGATAAGAATATCCTAGATAATTGTACTTATTTCATTTATTTTTCTATTCAATAAGCTTTTATGAGAACTAATTAATGGACTTCATGCTAGTTAAGCACTGAAGAATTAGAAATGAATATGACACATATGTTTTACTCAAGGTGCTTAAGATTGATGGGTTGTGAAGGTGAACTTCATTAAAGGTAAAGTCCCTTTTCCTTTCTGTTACAGAGACGTAAGAACTACTTTACCTTAATTGTGAGTTTTTCAAAGTGGCTGTTATAGGAGTAGTACCAAGAGCATCACATAGATTGGATCCAAAGCTGTACATAGTTACTGGAGTTTTCGGTGGTGATGAGTCTGTATGAATTAACCTCCTCTATATTTTGAGACTGCTTGCTGTTTTAGCATTAATGTTTTTATCATGTTATGTTGCAAAACTCAACTCTAGTGTAGCAAGTTCAGACAAGATAAACTACAGGTTTGATTTTTGTTTTGGTGTAACGAAAATACACATTATATAAAGGTTCATAGAAAGCTGTTATGTGTGTGGAGCCAAGGAAGGCATGAGACTTTTTGGTACATAAGCTATTATTAATAAAACAACTGCAATAAATTCTTGATGTCACTTACTCTAACATCTTTGATATTGAAATAATTTTTGTATCTGTTGAATGATAGTATTCCTTTGAAGCAATAGTACTGTTCCATCACTCCCCACTGAATAAACTTTAGTAGGTAGGTGTTATGTGATGGGGAGCTAAGGAATTCCTGCTTTTAAGTCACTATTTAATTCATGATTTTGCTATTAACTCCTGTCTCCTTGCATTTCCTCATGGCACTCCATTTTATTAATAATAGAAAGGTCTCTAGTCTTAACACTTCATTTTTATGTACTGAAGTTCTTTAGGCTGGCATCTGGTGATATCCCTCCTAAACTGTTTCTATTTATGATGATACTATTGTGCTTTGAAAAGATATACATTTAAGAAGTAGTAAGGGAACATTTTAATAAATCCTGTATTAGGAAGAATATTTAATTCTTGTGCAGCTTTTGTAGATCAAAAATAGATTTTAAATAATAAATTATCTTATTTTTAGTAATATACATAGGTTGCTTATTTTTCCTTCCAGATAAAAGGGTGTTAGCATTCTCAGGGAGTTAGGTCCCCCACGTCCTGTAATTTATCGTTCTGACTAGGCTGTGCAAATTTCCAGTGCTAATCAGGCATGGCTTCATCTGCTCCATAAATAAGTTAGTAAATAAATATTAATAAGAAGAAGCTCTGGACTGTGCTTGTGAATGAAAGCAAGAAAATAATAATGATTCTCAAGAGAAAATGCATTAAGAACTTAAGGATTTAAAATTCCAAAGTATCCTGGAAGAAGTGGTAAGTTAAAAAGAAAACAACAAAAAATAAAATAAAACAAATTAACCGTTGTTACTCCATTTTCTGAGAAGCGAAAATGTCTCCATTTGCCCCTTCACATAGGACAGTCCTATTTTTTGACACGTTAGAGAATTACTTAGAGAATGATTTAAGAGCATGCTTAAAAGACTTTTTGTGGCTTTTTGTGATGTCTGTATTATCTTTACTGTGAAAAACAGGGATGTGTATCTCAGAAAACTAGATTAATTACTCTACTGTAATTAAGTTTTCTAATTTATATTATATACCACCAAATCATTCTTTAATTTACAGTATTTAAGATGATCCTGAATATATAATATGTATACCAAGGTGCTAGAGTAGAGTTCAATGGCCTGTGTGCCCAGCCAATACCTTTACTCTTAAAGACTTCATGGAAGAGGATACACGTTCCTTGCCACACATTATGCTGAAACTTGTCCTTACTCATGTAAGATTTCAAGTAAAGCAAAAAGACCACATCCATACAAAAATCAGTTTTGTTCGGTTTTCTATTTTATAAATGTTAACAGTGAATAAATGAAATGTCAGGCCTTTTGTTTAAAAAGCATTTTTTAAAATTTAAATATTTTAAATGACATTAAAGAGTATCAATTAAAACCTAAACTTCATCCAAAAATGCCAGACAAATCTTCTTCTTTTGAACAGGGAGGTAAAGCTTGCTTTTTCCCCTTAATATGGTTCCTAAATTAACTTGGATAGGGAAATGATTTTAAGCTGTTATAAATAATTAACCAAGAAACAATATTCTGTAATATTGCAATCAATGTGCACTTTGAAAGTATATATTTTTTCTCCAAACTTTAATGCTTTTAGGAGAGTGGTTTTTAAAGACAGAAGTTAAATGCATCTTTAAAAAGCCAAAAATATGATTTCCTCTGTCTCATTAATATGTTCTTGGCATTAAGAAGAGCATCTTATTTTAGGTAACTTCTTCCTAATGGTCCCCACAAAACACCCAGCCAGCTACATTACTTCCATATGTTCAAGTAAGTGGTAATTTGCCATGCAAGTTATTTATTGTTTACAAAGCTAGAGATTTTTTTAAGTGATAAACATTTATCTTCGAGAATTTACATTTTGGATTGTGATCTTAATTTTTCTTATGAAATTTCAGTAGTTTTGCATCTTAAAGAAAAAGTATTTTATAAATTAGAAAAATATTTAGTGATAAATTGAATAATTTCTGTAATCCATGTGCTCCAGATTTTACCAGCTTGTAACTACAAAATAAGATCATGTTTTCTTTTAATTCCCAAATTATCATAGCTTGAACCTCTACCAGCCTAATCACTGGAAATTAGACTCCTTTATTTTTGAGAGTTTTCGTGGGTACTGCCTCCCATATGCTCAGGAGCAGGTGGCCTCCTCGTTACACTGCTGTCTCTGCCGTTGGCCATCCTCATGAGACCACTAAATATATGGGCTCAGCTCTCTCTTCCTCCAAGAATGACAACCACCACTACTGCCTTTCTGATCTCAAGCAAGTGTGACACTTGCTTCTCTCTATCTGATAAAAGAGATAGATCCCTTCCTAACTTTCTACAATACAATTGAGACCAAGATACAATGTTAACTGGACTATTAAAGGTTCAGGCATCATGGAAGGAAAGTGCAACAAAGAGAGTAACTTATAATTGCTATAAAAGTGGCTACTGTTAGCGTACACAGAACCTCAGATCTCTTACTGATCCAACTTCAAGCTGGCTGACATCTCCTTGCCAGAAATGTCCCATCATGACTCTGATTCAGAGCCCTGTCTAACCTCCTAGGTCCACATCCTAGGTCCAAAGTAAAGATTCCTGTTCACCCCAATCTAAGACCCTGAGTCCTCATTTTCTGCCTCATATTGGAGCTCCATCCAGAATGACTGACAAAGAGAAGATACACTCTCTTCAAGGAATAGTCCACACCTAGCTACTAAGTTGTGATCTTGCCTTAGGAGCCATTGAAAGGTATTACAACACCATAGCCCCAAAGGGTTTTTCTGCCATAAGCAGTGCGTCACTGAAACGTGGTCATCCAGGTGAGCATGCGCTGCTCAGCCTGTCCTGCTTCTTTTCACTAAGTAGCATAATGTGAAGGTAAGACCTTTCTACCACCCTCTCTATCTATTCTTGACATCTCAAGTATTTACAGAGTAAGACAGACAACTCTGCAAATGTTCAGTAATGCGTACTTATGGTGTGGCTCAAATCCAGTTTGTGAAAAGCAATATTTTCTAAAAACACAATCTATGGAAGCTCTTGTAGATTTCCCAATTTACATTATCAAACCTTAGCCATTCATTCTGAAAGCAGTTGTGTGGGAGTTACTTCATCGAGTTTGAGTTTTTCTTTCAAACAATGGGTTGTTACTATTCTGTTTTTTTGTTTTGTTTTCCTAGGAACAAAGTAACAGTCTTCCTCAAAAACTCCACTCAACAATGTAGAACTTTCTCACACCTTTTACAGTAACACTTTAAAGGTCTTGTAAGCATTGTCAATGGCAGAGACAGCAATGTGCAGGAGAGACTACTAAGTTTTGAAGATCCCAAGTTTTGGAATCCAGAGTACCCTATAAGAAACTAAAATTCAGTGGCCACCTTGGAACAACATCTTTTTTTTCTCATGGGTCTTGGTTGGGTGAGGCTAGACTCTAGAGTCTCAGCACCAAGCTGCAGGCTGCATGGTGGATTCAGGCCTGCAGTATGTGTCTCATTCTAGGCTGGAGATCAGTGGTTACTGGGGTGTGTTCTTCTCTTGGTAATCCCCAGAGTTCAAAGGGCTACCCCAACTGCAGAAGCACATTTTGAGCTTCTGCTTAAATTGTGTCCACTAACAACCATGGTTGAAGGAAGACATGGTCACGCCCAACGTGAATGGGTGGGGAAGTTCACTTAACCCTCCTCTCCTCAAGGCTATGGCAAAGGTGTGGATACATAATTTGATTACAAAGGAGCATTTAATTATGTCCAATAATTCAATCTTCTTTTCTGGACCACTATAGACTTTGCCTAATTCTCTAACTCTTCTTTCTTCTGTCTGGTCTTGCACCATACCCCAATTATTTATGACTGATATTGTTACCTCCCTGCTTAAATCAATACTTAGATTATAGAAAAAATTTAAACTTTTTTGTAAGAATAATGAATTTATCTTGCTTAGTTTTGTAGCATTTAAAAATTTCTATTATTTCCTCTCTCTCCCCTCACCTTCTAAAACTGTGCTTCCTTCTACTTATTATTTCTCTGAACATCTAAACATTTTTAAGGCTTATGATTTTGTGCATGCTAGTCCTTCTTGCAGGAATTTATTTCATTTATCCAAAAAAAAATTTATTAAATATCTATGAGGTACTAGGAACCCAGCAAGATTAAAGATACATGCACAAAATGGAATTTGTCCTTTCCCTTAGAGAACCTTTCTTGGCTCTTTCCCCAGAGGGAATTAATTTTTTTTTTTAAATATTTTTACACCACTTTGTATCTATGTGGCTAAATAATATTTTGAGACATGAGTTAATGCTTTTTTTCTTTTTATATTTTCCCTTTTTCCTTCCTTCTTATCCTTTGCCCAGGACAGTTTTTGGAAAAGAAGCCCTTCTCTTGTTCTCTTGCGCCCCCCCCTAAAAAAGCCCAGCAAACACAACAAAACATAAAGCTATTGCAGGACATGTTGATATATGATCCTAGAAAAACGTAAAGATAAAATGGTATGCAACTAGAGGTGGAGAATCCAGGGAAAAGTGGTAGAGAACATAGGACCTTTGTCTCAGATGAGGAAAATTTCCTTGGCCTGGGGACAGGAGGAGGAGAAAGAGATCTGGAGGTCTCAGGAGCAGAGTGAACCTATGTACTCCTTTTGGTAGTTTCATGAACATGATGTCAGTAATAATAATAACAGTAGCAATGCTAACAATAGCAGCTAGCACTCACTGAACACTTACTGTTTGCCAAATATTGATATGCACATTATATTAAATTACCTCATTTTGTCCTTACAACAACTCTGTGAGCTAGGTAATATACAAATTTCCACTTTGCAGATGAAGATCTGAAGCTTAGGAAATTTAAAAAATTTTCCCAATGTCACACACACATATGGCATGCCCAGGACGTGAGTCCAGGTGATGCTAAACTCTTAAACATTTGACAATTCTGCCTCTCTACAGCTACCCCTGACCACCAAGAAGACTGGTTGCTAAGAGAACTTAGGCAGACAAAACCATCTGCAGCCACATAAAAGCTTTGTATTTCTCCTGCAGGACACAGAGGTTGACAAAGACACCTGATCCTGAGGAGTCCTGCAGACAGGCCAAACAATCAATAATAACCAGTAGGCAAGCTCTCTACCTTCCTTCTCTGCCATTCCAATGACCCATGTAAGAGGATGCAGGGTAAAAACCAAAGAATTACCAAGGTCAATTTTCTACTGTCCTGAAAGATGAAGGCTTAGTGTAAAAAATAATTAAGCTAAATAATTATAGAAAATCATAAATTTTTAGTCCATATAAGTTTGTAAAGTGAGATTCATACCTATTACACAAATTATCTCTATTCTTCTCTTATCAGTTTGTGTTATAATTAGAGTATTTCCTATAGATTGTGAACAAGTAGAAGTGAGGAAATTTCTGTTATTTGAGTTTGCTTCTTGCACATAGCACTGTCCCAGGCATATGCTGGTTGAATAGATTATTGAAATACCCTTAATCAGATTTTCCTATTAGTCTATTTTTCTCCCAGTAAATTCTGTTCACTTAAAATGTCTAAATCCTTATTGTGAATATAAAGTCAGTTAACATGAATAGCTTATACTTCAAATGTCCTTGTTCTTAGAAGTGTATTTTTACCGTTTTCTTTATTCTCATTAAGATATTTTTTGAGAATAAATCAGAAAATATAACATAAAAACATTTTAGTCAAAATGTTCATTAACCACACTATGTAAATACCAAGGCCAAAGGGTACTTACACACTGTAACGACAATAGCTGCAGCATTTATCGGGAAAACAATGTTAATGAATAGGAAGGGGAAATACATAATCCGTAGAGGAATGATGCCAGAAAGAACTGCAACAAATGACTCAGCAGGAGAAGGTCTTACTAATGTCAAGGGCCAGAGGGCCAAGCACCGTCACCTAAGGAAAATCAGTCAAGGAATGAAGACAACTCCTAGTGTGGAAGCAACTTAATGTAAATCAGAGCTATTGTCGGTTTCTGTGATGATAACAGTGAACCAGTTAGTACACTGCCCTTCTTAGTCACTTCCTTCCTATTCCTCCACCTCTTTGTGGTTCCTGAGCTTTGGACCTGTGAGCTCAACAATTCTTTAGTCCCACTAACCTCAAGTAGATTTTTTTCCTGTTGGATAAATATCAATGTTTTCAGCTTTATTTGATTTCATGGGGAATAATTATGTTAGTTATACCAAAGTACATACATAGTGTAAACTCATAAGTCTGAACTAAAACTGTAAGGCATTTGAGGAAAAGCATAGGTTCTTGCACTAATTCCTTCATTCACTCACTGACCATCCAGTCAAATCTAGTGTATATTGGGCACTGCTCTAGGTGCTGGAATTCACAGATTTCCTGGAAAGAAAGACATGTAAATAAATTCTATGTGTAGCATAATTGGCACTATAATAATAGAGACATGGCTAAAGTTCCAGAAGAGACTAGAAAGGGAAAGGCAATAGAAAAAATAAAAAAGAATTTATTTCTAGAGAAAGGGACTTTTATAGTAGATCTTGAAGGATGTTAAGGAGTTTGCCAACTGACTCAGAAAGGAAAACGTACCCAGGAAAAAAGAATGGTATCTTCAAAGACCCAGAATCATGAAAGAGCATGGTGTATTTATGGATTGGAAACTTAATTCCCTGTGGATGATGTCAGAGTAGGGTGTGAGAAGGCTGTGATTGGCTTTGTAGGCCATACTTACCCATTTAGAGATCGTTACAGATTTGACTGATAGATTTACTTTTTGATGGCAGCTAATTATTCTGTTGATTGGTAGAGGACTTGTGTGAGTATGTTATTTCTCTCCACTGATGGCAGAATGATATCTGTGCTACAGTGGGGACAGATGAACTCAGGAGCAAAGAAACTAAATAAGGTACAGACTTGGCCCTGGTTTCTACAACATAGATAGGCACACTGTGGGTATCCATGAATACTCTTGACTTACTGGGGTTTGGTGTGTGTGTGTGTGTGTGTGTGTGTGTGTGTGTGTGTGTGTGTGTGTGTGTGTGTGATGATATTTGGGTCTATAATTGGTATAAAGAAAGGTGGGCTGGGGTGGAGTATAAATCTTGGAACACACTCAGGTATTGGAAACTCTTAGTTGCATCACTGCTCACTATTACACGGACAGAGTTGCCCTTCAGGTTCTTGTGAGATGTGAGTAATAGGTACAATATGTGAATGTTTCTTTGACCCATCCTTCTCTTAGTAAATGAGGAGCATTTTAGTCCCAGGGAAAAGGGAGCATAGAAGACTGGGTGTAATAGATAAAATCCTTGAGGAAAAAGTCCTTGTTAATTTTTCCTCAAAGGTTTAATCTTTTTCTTGAAATTAGCATGGCAGAGTAGTTATAGGTTTCAGAAGTCAGCTTTGAGGATTCCTGTGCATTTCATTGTCACAGTCATAAAGCTGACAGGAAGGCCTTCAGTTACAGTAGAGGTGGAAAGAGTCATGTTATGATTTGGGGACAGCATAAACAATGTCATGTATAACTTGCTGCAAATAAAGACTTAGAAAAGCATTTTAGGATCTTGTTGGCATCCTTGAGGGTCCCAGTGTTATTCATAACAGAACTACCAGAGGGTAGAATCTGAAGCATTTTCTAACTCAATTAAAAATAGAAATCTCAGTATAAAGATGTGTATGTGGGCAGAATGAATAGGAAGAACTGGCAGGGCCTGGTCCACCCTTCCTTTCTTTGTAATCTGATCTATAGTATCTTTTCTGTTCTTTTCCGGTACAAATCTAAATTCTTTGTATCTTATAGTATCTTAATATTCTGGACTTTGGGTGCCTTTAAAAGAAGTTATTTAAGTTTTAATTTTCTCATGACTCAGTTCAGTAAATATCCCAACTAATGTAAATATCTTTAGCTTTGTGTTGGAATCTTTGTTTTTTTCTTGCAAGCCCAATATTATCTTGTAGCAGGTGCATATTCTGTGTTTTCTGAGTTCTCAGTGAGCATAAATCCCTACTGGAGATATTTTTCATTCCCTGCATACCATTGTTCTGATAATGGTGCTTGTAAAACACAAAGATATTTTTCTAGATTCCATGGCTGAGCATATCTTTCAAGAAAGCCCAGTGTTCATCAGGAAATGTGGAACTGCCTATGAGTCTTTGTAGATATAAATGCATGTTTTGAGTAAGTTTGCCGGAGGGAAAAGCCTCTTTGTTTACTGCAATCCTCTGACATCAGTACAGTTCATAGAAAAGTGTGTCACACTGTGAAATTGTTAACATGTCCTTTTCTGTGCTCCTGGGGTCACTGAGTTGTTAAAACATAATTTAACATGATAATTGCTGGAAATCGGCATGATCAGGGAAGTGTCCCAGGGCAGCTTTGCAAATAAATACAGAATATTTATAAGCACACTTTTTAAAGCCCATTTCCCAGATTCCACTTAAGAGTTATCTAGGTGAGGGGAAAGGAAAAAAATGAAATCAGTATTTTCTACCATTCATTTAGTCTGCATTATAAATTTCCAGAAGCAAGCAACTGTTTGCAAATAACAGATTGGTGCTCCTTTCCTTCCTCCTTCCCTCCCTCCCTTCCTTCTTTCCTTTCTTCCTCTTTTTGTTCTTGATGGAAGTTACAATGTGGGTATGGAATCTCTGAGGACAATGAATGTTATGCTAGTAAGCTTACCTTTAGTGCAACATGCAAACTGCTAGACAGTGACAAATACCATCTTTACAACTTGCTCTTGAAAGTTTGGAAAGTGACATACTCATCCTAAAATAAATCTAAGCGTAATAAGCTCCTGCCAATTTTTCATGAGAAGCATGTCGGGACTGTCAGACTCACATTCGGAAGGACAGGCGGGCACTTCTGATCCCCGTCTCCACTCTGTTCTTGCTTCACACTTAGCACCTCACATTTCTGACTACTGCTAGACATTTTCTTGTGAATGCCTCTTTGTTACCTAAAATTCTGCATGGGTGAGGCTAAATTCTAAACATGGTTTCCTTGCTTACCACAATTCTACTCATATATCTATTTTTTTACTTCTTTCACTTAGTCAATTGTCAAAAATCTATCAAAGCTTTTCCTTTTCCCCCTCCTTCCTGAATCTCCCCCATTCCTTCCTTCCTACCTTCCTTTTATCCGTTTGTGCGTTTATTCACCCGCTCACTATATAGCAAATGTGTTCTCTATGCAGATCTCTGGGAATACAGACATTCACAAGGAAGCCACATGGTTCTCTCTGTCTTCCTTCTTTACTAATAGAACAATTTAAGGGACTTCTATTTATTTATTTTTTTTGTTTTTGGTCTGTCTTATCTGTTTATTTTTTGCCACATTATTTATTATATATTTATTGTATATCCATTCATAGTTTTCACTCATAAATTATTCTTTTTTAAGACCGACATGTAAGACTTTAAAATGGAAAAAAGACTGCTTTAACCAGAAAAGTTATAGTCAGAAAAATTTCCATAAAATACCTTTAAGTGCTCTCCTTGAATTTCCTCCCTTATCTTTTTCTCATCCTTTTCCTACCAACCTTCCATCCATTCTGCATATTGCTGCCAAATTAGTTGTTTGAAAAACTTTCCTTTGAATAGGTCACTCCTCAGTTTAAACAAAGCTTGCATGGTTTTCCCTTTCCACAGAAAAATGAAAGTGGTTGTGGGGACAGGGTGAGAAGTGTTCCTTTCCTCCCTGTTCTCTTAAAGCCAAGCATTCAAGGCCTTCCCCAAGACAAGGGAGCCGACCTGTCTTTTCAGCAGACATCATCTCATCTTTGTTTACAAGCTCTTCACCACGGCAGCACTGATGTGCTCATTGCCTTCTGAGTAAGCCATGTGTTTCCCTGATGCTACGCTTGCTCATTCTTTTTTCTAAAAAGCACCTCTCTCTCCCCTTACCATTATGTATGTATCTTTCAAGATCGGGTTCAAAATACAGGTCAATCATAAATAAAGCTTTCCTGAATCTTCTAGGCCAGGGATTGACTTTTATTTGTTTCCTGTGAATAGCCAGGTAGTAAATATTTCAGGCTTTCTGGGCTATAGAGAA
Organism: Lemur catta; assembly: GCF_020740605.2. Classification (NCBI taxonomy): domain Eukaryota; kingdom Metazoa; phylum Chordata; class Mammalia; order Primates; family Lemuridae; genus Lemur; species Lemur catta. The sequence goes on along the minus strand of NC_059139.1, from coordinate 57,319,967 downwards.
ATTGTAGCAACCATTCAATTCTGTTGCTGTAGCATGAAAACAGACATAGACCATATGTAAAGGGATAAGTGTAGCTGTGTTCCAATAAAACTTTATGTGGACACTGAAATTTTAGTTTCAAACATTTTTCATGTGTCATGATATATTATTCTTCTGTTCAATTTTGTTCAATGATTTAAGAATGTAAAAAGCAGTGTTAGCTCATGGGCCATATAAAAACAGGTGGCAGGTAGATTGGCCTGTGAGATGTAGGTTGCAGAGTCCTGTTCCGGGCAGAAGTTTCTCTCAAATAATTGCTCATGGTAAATCATTTGGACTATGCACTTGAAGTGCAGGCTGCTTTTTATATACTAACCTGCACTGCATGATATGTGTGTGTTTATTAACTTAACTCAGATCAAAATCCATGGAAGCAGGCTTTTATCTCATAGTTCTTCCTATTTTCTCAGCATTTAACACAGTATCTTTTGTACAATTAGGGCCCAGTGAAAATATGATATGAGTGATTCAAACAAACTCTGGCAGAATAGTCATTTATGAGTCTTCCTGCCTCTATGTTTAGGTCAAAAGTAAATAAGAAATAACATTTTCTACAGATAATTCATTGTGGGATTACTGTCTCTTTCTTTCCATGTGCTACTGTGTGAATTTAAAATACACCTTCTTGTGAACCAGAGGAATATCATTAATATAGACATATTTGCTTTCCTGGCAAATACAATACATTGGGAAAACACAACAAAATTAAGGTAACAGCAATGGGACCTTCTAAAATGTGTTTCTAGAAACAGAACAGTAAAGGTACGCTCCTTGAAGATCTCTTAGGTCACCTGGAAACCAGCATTACTCAGCGTTCCCATGGACCTAGACACTGTAGCTATGGCAAGTGCTGACACATTCCGGTGTCTGTGATCCGCCTGCACTCATTGGTAAGTGGCAGAGCTGAGACCACTGCTTATGTCATGACTGTCATGGTCTGTGCAAATAGTTCCAAACTTAAATTTAAGTAGCGGTTGAATGAAATGTTGCACATTTAATTAATTAAAAAGGTAGGCATTTCCAGGTATAAAATAATTCCACAAAAAACCAAAATCCAGGCATTTTCCCCTACCTCTAGGTTTATAACCCTCAGTCTCAAAAAAAGGGCTACAGATCTCTTTCAAGCACATGAGGGGTAGGATGAGCTCTGTAATTCTTTTGGTTTTTATGTTTCTAACTAGTTTTTCAGGCCAGCTGGCTAAACAGGGACTATTTCTAGCCTGAAGGAAGCTCTAAGGAAGACCTTGTGATTTAGTTGCTAAGTAAGTATTTCTGCAGATGCTGTTATCTTTAGGTAATGATGCCCTACTTTGCAAATGAAGCAATGCATTTATTTTGGAATATTAGTTGGATTTCTGAAATGTTGAATTTTCTAATGTGGGAGTCTGCTATTAACTACCGGTGTGTCTAAAGGTATTGAACCTCATTTGTAAAGTACTGGTCTCGATGGTGTGCAAATTCATCTCTGGCTTAAAGACTCCACTTGTGCCTGAGTGCCTACTAGGATCAAAAATATCCTGGTTTCCCAGCCAGAATGGAGAATAGACTCCCTGGTCTAGTTTGTGTAAGGTGAAATTCCCAGTACCCATGAGGTGCAGACATGGTACCCTTTTCATATATGATAGAAAGCTGCACACTGTTACGTGGGTAACTTGGTCCCTTGTCACATGCACTTCCTGCTCCTGAGAAGTCCTTGCTTGTGAAAGAATATAATCAACTCTCTGGTTTGTCACCAGTGGTTATAATACTTTAAATATCTCAGATTACTTTGGGTTAAGCAGGATTGAAAAATATTTTTTTTTTGCCTGTGGGAGCAAATCATGAGAGATTTATTTTTAATCGCTAACTTACCCTGTTTGCCAAAACTCAGTTTTGTGTCCTTGTTTTTTTCCTTCTTTTCTTTTGAAATCCTATTTTCCACCTTATATTAAAGTTAAGTAGTTTGTAGATTGAGTTCTTTAATCCAGATAAACAGGACTTCCTTGGCTTTCTTGATTGTTCTGACCTCATTTGTGCAGCGGAACCAACAACCCTGGCCTTTTGGGACATACTGTGGGTAAATGAATATGATTTGAGAGTCAAGACTAATTTTATTAAATAAAATACTAGCTCTGCTGTTGGCTGGCTATAGTAAACTGGGAAAACCATTTTACCTCCCTGAGCCTTGGTTTCTTAATCAGTCTAAAAAATAAAGTATACAAATAATCTAACACACTATTTAAGTCAGAGTAGGAATACAATAAATATTAATATTACTTTCTGTCCTCACTTCCTCACTTAGGTCTTTTTGTTATTACTGTTTGCTGTTATTATAGCCTGGCAACTGGGTAATTGCTGATTTTCATGACTGTAATAATAGTTTATAGCAAAATATACTCCTAAGAATCTCAGAATTCTTACTGGATGCTACACCCACCTATTCACCCACGTGCTAACAAATGGGAAACAAACAGCTACTCTCATGCACAGTTTCCTTGCAAAGGAGAGCTAGAACTAAAAGTAGTTAAATTTGAGGCTGCAGAGAGGAAATGAAGGAGGTGGGAGTAGGACCTGAAATTCTTGCTTTTCATAGTGCTGTGATAAGCATTATTAGATCATGTTCTGTGCTCTGAATGTCTTATCACCTATTTTGTAATACTTCCTTTATCAATGTGTCCAGAGATATGGTTTAACATTTTGTTTTGTTAAGAAAAAAAAAAAAAAAAACTCAGAAAATTTAGCTTATTATATTTTAGAGCATAGTACTAAATTAAAAAAAAAACAGTTAAATAAACAGTCCCCAAATTGATTAAAACATAAACCTGGCCCTAGCCCTTCTCAATCTGAAATTTCACAGTGAAGTTTCATTTAATGTTAGTATCAGCTGCTTTTGCACAATATAGGACACGTTCTCTAACTAGCAATCATTTCAGTCTTTACAAATCTTGGTTTTATGAAAGTCTCACTTTCTTTAAATTCTAAGTGTAAATCCATCCAAACAACAAAAACTTCTCTAATTGGCTTCCCATTTCTGAACAGATAAATAATCCAATATCTCGATGAGTAAATAAAATATCAAATAAAATATACAATGCACTTGACCAATTTTTTGATAAACATTTTTGAAATGTCATGAAATACTTCACAATTTATTTCTTTTCTGCTATTACTAGATCTTTCTTGTAAATAAATATACCTCATTAGTCAATAGTGAGAAGACATTCTCTCATTCATTAACTGGGAATGGTAAATTGAATTTAGGTGCTTTAATTTTAGAAAATTGTTTAGCTAAAATTTTATAACTTTTATAACCTTCTTCATTTGACATTCCTTCTTAATTTTTTACTGTAATGGTATAAAAATGAAAATATCTTTAGACACCACTAACCCATCCATCTCTCATATGGGCTAAATTGTGCACCACCCAGCGCCCAAATTTATATGTTGAAATCCTAACCTTCAGTACTTCAGAATGTGACTGTATTTGGAGATAGGATCTTGACAAAGTAATTAAGGTAAAATAAAGTCATTACAGTAGGTCCTCTAACCCAATATGACTGGTTAGGACACACACAGGGACAGAGGTAAGACCATCTGAAGACACAAGAAGACAGACATCTAAGACAAGCAGAGAGCCCTCAGAGGAAACCAACCCTGCTGACACCTGGATCTCAAACTTCTAGACTCCAGAATTGTGAGGAAAAAAATTTTATTGTTTAAGGCACACAGTCAATGGTACCTTGCTAAGACAGCCTTAGCAAACTAATATAATATCTTAAATTTGTTAATAATATGGTCAGAGTAAAGATCTCCTATGTAGGCCCTTCCTTTTGCCAAAATTCCCTGTATTTCTTTTTAATACCACCAAAGTGTGACTGGCAAACTCTCTTTGCGTAAGTACAGTTATGAGCCACAGAATAACATTTTGGTCAATGATGGACTGTATATATAATGATGATCCCATAAGATTATGATGGAGCTGAAAATTTTCTGTTGCCTTGTGATGTCTTAATGATCCTGACCCTGTGTAGGCCTAGGCTAATGTATCTGTGTTGTGTCTTAGTTTTGAACAAAAAAGTTTGAAAAGTAAAAAAAAAAAAAAAAATTAAAAATAGAAAAAAGTTTATACAATAAGGATATGAAAAAACAAAATATTTTTGTATAGTTGTAAAATGCGTTGGTGTTTTAAGCTAAGTATTATTATAAAAGAGGGGAAAAGTTAAAAGAAAAAGTTTATGAAGTAAAAATGTTATAGTAAGCTAAGAATTTATTATTGAAGAAAGAAAACATTTTTTGATAAATTTAGTGTAGTCTAAGTATACAGTGTGGAGAAAGTCCATCGTAGTGTGCAGTAATGTCCTAGGCCTTCACATTCACTCACCACTCACTGACTCACCCAGAGCAACTTCCTGTCTTGCAAGCTCCATTCATGGTAAGTGCCCTATAAAGAAGTATTTTATCTTTTATACTGTGTTTTTACTGTACCTTTTTGTGTTTAGATATGTTTATGTACACAAATACTTATGACTGTGTTACAATTACCTCCAGTATTCAGTATAGTAACATGCTGTACAGGTTTGTAGCCTAGGAGCAACAGGTTATACCACATAGTCTAGATATATAGTAGGCTACACCATCTAGGTTTGTGTTAAGTACACTCTGCTATCTTTGCACAACAAAATTGCCCAGTGATGCACTTCTCAGAACATAGCACTATTGTTGAATGACATATGATTGAATATTAAAATATTCTATGCTTCAGACTTGGGATGAATCAATTTGACTTTTCCTTTATGAGATTTTACTGAATAAATCATTATTGAGATAATTTTTCAAAACTGGTGCTAGGACTACATTCTCCACGATCAAACAATTCCTAAGTCTTATTTCTTTTATTACCTTTCACGTAAAATATGGCATTTTACTACCCTATTTTTCCTTCTAACTTTTATCACCCTAATTTAGATGCTAATGTTTTTTCTGGGCTCTTATAATAACTTTCCAAGTGTTTTTACCTCTAGACTCTCTTTATCTCCAAAATATTATGTAGATGCCAGAGCTGTAATTATGAAACAAAAATATTTTCATGCCAAATTTCTTTAATAGTTTCCCATTATCTACAGAATAAAATCTAAACTTCACAACACATTAGCATGTACTTCAGGATGTAGTTCCTGTATACCTATTCTACTTTGTGTCTCTCCCCAAACTCCCAAACTCACCCATTGTTTAACTCACTCACACTGACTTAATTTTATATCCTTGAATGTACTGGACTTTTTTTTAAATGCCTCTATGTTTTTGCATGTGTTGTTCTCATTATCTGTAATGCTTTCTCCAATATCCTCTGACAAACTTCTCATCCTTCGAGTCTTAGCTCAAATAATAGCTAGTCTCCTGCCTTCATGTTGTAGACTCAATAAATATTTGTTAAGTGAATATAAGAATGAAGTGGGTTATAGCCTCATAAAATTGCTCAAAAGTGTACAAAAAGGCCCTACACCCACCACAAAGTCTTTGTGGGAATGACCATAAAGGAGGATCATGACAACAGGGTCAATTTCCTCTGTAAAAATACTGTTGTAATTGGAGGCTAACTTATAGAAAAAGGACATAGAACCAGGTAAATCATAGTTTTGACCACATAAGAAATGCAAATATATAACTATAAACTGATATAATGGATGAATTATAACATTATGCTCTAAGTTCTATAAGATGGAGTATACATGTTCTATATATATTTATCATTTAATGTAATATAAAGCAAATATGAATATTGATCATGTCATTAATCATAAATTTGACATTAATTTTGCTGAATCATCTAAAATGGATTTAAGTCTGCTTAGAAAACATATATAACAGCAGTATCTTCAAAGTAAAATTCTATAATTTCTATTAATATATTTGAAATGAAATAATATCAAGCATTAATAAAACATTTAGCATTAAATGTCATTTTTGTTTCCTTACAATAATTTATTTTTGAATTGGTGTGGAATGAGCCTAGACCTCTTTGAAAAGTATACAAATCTGCATGCATATTTGGTGGGAATGTACATTAGAAAACATACATGAAAGCAATTTAGCTTTATGTTTTAAGATTTTCAAATGATTCATAGGATGTGACCTAGTATTTACATTTCTGGGAACTGATTTTAAAAAATAAATCAGCACTCATATGCACATATGGAAGTAAAACTCAATGGTGTTCAAGCATGTGGGAGGGGGCAGAAGGGATGGGTGAAGTCACACCTACAGTGGACACTATCTGGGTGATGGGGACACTTACAACTTTGACTTGGACTGTACAAAAGCAATTCATGTAACCAAAATATCTGTACCTCCATAATATTCTGTAATTAAAAAAAAAAGAAAAAATAAATAAATTAGGCTGGGCACAGTGGCTCACGCCTGTAATCCCAGCATTCTGGGAGGCCAAGGCAGGAGGATCACTTAAGCTCAGGAGTTTGAGACCAGCCAGAGCAAGAGAGACCCGCCTCTACTAAAAATAGAAAAATTAGCCAGGTGTTGTCATGAGTGCCTGTAGTCACGGCTATCTGGGAGGCTGAGGCAGGAGCATTGCTTGAGCCCAGGAGTTTGAGGATGTAGTGAGCTAGGCTGATGCCTCTGTACTCTAGCTGGGGCGACAGAGCAAGACTGGGTTTCAAAAAAAGAAAATCAGACATTTACAAAACCTTTATGAACAAACATAGTTATCACAGTACTATTCAAAATTCAAAAAATAAAAATCCACCAATAAAAGGTTTGTTAAGAAAACATGATTCATTTGTTCAATGGAATATTTTATTGCCATTAAAAATTTACAATAAGATGGTAGAACATTAGTGTTACAATAGTGGGAAAAATCAGGATGCAAAATTATGCTTACAATAAGATTTTAATTATGATATCAAAATATAGTGAAGAAAACTGGAAGAAAATTTTAAATATTAATAGTGACTGTTGCTGAAGTGTAAATTTTTATTTTTTATTTTTATGTTTATTTTTTTTTGAGACAGAGTCTCGCTCTGTTGCCCGGGCTAGAGTGAGTGCCGTGGCGTCAGCCCAGCTCACAGCAACCTCAAACTCCTGGGCTTAAGCGATCCTTCTGCCTCAGCCTCCCGAGTAGCTGGGACTACAGGCATGCTCCACCATGCCTGGCTAATTTTTTCTATATATGTTTTTAGTTGGCCAGATAATTTCTTTCTATTTTTAGTAGAGACAGGGGTCTCACTCTTGCTCAGGCTGGTCTCGAACTCCTGAGCTCAAACGATCCGCCGGCCTCGGCCTCCCAGGGTGCTAGGATTACAGGCGTGAGCCACCGCGCCCGGCCTGAAGTTTAAATTTTTAAAAACATTTGTTTACTGTTTTCCAGTTTATATATACTACTTTTATAGTTGGAAATTTATTAAGTTTCAAAATTATTCCATTGATCTTAGCATTTTCTCGGAGTTCCAGAGGCATAATGAGTAGTTATTGTTGCTTATAGACATATTTGTCTCACTGAAAAATGATTTTTAGAAGTAAGGTCTCATTATTTCCCATTTTCTTAGTTTATTTCAAGTTATAATAGCATTTGCTTGTATTGATAGCTGTTGGTTTTGTGGAGGATTCTTTATTTCATGAAAACAACACTGGCCATTGTCCTGAGGAGAACCTCTAAAATGCAACTTCAAAACATCTTAACGGTTTGTTAAAATGGCACTTGGAGAAAGGAAAATTGGAGACAGCCTTCCTACACTAGGCTCTCTTCTCACTCTGGTAATAAAAATTTAAAGTTCATGTTTCCATCCTATCTAGCAATAATAGTAGGTTAGTGACATTATATGCCAGTTTTCAGTTTTTTCCTATTTCTTATATTTACTCTGTGGTTCAATATTGATTTCCCTTTGAATGGTTTTTATTGGTAAGGTTCAAACATGTGTTCTTATTTTAACTCCTTGCTCTTGTTTTCATATTTGGTCTCGAATGGCATGGTCCTTATTTCATTCCTGAATATTTAACTATATCCTCTGAGAATAAATTGATATTTGCCCTTCTCGCAGTCCCACTGAAGTGCTCTGGGTCAATGACTTACTAAAAATATTCCATTCTTTTTTGAACCATTTTGAATGGTCATTTTTAAAGGAAACATATTCCTTTAATCTGGAACTACTGAATCACAGACAAATGTTTCTCCATTTTTAGTCATTTTGAGAACCAAAGCTAGGGAGCAAATAAGTCAAACTCTTTATTATCTGAGGTCTTTTTGGATTTGTGAAAACTAAACAATAAAGAGAAATACTTAAATGATGATTCTTTCCATTTGCCTTCTCAGTTTTAAATTTGGCTATTTGCCTTTTCAAACCTGTTACAGTATCTTCACACTGATGAAACAAAACATGTACTTAAATCTAAACACTATTGGAATATTTTCAAGTCATCATTTTGGGATAATGGCTACCACTTACAGAGAGAAGATTTGGAACTGAAACGAGATGTCAATTAACCTGCCTTCCTTGGAATGTGTTGGATATCCCACATCTGATGGGCTCAGCACATTCCCATAATGTCTTTTTCTTTTTGTGCCACTGGCTTGCCAGTGGTTAGTACCCATATCAGTAGAAAGGTTAAAATACATACTATTTTTGGATTCTCTGAAAATAAACAACCTGCAAAAGTGTAATCTAAAAGCAAAGTGTTTTTCTCAAAGAAAAAATTACTGCATAAGCATTTCCCTCAGGTACCACTGTGACGTGTGAACAACTAATGGAAGAGGTGGCCTTGTCAGGATGCCAAGAATGCAAGCACTTCAAGGGAAATTTTAGTGGCGGAAACAGAGATGTTAACTGGCAGATGAGCCATTGGAACATTTCCCAGGTAAAAAGCATTCTGTTTAGAGAAAAGTATTTTTTGCAAGAAATATTTCCTGAATTTAGACAAGAAACTTTTCCAAGAACTCTGACTCACAAGGAATACAATACCAACATCATTTGAAGATATTCTTAACAATGGGGCAGTGAGAATCAAATATAAGCATATGATTCTTCAAATACCAGGAAAATTCTGACCAGTTTACAGACTCTCATAAATAAGAGCATAAGAAAAATACATTTAAGTTCTTTGTGTATGATCATGGGATGAGTGCAGTGGAATATGTGGCAATACCATAACTTTAGATTCAGAAAGCCACAGTTTCATAATCTATGAAACAAGGGATAACAATCCCTATCTCAAGTCTGAGGATTAAACATGATATGCTGGAACTGGGATGAAATATTTCAAGGTGGCTGAAATTGCTTTTCATTTCATTGTAGAAAGCACCCATGAATAAAGGAGTTTTGGAATGAGAAAACACGAATAGAGTCATATTGACTACTGAGATGTGATATATTGCTTTGCATAAAGAACTGCCAAAAGAATGCTGAGTGGTGGAAGAGAAAATAAGAATTAAGATGGTCAAATTGAATGAGTGGGTTGAAGTGTTAAAGGTGCTGAGAAAGATGAGAACACGAAGCATGATTTGATAAAAGAAGAAAATTTCTTGCAACACTAAGTCATCATTAGTGTATGACTAATTTTGAGTGAAGAAAAGGATGAGCAGTAATGAACAGAGCTAGTTATAGAAGGTGATGGAGGAGGTGGTCTTTTGGATGACCTAACTTTGAGGGAATGCAAAACATAGCTCCCTGGTTGAAGATGTCCATGTGCTTCTTCTTAGGATTCATGTTGATTCCCATTGCCTGTCACATTTCTTAGTCCCTAGAATAAACTAAATACATGTTCTTAAATAAAGAATGAATGAGTGTCTTAGGTTGGATTCCCCCAAAAGCAGACGCTAAAATAAGGATTCAAGAGCAAGTAGTTTATTTGGAAGGTAATACCAGGAAGCCTCATCAGAAGAGTGGAGAAGTGAGACAAAAACGGGGAAAGGAATCCATAAAAGAGTACCTTGATGAGTGGTTCACTGCTGTGGGCCACCAGGGCTCATTTCTCCCGGGGACCTCTAGGAAATCATGTAGAACTTCCATATTTTATTGGGTGAGGGCTGCTGTTGAGGACATCAACTCCCTATTACCTCTTCCTGAGCATGTTCCTATAGCAGAGAAAGTCCTCAAGCAGAAACCGTGCGGTGTTTGTAGTAGGAAGCTGTGGACTGTATAAGAATAGCAAATGTGACGTGGAAGGAGTGGAAGGATTGCTTGAGCCCAGGAGTTCAAGGCTGCAGTCAGCTATGATCATGTCACTGCACTCCAGCCTTGGCGACAGAGTGAGACCCTGTCTCTAAAAATAATAATAATAATAATAGCAAGTGCTGAGTGTGAGAAGCTGGGAGAGGAGGGCACTGACAGTGTCTGCAACAGTGAATGAATGAGTGAGTGAATCCCAGCTTCCTGCCTCTGGATCTGTGAGTCATTTGGAACTAGAATATGCAACGGTGAAATGCCAATGCCTGACTAAACATAAAGCCATATAAATAAACATTTTACTTATCACTTTAGTTGACATCTAGTAGAAATCATATGTTATAGGAAAAGGACCCTGTTAGGGGAAAAGTCATTGATAAAGTGTATGTAGAAAGGGTTATAAAGTGTCTTCAAACATAAATTTGTGACCTAGCAATGTTGTCCAAGACAGGCCCTTTTTATGAAGATTCTGATAATAGTTATCTTTTATGTTAAGATAAATATACTTGTATCTTGGAGAGACTGTGAAGCATGTAAACTAACTTCTTTCTTTCCCTTCCTCCCTCCCTTCTTTTCTTCTTTCTTTCTTATCTTTTTTTTCCCCCCTCCGCTTCCAAAAATATTTAATACAATATATTAAATAGTCCCTCTCATCTTCCTGTAAGATTTGTTCTAAGAATTCAGGTGATAGTAATACAAAATAATATTTTCCAATTTAGATAAAATTTCTGTTTGCTCCTTCTGTAATTATGGTACTTATAAAGTTTCTGGAGTTTTGAACATTCAACCTAATTCCATATTAGTCTGACATTAATAGGAGCCTAAGGCAAGTGTGGAAGTCAGAGTTTGACCCAATATACTTACCCAGAGGGATTAATTGTTAAGTATATTTCATTTACCAGATTGTGAATTTTTCGTGTCCACAGTTGCTCTTTTCTACAATTCAAGAGTAGTTATTTTTAAACAGGAATGCATTCTCGTAAGAAGGCCAATTTGTGTAATTTGTCAGATCAGACTTTCAAGTATTAACAGATTGAAACTAAGCATTTTATTTCTGCCTGCTTTTTCTTTGTTTCCATTTGATAATGTAAGATATGAAATATATTCTGTTACCAAGCTCAAACACTTTAAATTTTATTCACTAGCCATTAAAAAAGTGGGATTTAAAAACTACCTGAATCATGAATAATTTTTTGAATATATTTTAATTAGGTATAGCCTCAGGAAAAGCTATTAAAAATATTTTTCTGGAAGTCAGTTGCATAGGTTGGTTCACATTTTATATTTTTTCCCTTTGCTTTTCTTTTATTTTGATGCTTGCAAATAAATACAGTATTTCCTATTTGTCAAAATATCGATAAGATAGAAAATATTTCTCAATGATTCTTCCTTTAACCATTTCATTCACTAAACTCTGAATCAATATGTAATCACTATATTATTTTCTTCAGATGTCTTTCAATTTAAATATTTAAATTCAAATGTTATATACTTAATTCCATTAAATATTTTCATTTAAATATTTAAATTTAAATTTGTCATATTTTGTTAAAATTAAATGGTCATAATTTCTCCACTTAAATCCTAAATTGGTAAAATCTTATTGTTCTCAGTCTTTTTTGTAGGTGGATTATAATGATGATTTCTTATTAGCACATAAACCTTTGTGGTATCAAAGTCAAAAAGAGAGAGTATACACGCTAACAATAGATACCATTTATGGAGTGTGTTTATACAGAATGTCTGAAGAAAGCAACTGTGGCTATGTTCTTAAAGATCAGAACTCAGCCATAATAACATGAAAAAATGTTATTCGATGTATAATAATAATTACTAATACTTCTCCAGGTTTTATTTTGTACTTCCTTAACATATAACTATTTGATCATTACAAATAATATCTGAGTGTTTCAAAATCATTGCCACTTACCCAGAAACTTGTGAGATATAGAAACTGTAGAAAATATTTTGGTAGAGGATATGGTTAGAAACTTTAAAAAAAAAAAATCAATCAATGCTCAGACATTGTCAGTCATTACCCTGTCTCAATATACATTTCTTTCCAAGTGAAATAAATCCCATCATATTAGCACATCTGAATGTATATACACAGTTCAGTAAAACAAAACTGAGCATGCTCATACAGAGATTTTGTTTAGGGAGATATTGCTAATGATAATTACTTTTTTCAAAGCTCAGTAAATTTTAAGGAAACATCAAATAAATTTCTATTCTAAAATGGGAAGTTGTCACATTTACCTGCTTTAGATTATTTTGAAATTAGAGTTCTTGAATGAATGAGAAAAATACAGATAGTATTCAAAACTTTTCCATCCTTTATATTTTACAACTTTCTTTGATAAATAAATGCATGGACTTGATCAAAAATTTAAATTACTCAAAAAATTATACAATGAAAACAACTTTTTTCTCCCTTGACTGCTTGTCCCATAGTTTCAAGATAACTGATGTTAACTTCATATGTATTTCCAGAAATATTCTATACATTCATAATAATATAAGCAAGGTTTCATGATCCATTATGTAGAAACATCTATTGATCTTTACATATCCTTGGAGTAATGTATTAAACTCACAGATTGACAACTTATTTTTAATCACTTAGTAATTCTTAGGCATTATTTGATAACAATAAATTATAATTTGAACTCACTTTTAAAAACAACTATGTAGTATTACATTATGTGGATATAATATATTTAGTGTATTCAGTGCCTCATTGTCAGGCATTTAGGTTGTTTACATGCTTTCAGCAATGAACATTTCCAGCAATCTATATTTTTTTACATGTATCTCTGTACTCAGGTGGATGCATATTTATAGGACAAACTCCTAAATGCAGGGTTACTATTTTTAATTGTTAAAAATATTAATTAATTTGATAGATATTGACCAAGTCGCTCTTTATCAAATAATATTTCAAGTTGGAAAAGTAATTTAAAGTTTACATTCACTCTCTCAAAAACTTAGTGTCCATAGCACTGATTTGTCACTTAGCCTGGGAGACTTTAAATTTATTTATTTTATTTTTCCAAAATAGATTTAAAAGTCTTTGAAGGCTTCCATAATGTCTTCTCATCTTTTGGTATTCCTCACACCAAGGAATAAGGCATGTCTTGGGGAAAGTGCCATTTAAAACTCCTATAACTTGTAACTTGAAATGTTTGACATTGATGCTTCATTATCAAGTATAAATGGATACCTCAGTGTTGCTTTAGTGCCCATTTGCCCCTCATATTAGTAAGTTATTGAAAAACCCTGCATTTGAAAAGAATTGAAAAATGAATAAATAATATAGTCAAATTTTACATGATATCACATGTAAAATAATGTATTTATTTGTATAAATTATTAATTTACACTATTGTATTAACTATTTTTCAAGGTTTTTTTGCATAACTGTGTTTTTAATTTTTTAATTTTGGTTATCTATATCTCTTGGATTAATTTTTCTTTTCCAGGATTTATATACTTGCATTTTTGTATATAGGGTTATATTATTACCCTTCTCTCCAACTTAAAAATTAAGAAATAAAAAGTATAACAAGACAATATCCTGTCAGAGTTATGTTGTAATTTAAGTACAAGTGAAAGGACAGATGGACAAACGACAGGTGCTGTAAAATGGACCTAAAACTCTAAATGCAGCTTTGTTTGTGAAGACAAATAGTTCTCTAATGCAACTAAAATTTAAATATGAAGGCTATGTTATTACAATAAGCTAAAAACTACTTAAAATCATTTTAAGGAAAATCAGATCTCTCCTTGTGTAGATGCAGGCTGCATTCGTAGACTTTGATCAGGCTTAGGGGTTAATATTATTTAGTGATGATTGGGACAGAGTGTCATTTTGTGACACTCCAGGACAAGTAGCCTCAGGGTGCCACAAGATTTCACACTGGCTCAGTAAAGTGAAATAATTCTAAATGACACCTCTGAACTACTCTGGAAAGTTAGCTTTCTAATGAGAACTTAGCTACTGAAGAAGCACTTGGCTAAGTAACAACAGATCTCTCTGCTTTTGCAAAGAGTAATTTATTTTTTTCTACCAGCAAGTAAATCTCAACCGTTTACATTTAGGAAATTATCAATATATGTAAAAATGAGGGTGGAAGGCAGAAAAGCAGTGAGTAAAGTATGGTTAAAAGAATCACTTAGCTGTAATGGCCATGCCAAATGTGGGTAAATTTTTAAAAAATATTTGAATGCTGTACACATAGAATTGAGAAAATTAGTTTTTGATATAGGTGTGTCAGAATTGGCTCTGATACACTGGCAGTTTAAAAGTGTTTCCTGAAGAGAGGGCTGTCAGATTCTGCTCTAAGATTAATACAAAATGACTCAGTCTCAAGTATAGTTTCTATCCTGCTTGCAGAGACCCTATAACATAATGACTGATTAACGCTCAACAAAAGTATCAAGACCACAAATATTGCTCTGAGACTTTCAGAAAGCATTCATTCATTCAATAAATATTTATTCAAGTCCAGGAGATATGATAAGGAACAGGACTAGTAAGATCCCTTCTTTTATCAAAATTACATCCTAGTTGGGAGACATGGATTAATAAAGTAAGCATATATATTCATAATGTAATTTCAGATAGTGTTAAGTTCTAAGAAGAAAATAAAACAAGGTAATGTGATAGAATGTTTCCGGTGTGTGGGTGTTGCAGGAGGGTCAACATTAGTCAGAGAAGTCATCCTCGATAAGGAGATATTTGTCCTAAAACCTGAATGATGAGAAGGAGTCTAACGTGAAGATTTGGCAGGTCATTCTGCATAGAGAAATACACTAGTACAAACTTCTTGAGATGGGAAAGAGGATGGTTATGTTCAAACAGAAGAAAGCACACTGGCATGGTGAAGGCAGAAGGGACAGTTTCACAGAATGTAAAGTCACAGGGATAGAGGAGGCCTGATTACACATGGCCTTGAAATCATGACAGATTGGGCTTTTGTTCTAAGTGCAACAGGAAGTTAATGGAGTATCATAAGCAGAGAAATGAAGTAATATTCACAGTTCAAAATGATCACGTTTTCAAGTGGATAAAAATTAAATCCAAGGTGGGCAAACTTGGAAGAGGGGAAACTGGTTAGAGGTTATTGTGGTAGTGCAGATGATTCACAACGGTGGTAGGATTAGGGTGATAGCACTGGAGACGGTACAAAGTGAGTAGATTCAGAATACATTTTGGGAGCAGGGTCTATTTGCTGAGGATTTGGATATAGGGAATAAGGGAAAGAGAGGAATCAAGAATTACTCCTAGGATTTTGCCTTTGAGCAGATGGTCAGATGGAAGCATGTTTACTGAGAGAAGATTGTGGGAGATCAATTTATAGGGGAGGAAATTAGAAATTCTATTCTGGGTATGTTAAGATGCCTATTGACGTCTAATTGGATCTTGACTACAAGGCTATCTGTAGTCTCAGCAAACTGAGTTCTGTGGGAAATCAGCATTATTCTTTTGTTCTTGCTATCCTGCATATCCTAGATTGAGGGAAAAATAGAAAAAATATTCACTTATTCATTTGTGCAACAAATATTTATTAGACACCAATGCTATAAACATTTATACTAGGCACTGTTTTAGCAAATGTGGACAGGATAATAAACAAGTTCTATTTTGCATTAAACTTTTTTCCCCTTTCAGGTTTAGTTTCAAGAGTGTGGGTGAAAAATGGATGACTCATTTCCGTTCTTTACTAGCTAGTCCAAGGTTGGCAGTTTGGTCTCTGTTGCTTCACTCTTCTCTGGTATTCAGTAGAAACATTCAAAAACAGACTTAGTAGCCTGAATATACCATGTCACCTGCCAAAGTCTTTGATTACAAAAACAATGAATACAAATGAATGGTACTATTTAATATGTATTTCCTCCCACTTATTCATCCTATGCTTTTATTCTTCTGTCATTTATTATTTCATAAAGTAGCAGAATAAAACAACTGTCTTTGAGTTTGTGATGATTAATAGAAATTGTTAGATATAGAAGTAATTCTGTTGGTCTGCCAAAAAAACACCAAAATATTTCTGAGTAATTAGTTATTGTAGCCTTCCTGGAATTTCATTAGGGACAAATTGAGGTTTCCGAACCTAAGAACTTACCTAGTGCTTTTCAATACTGACATGATGGCTTTTGATACCACTTGCTTAATGTAGGAACATTTCCTGTTTTTCTTCTATAGAACACCGAACCAAAGAGAGAAGCAGAGATGAAAATAACTTCTCATTTGTGCTTTGAAATATTTCTGGCCCTAATTAAAATTTAGGAAAACCAAATTTGAGACCATAAAATAGAGTCAGCCTGACTGCTCAGCTCCCCTTAACATTCTGCACCCCTTCACCCTTCCTTAAAACTGGTTCCTCCAGTTTGCATCTGAATGATGCTATCAGCAGAGGGAATTGCGCCAAAGTGAGATTATTGTATGCTATAGTCATCGTCTGGTTTCCTGTCTGGTGAAGAAGTATTTCATGGTCATTAATATCACTGGCTTTAGTCAATTAGACTAGGATTTGAGTTCTGGCACGGCCAGGCATTGGCTGGATGACCTAGGGCAAGACACTTATTCTCTCTGTTCCTCAATTGCCTCCTCCATGTTTATGGATGACACTTAAATGAGCTAATCTAGGTGAAGTCCCAAACACAGGGCCTGTCACAGGGTAGGCATTTAGTTCACACACCTAACAACTATTTGAGTGCCTGGCCCTGTTCTAAGTTCTGAGATAAAGCAAGGACAAATTAGACAAAGTTCCTGCCTTCGTAGACCTTATATTTAAACACTCCATAACCTCAATTTCCTTTCTTATTTCCTTTCTTTCCAGGATGGCTCTGGGCAAAATAGTCGTGTAGCAAAAAATGGGTGTTTTTATCATATTTTTCCCTTTGTGTGTGTCGCGGCCAGAGTAGAGAGCTTTGGAGCAGCTGCTGTGTCTGCCTTTACAGTGCCATGTTTGTGTATTGAACAGAGGCTGTAAATGGCTTTCTTCTTCTCTTCCCCTACCTTCCCGTGCTCTCCCACTTTCTTCCCTTTCTCTCCTATTTCTTCCTTGCACAGGTTGTGTTGTTCACATTATACAAAATATATCATGAAGCCAATTTACATACCACGTATTCCACAAGACCACCCCTGCCCTTCCCGGTTGAAAGAAATCTCCTTCCTCTGTACCTCTCTTGTCAGTCTTTCCGGTGTTCTCGACCTACTGGTTATTTCTCCCTCATTTCTCTGCATCCACAAACTTCATTAGGGATAAAGCTCAAGTGGGAAGCTGAGAGCTGAAGCCAGGTCGGGGCCTTTCAGAGGTCCAGCAAGACCTGCCTCTGACTCCCCTCCCTTCCCTTCTGTTCCGTTTCTGTCCCTTTCCTCCTTTCTTCCTTTCTGGATTAAAAATGGTATTTTTTTAAAAGCCTAAACCAGGCGTTAATATTATCACATAAGAAATAATATTTTTAATACAGTAGTAACCTCCTACCCACAGGGGATATGTTCCAAGACCCGCAGTAGTTGCCTAAAACCTTGGACAATACCAAACCCAATATATGCTATGTTTTTTCCATCTGATAACTGAGACTTCTACTAAATGACTAAGGGGCTTATAGCACATACAACGTGGATACCCTGAAATGGGATGATTCTGTGTCCTGGGTGGGACAGAGTAGGCCAGCTTGAGATTTCATCACACTACTCAGAACGATATATAATTTAAAACTTATAAATTATTTCTGAAAATTTCCATTTAATATTTTTGGACTGCAGAACTGAAACTGCAGAAAGCAAACTATGGATAAGGGGACACTACTGTACGTAAATTACAATGCAATATAATTGTGCAATTTCTAAGATTACATGAGGTTTTATTTAAAAAATAATTTGTGATACACTAGAGGCATCTGGTAATGAGCTATTAAAGTTTTATGGTGAACAGGATCTTAAGTGTATACCAGAGACTGAATGTGAAAACTAATATAGAAAGATTATTAGACATTTTTTTGAGGACTTATTGAGTAAGGTCCATGGTGAATGTTTCTTTGGTACCCATGATATGTCTTGTGTGGGCAGTGGTACCAGGTGTAGATAAAGTCAGTCACCAGAACATTAGTTGGATGAAAAGTAAGAGTGATCACAGGAGGACAAGAAGCTACAGGGGTAGAATTCTGGAGAAGGGCTAAGACAATTTTGCGGAGTGGTCCTCCTATTAGTTCAGGGCCCGGCACAGAGCTTGATTGCTCTGGGGTTGCATAGAACCAGGGAGACAGAGGACCAAGAGAACTAGAAAGAAAGCCTCCCCACAGGAAGATTGGATTTTCATAGTGGTGGAGGAAAGGTGTCAATGGAGAATCCTGGAAAGAACAAGAAGAGAAGAGATTTAAGAGCTTAACATCTTTGGTGGACGTGCTTTGGAGCATCTCTGCCTATAAGCCCTTTCCTTGAGACCCTATTCCCTATGTAGCACCGGTCATGGGCAGTCCCAAGTAACTGGTGATCCTTATCATAAAACTGGTCTGCAAAGAGAAGGAAGAGAACAGAAAAATTGTGCATCGAGAAGCAGAAACTAGAAACCACGTGAATCGTGAGGCATAAAATGAGTTGTCCTTCATGATTTCAGTTCCCATGAGTCGTGTCAGTACTTTGCTGTGGTTTCTGTGGATCTATAGCATTATTTGAAGCTCCGTTACTTTATATCCTACAAGTAAGTGGGTCACTATTTTTTGCAATGAAAAGAGTCCTGATTAGGACAATAACCGATGTGTTTTTGAAAGTTGATAGTCTCTGTTGTCCCAGAAACTTAAGGTTTTAGTGATAGATCTAGGGAGAAACTAGATCTGTTTCCTCATCCTAGTTAGTATAGCTGAAGCTAGTTTACCATTGCCAGGAGGGAGGAGTGTTGGGCATTCTTTAGACAGTTGGGTTGGAGGCAAAAGGAGATAATTTTTAATGACGCCTGGATATATATAGATTGATGGATGTATTATTTACGGTAAAAGCTAAGCTGCTAAAACAATGGGATCATTTAAGTACATGGCTTAAATAAGATTAAAGTTCATTTATCTCTCTTGTTACAGTCATAGTAGTAATAGGTGAGTTCTTCCCCTTAGTGTCAGTTGCATCAGTTGTCCTCGTCTACATGGTCACCAGTACCATGATTATGTTCTAACTTGTAGAAATGGGCAAAGGGCATGGGAGTGTCACCAAAGACTGAAGGCCCAAACCTGGATTTGTCACACATTACTTACAGTCATATCCCACTGGCTACAACTCAGTTATTTGACCATACCTAGCTGCAAGGAATGCTGGATAACGTACTCTCTAGCTCTGTGGTCACACATGCAACTAAACAACGTTTGGTGTTCTCTTATTAAAGAAAAAAAAGGGAGCAATTACCTTGTGGTTTCAGGGGACTGTTAAGAGAATTTGTAGAAAGCAGCAGCCTAGCTGGAGCATCGGCTCTGGAAAGATTAACGTGGTTTGTTTTCTCCTCTCCCTCTAGTATTCACGGAGTTTTGGGTTTAATTTATTTATTTATTTGTTTACAATATTATGTCACTCATTTCTTTTTGTTATGTGTGTTATAGGTTGTCTTTGTTGTGAAACACTTTGTATTTATAATTTACTAAAAGGTAATCAAAAATTCAAATTAAATGACCATTAATAGTTTTATTGGATTTCCAAGGGATGTCATAAACTTCCTAAAAAAAAAAAAAAAAAAAGTAGGCCAGTTACTGCTGATCCAGCCCTCTGGATGCACTAGCAAAGAACGCGTGTTTCACTCTGATAAGCCTCTGCGGATCAGAAATTGCTATTTCAAAGCAGAAAGAAATGCCAGCTAGTGTCTGCAGGTGGGGGATAAATGTGGAATATGGGAAACAAACTTTTCTAATTTATTTAATTCTTCAAAAATAGTTCTGCGATAACTCTGCAGGGGGTCACGGTAGGGTAGGCATCTACCAAGCACAAAAAAGGCAATCAGACCAACCAAAGCATAGGAAGGACACAGGAACCCAGAGCTGAAAAAACTGGAGATATTCTTTTATAAATAATGTGTCAAATAATATGTTAATGGTACATAAAAAATGATCTAACTTTAAAGTAGCATAAATCCCATATTTTTCTACATTCATTTATTTTTTTCTAGATTAGAGGAATCAAAATACTTTGCTATGGTCTCTGTCTTCTGGGGCTTACTGCCCACTGTGGGTGTGACAAGGCCAGGGGACCTTCTGTGCCCTCTCATCAGACACAGTGTGCTTTAAATAGGGCTCAGATAAGGGAGGTTCCTTGTGAGAAATCCTATGGCCAAGATTCTTGAGAGAGATAAGAAAGAATGGGGTTGCTGGGGGAAACCAATGGGAGAATTTTAGATACTTTAGATACGTAGTGTCATTTATCCTTTGCAAAAAATCTGAAAATTGGCTTTTTGGAATTTTTCTGGATTCCAAGGTCTATTGCTGCTCTAATATTTAGTACTTTACTACCCCCTTATCCTTGTCTAAGTACATAGTTCTGAACTACTGCTTTGTCCTTAGTTTTAACCTTAGCATTTGGCACAAGTATTTTATTAATAAAAAATGTTTCCTTAGGCCGGGTGCGGTGGCTCACGCCTGTAATCCTATTACTCTGGGAGGCCGAGGCAGGTGGATCACTCGAGGTCAGGAGTTCGAGACCAGCCTGAGCAAAGAGTGAGACTCTGTCTCTACTAAAAATAGAGATGATCTGGCCAACTAAAAATATATACAGAAAAAATTAGCTGGGCATGGTGGCACATGCCTGTAGTCCCAGCTACTCAGGAGGCTGAGGCAGGAGGATTGCTTAAGCCCAGGAGTTTGAGGTTGCTGTGAGCTAGGCTGACGCCACGGCACTCACTCTAGCCAGGGCAACAGAGTGAGACTCTGTCTCAAGAAAAAAAAAAAAAAATGTTTCCTTTGTAGATGCTTCATTATTTCCAGGTTGAACCTCAAGATCACCTGCATCTGCCTTTCACTGGGCCTAACCCCCTCATGTACCGAAACTACATTTTCTGCCCCTGCCTTGCCTTAGGTTTTTCGAGCCTGGCTTTTACTCTTTTTTAAATGAACTGTTGTGTTCTAAGTTTATCTAACAGCACAAGTGGTCATGGTCATATACTCATTGCCATTGTGCAGAACAGACCAGAAAATAGTACAGGAAGTCAGAAGAGAAAGATTATGAGGAATTTAAGGTAAGGAATCCGGGTAGAGGCGAGTTCTGAGCAAGGCCTTAAAGGATGAGGTATGCCCAAGACTGAATGACACCTTTGTGATGCTATGAGGTGAAAGCAGCAGAACATGCTGGTGACCCATGGAAAGCAGCACTGGGTGAGGAGGAAGTGTTTGGCAGAATGTGTTGAGCTGCCCTAGGTCTGAACCCTGGTTCTTGTCTCCGGATACCTGTGTGTATTTCCTGCTTCCAATTTTGGATACCTCCCAGGATGACAGCTTTTGAACTTCCTTGTTGACAAGCTTTCAGGGTCTTGAGAATGATTAGCAGCTTTTACTATGTAGCCCCAAGTCTGTTCTTCAGATCATAGCCTGCACTCATATTTTGCTCATAAAATATTTAGTATTGACCCTGTATTGTTTTGAATTTAATTTTTGTTCAGTCCTAAGTAGGAGTTAGATAGGTTGAAAGGATGGGGTAGAAGATCTTTCAGTAGAGAAGTCAAAGACAATTAAATACAGTAGTCTTTCCTTATCCAAGAGGGATATGTTCCAAGACCCCCAGTGGATGCCCGGAAGTGTGGATAGTACTAAACCCTGTATATACTATGTTTTTTCCTATACATATATACATACCATTATAAAATTTAATTTCTAAATTAGGGACAGTATGATATTAACAACAATAAGTAGTAATAACATAGAACAGTTATAGAATAATTATAACAATATGCCAGCATCACTACTCTTGGACTTTGGGGCCATTATGTTTTAATTTTTTAATTTTTTTAGAGGCAAGATATTGCTCTGCTGCCCAGACTGGAATGCAGTGGCATGATCATAGTTCATTGTAGCCTTGAACTCCTGGTCTCAGTTGATCCTCCTGCCTTAAGCTCCTGAGTAGCTCAGACTGTAGGCCAGTTAATTTTTTTTATTTTTTGTAGAGATAGGGTCTTGCTATGTTGCCCAAGCTGGACTTGAATTCCTGGCCTCAAGTAATGTTCCCACCTCAGCCTCTCAAAGTGTTGCGATTACAGGTGTGAGCCTATATAGCTGACTAGGGGGCATTTTATTAAGTAAAAAAAGGGTTACTCAACACAAGCACTTCAATACCACAACAGTAGATCTGATAACTGAGATGGCTGCTAAGTGACTAACAGGAGGGTAGCATAGACAGCCTGGATATGCCAGACAAAGGATGATTAATGTCCTGGGTGAGACAGAGAGGGATGGTGCAGGATTTCATTGTGCTACTTAGAATAATGCACAATTTAAAACTTATGAATTGTTTATTTATGGAATTTTCCATGTAATATTTTCAGACTGCAGTTGACTGTGGGTAACTGAAACTGCAGACAGCAAAACCACGGATGGGGGCAGGGAACCACTGTACTAAACTTTAAGGGGTTTGAAGTCTTGTTGGATAAAGTAAAACAAACACTGAGGAAACAAAATCTGTAAGTGTCTACTAAGTTCAGACTGACTTAGGAAAAATAAAAATCTATAAATGGATAGAAGACAAAAAAAATGCAAGGTATGAAACGTGAACTGCATTAGAGCATTTGGTTTTACCATGTAATACCCACCTCCCATTTTTTCACATTCTCATTTAATTATTAATTAAATTCTGTCTTTCAGAAAGGTACCGCACTATTTTAGAGCACAATGTCCATGTTTTAGCTGTGGGAAAGCACGACTGTGGCACTCTCTGGAAGATTAATTTTTGCTAATGTTCAACAGATGGACCCTAAAAGCCAGTTGCATATTTATTTTCCATGTTACATTTGCTGGTGGAAGTTATATCTGGAATTAAAAAAATATTTGGCAGATTCATAAGGCTTCTTTTTAAACTAAAATTTGACAATGTCCTTTTAGCATATAATGTCATGCTCACTACGTGTGGAGATGTGTGAATGGAAAATGTGTTTCCGGGGAAAACACTGACACCTGGAAGGCTTCTGTCAACTTCCAACAAAAGCCTGTAAAAAACTGCAGATCAGATGCTATGCAAATGTGTTTCTATTTCGTGTACACCATCAAGTACACTGTATCCTGTTATTTTGATACACATTGAAAATAATTTTATTATCCATCTTAGGATTTTTCTTTCCACATGAATCCTTCTCATAAAAATTTCTCCGAAATTCTTTTAAAATTATTATTTTTTAAAATAGCAGTTTAGCTTTGAGATTTCCTGTTGTCAATCCTTAGTGCACTATATGCCTCACTGATGCTGCTTGCCATTTTCAGCTTTTTTTTTTTTTTAACCTTCTTGCTTCTTCTCTCCTATTTGATGGTGGACTCCCTAGAAGACAGTTTCCATGTTCATTTCAGCCATTTCCTATATAAGATCTTACTTAAAATTGGTGCTCAAAGGAACAAATTATGCTATGACATGATACTTTTTTTATTTTGTACTGTAAGTGCCTTGAGGGAAAAGAGAATTTCTCATTTTTAACCCTCAGCACCTATTACATTCCTGATTCTGCAAAGGAACTCAATAAATGGTTGTCTTATAAATTGCATCCAAATGCTGTATTTTATCTTATATGCCTGTTTGTCTTAGTTCTTTCAAGAAGAGAAAAGTTGTGTTCAGACAAACCACAGGAACCACATGGAATCGTCCCATCGGTTCTCTAATCCCAACCGGTTGCTGTGTAATGTTGCTAACAGAACACAAAGCTCCAGAAAAGATCTGGGACAGGTGCTAAGTTTATATGGAAGCACAGGGATAGATTCTAAAGAGTAATTATGCTTTCCACATTCATGTTTTGGAGACAAAGATGATACAAGCAAATTTGTTAACATTTTCAACTGCAACTATCACAGTAAATTTGAAGCCTCTTCGCCATTGTTATCTAAGGCAGATGGAAGGGAGCTATTTAAAGATAATTATTTTTGTGATATCATGGGACTGTATCAAGTGGGTTGAGGTTGCCAACTGTTACATAGCTGAATCCACAGATGAATAAGAAAATTATACCAGTGAGTTATTACTGATGACCTTTTATAAATTAAGGTTCAAATTGTTAAATAGGTGGGAAAATAGCAGAAAAGTTTGCAAAAAAAGAGAAAAAATTAAAAACTAACAAAAACTTTGATAATATAGAAGAAACTGCTTGAAATACATAAAGCAATATAATTTTTAGTTTTCTGATTTAATCAAAACTCCTGCAAGGATCTTGTCGACTTATTACCTACATCACATACACTTGCCCTGACTTGTGGCCAAGTGATTTTTTTTTTGGGTCTGCATTAGAGGTAGAGCTAATAACCACGTAGCAGAGCTTCTAGTCATCTTTGCTGATGTTAGAAAGATAACACATCTGATCCCATTTTGCATATATCCAGCAGATAATTTTTTAAAAAATGAGGGGAGCCTTCTAGAAAATGAATTACAGAAGCAAGGCCTTTACATAAAAGTAAACTAAGTTTGGCATAAAAGGAAAGGGAATTTTTAGAAACACAGATGCTTGACAAGAAGACAGCATAATAAAGCATCCCAAAATTTCAAAAGGAAATTATTTTACTTAATTTGTTTTGAAATTAGACAAAATTTGTTTCAGAGTTTTGGAGAGTGAGAGGTTGAGCTAATTTTGATTATTTCTTTTCTAATAATCATAGGTCAAGGTTTAGGTCATTTAGATCATTATCCCATGAAGAAATAGATTTAAATTATTTTTTTGTTGTTTTAAAGATTGGGTCTTCCTATATCCCAGAGGCTGGTATTAAACTCTTGGCCTTAAGCAATCCTCCTAAGTAGCTGGGACTACAGGTGGGAGCCACTGTGCCCAGATAATTATATTTTTAAAAATTTTTTAGAGGTGGGGTCTTGCTATGTTACCCAGGCTAGATTTTTTTAAGTTCAGTCTATATTTTGACTAAAGCAATATCTATATTCTTGAACAGTCATATTAATACTAAATGGCAAAGGAGAGTAAATAGTATTTATAAAATGGGTGTGGTGTCATTCTATTAGTGCCGAAATGATGGCATCCTAACATTTTATCAATGAGTAGCTTACCTACTCAGGCAGCTTTGTGTAGGGTAAGGGAAAAGAGAGAGAGAGAAGTAATTTTGGTTCTGTTTCCCATATCAGTGTGATAATTTCCTAATATCTAAATTCTAATCTAGAGTTCTTTTGTAATAAGTTGTCACCTTACTCTTACTTTTTATCTTTTTTTCAGTTCTTATAAAACATTTGACAAAAAAGTAAGTACTATTTTTGTACCTCTGTTGCTTAATAATGTGCACTACTCATTCAGTTAATTCTGTACCTTATGCCAGCTTTCTACTGACTCAGAAGACCAGGAGGCTGATCCCTATCCTTGGAGAGTCTGATTCAGTCAGACATGGGTTTGTCTGTGGAACGCAGTTTTCAATAAGCTTCTCAGGTAATTGTGACAGCCAGCCATGGTTTTAAATCCTAAAGTCTGTCTTTCTCTTTCAATATCTCTATTACTCCTTCTCTGCAGCTCGTGCAGGAAGCACAGTAATCTCTCCTTTGAGATTAATCTCAATAATGACATAATCAATGTATTACCTCTTTCACTTTACATTTGCATTTTAAGATAGACTTCAATGCGTTAAAATAAAATATCAGTTCTCTTTTGAGATCCCACTACTCCTAGAATTATGTAAGAATCCAAGGGGGGTGATTCACAGAGTCCAAAAGGTTCGGTCCACTTCCCAAGGCCAGCTAGGGAGAATAGTGGACAGTCAGATTCGTTTGCCACTGCATGTCCTTACAGCAGGCACACAGTGGCTGGCACAGAGCACACCTGCAGTTGTGCTCTTGGTGGCCAGATCCTTGCCTAGGGCCAACCTCCAGACTTAGACTTTTTGGTTAGAGCTCCCTTTATTTTAAATGTTTGCCAAAACAACAATGGTCCTGAGGGTTAGTTCTAGACTAACCTATTTTTTTTTAGTGGGGGGAGGGGTCAGAATTGGTCCTCTTTGCAAAGTCTACAGATCCTCACAATTAGCCTGTTAGCTCAGACTACCGTTTCCTTATGGTGAGTTGGGATCCTCACTAGCTGGCACAGTTTTCAAACTTTAACTTGCTATTAAAGTCACCTGGAACACTTATTAGTTACATGTTGCTGGGCTCCAACCTCTGAGTTCCTTATTCAGTAGATGCTATGGACTGAATTACCAGCCCCCCAATTTCATATGTTGAAGTCCTAACCTCCAGTACCTTGGAATGTGACTGTATTTGAAGATAGGTCCTTTAAAGAGGTAATTAAGGTTAAATGGGGTCATCAGGGTGGGGTCCTAATCCAACATAACTGATGTCCTTATGAGAAGAGGAGACATCAAGGATGCACATGCACAGAGGAAAGGCCATAGCCAGGAGGCAGCAAGCCATCTGCAAGCCAAGGAGACAGGCCTGAGGAGAAACCAAATTTGCTGACACCTTGATCTTGGACTTCTAGCTTCCGTAACTGTGAGACAATAAATTTCTGTGATTTAAGCCACTCAGTCCGTGGTAATTTGTTATGGCAACCTTAGCAGACTAACATAGTAGGTTGGGGCTGGGCTCAAGACTTTACCTTTCTGACAAGTTCCCAGAAGATGCTGAGGTTGCTGGTCTGAGGACCACACTTTGGGAACTACTGGGCTGGGAAATCTTGGTGAGGCCCACTTTGTTTCACTTGAAAACACTTGAAGATCATGGGTTAGGATTTTGATTATTTCTAGGGATCGTTATACTGAACCTCCCAAAGTCAAAAGGCTCAGTGATGCCAGTGTCCATGACAGTCACCTTACATTTGATAACTAAGAGGCACATTCGAGGATCACTGCTCGTTGTCTCTACATACACAGAGAAGTTCTGGAAGTGAATTTTTCTGTGCTTTTTCTTTAAAGTTGTATCTTACCAGGAGCTACTTTATGTCAAAATACAGGATGACAGAATTAAGATACAAAAAAGACAGAAATAAATCTCAATAATCTGACAGTCAGTACAACTCAGTGTAATTCAACAAACTGAATTGAATTGCTAGCAGATAATAATAGCTGAATCAATGTGTTACCTCTTCCACTTTACATTTGCATTTTAAAGTAGACTCCAATGTGTTAAAATAGAGAAAATTTTATGAGTCATAAGAATTACATAATATCTTTGTTAAAAATAGAGTCCCGAGCCACATTCCTAAAAGTTTTGATTCAGTAGACTAAGTGAACTCAGGAATCCTTTTTGATAAGGGTATCTGGAGATTCTAATGCTGTCTGTCTGAATACTACCACATGAGAAACAGTGACTTGGAGGAATGAATAATGTAGGAATATTACAGATTGGCACCTGGGAAAATGGGGAGAGATTTGAGAAATATAGTAGAATGTGGGTGACGGATGACCTTGTCTTGTCTTGAGAAACTATAATAAACTAACTAATATGAATATATTAACAGTACTTCCCATCCTGAGTCAAGCTGAGCGAACTAAGCTCCTTCTTAAGTTTCCGAATGGTCTCCCTGCTTCCCTGCTTATTTCTGAGGTGGTCAGTTTCTATCCCAAACCCCAGCTCTGCAATGAGAATAAAAGAGAAACTTATTACTTAGAATGCAAAAGAAAAAATGAGAATGAATTGCTGCTTTAGAGCAGTGCAAGGGTGAGTATGGAGTGGTAGGAAGAACACTAGACTAGGAGTCTGGGGAATTCGGAGCCTGGTAGGGGTTGTATCTTGATTCTGCCCCTGGCTATCTATAGGACCGGGGTAACCTTAAGAACTAAGGTTCCTATTTGTATAAAGAGGGCAGTAGAGTTGGTGGTCTTTAAGGCTCCATCCAGTTCCAATGTTTTATAATTTATCCAATATATGTTAATGAAATCCTAAGGAGTGGTGATGGAGAGTACCTAATATTTTTAATCCTTTCCTATATCAGTGATGACAAATGATAATTAGTAATAATAATCATAGTAATTATTGGGATTTCCAAAAGGGCACCCAGTAAATAGTACTCCTCTTCCTTTTCAGAGTTCTAAACCTGTTGAAGAACAAAATAAAAGAGAAAAATAGAGGGATAAGTATCACCTAATTATTAATAGAGGCCGTGTTAGAAGAGCATGGATTACCTCCAAGTCTTAGCTACCAATCATGACAATGCCAAACTAGAACAGGCCTTCCCAAGTAAGATTTAGGGCATGGAAGAGCAGAACATATGTTTGTTCTTTATGATTTCTGTGAATATGATTGCTTCTTGGAGATGAATATGAACAGCTATTCATTCTTTGTAAGTTTATTAATCAGAGAAATCTTTCCCAAGAGGCAGAGTGAGTAGAACATGGAAAGAGGCCAGTACAGCGGTCCCAAGACCAGAGAAAAACCCTTGAGTGGGGAGATCAATTTCATCTCCCAGTTCCCTCACCATGTCATGAAGTTAATGAAGTTTGCAAAGGTGACCCACTTGCTTAGGGTCACACAGCTGGGAGGGGCCAATGCCACCAGAATCAGCACTCTTCACTACTTTGCCAAAGCCTTAGTTGTAGAGATGCAACATCACGGCGTGCGTGTGCAGGTCCTCATACTGAGGGAGGGAAGCTAAATCCAGGTTAAAAGCCTGGACTTCAACGGTGATAATCATCACAGCAGCTATTTTTTGGGGGGTATATGCTCATTTAATTTTAAGGCAAGAAATATTTCCCCTGCTTTTCTGATTCCTGATCCCACCCATTCCATCCTGCTAGGCCTGCAGGTGCTTTAGAATCACTTGGTATATTCCTGCTTTCAAAAAGCTGTAGTGGTCTTTGGTTTCTCACAAATATGAGACTGTTGTATCACTTTATTGAAACTCAGAGTTACTGGGCTGAACAAGCACAGAAACAGATCATTTCTCAGCATTTACACTTCTTTCTAGTTAAAATAAATACTATATTTTTAGAGTTTGGGGAGGGCTATTTTCCTTTAAATCTCACCAAAACTTTTGAATTTTGAAATTAGATGAAAAAAGAAACTTGTGAAAATAAAATTCATATTCGATTCATATTCACACATACACACACAGAAGATGCTAGTAATGACAGATGCCTCTGCTTGCAGTCACAGATTTATCCTAAATCTGGATACAATGAACTCCTTTTATTTCCTTAAATAAGCAGATCTTTGGCCAGATTTGGTGGAATATTTCTCTCTTGAGAGTTAAAAAAATAATTTTAGCTTATATATTATGTGAAATGATAGAAATTGAATTCTTCATCATTTTTGTTTTGTTTATATTATTTCTATATAATATTCTCCAGTATCTAGCACAAGCTTCTTCTTATTTGGTTCTTTCATTAATCCTAGCTTGGTTTTTCAGACAATGTAATGTTTTGATATTTGAATCACTAAATATTTAGAGAATTTCATGTTTCAAGACATTCAGAGATTACTATTAGGTCAATTAGCTTATTGATCATACAGTGGAGAATACGAGGCAATTTTCACTTTATCTCTGACTATATACCTATCATTCTACGATGCCAGACAATTTTTACATGTATTAAAGACCATAAGAATGGGGTGGATGAGGAGAAATTATATTACTATCTAGAAAACATTGGATCTTTAGCACATTCACACATCTTACATATTCTCATTAAGTGAACTTTGGGTACAATTTTCGAGAGAAATGTTGGAAATAATTGACATTATCCTTTCTAATCCATATGCTATGCTAATTTGCTTCCACATTACAGTTTAAAAGGGCAGTATTTTATGTAAGGGTCTTTGCAACTGGATGATTACAATGTCCTTTGTTATACTGTTGTCCCCTGGGAATTGCCACTCCTTCCCTGTTTTTTTCTCTTTTCCAAATCTTTACTCAAAGGTTTAATTTTTAAATATTTCTATATCTTTTTCTCAATAATGACACCATTTTTCACATACCACTTCAGCTCTTACTTTTAACAATTATAGTTTAACTGAATAAAATCTGTTTTCTGTTTAAAGCTACTTGCCTGATTTTTTTTAAATACTGAAATTTTTATTAATAAAAATTTTAATACCCATTCTTCAATCCAAACATGTACTTTTCTAGTTATTAGAAATTAACTGTAAAGAAATTAACATATGAAAATGAATCACTCATTCATTCATTTGACAGATAGTTGTTTAGTACCTATTATGTGCAAGGCATTGTTTTAGCTGCCACAGGATCTACATTGATGTGGTCACTAATCATTAATCAATAGACGGTCAAGGAGCAAGTCTGGTACCATATCCCAATTGGATCCTCAATACTTCCCACACTGCTTTGCACATGGCAGGTACTTGTGAACAACTACTTTCCGAACAAATGAATACCTGATATGCCTTAAATTAAATGTTCCTGTAGTGTTCCTTAAAACATTTCTCTCTCTCTCTCTTTTTTTTTTTGAGACAGAGTCTACCTCTGTTGCCCAGGCTACAGTGCTGTGGCGTCAGCCTAGCTCACAGCAACCTCAAATTCCTGGGCTCAACCATTCCTCCTGCCTCAGCCTCCCAAGTAGCTGGGACTACAGGTGCGTGCCACCATGCCCAGCTAATTTTTTGTTTCTATTTTGAGTTGCTCAGCTAATTTTTTTCTGTTTTTAGTAGAGATAGGGTCTTGCTCTTGTTCACGCTGGTCTTGAACTCCTGACCTCAAGCAATCCTCCTGCCTTGGCCTCCCAGAGTGCTAGGATTACAGGCATGAGCCACTGCACCCCCGGCCCATAAAACATTTTTGATTAAAAAACTTTTTCTTTTATTGTTTGTTATTTGTATTGATTTCCCCATAAAATTTTAAAGAGAAAATATTATCCATAATCATTAACTAGTTTGAATATATTTTTGTTCATAAGCAGAAGATAGTGAAAACAGTGAGTCTATTCTGTGAAAAAATTTATAGCTCCTAAAGTCATTAACAATCTAATGGCAATATTATATGTTGCAAGAGATCATTTCGGGAGACAACTCCAATCCCTCATTAATAATTTACTTTTTTTAACTCATCATTTTCATATAAAAAATGAAGTAATGGAACCAAGGCATAGAGATTTCTTATACATGGTGCTTGGAAAGAATCAGGAGAAAATAACAATGCCAGGGCTTGGATCAGCAGCTAAATTTGAAACTTGAAGTTGATAGAATTTTCCGCACATCTATATGGGAGGAAAGATGTGATAGTGGAGCTTGAGTTCTGTTTATTTGGGTGCTTGCTCACAAGTTCTCCTCTGAGTTAATTTGAATATGTGTACATTGAGGTTGGGGTGGGGACACAGCAAGGGATACAGCTGAAGGCCTTTGCTCTACCTCTGCAATACTGTCCTTACAAGATCAGAGCTAAGACATTTCTCTCTGAGGTTGACAGGCAAGTTTTAGTAAGCTGTATTATGCTCAGTTTCCACAAAGTCTGTTTTGCAAATAGAGGAGATAAGTCAAAATTAATGCTTAATACAATAATAATACAATCCACGTTCCTTACCATGACCCACGAAACCCTACAATGTGCTGTTTCCAGCCGTCTGGCCATATCTTCTATCACTCTTTTGCATATAGTTTTCACGCCATTTCTCAAATTACCAAAGTCTTTATGACCCTTAGGGCCTTTATATTTACTGTTTCTCTGTCTGGAATGCTCTCCTCAAATCTCTCTGTGACTTCCTCCATCTCATCTTCAGAGCCCTGCTCAAGTGTCACCTCTTAGTATGACCATCTCTGACAACTATTTAAAATAGCTTCTCTGCTCCCTGGTCACTCTTTCTTTGGCTTGTTTGACCTCTGATCTGATCCTTGTCCATCCCCTGCTGGGCTGTGTGACAGTGGGGCTGACTCCTGCAGGCTGCATCTCCCAGGCTGGTGCGCCGGCAGGCTTCCTCCTTCATTTGGCTAATAGGTGGAACTGATGCAAGGATGAAAGGGATTCCTCTCCCCCTTCTCTGTCTGGAGTGTTGTCTCCAGCAGTGCCTGTGTTTTTTCTATGGCTCCAGCTTCCTCCTTCAGGTGCACTGTCCTTCCAGCTTCCTCCACATGACCCCAGTCCTTCGAATCCAGTAACTTGACCTCCTTCCTTTTTCCCTCCAGTGCAGAAGTGGTAATGACATTCTGCTCTTGCTAATCTCTGGGAAGTCTCACTGTCCCATTTGACTCTTCAGCCTTTCCACCAATTCATTATCTTTGTTTCAAACACTTAGAGGATTTCCTTGATTGCATACTATTTAATATAATCATATTACTCTGCTTTATTTTCTTTAGAATCCTTATCACTATCTGCAATTATTTTTATTACTGCCTGTACTGTTTGTATTTTTGTTACTGCATTGTACTGTTACTGCTTTACCTTAGTAGAATGTAAGATCCAAGAGGACAAAACACTTTGTCTTATTTATCACTGTATCCCCTGCATCTAGCACAGTACATGGTAGATGGTGGTTGCTCAATAAACATTTTCTGAGTAAATAAGTCTGGATAAATTTTACAGATTTCAAATACGGTGCTAGTAATGACATGCATGCTGTTCTTACTAATCAGTTCTTTACACACTGGACCTCAGGAAAGGCCATTATTTTTGTTTTTCTAATTCAAATGGAAATAGGGGTGTTTTAACCTCTTTTAGAGGAGGGTGAGAAAAAGCATATAAGAAGTTTGATGCTGAGATTCAGAGTTTAAGCTGGATCAAGACTTTCATTAATACAAATCCAAGTGGATTATTCCTATAAAACTGTGGTGTCCCCATTCTTAACAAAATGGTCTTTTATGTATTGGTGTGTATGTACTTTTATTATAATCTTAGTAAGGCACAGATGTTAAATTGATTTGCCAATGCTATGATTTCCTGCAGTTTGGCTGGCATCAACCAAAAACACAGGGAACTTCTTCCTTTGGAGACAAAATTGACATATCATTTTGTGTCCTAAATGATGTCCTAATGAATATCAGACAAATTTTATTCTGTCGGTGGTATCATTTTTGAAAATTTTCCTATTGAAGAAGTATTCAGTTTGCTAAGGACAATGGTGCTTTTAGAGATTTGTACAGGTTTTGTGGAATAATCAAGATCCAAATATATTAAAATTAAAATTTACCATTAGGTAAGTAGCTATATAAAGGCAAATATGGCACATTATGTTTATTTACTAGTTCATTTATGAATCTATTGAACTATTCATCTATATATTCATTAATATATATTTATTTTTGCCCCATTACCCAATCCAAAAAATATTTTTAAGTACTTATTGCAATAAACATGACACGCAGGATAAAGAGAATGAATAGTTGTAAATAATGAATGGTAAGGGAAGTTGGATGTAAATTTAGTATACAAAAAGCATGCCATAAGATTCTTTTCTTAAACAGGATTAATAATTTTTTTTCATTCGACAAATATTTATTTTTTTAAATTTCTATTTCAGTAGATTTAGGTAGTACAAGTGTTTTTTGTCACGTGGATAAATTGTATAAAGCTGCAGTCAGGGCTTTCAGTGTACCTGTCACCAGAATAGTGTACATTCTACCTGATAGGTAGCATTTTATACTCCATCTCTCTCTCAACCTCCCCTCCTTAGTTTCTAATATCCATCATACCACTTTAGGACTATATATACACCCCTAGTTCAGCTCCAACTTATAAGTGAGAACATGTGGTATTAGTTTTTCCATTCCTGAGATACTTCACTTAGGATAATGATCTTCAGTTTTGTCCAAGTTGCAGCAAAAGAGATGATTTCATTCCTCTATATTTAAGGAATTTCTAAGTATTATTCCATGATGTGTATGTGTGTGTGTGTATATACACACGCACACACATATATATGTACACATACACATACCACATTTTCTTTATCCATTCATCAGTTGGTGTGTACTTATGTTGATTCCATATCTTTGCAATTGTGAGTTGTGCTGCAATAAACATTTGAGTGCAACTGTCTTTTTTGTAAAATGATTTCTTTTCCTTTGGGTAGTGAGATTGCTGGATCAAATGGTAAGTCTACTTTTAGTTCTTTAAGGAATCTCCATACTGTTTCCCATAGAGGTTGTACTAGTTTACATTTCCATCAACAGTGCATAAGGGTTCCCTTTTCACTGAATCCGCACCAATTTCTATTGTTTATTGACTTATTAATCACAGCCATTCTGACAGAGGGAAGATGGTATCTCATTGTGGTTTTAATTTGCATTTCCCTGATGATTAGTGATGTTGAACATTTTGTTATATGTTTCTTGGCCATTTGTCTGTCTTCTTTCAAAAAAAATCTGTTCATGGCATTAGCCCACTTTTTGACAGGGTTTATTTATTTATTTTTCTTGCTGATTTGTTTGAGTTTGTTGTAGATTCTGGATATTAGTCCTTTGTTGAATGTACAGTTTGAAAATATTTTCTCCCATTCTGTAGGTTGTCTATTTACTCTGTTGATTATTTCCTTTGCTGTGCAGAAACTTTCTAGTTTGATTAAGTCCCATTTATTTGTTTTTGTTGTTGCTATCTTTGCTGTTGGGGTCTTAGTCATAAATTCCTCCCCCAGGCCAATGTCCAGAAGAGTTTTTCTACATTTTCTTCTAGAATTTTTATGGTTGCAGGTCTTACATTTAAGTCTTTAATCCATCCTGAGTTAATTTTTGTACATGGTGAGAGATAGGGATCCTATTTTATTCTTCTGCATGTGGTTATCCAATTTTCCCAGAACCATTTATTGAATAGAATGTCCTTTCCCCAGTGTATACTTTTGTCCGCTTTGTTGAAATCAGTTGGTTGTAGCTATACGGTTTCATTTATGGGTTCTATATTCTATTCCATTGGTATATGTGTCTGCCTTTATTCCAGTATTATTCTGTTTTGGTTACTATAGCCTTGTAGTCTAATTTGAAGTCAGGTAATGTGATACCTTCAAGATTTGTTTTTTTTTTTTTTTTTGCTTAGGACTGCTTTGGCTATTCAAGTTCTTTGTGGTTTCATATGAAGTTTAGGATTGTTTTTTCTAGATCTTTGAAAATGACACTGGTTGGTATTCTGATGGGAATTGCATTGAATCTACAAAATCACTGTAGGCAGTAAGGACGTTTTAATAGTATTGATTCTTCCAATCCATGAGCATGGAATATTTTTCTGTTTGTTTGTGTCATCTGTGATTTTTTTCATCAGTCTTTTATAGTTCTCCTTGTAGGGATCTTTCACCTTCTTGGTTAAGTATATTCCTAGGTATTTTATTTTCTTTGCAGCTATTAGAAATGGTATTGAGTTCTCTATTTGATTCTCAAATTGACTGTTATTAGGGTATAGTAATGGTACTGATTCATGAACATTAATTTTGAAATCTGAGACTTTACTGAATTTATTTATCAATTTTAACAGTCTTCTGGTGGAGTCTTTAGGATTTTCTACATAGAAGATCATGTCATACACCAAATGGGATAGGTTGACCTCCTTTTTTGTAATTTGGATGCCCTTTATTTCTTTCTATGGCCTGAGTGCTCTGGCTGGGACTTCCAATACTATGTTGAATAGAAGTGGTAACAGTTGGCATCCTTGTCTTGTTCCAGTGCTTAGGGAGAATGCTTTCAACTTTTCCCCATTCAGTATGTTGATGGCTATGGGTTTGTTATATATGGTTTTTATTATTTTGAGGATGTTCCTTCTATGTCTAGTTTGTTCAGGCTATTTATTGTACAGGGGTGCTGGATTTTATTGAATGCTTTTTCTGCATCTATTGAGGTAATCAATATGTGGCTTTTGTTTTTAATTCTTTTACTGTGAATCATATTTACTGATTTGTGTATATTGAATCATCCTTACATCTCTGGGATGCAACTCATTTGATCATGATGAATTATCTTTTTGATGTGCTACTGGATTTGTTTGGTAGTATTTTGTTAAGGATTTTTAAGTCTATGTTCATGAAGGGTATTGGTCTGTAGTTTTCTTTTTTTGTTGTGTCCTTTCCTGTTTTTGTTATCAAGGTGATACTGTCTTTGTAGAATGAGTTCAGGAGGACTCCCTCCTTCTCAATGTTATGGAAAAGTTTTAGTAGCATTAGTGCTAGTTCTTTATAGGTCTGGTTCAATTCAGTTGTGAATTTATATGGTCCTGGGCATTTTTGTTATTGTTGGGAAAATTTTTATCACTGTTTTATTAATCTCACTACTCATTATTGGCCTGCTTAGGATTTCTATTTCTTCCTAAGTTTGGGAGGTTGTGTGTTTCCAAAAATTTATCCATTTCCACTAGATTTTCTAGTTTGTGTACGTAGAAGTTTTCATAGTAGTCTCGAATAATGTTTGCATTTCTGTGGTATCAGTTGTAATGTTTACTTTTTCTTTCTGATTGAACATATTTGAATCCTTTTTATTCTTTTTCTGGTTAACGTAGCTTGTGATCTATCAATTGTGTTCATCTTTTCAAAGAACCAAGTTTTTGTTTTGTTGATCCTTTGTATTGTTTTCTTATTTGTTTTTTTTTTCTATTTTATTTAGTTCTGCTCTGGGCTTTATTATTTCTTTTCTTCTGCTAGTTTTCTGTATGGTTTGTTCTTATGTTTCTAGTTCCTTTAGGTATGAAATTAGATTGTTAATTTGTGATCTTTCTGTCTTTTTGGTGTAGACATTTAAGGTTATGAACTTCCGTCTTAGCATTGGTTTTTCTGTATCCCAGAGATTTTGAGAGCTTGTGTCAGCTTTGTTGTTCATTTAGGTATATTTTTTGATTTCTATCTGTATTTCATCATTGACCCAAGGATCATTCAGCAGCAGGTTGTTTAATTTTGTTGTATTTGTATAGTTTTGAGAATTCCACTTGGAATTGACTTCAATTCCAATGTGGGATGAGAAGATATATGGTATGATTTTGATTTTTCTAAATTTGCTGTGACTTCTTTTG
This sequence comes from Lemur catta, assembly GCF_020740605.2. Classification (NCBI taxonomy): domain Eukaryota; kingdom Metazoa; phylum Chordata; class Mammalia; order Primates; family Lemuridae; genus Lemur; species Lemur catta. Next base: position 57,282,766 of record NC_059139.1, on the reverse strand, counting down.
TGGCCTAACATATTATCTACCTTGGAAAATGTTCCACATGCTGATGCGAAGAATGTATATTCTGTAGTTTTTGGGTAGAATGTTCTGTAAATGTCTCTTACATTCATTTGAGATCATAATGTCATTAGAGTGCCATTTAAATACAGTGTTTCTTTGTTGATTTTCTGCCTTGATGGTCTGTCTAGTTCTGTCAGTGGAGTGTTGAACTTTCCAGCTATTATGATGTTACTGTTTATTTTTTTCCTTAGATTTAGTAGAATTTATTTTATGATTCTGGGAGCTCCTGTGTTAGGTGCATATATAGTTAAGATTTCTATATCTTGTTGAATTGATCCCTTTATCGGTTGATTTAAAGTCTATTTTGTCTAATATGAAACTAACTTGCTTTTCTTTTCCACTTGCATGGAATATTTTTCCACTATCTTGAGAATCTTTGCAGTTATATGGGTTTCTAGCATATATTTGAGGGTTTTTTTTTTCCCCTTTCAGCCAATCTATATCTTTTAAGTTAAGCATTAAGACCATTTACATTCAATGTTAGAACTGATATGTGAGGTACTGTTCTGTTCATCATGTTGATTGTTTTCCTAGTTGTTTTATTTTCTTCCTTGTTTTACTATTTTATAATAGCTGTGAGTTTTTACTTTTGGGTATTTTTATACTGGTGAGTATTGATTGTCCTCTTCCATATATAGAGCACTTTTAAGCATTTCTTGTAGGGCAGGTCTAATGGTGACAAATTCCCTTAGTGTTCGCTTGTCTGGGAAAGACTTTATTTCTTTCATTTATAAAACTTAGTCTTGCAGGATACAAAGTTTTTGGTTGACAGTTATTCTGTTTCAGAAGACTAAAAGTGGGACCAAAATCTCCCTGGATCTTAAATTTTCTGCTAAGAAGTCTGCCATTAGTCTGATAGGTTTTCCTTCATATGTTACTTGATGCTTTCATCTCTCAGCTTATAGGATTTTCTTCTTCACTTTGGCCAGACTGATGACTGTGTGCCTTGGTGATGTCCTATTTGCCATGAATCTTCCAGGTGTTCAATGAACTTATATCTGGATGTCTAAATCTTCCATGATATCAAGGAAGTTTTTCTCAATTATTCCCTCAAATAGATTTTCCCTGCTTTTTGCTTTTGCTTCTTCTCCCTAAGGGATACATAAGATTTTTATATTCGTTCACTTTACAAAGTCCCATATTTTTCAGAGGGACTGTTCATTCTTCTTTATTCTTGTTTCTACATTTTTGACTGACTAGGTTACTTTGAAAGCCTTGCCTTCAAGCTCTGATGTTCTTTCTTCTGCTTGGTCTAGTCTATTGCTAAAACTTTCTCTTGTATTTTGAAATTCCCTAAATGACTCTTCAATTTCTAGAAGTTCTGTTATATTTTTTCTTATGTTATCTATCTCTTTAGTACATTTTTTATTCATTTCCTATTTTTTTTGTGGTTTCTTTGTGTTAGTTTTTTAACTTTCTCATCAATCCCCTTGATTTTATTTGCCATCCATATTCTGAAATCCATATCTGACATTTTAATAATAATTTCCTTTTGGTTGTAGTCTATTCCTACAGAACTATTGTGATCCTTTGAGTGTGTCAAAAACAGCCTTTTTCTTTCTTTTTTTTAAATCCAGAGTTCTTATGTTGGTTCCTTCTCATCTGGAACCTCTTCTCTCATCTCAAAACAGATAGCTTTGTGATACACCAGTTCTCCTCTGGTGGGAAGTAGGTTGCTCATTGAAGTAATGGGGAGATCCCTGGATGGCATCCTTGAGTTCTACTTCAGAAGACTGACCAGGAAGGAGAGGGGAAGATGTACTGTGAGCCTTTAACACTGCTGTTCTCCTGTATCTCCATTTCCCTTTCATTGTCACAGACAGTTGTTGTGTATGATGGGCACATGGCAGGTGTTTGCCTGCGGCTGTGTGAGTGTTCGCTCCACTCGGGTCCATCAGTGGCAATGTATCCAGGTGGTGGTGGCAGTGGCTGCACTACCCAAATGTCAGTGGCAAGCACCTGGGGCTGTGGGCACTTTCTCCTCCTAGGTCCTGCGATTGCTATGGCTGGGCGATGCCACCAAGGCAGTGGCAGTGGGCACCTGGTCCATAGGTGCTTGCTCTGTCTGGGTCCTCCAGCAGTGGTGTGGATGTGTAACACCTGCCCATGGAGCATGTGTGAGTGCCTGGCCTCCCTGTTCCCTTCCCAGCTCAGCAAGGGCAATGGGGAGGTGGCAGCAGTGGATCTGACCCTGGTAGATGCAGTGCTCTGGGGCTGGGACCTCAAAATGGTTCTAACCTCAAGTCCCAGAGTTCAGAGGCCAGGAGGATCCCCCTGTGCCTCTCTCTATAGAAATGCTGCTACACAGTCTTCTGTCAGTTCCTTGTGTCAGTTCAGAGCTCTGCTGTGCTGGAGGGTTTTCCCACAGCTCTGACTGCAGTGCTCCCAAGGGAAGTATGGAGCCCTAGGGTTCTCTCCTCCATCCCTTCACCATGTGTGGGTGCCTTCCTTGGGTACCTCCAATCTTGCCAAGTGGGTGGTCCCACTTCTCTCTCCCTCACTTTAGGAGCTTCTTATCACCTCTTTATTGATTCCCAGTGGTCTCTTTTAGATAATCAATTAGAAGCTGAATATCTACTCTCCACTTTTGATCATGTCCATGTGAGTGGCACATGCTTCTAGTCTGCCATCTTGGCCACTATTTCTATTTTTGAAATGAGAAAACAGATCTTTATATAGGATCAAAAACTTTATGAGTAACCATTATAAAATCAAGTGCCCAAATTCTTACTGTGTTAACCAGAATCTACAAATAGTCCTTCACCTCTCTTTATATTTTTTACTCCCTTTCCCATAAACCATATATTTAAATCTAACCCTATTCCCAAAACATGCCTTCCACTTTCCTCTTTTTTTGTTTTTGCTCACATTTTTCCTTTAGTCAGTGGGGATACATTCTTTTACTCCCATTTTAAATATTGAAGTCCTAGTTATATAAATTTCTCTTCCTCTATAAAATCTTCCCAAGACTCCTCAGGTCAATAAGTGCACTTCATTTATTTTGAGAGTACCAGTAATTGTGTTAAGTTTTAAGAAATGGTGATAAAAAGAAAAAAAATTGTACCTTCTTGGAACTTACAATTAAATTGGGGAAACATATGGAACAAATATTATTATGAAGTGAATATATAATCACATATTATGGCAAGTGTTATTAAGGAAAACAAAGGTATATTGAGACAAAAGCTAACAAGAGTGACCTACTTAGATTTAGGAAGAGAGGAGATTTTCTGGAGAAGTAACATTTTAGTTGAGAGCAGAAGGTTGACCCTCATTTTCTTAAAGTTATTTGCATATTTGGGTATTTCCCTGCTAAATCTAAGTTCCCATAAGCATTTTCAATTTTCTTGCCTCTACAGGATTTGACATGGGCCCTTGCCTATTGGGCTGATCTATAAATGATACATGCATTGAGAGGGATATTCTCACTTAGCAAAAACCTAACTTGACACATTCATTTGGGCTCTGAATAAATGTGCTAATTCCCTTTTGTCTTAAACTGGACACTGAACTGTGTCCTTGACTGAGCAGGAGGCAGTGGGATGGGGGAGAAGCAATGTTTGCCACTAGCCATGACTTCACTACAAAGATGAAACTCAGGAGATATAAACTTTAATTCTGCTCATTTTCATTTTTAATGCCTTAGGGAAGCATCAAGAGGGCATTCCGTATGTGATCTTTGTCTTTATGAAGGACTAGAGGATTCTAGCATCAAATTAGAAATGATAAGTTAAAAATGTCAAAACAAAGAAACTGTTGTAACTAGAATACATTTTTTTTTTCTTTGAGACAGAGTTTATCACTGTTGTCCAGGTGGAATGCAGTGGTTGATCATAGCTTACTGCAGCCTTGAACGCCTGGGCTTAAGTGATCCTCTGGCCTCATCCTCCTGAGCAGGTGGACATGCACCACCATGCTTAGCTAATTTTTTTATTTTTCATTATTTGTAGAGATGGGGTTTCACTATGTTGCCTGGCCTCAAATGATCCTCCCACCTTGGCCTCCCAAAATGCTGGGATTATAGGTGTGAGCCACTATGCCTGGCCTTAAAACATGTTTAATACCTGTATTTTAAAAATGCGAATGTCTGTATTTCAATTTATGTGCATGAGTTTTTAGTTGTATTTCCACTGTGATAAATACACAAACTATGTGTTATTTAGCAATCCTCACCAAAATTGATTTTCCAGTTAGATACCTCTACATGTCCAGCTTTCTTTGGCAGGAGGATAGGGCTGTTTTCAAACTATAATTGGTTAAGTGCTAAAGCATTGCATTTGGAAATGATTAAACAGGAAGATGTGAAGTTATGTGGCTACACTAGTAATCTTTCAATGACTTCTAGGGCATAGTCACTAGTCTGACTGGGAAAACAGGGGTTACCATCCTCCTCATTTCTCTTTGTTTCAACTTAAATTTGAATTTCAGAATAAAACATCGAGTGTTTCTCCTCTGGAACTGATGAAAAAACCAAACAGGTAATCTGGAAGAAACAGTCTGAACCTAGACCTTTATAGCAGGAGACTGACTGTAGTATAGGACATGCAGGTTGGTGAGTCCAACTATAAAAAATTCTAGCCCTCTCCTGCCCAAAGGGAATCAAACTCTCATTCTCCTTCCAAGTAGTATAGGCCTCAAGGCATTTTTGAAAAGTGATAATTATTATCTTTAAGTAATTCAGTATAAGAATACGATAATGTGTTAGAACTGAAGAGAACATAAAAAAATACTACTAAAATAGAGAAAGTTTCAGAATGGCAGCATTTCTGCTACAGTCAGACTGGAAAAAAAAATCTGGCCATTTAAAAACTACTTAGTGGTTTGTTTGGACTGAATAGAAAATTAACATTATTTTCTTTTATTTCTCTTGTCCAAAAAACATAACTGGTTACTGTATTGTTACAACACACTGTGATCGTTCTTCAGACATTTTCCAATTAATGATATTGCTTCCTTAGGTGTGAGCTCTACAATTTAAAAAGCAGTCTGTGTTCAGAGATGTATTTCATACTGTCACTTTATCAGAAGAGCAATCTGCCATTTTTTGACAGCCAGTGACTTGTGGCTGAATCAGTGACACTTTTAAAAAGAACTCATTATCAGTCTAGTGAACAAAATATGCATTATATGATAGTGCAGGATTATAATTTTCAATGTCAGTGATTTTGTCCGCATGGGTATGATGGATTGGGGATTAGCTGAAGCAGTTTCAAATATTTGATATTTCAGGAGATTAGCAAATTTAGACAGGCAAGCATTCCCTCCATTCTTCTTGGCGTGAACCAGCTGTTCCTTTCTTATAAGTCACGCTACTCTGAGGAAAAATTAAAAAAAAATTTAAGCCACGTTTTTATGACTGAGAAGTCATCTTTTGAGGAACAAGGAATTATTAATAAATCGGTGGACATCTTTCATAAACACCATTAACAGACTTCATTTGAGAATTAAGATGAATGAAATATGTACTGCACTATATAGTTTTGATTAATTCTAAAAAGTTCTTCACAGTTCTGTGATGTTGCGGTCAAATTCACATCCTGTGAGAAGTCAGTAAATGGCAAAAAAACAAAAACCAGAATGGGAAGAGGTTAGAAGAACAGCATCCTGCTAGCTGACCTAAGGGCATTTTTAGACAAACAATCATAATCACTGATGGCCTGCGGTAGATTATTTACACATCTCTAATGGTGGTTATTATATGGAGGCCTCAACTTATTTCAGCTATGGAAAAATGAAATTGTGATAGTGTCAGATTGAAACCTCATTTGAGAGAATCCCACATTCCACAGTGACTAATGACTGGAAATTCAGACTGGATGAGGGAAGGGGAAGAAGTGAGAACATAATGAAACATCACTGGCACCAGCATATCTATTATTTTTCAAAATAGCCTTTTGAAACTGATCACTTATATTTAACCCCATTCTGGCATATCTAAGTCCTTGTTATGGGATTTTGCAAGACTGATCTGGCCATATACTATATACAAACCTCTAATATCTCCATCAGAAAGTGTTTTCACCCAGAGTGAGTTGAAAAGATTTTGGAAAAAGAGTGAGAAATTTTATGTTAAGATTTTGTCTTTGTATAGCATATGCAAACATGAAAAAATGAATTAGGTGAATTTATTCTCTCTGTTAGTCATCACCAAAATTCTTTTCCCTAATTTTGGTATATGGAAATGTCAATGGCTTGGTGTTGGGAGACAGTGCCGGTTTATTGTCAGACTTTGGAGTCACAGAGGCTTGTTTTCAAATCTCAACTTTTCCACTTGTTTGGCATCTACTAAAACTTTAGTATGGATGATTATAAATGTTATTGTTCAAGTGAGGAACCTAGGCAGCATTCCCACCCCCTCTGCTTGTTCACTTTTCAAATACGGTTACTTATCAAGTCCTGCCCGTCTGATCCCACAAGTATTTTTTAATCATCACCTTCTTACCAGCTTTACCAATTGCAAGGTCATGGCGTCTGCTACTGCCATAGGCCTTGATCACATTTTACTTGGATTTCTGAGATAACCTGCTTTGTACTCCTTGTCTCCTGCCTTATTTTCTTTTTAAATTTCTTTCTACATACACATTACTGGAAAATATAATCTTTCAAATATACAAATCTAATCATGTCATAACATGTATTAGCACTCTTTATAGCTAACTTCCACCATAAAGTTTAAAGTTATAAAATTGTACACAAGATTCCTCCTTTTTTCTCCTACAAGTCCCTTATGGGTACCCTTTGTGTCAGTCAGGCTAGACCTTTCCCTCTGCTGAAGTCTGCCCTCTTATCCTCTCCCTGCACCCCACTACCCCTACCCAACACATGCAAATAGCACTCTCTTACTTGTCCTGGTCACTCAACTGAAAACAAAGTTCCTCTGTGCACTCTTCCCTTGCCATAATGAATTTGGTTTATCTTCCTTGTGCCTCAATAACACAAACTCACACTTCTTTCCAGGCACCTAAACTCTATTTTAATGTTAGGTTTTGGAAATGACTTTATCGTTGCAGTATAAATTCTCCGAGGAAATGATTGTGCCTTCTTTATTTTTACGTCCCTGGCAGAGTGCCAGGAAACATAATAAACAAGCTATAAAAGTTTGTTGAGGGATGCATGTTTAAAGTTTAAGTGCTACTAATTCTAAAGTCATTTATATTTTGAAAGGGATTAAAGATTTCCGTTAAAGAAAAGTCTCAAATTGTGGAATTTCAGGCTTTGGTCAACTGAGGAATGGAGTGTGTGTGTGCGTTGTGTGTGTGTGTGCTGTCAATGTGTGTATAAAAGGGAGGCAGGAAGAAGGTGGGAGGTAGGAATGTAGGCAATAGGTATATCTCAAAAAATTTTAAATAATATAATGTAGTTGGTTATTCTACCAGTTAAAAATGTGACTAATATAACTAATATGACTATTAGTCATAGTGGCTTAAACACATAAGGACTTATTTTTCTCCTGTAATGAGAAGTGTGGAAGTAGGTAGTTGCTGGATTAGTGGCTTAAAAATGTCATTGCAGATATCTCTGTGCTTCTCTTGGCCTTTTTCTCAAGGCTCCATAATGGCTGCCAGAATTCTAGCCACACTCCAGGTGGGAAGCCTGAGAAAACATGGAAAGGCAGAAAGAAGAAGAATGCCAAAGGAAAATGTAGGTGAAGATTTCCTATGCCACATTAGGGAACTATGTGGGCCAATTGCCAAATATGAGGTGACTATGGTACTTAATTAAATAACTTTGTTTCATTATGCTTCTGCTTATTAAGTTTAAGGATGATGAATTTATTGACCCTTTTGAAAGATCAGTAAATATAAGCAAATAAATTGCATTCCAAATGAAAGCTTATGGTTTAACCTATTGATCCATTTGATTGTGCATAATTTCATCTTTCTACTCAATCCCATCAACAAAACCTTCAACTTGCCAGCATTATTTACCCAAATTTATTAATTAAGTGCTTTGTGCCAGGCACTGTATATATAAATCTTACACATACACACACACACACACACTATATATAAGAGAGCAGAACAAACTTATTGTCTTCTAGAAGCTCATTAAATAGTGGAGGAAACAAAGAATGAACAGATAATTCTTCTAGATGATACATTCTGTGAGCAAGGCAAGCCTTAGGAGTTTTGGACAGGTAGCATCTGGACATATTCCAGACCAGGGAAGGGAATGCAAAAACCAAGAAGGCCTCTAGAAGGAACTGACAGCTCATCTATTTTTGAAAGAAAGAAAAGGAGTTGGGAAAACATGACTGTAGTTCCAAGAAGATTAAAAACCAGATGTTCAAATATAGGAAGGTGTGAATATATGGTCAAGGTAAAAGATTAGTAAGCCCTGGATATATTTTCAAGGGGTACATGTGTAGATGTGTATGAATCACTAAATTCTGAATTATTATTCTTGCAATATAATTTCCGTTTCAAGCTGTTAATTTTTAGAGCAGAGAACCACAAAGCTATAGAAAGATAAGAATGCTGGGTGATCACCTTGGCTCTTATTTGAACACCATAAGGAGCATAGAGAAGTGTGATGAAGTTTGGGTGAAATATGTACTGGAGACATCTGTGGAACATCTGAATGGAAGCAGAGTAGGCAGTGTGATAAACCGTCTTGGAGTTTAAAAGTAAGGTCTGAGATAAAAATATAGATGTTAACTTCCTTCATTCATCTCACAATTATACATTATTATACCATATGTGCTAAATACTGGGAATACAATGAGGAATAAGAAAATATTGTCTACTCTCAATGTGTTTGCATTCTAATGATGGAGACAGAGAAGAAAAGGTTTGAAAGTACCTAGAGGTAGCTTTTATACCTAGGAGGTTATATGACAACAGCAGAGAAAGTATTTAAAGCAAAAAGAGATGACGCATAATAAAATCTGGAGCATATTAATTTTTAAAAGAGAGTAGTGATAGAAAAGAGGGGCTCACAACAGAATCTGAAAAGGAGCATCTGGAGAAATAGAAGGAAAGTCAGAAAAAAAATGGTATCATAGAAGTCAAGAGGGTTGAGAGTTTGATAAAGTGAGCCAAGAGTCTCAAAGGCTAAAGTAAGGTTTAGGAAGTCAGGACTGAAAGGCATCCAATGGAGTGAGGAATTAGTAGGCTACTTAGTGATCTTGACAGGAGGAGATTCAGTGAATTGGGGGGAGACAGAAACATTTCCATAAATGGGAGGTAACAAAGATAATAAATGTCACCTGCTCCTTTCACAAAGCTTGGCTATAGTGGGATGGAGAGCCATAGGGGAATGTGGAATTAAGAAAGTTCTTAAAATAAATATCAGATTTAAAAAGACCTGATAGACAGAAATGTGTCTAAATACAAGAAAGAAAGTGGATAATTTATGGGACAATATCCTCAAGGAATTCAGAGAAAGTGAGATCTAGAGAGAGGGTGTGTGTTAGTTCGTTTTGCATTGCTATGCAGGAAATACCTAAGACTGGGTAAATTATAAAGAAAATAAGTTTATTTGGCTCATGGTTTTGCAGGTTGTTCAAGAGGCATTGTGCCGGCATCTGCTTCTGGTGAGGATTTCAGGGAGCTTCTAATCAAGGCGGAAGGTGAAGGGGGAGCAGGTGTGTCACATGGTGAAGAAGGAGCAAGAGAGGGAGGAGGTGGTGCCTGGCTCTTTTAAACAACCAGCTTTTGTGTAAGCTAATAAAACAAGAACTTGTTATCACAGGAGGGTACCAAGCCATTCATGAGGGATCTGCCCCCCTGACCTAAACACCTCCCACTTGGCCCCACTTCCAACACTGGGGATCAAATTTCAACATGAGATTTGGAGGGGCCACACATCCAAAGCATATCAGGGTAGGAGGAATCAGCCTCATTTGGGTATGTCTTCTACTGGAACCTGAGAGAAGATGGAGTTCCTGGGTTTGGGTACCAGTGGGTCTGGGAGAGAGTAAGGAGCTGAGAGAGTACCTACTTAATGGCCTCTATTTCTCTGTGAAGGAGACCTAAGAGTCTTTGAGGGGTTAGGATTAAAATCTTTAAGAGAATGGTGAAGGTTTTAAATGCTGTCATGGAGTTGGAGAGGGATTTGCTTAGGAGAGCACCAAAGTATTGCCAGATGATCTTGAGATCCTATCGCAACATAGAGACCAAGACACTGTGTTAGTACTAGTCTCTCCTATCAAGAGTTTTTTCTCCAGAACACTGAAGAATTTACATTCAGGAGTGGAGGAAGTCCATAGTTGAATATATCGTTCTAGCACTGAGGGCAGGTTGGTTGGGTGAATAAGGGGGTAAGAGATTTGAGGGTATTGGCAAAGGATGGTTTAAGTCAGAATTTCCCACATTTTTCCTCCTCAGAAACTCACCGTGTCTTCTGTAGCTTTCATACACTGATGTGCTGAGAGAAAGCTCCTCTTAGCCCTCTGAGGGCTGAGCATGGCCGGAGCAGCCAGAACTCTCAGGCTAGTTATTTCCAGTGGCATAAGTAGCCTCAAGCATTTAAAATATTAAAAGAAAATGTTAAAATTAATTGTTAAAAATATTCTTTTCCTATCACAGTATGCAAATTGTTGGGAAACACTGGTTTAAATGATTTACGAGGTCTCTGCAGAGTAGGCATGGCAGTGATGCCTCAAGAAAGCTTAAATTTTGAGGAAGTAGATGTTTTTATAAGGTAGAAATGTTGGAGTGAGGGGAATGACAGAGCTATCAGGAAAAGGTGCTGTGGCCAGCGAGGTGGATAATAGAAATAAAGATTGCTGAGATTCTGCCATTCCAGGATACAACAAATAATCAAATGTGGCTTCAGGTGTGATTATCTGGAGTGGAGAGGAGGAGTGGGACAAGGAATTGAGAGTGGAGTCTGGGTTGGATTGTCCCCAGAGACATTTAAGATCACCTGGGGCAATGACAGACCAGATTGACACCACCTTTCTTTCCTTTTTCCCTTATCCTTCTCTTTTCTCCCACTGTTCTGGTAAGAATTCACTTAGGGATTTTATTTTAAAGATGCACATGGTCTGAAACTGAAAGATTATCTAATACTAAGGCAGCTCTAGTTATCAGAGCTAATCTTTTTGTTTTTCATTTGAACAAGTGGTTCCATGGCTCAAAACAAGTTTGAAGGCCATGTGTCTGAGCAATGAATAAACTAAACATCCTTCAGGAAACTCAACATAAATTCTAGTTCTTTCATTTGAGTTTCAAGCTGTTGTAAATGCGATTATAAAAAAGATTTAAAAAAATTAAATTCTTCCTTTCTGTCTCACAAACTGCAAGAACATAAGTCTTATACATCTGGCTTTTCAGAGCATCTTTGTTGTAGATGATACTGTTGACTCTTAGTGCTACAGATATTCTATATGGTTTTCCTGTGCAAAATAACTCATATAAGGTAATTGGAATTTATCATAAATCATCCTGAAATGATACTCTCTTTCACAGATATCTCAAGACAATTCTAAGTCTGTAGTGTGCTTAATATATGCTTTTTAATGTAGTCAAGGTAGTCTGTGATTCTTTGATTAGTCAAAGTTATGGTTTCTGCTCATGTGACCTCTAGTTTTCACTTCATAACACCAATATAAGAGATGTTTCTATATAAAATATTTTTGTTTCTTTGTTCTATGTTAACTCCAAGGATGCCCGAGTTGAAAATCCAGAACAGTTCTTATACCATTAAGCCATGAGAGAATTTTTTATTTCTCTCTTTTTCTATTTTGTTTTTCTTCGTATTTCTTTCCTTTGCACTCTTTTGTTGCAACTTTAGCTGATCTCATTAAAGCCACTTTGGGGGAAACTGTGGTTTTTACTTACATAGCAAAGGGCTAGGTGTTAGACTATAGCTACTGTTTTTCAAAATTTGAAAGCTATTATCTAAACACACTATTTCAGAAAAATTCAGCATTTTATGAAAGGCTACATTCTGTAGTTCCAGCGGTAGCAATGTGATATAATGTGTTACTAAATTGCTAGTAAAATAGAATTTTAAGATTATATAATTTTTCAGTGTATATGCAAACATGTATAGTTTTACTGCTTGCTGTTCCAACAAATTGCAGTCATTCAAAATGAAATGTAATAGGCTTCTTTAAAGGATTTGTGGACATCATTTTCAAATCGGTATTTGTGACAGATGAGCTGTTTGAATCTAAATGTGAGAGAGGTAACTTGGAAATCTGTTTATACACATTTGGACTGAACTTCTGCAACAGGAGAGAAATAAAATTAACTTATTCAGATTGTGCTCCTGTTTAAGATAAGGGGAAAAAAGTGGTTTCTGCTATTAGATCTAGTGTTAAAGTGCAACCACAAGAGGAAAAATAGTTTCAGAATGCTCTATGAAAGTAGCAAATACGAAATGAAAATCTAAATGTGTGATGAAAAGTGAACTCTCTCTCAAGGGCAGAATTTTCAAAGGAAACTTACTCTAAAATCTCTTTAGATGTTCAATCTATAGTATGAATATTTAATTTTTTTTTTTTGCTCAGCTTTGAAATTGTACCCGTTTAAATATGCTTTGTCCCATTTTGGAAAGGTATATAGGTTTGAGAAGGTGTCTGAGTCATCTCTCAAATTAATGCCAAAGGCAAGAAACTGGGCCTTTGAATTTATCTTACTGGGACAAAATCAGAAGGTTTGGGAAGTTGTAATTTTAGAGAGACAGGGAAATACATAAGCACCAATTAGTTTCTGTATCTTGCTTAGGGACTGTTTGAAAGAGATAATGTAGCTTTTGTTACTATTGCAGAGAACCTAAAATGACTGCTATGTATTTATTTTTAAATGACTTAATTCAGATTCAGAATTAAGATTCTGAATTAATATTGAGACTTAGAAAGATTCTCTCCCCCTCTCATTTAGAGGCATGAATTTTTCAGAACCCTTCCTAATAATCTTGTGATATGCTTAGATTCTTCCCAAAGCTTGAAGAAGGATGGAACAAGAATGTCCAAGGAGGAGGAAAGGTGAGAATTAAAATATCACGTTTCAATCAAGTGAACTAAATTGACATTTTTGTGGAAACTATCCCTTTACTAACCTTTTAAAATAGTCTAGAATTATCTGCTTTATAACTTTGTGCCCCCTGGTTCTTTGTCTTGGAAATATTTAGTGTAGAAAATTAAATGTACATTAATGCCTTTAAATTAACATTGGAGAAATATTCAAAAATTGTTTTTAAATGTGGATTGTTTTCCTTATTTAAGTGACTAAAGTTCCTAAGCCTATAAATTATTAAGCTAGATGTCTGTTTAATCCTTTTCTGAACTAATGGCACCTTAACTAAGAGTATTGCTTCAAACTTATTTTAATAAACTACCTCTTACTTCATTGTTTTTTTTCTAGATTTTACTCACTATATCCAGGGCTTCTCAATAGTTCTTCTTACTTTTGTAGTAAATTATTTTACTCATTAATTTAATCCACCTTATTTAGGTATTTGTTGATTGTGTAAATGTTCAGAAATTTGTTTGCTTATCTTTTCATTCACTAAATCAAAAAAATATTGAACAACTACCCAAAGTCATGTGTATTTCTGGGTGCTTAGGGGTATTCATTGACACTTACCATATGACTCTTTCCTTTGAATGGCTTGCACTCTCCCAGCAGGTATAATAGGTGTTCAGAAATACCTCTAAGACTAGAAAGAAAATTGTGCTTCAGGAGAAGAGGGGATCATTATTTAAGGCAATTCAACTGAAGATGAAATTAGCTGCATACTGGTTTAGTTTTTCTTTTCCATTAACTTCTCCATCTTGCAACCAGGAATCATTTCATAGTGATTATTTCACAACTAGAACCTGCTCAAAAGAGATTTTGTTTATTAAGCTGCTTCTGAATAATCCTGACCCTAGGCACCTTTGTCTATTTCTAGGTATTGACACCCAGATGCCGTCCTGCCACCTTCTTTCAGATGTCAGCTTCCTCTACTGTCTGGTGGAGGAGGGGTGGAAAAAAAAGTTCAGTCTAGCTGTCTGTCTCTGTTCAGTCTTCTTCAGGGACATGCATTATTTTCCAGCTGCTCTTAGCTGTCTTTCCGAGGCTACCATACCAGGCTGGGAAAATCTACAAAATTTGTTTTATTATACATTTGTAACAATTTCAAAAGGGAATTATAAGGTAGAAGGGGAGATATTTTAAAACCTGATAAACAGAACTTTTCCCAGAGTACCAGAGAGAAGGTACCTAAATAATTCACAAAGTGAATTTAATGAACATTTCCCAAGTCCTAGGTGATTCTGCTCTTCCCTGAGGTTCTTGCCCTCTTCCCAGCATTTTTTTCTTCAGTTCACTCTGCGATAATCTCCAATCACCTTTCTCAGGAATTGCCATCCCACTTGCAGGAATGTTCCTGCTCAAGGAAGTGCCTGTCCAACTCCTTCTTCCTACATTCATCCAGTCTGAACTATTCATTTGGAAAAGAGCTTCTAAGGTCCTTAGAATGGTCAGAGACACAGTTGAAATCTAAGCCCATATTGTTGTCTCTGGTTTTCCTATTCTTTGGTCAAAGGAGATGCATTTTCCATGGCTGAATTTTCTTTTGGACAATTGAACTAATGTAAACTACAGACCCTTTTATTAGACTATAACATGCTAAGGATAAACATATGTACCTCTCCCAAAGACAAATATTAATTTTTCAGGAATAGCAAGTCCAAACCCATATTAAAGAAAATGAAGTATTTCTCTAATAAACAAATCCCATTTCCTTCATGGAAAGGAAAGCTTTTACTGAATTCCAAACTACACCAAAACTTAGTGGCTTAAAATAACAACTGTTAATTTGTCTTATGATTCTACGTGTTGGTGATTTGGGCTGGGATTAGCCAGTCATTTGCTGTTGATTGCAGCTTATTGGGTCTCACTCCCATGTCTGCCGCTAGTTGGTAGCTCAGCTGGGTCACAGGTCATTATGGCCTCATTCTCATGTCAAATGGTTGGTTCTGGTTAGCTGGGGTGATAGGACTACCTCAGCTACATGTCTCTTACCCTGCACAACTATTCAAATCATCCAGCAAGCCTATTCTCATTACCCAGCAGACTTATTCATATATTCATGTGGCAGCTGAAGGGTTCCCAGAGCAACCAGAAGGCAAGTCCGAAAGCACAAATTACTTTCAACTCTTTGTGTCACACTTGCTACAATACCACTGAGTAATGCAAGTTACATGACTAACTCAGAGTTAAGTGGTGGAGAAATATGTTCCCCCATTTATTGATGGGAGGATCTACAAAGTTACCTGACAAAAAAAAATCAATAAGACATATTTTTTGGCAGAGTTGAAACTGGTTTTTCCTGCTTAGAACTTACCAGAATAAGAAAAGGACCACATTATGCTTTAATCACTGGCCCCCTCTCTAGCCCAGGAATGTGCCCGAGTTATAGTTAGCTCTTCTCCACAAGTCTTGGTCCAACAATAGGGAAGGAATGAGATTGGGGAAAAGAAGAGTTGCCTAATTTTTCCCATTGCCATTGATATTGAGGGAGCCAAGACAGTAGAAATGTTATGAACAAATAAAATAGTCTGATTTTGTCATGTTTTAAATTGTGGGGGAGGGGGTCACAATTTATGATGACTGTTATCAGTTTGGGAGAGTTGAAGTTACTATTTAGCTATGTAAAACAATCAATTGATTATGGTTTTTTCCTTCACTTTTAAACTTGTTTAAAAATACTTAGACAAGACATAGACTCACATCCATAGACAAACAGATTAATCAGTAACATAGAAAGTTGGCACAGTTTGAAAGATTCTAAAACCTCCTGGGTTAAGAAATTATCTCCTAAAATACTTACTAAAAGGCAAATAAATTTCTGGAGAGTGAGGATTAGAGAAGTGAAATATATAGATTAAAAAACCCAAAGATTTGATACAATGGAATCCAGTACAGAAAAATTTCTATGAATTAGAAGGAAAATATAATGATATAGTGGGATGTCCTAAGAAGTCATAGGTTCTGGATACATACAGAGTTTTAAGAAAAGTAATAATTCTAAAAATGTACATTGTTTACTTCATATTTCTGCCTAGGCCTGTGTGTTCTCATGTGGTCAAGTCCTACATTACATTTTCTCCTAATTTGGTATTTCAATTTTACCTTTCAAAAGTATTTTGTGATGATCATAGAGGAATAAATGTTGCCAAATTGCATTCAAACATGTAATGAAATGAAATGCCACATTTTGATCACATTTTTAAAAATTTATAAAATAATAGTATTTACTGCTTTTGATTCTCATATGTTGTGAAAAAAATGAAAAAGTCTAGAAAAATTGATGAGACATACTCTATTGACAGATAGTCTCCTAAAACTTCTCATGGAGAGCCAAGAAAGGATGGCCAGAATCTTCCCTTCATGGTATTTGTATGATATATCCTTTTAGTCTTGTCATTATATTAAAAACTACAGAACATTTATCACATGAGGACATGGTTACAAAATAAACATGTTGAGCTAATGAGGCTTATGCCCAATACTATTGCAGTTTATAATCTACCAGAGTCCACAGAATATGTCCCACAGCTATATAATCAAGTAGATAAGCAACAAGTTGAACAAGTACAAAAAGGAAGTTGGGAAGTTATAAGTGAGTAATGAACTCAGTGCACTTTATGGGATTTTTGGTAAGAAAGCCACATCCTATGTGTATCCTATGTCATATGACCACCTGGGATGGGAGCAAATGACCATATTTCTGAAAGAGGGGAGAGTTTATAGAGGATATGGTATTTCATGAATTTTTTTGCTATGAAAGAAAGGGGAGGATTTGGTTATTTGACAGAAACTCTAGGCTTTTTACCCTTCTGATATGGTTGGTAGTTTAAGAGTAGCCCGTCATTTTGGTCTTGAATTCTTATCTTCATATTGGCATTGAATTAAAAATGGGTGTAAAATTACATAATTGGAAAATATGTAGTTATATAATTGGAACTAATGTCAGGTGCCTTTTCTCTCTTCTGTCTACTTCAACATAAATATATACAGTTTCAGACTTCTTGCTATCCATTTGTGACATTCTAAGTCAAAGAAGTCTCTTTTTAGAGAAAACTGTCCAGACCACCCTGCGACTGAGGCATTTTATGTTCTAGCTTCTAGTTTCCTTGTACATCTGTAGGCAGCTCTTGCTTTTATCTTCTCAGCTAAATTAGTTCCTGCATGTTAAAAAAAGGGGAAGTGGTGAGCCGCCCCCACGGAAGACTTTATTTGGTTTTTAAAAGCGGGTTTGTTACGATCCTGTTGTGGTTATTATAGGAGACAACTTTAGCACTTCGAGCTGTGTGTTTTCCAGAGGAAGTGTTTAGAGAAGAATTTTGCAAAATGTTGAAGGTTAACATTTCAGCCCTGCAAGTTGTTCAGGATATGTTCTGTGATTAAGTTTGAGAGAATTCTTGAGGAATGTGAATGACAGGAATTAATAAGCAAACGTAACACAGTGCTCACATTTCCAGACTTTCTCATTCCTACAACTTATTGCCCAATATATACTGAACATCCCTTGCATTTCATTTCTTATTCAACAGAATTCTTTGTTGGAAACAACTCAAAAGACTTTCCCAACTGTTAGTGGGTGGTAATTTTACATGCAAACAATAGGGCAGTGTTATAACAGTGAAAGAAAGCACTGATAAATGTCTTGATCTTTCTTAAATTATGGATCTATGTGGCTTGTATTTCCACATATGCAAAATTCCTTGGCACAATTCAGTATTACTGCTTGTGTAGGACATATATGGCTGTAATAATCTATTTTTTGGTGCTATGATGTTATAACTTGAAATTCCATACATGTTATAAAAAAATCTAAATAGGTAAATTGGTGTTTTGACAATGAAGGAGATACTAATTAATATAATACAAAGTTTCATAGTTTTTAGGTGCATTTTTAAACCATTACTTTTAATTTTAAATTAACCTTTTTGTGTTTTACTAAGAAATCAGTTGTTTTGATATCATGTAGAGAAATCATATGTAAAGCAATATTACTGTTCTAGTTCCTGGAATAGGGCAGGTGCTCAATTAAAGTTGTGGGATAGCCACACAACTCATAGTTTGAAGGAAATGTTAAATACCTATGAGGCCTAAAAATATCTTTCCAAGGAAATGAAAGAGGAAATTGAACTTGAAAATACCAGTGACTGACAATCCTTTCTCAAAGGTCATCAAAGGGCTTATTACCACACATAGCATCTACATTTCAGAAATATTATTAATTGGGTATTTGCCAATAGTCCTTATTTAATCAAGGAGGAAAAAATTCTCCTTATAGTAATTATATTGCACCAAATAAGCTCTTACTATGGGCCAGTCAATATGCTAAGTGATTTACAAGTAGTATTTTAATCAATCCTAACAACCATCAGATGAGGTAGATAATACTAATATCACCTCCATTTCACAGGTGAAACAATTAAAACCTAGGGCAAGTAAATAATTTTCTTGTCTTTGAAGTAATGAGTGGAGATGCCAGGATTTGAACTCAGGCACTTTCTGACCAAAACACTGTGATACACCCTACAATATTTAACAAGTTAATTTGTGTGTTATGGTAGAGAGCATATGGTTATTAGCTATTGCCAAGCTGGTGATACTAATTCTGAAGGTCCCCTCTGTACTCTGTAGAACTCATCATCTTTATTAACTAAGCATGTGCTCATTCCCTTTACTTTCTAATGGAATTCCATTTCTGTGCTGGTTTGTACAGTAGCTTAATTTTTGTTTTTATTGCTTTGTTCTCCACCACTTTTCCCTCCCCTTCCTCTTAGAGAACTTTGTAGATTGCAAAGTAGGATTTTTACCTGCTTATAGTTCATTTAAACATTTTCTCGAGTGTAAAACTTTCATAGTAATTCAAACAAGTGGTAATTTTCAAGGAGAACTGTTTATTACATTATTATTTTTAAAAAATAGAACAAAAAGTGCTGACAAGATCTCCATCTCTCTGGAGAATAGGACTAGGACAAGCACATTGTAAGTACAGAATAATGTTTATGTCAGAAAGCAGGAGAGATGGTACTGTCAGGTTGCCTGTCTTTTACTCACAAATCAGTGATTCTAAGTGTGTGTGTTGCAAGTCTCTATTTTAGGCAAGTTTTTCCCAGCGGCCTGTTCTTTTCACTTAGTATGGCTTTTACTTCTGTAGCTTCCCCAGCCACATGGCCCATTCTGATAGCTCAGCAGATTCCTGCTGCGGCTGGCTCCACCTCGGTTCTTCCTTCTCTATCTCTGATCTCTCCATGCATAACTCAAGATTCAGCATCCTGCTTTCTATTTGTGACATTTTAATCCACTGCCCCCACTTCCTTTGTTATTTCTTTATTCTCAATTCTATCGGTGATTTAAAAATATCATGTATCTCATTAGTGCAGTTTTCACATTTAATTTTATTTCTTTTTGTTTCTATAATAGTCTGCATTGCACTTTTGCCAAACTACATTAAATACTCCTCAGAACTAGAATGTTTCTTCCTTTGATGGCAATTAAGGACAGTGTTGAGTGTCAACAGTCATTTCTTTGAATTATAGTAAATATTAAAAATAAAGCATTGCCGCTACCCAAGGCCCCATGTTTCAACCTGCCCATTTCTCCCAGTACTGTTCTAGTAGTATCCCATAGGCTTCCTTATGTATAAAGACTTGTTGGAGTCATATTTGATATGTTCTCTTAATCTTCCATATCCAGTATGTCAGGGACTTGAATTTCTTTCTTTTTCAATATTTCTCAAATTCACCCTTTCTTTCTTTTTCAAGTGTTTTGCTATTGGTCAGATCCTTATGACATACCTGAATTATGGACTTAGCCTTATATGCATAAATTATGTCATCCTTCCCTAAACCTAACCTGCATAATTTCCTGAAACATCCCTTCCATTGTGTCACCCTCATTACAGAAACTATAATGTCCTCTTAACCTACTGATTTCAAGTTTTTTGGACATGCATATAACTCTGAGACTCACCTATACGGATTTTTCATTGCTCTCTAATATATGGAGTCTGGGTTTCCCACATTCATTTCATTCATTGTCTCTTCGCATATAGTATACTTGTCCATCTCTTTTCCTTTGACTGAGTTGTTTCTAGGGATTGAGGATTTCTTGGCTACTATCCTTTGCTTACACTCCAATTAGATCTCCCTATGTCCTTCCTGATACATTATCTAGATACTCGATCCTATATACAGATGCTCTTCACCTCGTGGTGGGGCTATGTCCTAATAAACCATTGTAAGTTGAAAATATTGTAAGTTGAAAATGTATTTAATACACCTAACTTACCAAACATCATAGCTTAGCCTATCCTACCTTAAACATGCCCAGAACATTTGTATTAGCCTACAGTTGGGCAAAATCATCTAACACAGAGCCTCTTTGATAATAAAAAAGAACGGTTTCTACTGAATGCATGTTGCTTTTGCACCATTGTAAAGCTGAAAAATTATAAGTGGAACTATCATGTCAGGGGCTGTCTGTGTGTGTGTGTATATATTATACACAGTAATACATCACTTAGTGACAGGCATATGTTCTGAGAAATGCATCCTTAGACGATTGTGTTGTACGATCATAGTCTATACTTACATAAACCTCGATGGTATAGCCCACTACACACCTAGACTATATGGGCTAGCTGGTTGCTCCTAGGCTAAAAACCTGAACAGGATGTTACTGTACTGAATATTGTAGGCAATTATAACACAATAGTAAGTGTTTGTATATATTAGCATATCTAAACACAGAAAAGATACAGTAAAAATACAGTATAAAAGATAAAATAAGGGTACTTACTGGGAATGTGGCTTGCAGGACTGGAAATTGTTCTGGGTGAGTCAGTGAATGAGTCATGAGTGAATGTGAAGGCCTAGGATATTACTGTACACTACTGTAGACTTTATAAACACTGTACACTTAGGCTACACTAAATTTGCAAAAAACATTTTTCTTTAATAAGTTAACTTTAGATTACTGTAACTTTTTAACTTTATACACATTTAAATTTTTTTAAACTTTTTGGCTTTTTTATAATAACATTTAGCTTAAAACACAAACACATTGTACAGCTGTACAAAATATTTTCTTTCTTTATATCCTTATTCTGTAAGCTTTTGTATATTTTTAAATTAAAATTTTTTTTTTACTTTAAACTTTTTAATTAAAAACCAAGACATAAACACACACATTAGCCTAGGCCTACACAGGGTCAGCACCATTAATATCATTGTCTTCCACCTCCACATCTTGTTCCACTGGAAGGTCTTTAGGGGCAATAACACACATGGAGCTGTCATCTTCTATAATAACAATGCCTTCTTCTGGGATACCTCCTGCAGGACCGGCCTGAGGCTGTTTTACAGTTAACATTTTAAAAATTTTATTTTATATATTTTTTTAGAGTTGGGGTTTTGCTATGTTATCTAGACTGGACTTAAATTCCTGGGCTCAAGGCTTTCTCCTGCCTTAGTCTCCCAAGAGCTGGAACTACAGGCATGTACCACTGTACCCGGCAGATTTTTTTTTTAATAAGTAGAAGGAATACACTCTAAAATAATGATAAACAGTGTAGTATAGTAAATACATAAACTGAACGTTGAGAGTTTCACATCCTTCCATGGTGGCACTTCAGGGAATCACTCTCACTCGCTTAAGGAGGATTGTAGGAGGATTTTAGAGTCTCAGTAAGCCAGAAGTCTGAATTTGGAGGTGATAGTGGTGAGCCCATAGTCAATATTGGGAGCAGATGGATTTTTAATAGTGAAAAAGTAGATTTCCTAGAGAAAGAAGGGAGGGACCACACTTCTATGTACACTGAGTTTAGATGTTTCTTTCTCATCCAAGTCTAGACTCTCTATGAGAGGTTTTCTTTAGAAAGAGTTGGACCTGATGCAGGGTCATTCCATCAGAGGGAATTTTTCAGGTTTCTCCCTTACGATTAGATCTCAGAAAGGTGTGGATATAAGTTCAAGAAGGGGTAATGCCTGTAGCTAGGAGGGGACAGGCTTATGCCATTGGAAGGTAAATAGTCGACCCTCTGAAAACAGCACTCACCACCCAGGGGGCAAGAAACAGACCACCTGTGAGTGACCAGTGAGTCTGGGTGCCTCGATTGAGGTCACTTTCAAATAGTGCTGCTTGTTTATTTTTGCTTTGTCATCGGATCGTTTCCATGTGGTGAAGGACAGTGTTATCCAGTAGGTTTTCTAGTGGAAGCTTGAGCCAAAGAAATTTTTTATGCTATACACAAAGTTAATTTATTATTTCTTAATCATAATTTTTAATGACACAAGAGTTAAATCTGTGGGGGGGGGGAAGGGTCAGTGAAGCACTTGTATTTTTAACTTTTCATCAATTTTAATGTTTTCCACTAGTGTAAAATACACAACCGCTGTTACTCATATTCATGCTGGAATTTTAGAGGTCACAGAGATTGTTACGACAAGGACAGTCATGGACACGTCATTATCTTACATTATACAAATGCTGCCTTACCTCCATTGTAGTAATAGATTGTGAACTGCATAAAAAGTTTGTAGCACATAGTTCAGGGTCTATAAATGATCACCACTACTATTACAGTTGCTGCAGCTGTTGGTGCCACCTTCTAGAATATTGGAAGTTTGATGTTAAGTTAGATTTAATCTTTTGGCAGGGTACTGCTTTCAATTCCCTATTGGCCTGAAAACAACTCTCCTCTAGCTTCATTCATGTGCTCAGTCTAATTTCCTTATTCACCACCAATGCAAGTGTAAATCAAAGCTCTGGAAGTGTGGCCTTCTAAAATATGAATTTATTTTGTAGGAGACAACTTATATTGTATATTTTTTGGCAAAGTAGAGAACATATTCTGATCTTCCATGAATGCTAATGATATCTTTAACTGTTAGATCAAGCATTTCTAGTAAGAAATTTTGCTTTTAGTGAAATAATTCTATTCTATTTTACATGCAATTTTCATCTTTTAAGGTTATTATAGCTTTCTCCCCTTCCAAGGAATAATCAGACTGCAACACTGATATTTTACTTTTTTTTTTTTTTGGCTATTTTAAAACATTCAGGCCAGAAAAAAAGGATGGGAAAAATGTTCACTGTAAGTTTACTTTGAAAACTATAACTATATAACATGTACATTTTTGTTATGATATATATATTTATGTGTATATATATATAGAGAGAGAGAGAAAAAAAGGGATAATATTAAATATCTTACATATACTGCATTACCTCAGACAAATGCACATAATTAAATTTCTGATTGCACAAGGTAGAGACTAGCCTGGTCTGTATAGCATTAAGAGAAAAAAACAACAAAATTTACTCAGAGCCCTCTATAAATATATTTGAACAATCACAATTATTATAATTATCGTTATATGAGCCATTGTCACTACACACTAAAAATAATACACTCAAACAGTTTGGTCCCTAATTAAGTATGTCTCTAAGGCAATGTCCTATTATTGTATATTTTACTACATTATCTAAAATTCAAAATAAACACTTTTGAAATAATGATCTCTGTTTTAATAATTTGGGAATAAAAGAAAAATATCCAGAAATGGAGGTATTAATAGTTATTCTTAGAATTGTTGAAGGCTGACTTGGTGGCTGAATATAGGTTTTAAGACAACTTGACATTTCCTTTCCCCAGTGGATGATCTGGAAATGCCATTTCCCAAAGTAGCTACTAAATTTCCCAGGGGAGGCTGAAATAAGTTGAAAGTCCTTCCACATATACTGAGGTGCCAGTAGATCCACATGGTACATACCAAATATCTCTACATTTTCACATGTGGAATAAGCAATCTGTAACCCCTATGCTTTTACATATTTAAATTAACTTATATATCTAGATATAAATATAGAATCAGATAATAGAGTGTAAAATTTTGAAGAGTTCAAGCATAATATAACATAAGCTCCTAATTTTTGAAAAAGGTGTTTAAATAGTATGAATTCAATCTAATAAAACTTAGAAGTCATTATTTAGGTTGACTTCTAGTTTAAATTCAGTATTTTTAAATGAAAAAATTATTAAAAAGTAAATTGGGAAGTGGTAACTGAAACATAAAAATATATATATTTTTTCAAAATGATGTTTTACTCTTAGAAAATATTCAATAAATGATAAGTTTAAGTATTCCAAAATAACTTCTCTTTCAAATTGGGTGTTTTAGACATAGTGGTGGCTCATAAATTTCTTAAAATGAAAAAATTAATTAAAAAAACGTTTACATGAAATAAATCAGTAGTCATAGTGCAAGCAGTGGTTAATTTAGTTCTAGAAATAATAAAATATTTATAGCCAGCACTTTGAAGAGGAAATTTTCTTATATATTATTTAATATTCTGGTATTAAATAATATTTAATAATAATTTTTCTAATATTTCTTAGTGTTTAATGGTGTAAATTCTGGAGAAGACTTCCTAGGTTCAAGTCCTACATTTGACAGCTGTGTGACCTTGGGCAAACTATAGACTTGTCTGTGCCTCAGCTTATTCATCTTAAAAATGGGAATAAAAAAGGTCTTACGTCAAATGGTTATTAGGAGGATGAATGAAGTTATATATGTACAATACGTAGAACAACCCCAGTACATAGGGATTTTTATGTAAGGGTTAGCTGTTATTACTGTTGAAGCACACAAGTTGCAAACTAGTTTTCTGTAGGCTGTTAATATCTTTTAAAAACCAGGAGAATATACATGATATATATTTTTAGCTTCTCTTGACAAATAAAAAATATCTGACCACATAATAGCCGGGTTAGTGGCCATAACCCTTCCCCACTCCTGGGCCTCTTTCCCTTGTTCCGTGCAAGTTGACATCCATCCTTGCAGCCCTGGATGGAGGCACAGAACCTTCAAGACCAAGAACCTTTATGGAGCAGGAACTGGGCATTCTTGCTCTCTCTCCTCACTTCTAAAATTAAGCGCTTTTAAAAAATATATAAAAATGTCAAAGTTTAAAGAAAAGCCAGTGAAAACTAAATCAAATTATGTCCACAAGAACTGCAGTGAAATATCTTAAGAATGTCCTTTCCCTTTTTTCCCTTTATTTCATACTTTTGCAGCTCATTGAGTGTAAACTGTCCTCGCCTTTGGCCCCATCCTGTGGTCATTCCTTCATGTGCACCATCTGTGCTCTTCTGTGAGAACAACCAACATTTAGCCCTCAAAATTGCCGGTGAATGAACTAACACAAGATTGTTCCCCAGTGACGTCCATCCTCACCCATCCATCCATTCTGAATGCTCTCTTTGTTTCTTTACCTTAGCCGTGCTTAATTAAATTGACACTTATTTTTTAAGTTCTTTTCCCATAGACTTATGAGCCTGCTAGTCCAACAGAAAAAGAGTACTGTAAAAATAAATCCTTTTCAGGGAAATAAATCCTTTCCATGTTGAAGTATTTCATTTTCACACCATTACAAATGTTGTTTTAGTCCACGATACTCTGAACGTCTAGATTCTATAATGATAAGCACATCACTCATTGATCTGACATCATTTAATTTACCTGAACAAATAAGACAATTTTCAGGCACCTTTCTTGTCATCTGATATAATGGAAGAAATAGTTCAAATATTTGTGGTTACATATGCATTAACACCCTGATGTTAAGGTGATAACAAAATTCTCAAATTTGTCTAACTTTATTCAGTGTGTTTCTTTATTATATATATTATAAGATCTTAACAGACAGCATTTTCCTTTAAATCTGTGACAAAATGTCACTCAGCCTTATAAGGCTGACTCGTTTTAAAACTTACTTTAGAAATGTGTTACAGTGTTATGCATTAAAATTATAGATTTAGAAGATATTCTTTATGGTTTTCTGAATTGCAAGAAATAGATGTGATAATAAAATGTTATGCATTTCATTATATTCTGCTTCATGTTGTCAGTTGATCATTTAATGGTAAACTTGTTTTTTTCCCTTTATATGTGATTTTCAGATTAATTTTGAAGTTGACATTTTTGTATTGCATGGAATATCTTCACTGTTTCAGATTATTATAAATTGTTTCATCCCTTCATCCCCCCTTTAGGAAAAACATTTTTAAATTTATAATTCCTGTCCTGAGATATCTTAGGAAATTTAATTTGTTTTGGCACATAAAAATAGCAACATACTAGAAGTTTAATCAGGAGCATCACTTCCCCACTGAATTTCTAAAAGTATAACTTTTCAAACTCTGAGACAGGGAGGAAAATAGCCAAAGGTATCACGTTTATTGCTTGTCTTCTATTTCTTGAACTAAATTAATATTGATTTTAGTTATTTTAAAATAAATTGATTTTTAAATTTAACCCATTTAATACACAATGCAATCATGTTTCAAACATTAAAAAAAAAAACATGTAAATACATGTAGTCTGCAAAGCCTCACTCCCATCTCCTTTTCCTTGTTTACCTTTCCTTTCTTACACACTGGTAACCACTGTGATGAGCTTATTTTATATTCTGTAAGAGTTTCTTTAGGCAAATACAAGCCCATAAAATTATATATTCTTGTCTTTCCCTACTTTACACAAAACTTTGTCTCCTACCCACTTTGTCCACAACTTGCTTTGTTAAATTATCAGTACATATCCCATATACAATACCATATTATTAACTACAGTCACCATGCTGTGTATTAGATCTCTAGAGTTTATCCATCCCATATAACTGAAACTTTGAATCCTTTGACCAATGTCCCTGCTTTCCCCCACTTTGACTTTTTTAGATTCCACTTATAAGTGAGATCATGTAATATTTTTCTTTGTGTCTGGCTTTTATTACTTAGCATTATGTTCTCCAGATTCATCCTCATTGTTGCAAATGGCAGGCTATCTTTCTTTCTAAGGGCTGAATAATATTCCATTGTGTGTGTATATATATACAAGTATAAATAGCTGCTACAGTTTCTTTATAAATGTGTCTACTGACACACAGATCGTTTCCATATCTTGGCATTGTGAATAATGCTGCAAGGTACAGCATGGTGAATGTGGTTAATAACACTGTACTATATACTTGAAATTTGCTAGGAGAGTAGATCTTAGTGTTCTCACCACACACATTTACACCCAAAACACAACTATATGATGAAATGGATATATTAATCAGGTTGACTGTGGTAATCAGCTCACTATGTATATCAAAATTGAGGTTCTTAGGGGCAATTATTTCAACTTTTCCCTATTCAGTATGATGTTGGCTGTGGGTTTGTCATATATGGCTTTAATTATTTTTAGGAATGTTCCTTTTATGCCTAGTTTGTTGAAGATTTTTATCATAAAGTGGTGCTGGATTTTATGAAATGCTTTTTCTGCATCTATTTAGATGATCATATGATCTTTGTTTTTATTTCTGTTTGTGGTTGTGAATTGCATTTATTGATTTGTGCATAGTGACCTATCCTTATATCTCTGGGATGAAATCCACTTGATCATGGTGCATTATCTTTTTGATGTGCTATTGGATTCAGTTTGCTAGTATTTTGTTGAAGATTTCTGCATCTATGGTCATGAGGGATATTGGTCTGTAGTTTTCTTTTTTTGTTGTATCTTTATAGTATTCACCTTTCTAGATGCTATGAAGAACATTCATGTTTCATGGTAGGAGGACAAAATACCAACATTAACAGGAGTGTGGAAGAAGTTAATTCCAACCCTCCTGGATGACTTTGAGGAGTTCAAGCCTTCAACAGAGGAAGTAACTGCAGATGTGATGACAGAGAACTAGAATTAGAAGTAGAGTATAAAGATGTCACTGAATTGCTGCAATCTCATGATAAAACTTGAACAATGAGGGGTTGCTTCATATGAATGAGCAAAGAAGTTTCTTGAGATTGAAACTATTCCTGAAGAAGATGCTGTGAACATTGTTGAAATGACAACAAGCGATTTCAAATATTACACAAACCTAGTTGATAAAACAGTGGCAGGGTTTGAGAGGATTTACTCCAATTTTGAAAGACAGTTTACTGTAGGTAAAACGCTATCAAACCTCATTGGATGCTACAGAAAAATCTTTCATGAAAGTAAGAGTCAATTGATGTAGCAAATGTCATTGTTGTCTTATTTTAAGAAATCGCCACTGCCACCCAACCTTCAGTAATCACCACACCGATGAGTCAGCAGCCGTCAGCATGCAGACAAGACTGTCTGCCAGCACAAAGATTATGACTCACTGAAGGCTCAGATGACTGTTAGCATTTTTAAGCAATATTTTAAATTAAGGTATTTACATTTTTAGATATAATGTATCATACCATTAATGGACTAAAGTGTAGTGTAAACATACCTTTTATATGCATTGGGAAACCAAAAAAATCGTATGACTCACTTTATTGTGATATTTGGTTTATTGTAGTGGTCTGGAACTGAACTTGCAGTATCTCCCAGCTATGTCTGTGCTTGTTTCCTTTTCATTAATTTAGTTATTATTAAGTGAGTGTATTTTCCTAAACCAGCTATTTTCCGTAGGGTCCATTCCAGTTATGTAGTTGGAGTGATCACCTCATAGAATTTGCCACATAGAATATTTCTCCACAGATTTCTGATGCAGAAGCAGCAAGCTTGCTGCAAATATGGCTTGTTGACGTGATATTTTTTAGAGTTCCTCATCTTCTGCTACTCTAAATCAAACTGCTGTCGAACTTGCTTAACACAGTTCCCAAAACCTTTTTATAAACAAGAATTAACAGATTTTAGATTTCAGAATGGGGCTCGCATTTCTAGAAAGCTGGGGTTTTTATGCTGGTGCCTTTTGGGACCTTATACAACACTGGACACCCTCTACTTTCTGTGATTCTCCTCATTAACTCCCTTATAACTTTTGCACAATCAATTGATTTTGGCAACTCACAGTTATATTCAGGGATCTATATGTTTTCTAGCCTCATTGAAAATATTTTTATTTAATTTTAATTTTTCATTCTTCTTGGTTTTGTAGACCTTTTGGAAAAGTAGAGTTTGGGTTAGGGAGAATTCCTGACTTTAGCAGTCATGTTCTTGCTAGAAGTACTGTTTTTACCTTTTTCATATGATTGCTCTAGCTAATGTAGAAGTGATTGAGATTCTGACCATGAAATGCTACTGTGCACACTCAGCCACTTTGAGCTTTGCACACACCTGAAAAGTCTTTCTGAAAACCTCACCACTGACCTCTTTTTACTTAACTTACTCAGACTTGCCCTTGGAGATCTATATCAAGTATTGTTTCCATAGGTTTTCTATAGGCTTTCCCTCACACTCTCAGTTTTTAAAACTTTCCTCTCTACTTGCATCCCACCCTGTGATGCTACCATATCTCTTATTCCTTAGACCACAATTAATCTGTTTACTTGTCTGTAAATTCTAGAGGGTATTGCACAAGGTTGAAGGACTTGGAAAACTTTTATATGGGGAATGAGGAGATGTGTATGTGTAGTTTGGAGAAGAGAATGCTAACAAGAAAATTCTGTCTTTAAACATTGAACAATGACTAAGGTATCCTTTCACCAATCAAAAATTTCGCAGTACAGTAAAAAAAAACCACATACTTATTACAACATAATGAAATGAGTGCCCTGGTAGAGTCTTCTGGGTTAGAGAAAAGAAAGTGACTATTCTGCTTGGAGAAATGGGTGGGTGATGGGTAATCAAGGAGACATCCCCAAGAGGTAACATCTGAGCTCACTTTAAGGGTGAACATATGCAGAATGCTTCACATCACAACAC
Source organism: Lemur catta (assembly GCF_020740605.2). Lineage (NCBI taxonomy): Eukaryota > Metazoa > Chordata > Mammalia > Primates > Lemuridae > Lemur > Lemur catta. Next base: position 57,253,035 of record NC_059139.1, on the reverse strand, counting down.
AGTTTATCTTTAAAGAAAGATCTGGGTAAAAATTAAGAGCTTATTTCTATTTATGGGCCAGCTGTCATATTTGGATGAGAGTTATCACTTGTTCTACATTGACTACTTCTAAACCGTGGTATAGTGTAGCTTGCAATGGCTGAAATATATAAAATGCTTTTGAAATTGCTGACTTCAAAGTGAATCATTGAACAATATTTTTCTTATTAATAGGTTTGCAACAATTCAGCTGATTCTATTCATGATGCTCTATCCTTAGTGATGGATTACTTTTTTACAAGAAGGTAAGAAATTCTATGGGCTTCAAAAAAAGTGTCAATATTAGATGGCTCAGTAGGTGACTGAAACACTTGTAGTTTACATTGCAACATCTTAAATTTGCAAGTGGATCATTCTGTGAGATAAATGAATTCAAAGTCTATCTTTCTATTCATCATAGATTATCAGAATCCTGTATCACCAGAAGGGCTGAAATATATTCAAAAAATAGTTCGTTTCACAATTTTGGAGGTAGACATAATTTCATTAGTCAAAATGAAAATACAAATGATTTAAACTAGATTTTTATTAGAAAAAGGAATTGAATGTTAAGTTTTATACTTCTAAGAGATGTTTTCATCTAGCCACGCTTTTTGTGTTTTATTTTTATTTTCGTTTTATTTTGTTTATAAGATCCAAAGAAATGATTTCACTGATTTCTTCTGTATCAAACTGTCAGGCCTCACTTATTGTTTTGAAATTTTACTGTATAAAGTACTTAGCTATTCATTTTTTTTAAGACCCTGAAAATCATTGTTTTTAAAACTAGAAAAAGTTGGTTACCCAACAGGATTGTGGATTATGCTTCTCTGAGGATGTTTAAAAATACATTATTTTTATTTAAAATATAAAATAGAAAATATTTTATATTGAAATACATATTATGTAAAATATAAAAAAAAATTTATTTTAGATTGAGAGATGGTCTGCCTGATTCTGGATATGAGTTAGTTGACCATTCATTCATTCAGGAAATATTTTTTGAATGACTATTAATAACAAGACACCAGAAGTCCTCATTGTCTATAAAATGTTGTAAAGCTGTATATAGAAAAGGGGCAAATTCTTTCAGCATTTGTTAAACAAGTTACTGTAGAAGGCAACACAATTTAGAAGAAAGGGTATGTGTTTTAGAGTTAGACATAACTGGGTTTGAATCTAGGCTCTGTTACATATTAGCTGTGTAATTTTTAACAAGTCATTCAATGTCACAGTTTTGAGTATTAAATGAGAAAATATATAGGTTCCTATACAAATGTCTGGTACAAGTAAGCATTCAACAAATAGTCACCATTATAGCTATGCAAATAAGCATGATTAATTTAAATATTAACTTATTTGTTCCTGTTCTAGTAATGGCTGGTTTTAGTACATCTGGTTATTTCCAAGACTATTTAGAAAGCATGATGGAATATTGATCTATAAACAATACAACAGAATAATGATGGCTCGTAAGTATTCATATGTAAACAGTTTGAGTAAATGTTCATAATTGTTTTGCAACTAAAAAAGGCAGTTTTTCTGGGTATGAGCAAAGAAGACTGCTTTTTGACATTCAAGGAAGAAAGCTGTTAATATTATATAGTATTAAATCACATTTAAACTGTAAACTTTAAAATTTTTATATAAATAACAAGTTCTAATAACTATTTCTCATTTATGTAAAAATAAAAGAAATACAAGTAAGTTTCATAGATTCTTTTTACTTTCTTTAGTGTTTTCTATAACTTATAAAACCCATCATTAAATTTGAGGACGATACTTTTTCTGTGTGTTAGAAGTTCATTTCTCCATACTTCTCAGATGCTCAGTTTCTGACATTCTGGACATTATGTTATGCCTTTCACCGTTTGCCTTTGAAAACAACTTATATAGAAGAACATCTGTAAAGGATAATTGTATCTTGGTCACACATGTCCTTTACTCTCCATGTTGATAATAGAGCTATGACAAGGAAGCAATTACTAGATCAATGTTTTCTGGTCCCACAAGAGGCCAGTGGAGAATCAGACTAGGGTTTGAAGTGGTCTAAAAATCTTGGATCACCTGGGTCCTAGTCATTTCAAGGATATGGAATCTTAATGTAAATTAGAAAGATCTAATTATTGAAAACAAACCTGGGTCTACTGTAATATTGACTTGGGCTCATTCCAGGGTCCTTTGGCCTTTGTTTCAGAGAGACCAATTCCCTAAATGTGTATTCCTAAACCTGATGTTATAGTCTTTGTACGGAAGGATTATTGACAATTGTTTGGATTTCTAGAGACCTCTCCTGACAGAAGAATGTCCTGGTCCCTAGGAACCATTCTCTGCGATTTCGATGGATCAATGTGGGGTGTTTCAGCTTTGCACTTTCCACTGTTAACATCTGTTTTTCTTGTATGCGTTAGTTATATAGAAAAGATTTCTAGAGGATGTCAAATGCCCTATTCCTTTCCTGGATATTCTTTAAAGTATACTTTCAAACTTTCCCAGTAATTAAATTCTTCCTTTTCCTTTTCCTGTTTAAAAATTTCATTGTGTTATGCAAAATAGAGGCCTTGATTTTAGGGAAATGGGTCACATTATCATTTACTTCTTGAGTTGTCAAAATAGGAAGTGATTCCACCAAATAAGAAAAGAAACATCCATGAAATTTGTGATCTTTCTGAAAATGTCAGCAAAATTTAGTACTAACTGGGGTTTGAAGGTGGTAGAGAGATGGGAAGATCAGAACACACGAGCCTATTATTTATATGAAGATGCTTGATCTTTGCCTACTAATTTAAAATTATTGATCTATGTAAACTAAGATGAAGATGACTACCTAGGTGTTTTATTAGTTTCATGTTCCACTCAATTAATTTATAGTTGAAATGTATTGAAAACTTCCTAAAAGTAGAACCTGATCATCTTTGTCTTCCACATTTGCTGCCTACTGTGCTACCTACTGTTCTGATGGGTTTTCATGATCATCTAACTTTAGGGTACAGATGTTTTCCCAAATAGTCAAGGTCTCACATTCACTGGTCATGACTGTGTCTCCTTATAATCTTTATCAGCCATTTTAAAGGAATATTAGACATTAAAATTATATGCCAAAACTTTAAACATTTCAGCCTCTGAATAACAATTTTTGTTACATTTGAATGAATGTTGTTTAGAAAAAAATCAACCACATGTTAATCAGAATATGCCTAAAGGGCAATTTGCTTAAATTTAGTTTTCAGAAACAAAAGTGACATGCTGTCAATTTAATAACAAATTGAATTTTAGCCTTAATGATCACATAAACAATTAGTAAGGTCCAAGTGGAGTTCATTTTGATATATGATACATCAACCATATCTTATATTTAAAATAAAATTTCCAGTTAGAAAACTAGCTGAGTCTCCAAACATGCCATCACTTGAAGTTATTCATAATAACAATGATTTGTTTCTGAATTATTTTGCTTTAATTTTTATTATTTTAAACTTTAAATTTTTACTAAAATCTTAAATGAACTTTATCATTTCTAGCAATAAGAGCCAATGTTTGTGAGAACTTACTATTTGCCAAACTGTGCTAATTTAGAATCTATATCGATAATCTCATTTAAACATCACTAAAATCTTGTAAAGCAAGTAATATACCTCTCTTTTACATTTGATTAAAACTGAAATACAGAGAAGTTAAGTAATTTAATGGACAGTGTCTGAGTCTAGGATTCAAACTCAAAACAGTCTCATTTTTAAGTCAGCATTCTTATCCATAATCCTATAATTTTTCAAATGACTATGGTAGTCCACCCTTACCTGTAGGGGATAAGACTCCCAATTATGCCTGAGCCTGCAGATAGCACCAAACTTGATATATATTATACTATGTTTTCTCATCTAATAACTGAGAGGCTTCTAAGTGACTAACAGGCAATTAGTACATACAATGTGAATACACTGGACAAAGGGACGATTCATGTCCCAGGTGAGTTGGAGCAAGACAGCGTGAGATTTCATCATGCTATTCAGCATGACATGAAATTTAAAACTGAAGAATTGCTTATTTTTGGAATTTCGCATTTAATATTTTCAGACCACTGTTGACGATGGGTCAACAAAACTACAGAAAGCAAAACCATGAATAAGGATGGACTACACCAGGGTTCATACTTCTTTTTTTGAACCTAAGTTCATCATGATTTTATTTTACAGAATACATAAACTAAATTGTAGCAAAGATATTAGGGAGATCTGAGTCTCTGAATAAACTAAAAGAATTTTTCCCAATAATTTTTAGAAATGAATTTTTTATCTTTAAAAAATCTTTTTCTTTATTTTTTAAAAAATGACAAATAATAATCCATATTCAGGGGTATATAGTGATGTTTTTTTTTTTAATTTCAGAATGTTACTGGGGCACAAATGCTTTGGTTACATATACTGTCTTTGCACTGCCCAAGTCATAGCTACAGTGTGCCCAACCCCCAGACTGTGAGCACCACCTACGTTAGATGTGAATTTACCCATCTCCTCTTTCCCCCCTCACCTGACTGTCATCCAATGAATGTTACTTCCATATATATGCATAAGTGTTGATCAATTAGTACCAAGTTAATGTTGAGTATATGTGGTGCTTGTTTTTCCATTCTTGTGATATTTTACTTAGAAGAATGGCTCCAACTCCATCCAGGATAATACAAGAGGTATTAGTTCACCATTTTTTTATGGCTGAGTAGTACTCCATGGTAAACATATACTCCATGGTATACATATACCACATTTTATTCATCCACTCAGGTGTTGATGGGCACTTGGGTTGTTTCCACGTCTTTGCAACTGTGAATTGTGCCGCTATAAACATTCGAGTGCAGATGTCTTTTTTATAGAATGTCTTTTTTTCTTTTGGGTAAATACCCAGTAGTGGGATTGTTGGATCAAATGATAGTTCTACTTTTAGTTCTTTGAGGTATCTCTATATTACTTTCCATAGAGGTTGTACTAGTTTGCAGCCTCCACCAACAGTGTACAAATGTTTCTATCTCTCCGCATCTACACCATCATTTGTTGTTTTGGAACTTTTTGATGAAAGCCATTCTCATTGGAGTTAAGTTGATATTTCATTATGGTTTTGATTTGCATTTTCCTGATGATTAGAGATATTGAGCATTTCTTCATATGTTTGTTGGCCATTAGTCTATTTTCTTTTGAAAATTTCTATTCATGTCCTTTCCCCACTTTTTAATGGGGTCTATATAGATTCCAGTTATCAGCCCCTTCATCGAATGTGTAACATGTGAATATTTTCTCACATTCTACAGGTTGTCTCTTTGCTCTGATGATAGTTTCCTTGGCTGTGCAAAAGCTTTTTAATTTGATCAGCTCCCATTTATTTTTTTTTGTTGTTGCTGTGATTGCTTTTGGGGTCTTCTTCATAAATTCTTTGCCTAGACCAATGTCTTTAAGAGTTTTTCCAACATTTTCTTCTAGAATTCTTATGGTTTCATGCCTCAGGTTTAAGTCTGTTATCCATTGTGAGTTGATTTTTGTGAGAGGTGAGAGGTGAGAGGTGTAGATCCTGTTTCAGTCTTCTACATGTGGCTATCTAATTTTTCCAGCACCAATTATTGAATAAAGATCCTTTTCCCCAGTGCATGTTTTTGTCTGCTTTGTCAAAGATCAGATGGCAATATGAGGATGATTTTATATCTGGGTTCTAAGTCTTCTTCAATTGGTCAATTTCTCTGTTCTTCTGCCAGTACTATGCTGTTTTGGTAGCTTTGTAGTTTATTTTGTGGTATGTAATGTGATACCTCCAGCTTTGGTCTTTTTGTTCAGGATTGCTTTGGCTATTTGGAGTCTTTTGTGGTACTAACTATACAAATTTTGGGATTTATTTTTTCCATTTTTTCTGAAGAATGTCATTGGTATTTTGACAGAGGTTGTATTGAATCTGTAGATTTCTTTTGTCAGTATTGTCATTTTAACAATATTAATTTTTCCAATCCATGATCCTGGGATGGTGTCTCCATTTGTTTGTATCCTCTTCAATTTCTTTCATCGGTGTTTTTTAGTTTTCCTTGTAGAGGTCTTTCACCTCCTTAGTTAAATTTATTCCTAGATTTTTTTTTTTGTAGCTATTGTAAATGAGATTGCCTACTTCATTTCTTTTTCAGCTAGTTTGTTGTTATTGTATAGAAAACTACTTATTTTTACATATTAATTTTGTATACTGCAACTTTACTAAATTCATTTATTCTAAGATTTTTTGGTAGAATCTTTAGGCTTTTCTCTATATAAGATCATATTGTCTGCAAACAGGGACAATTTAAATTCCTCCTCTCTAATTTGGATGCCTTTATTTCCTCTTGCCTAATTGTTCTGGCTAGGACTTCCAGTACTATCTTGAATAAGGTTGGAGAGAGTGAGTATCCTAGTCTTTTCCCAGTTTTTAGAAAAAAACTACCAGCATTTCCTGTTCTGTGAATAAGGTTCATATTTTTTTTAAAAAACAAACTCAATTTTAATTTAGAATGCATTATTACTCATGTTAATGAGCATCTGTGTAAAATCATTATTTGGGTTTCAGAATAAAATTTTTGGAAGGTTTGAAGACACTGATAGTTGCTTCTCATTTTAAAAAAATATCTGCTCTGTTCTCCTTTGATGAAATGAAGTGCTACTTTCACTTACCTGCAGGTAACTGACCCAGCAAAGTGACCAAACACTAATTAGTTTTTGGATATACTTGTTTATGTGTTACTTTCTTAGCCAATTCCATAAAATGTAGAAAACAAAAAGAGAACATATGAAATGGCATAATGCCATTCATCAGTACAGACTGATGTACTGGTTTGGAGAAGTGGTGATAATGGTGTCGGAGTAGTATAGCTGAAGATTATGATTCTAAAAACCACTGCTATAAATAATAAGACTCTTAGCAGTTTATCCTATCAGACATATACTTAGTCCACTTTTTAATTTTAACTTAGTTCTTTTTGTAGCTATTTGCAGGGCCTCTGTCCCCTGACATGGTTTGATTTGTTAGTTTTTATAAAGTATCTTGGCTAGTACAGGTCAAAAACCCAAAATAACAGGTAAATAAAGAAAAAATATAGTAATTTTTCACCTTCCTTGAAATAGCCAGTCATATCAGTTTGATATGTATCATTCCAAACATTTGTCTATGGTCTTACAAACATGTATTTAGTATCTTATATAATCAATAACATATGTATATATATGTACATATACATATTTCATTTTTTTGCTTTTTTTTTTTACAAAAATAGGAGTCATAGACGTTTCACAAAAATCATATAAGCAGATGTGACTTATTCTTTTAATATCTGCATGATATTCCATATTGTGGATGTCTCAGCATTCTACTAGTGATATTTATGCTGTCTCTATATTATTGCCACTACAACTAATGTGCACTAGAGCATTTTGAGGTGAATTCTTTTAATTTTTAAGATGCATATGGTACCAAAAATGATTAAGTGTCACAAAATGAAAGCCTTTGTCTGAGGAAAAATTTACAACAAAGGGCTTTTAAAAAGATAATGTTTTCTGTAGGACTGCTCTTTAGGCACTCCTATTTCTAATTTGTTGATGAACATGCTTGTTTAAATTTTATCAAAAGTCCTTCTGAAATTATAAACTCAAGATGCTTATTCCTTATCAACTATTATTTATCAAAGGATAATGTTAGAAAACATTTCCAAGATTTGGTTCCTAAGAAGATTACATTGAACATTGCTTAATGTTTTGTGAATGCATCTATTTGAAATTCATTTCTTATTTTTTATGATTTATTTCACGATTGTTTTTAGATATAGATGTTATGTTAAGGTCACTGCTAGAGGAGAAAGAAAAATCTGAAGAGAATCTGGATTTTCAGGAAGGAAAATATGGAATGCTGAGCAGTTCAGTAGCATTTAACATACAATTTTCAAATTTTAAATAGCTCTTCATATTTTATTTCACTGCATGACATGTGTTCAAGTTGTATGAATGTGGCAGATGCTGAATTTATACTTACTGGAAAATTACCCAGGAGCAATTTAGAATTCAGCAGACTTCATCATATTAGTAACTTTTTATTATTTATATGAATTAGCCAATGATTCTCTTCCTAAGTGTCACACTTTCTCTATGACTGAGGCTCAGCTTATAGCTACTTTTTGTTTTTAATTGTTCATTTAATCAAAATTTAAGGTGATGTTCCTGATCTTTCATGGTTTATTTTAGTGGCTGTAAATAATGCAATTTTATCTTTTCCTTTTAAAAATCATATCAATTCAAGGCACTGAGGCTTAAATTAAATTGAAAGAGACATATTTGGACTGATATAAATGGACTAGACATTTATATGTGCAAATTGGCTAACTATACTTCTAACATTGATTTATTTCTGTATCTGGCCTAGAATGTGGAAACAGATGTAGCAGTAATTATCCCAAATGTCTTTAAAAGTTGGATTATATTGAAATTGCATCTGAAAAACCTGGAGAAGAAAATGCAATTAATTGGCATTGATTGACACAGTCCCCACTTTGAAATAACCAGCCAATATACTTAACAAAAATAAAAAAGGAATTACAGTTTAAATTCCACATTTTTCAAGGATATTCAATTTTATTACTGTAAACTTTAAAAATAAATGTTATTTTAAAAAATGATATACAAGCATAATGAAACATGTCAATTTCACCAGTGGTAACTATAGCAACCAAAATTTGGATATGTACTAAAGTTTTACTCAGAAAAATGTTTGTATGAAATGATATGTCTTAAACTTGACAAGGGGTAGGGTGAGAGTATATAGCATATAGAGCAAACATATTAGCAAAATCACTTTCAATATTAAAAAACTCAGTATACCAATTATAAATTTTAAAAATCTAGTCATTAGAGGCCTATATATGGATTTTTACAAACCTCAAACTTAATCCTCTACACACTTGAAAGCAATAATACTAAACTTATTAGCAATATTTTTAAGCTTCTGCTATGTGCATCTAATTTATTTGAAAAGTGATTTTTCAACATACTTCTGCTGTTTATAATCATCCAACAAACAATTATGAACATTTATTATGTGTTAACTACTATCTGCTGTATGCTTGCAGCACTCAAGCTAGATTTATCTTTTGCTGAGAGGCAGTAAATGAAAAATTTCAATTCAATATTAATTGACGCTTAACAAAATAGTTGTTGATTTCTTGATTTAAAAGGTATGACTTTTCAGCCTTCCTACTAATCAGTTTCTACCCTGTTCAAATCTCAGAATCTCTTTGACCTGCAGTTTCATGATGTAAAAATTTTGGAACACTCTCAGTCGAAATGGCAGGCTGAGCTGATGTTGGAAAACACACTCTTTCTTTACAAATACATGGAATTACAGAAAATCTATTAAAATTTTCTAGCTATGTAAATTACATAGCTAAGTTTCAAAACAAGAAAGTCAAATCTCCAGGAGCTGAAAACCAAATGGGAACAAGCAATGGTAGGTGGGAATTAAAGCTATGTGGCCCATGAGAGTAAATGCTTTAGAGGCTAAGAGTTTAATGGCAACACTACAGGCGTGAAGTTTGTAGACCATGTACCAGAGGGACTAGTCCACACCTTTTTGCACAAAACTAGGAGCTACAAACATACAGTCCCATTGGAAACATTTTTCCTTCTTATCTTAGGATAGGGTGTAGATTATGGTTAGTCATCCTGGATCAATTATGGAAGCACTATCAAGAAGCCTTAGACTTTTAGAACCTCTGAGCCAAAAAACTAAGTGAAACCTGCTCTGTAACTATTAATGCTGTATTTCTCAATAGAGGTAACAATAAAATTGTACCCAAGAAAATGTAGTATCTTTACAAAAGAAAATTACATTGCCACAGGGACTTGCTTTTCTATTCATGAATGGGAAACTACTATGGGACTTGTACTTTTCAAAAAAAAAACTAGAACACAAAGAATATATGAAAAACTATTTTTAGATATTAGTAAACAGGTATCATAGGACTATGATTCCTAATAAAAGGGAAACATATAAGCTGAACTCCATGTTTACCCATAGCTTTCTGCCTGGAGGTAATTTCTATGCTGCAAAGAAGAGAGGATAAATGCAAACAAAGTCCTGTGGTCTCAATGGGCTGAACAGACCAAGACCAAAGATCAAGCCAAGGTGGCTAGCATTTAGTAGACAGATTGTCAGAGAGGAGGTTGGTATGCATGGAAAATGCTTCAGAAATTTGTATAGGGGTTGAACACAAATCTGTGCATGTAAAGGCGGAACTCTACTAAGCCAGGTAAAGAAAAACTACCAGGGAAAGAAAAATCAATGTAGAACTGTAAGCTGAACAATTCCCAGAACTTACACAGGCCAAGGAATTACAGGGAGTCCCTGGATTATGGACAACCTGACCTACAGCATTTCATACATATGATTGAGGTCCCAAGGATCCCCATGAGGATAATTTATAGTTAAATAATTAAATTATTAAGTCAAGAACTGATTTCTTCCATGCATAAAAACAAGCCTGTGTGGTGTAAGTGGTTCATTGGCTCAGCATCTTTACATTAGCAGCTAGTCTTACTGTTTATACAGTCACTTATGAACAGTATCACTTTGATCTTACCTTTTTAATTGGATTATGTGAATCTGTGTTTACCTTTATGGCCATGATGTTGAAGCAAAAGTCCACTGCAAGTCCAGGTGAGCCTGCAGCAGAGAGAAAGGTGATTACAATGGAAATGAAAGTAGAAATAATTAAGCATTTGGAGAAATGCCAGATGCCATCATTCATTGGGAAAGCATCAGGCTTTAGTTGCTTGACTATCAGAACAATTATAAAGAATAAAGTGAGACTAATGGAACATGTGAAAGGCAATGCTCCAATGAAAGCATCAGTTATTACTAAGCAGCATAGTAGATTAATTATTGAAATGGAAAGTTTATTATTGATTTGGTTAGAAAATCAAAATAAGTTAACATTCCTATTAGCGTAGTATTGATGCAACATTAGGTGAGTGTTAACCTTTAATATTCTTTTTTTAAACTTCTCCTTTTTCTTATCTAAACCTTTTATATGTTCCCCTTGTTTGAATTAAAATAAAGAGCACAATAGTTTCTGTAACTTATTATTATAGTACGGGGTATTATTATTATTATAGTTTTATATTGTATTATTATTACCACATATGAGCCATTACAGTATTGTTATTATCATCATTACTACTGTATATGCAGTGTTCATCAGGGATCTGAGTCACATACAAATCTGGCCAAAAGACATTCTCAGGAATGTACCTCATCTATAAACTGGGGACCACCTGTATTTGGGTTCCTACTAGCTGGAGTGAAGAGATCTCATTGAGCATACTGGGCATTCAATAAAAATTCCGGAAGGGTCATGCCTTAGTAGTAGGGGTTAAGCTACACCAGAGTAAATGTAATTCTAGATCCACTCTAAGAAAGCTTAAAAACATGCCTGAAAAATATTATATTGGTCTGCAAGTAATTTAAATGCCTACCAGAACAAAGTCCAACATTCTTTCAAAGAATACAATGACACCAGCACTCACCAACATAAAACTCATAATGTGTAGCATTCAAGAGGAATTAGTAGATATTTGAAGAAAGCAGGAAAATATGCTCCTTAACCAGGAGAAAAATCTGTCAATAAAAACAGACACAGAAATGAGAATGAGGATGGAATTAGTGGACAAAACTTTAAAAGAATTTTATACACATACACACAGAGGGTGTGTATACAGTTATTGAATATACTTAATGATTTAAATGAAAATATAATCACAATGAGAGAATAAAAAGTGAACCAAATGTAACTTCTAGAGATAAAGCTTTTATAGGATGGAATAACTTATAAATTAGACATTGTAGATGATTTTGAAAATACTGATTTTGAAATCATAGCAATATTAATATTCAAAATGAAATACACAAAAACTGAATGAAAAGAATGAACAAAGTCTCAGTGACTTATGGGAAAGCAGACACACACACACACACACACACACACACACACACACACACACACACACACACAATTTAAGTCCCAGAAGGTGAGGATGAGGGGAACAGAAAAATATGTAAAGAAATAGTGGCTGAAAGATTTCCAAAATTGGTGAAAACTGAACACCCACATACATAAGTTCAAACAAACCCAAGCAGAATAAACACAAAGAAAACCACACCAAGGCACATTATAAATCATTCAAAACTAGGAATAAATAGACAATATTAACAACCAGAAGAAAAAATAAAAACACATTTAGGCACAGAGAAATAAGAAAAGAATGACTACATGATTCTCATCAGAAACTAATCAATACAAGGTATGCTGGAATGACATATAAGTATTAAGGTGGGGGAGGCAGGTATAGAATTCTATGTCCAGTGAAAGGATTTTTCATAAATTAAGGTGAAATAAAGACTTTTTAGATAAAAACAAAGCTTAAAAAATTCATTGCCAGAAGAACTTTATTATAGGAAATGTTCTAATACATTCTTCAGAAAGAAAGAAAATGATATGAGATGGAATTTTTTCTTTTTCTTTTTTGGCAGCTAATAACCCTGGGGTTCTTTCTTATGCTTTAAAAAAATTATTTGTAATTATTATGGGTAAATAATAGTTGTATATCTTTATGGGGTACATGTGATGTTTTGATACAGGTATACAATGTGAATTAGTCAAATCAGGATAACTGGTGTATTGATAACCTAAGGCATTTAACATTTCCTTGTGTTAGGAACATTCCAGTTCCACTATTTTAGTTATTTTAAAGTATACCCTAACTTATTGTTGATTATATTCATTTTGTTGTGCTATCAAATATTATTCATTCTATCTATCTAATGATATTTTTGCACCCATTAACCATCCTCACTTTATTCTCTCCTCCCCGCTACCCTTCTCAGCCTCTGGTAAGTGTCATTCTACTCTCTGTCTTCATGAGATCAATTATTTTTAATATTTAGCCCCCACATGTGAGTGAGAACATGTGAGATTTATTTTTCCATGCTTGGCTTATTTCAATTAACATAATGTTCTCCGGTTCCATCCATGTTGTTGCAAATGGGAGAATTTCATTCTTTTTGTGGCTAGATGATATTTCACTGGGCATATGTACCATAATTTCTTTATCCATTCATCCATGGATGGACACATAGGTTGAATCCATGTCTTTGCTGTTGTGAATAGTGTTACAATAAACACAGGAGTGTAGCTATCTTTTCTATATACTGAATTTCCCTCCTTTGGATGTATACCCAGCTGCTGGATCATATGGTAGTTCTATTTTCTGTTTTTGAGGAACCTCCATACTATTCTCCACTTCCCTCTCCCTCTCTCAGGCACACAGATTCTCTCTCCACTTGGCGTGCTGGTGATGCATTGCTGGGGGCTGGGGTAGTAGTAGGATTGGCAATGCGAGATTGTCTTTTCTGCCTTCTTCAGTGCCTCTTTCCTTGACATGATGTTAAAACCGGGTAGTATGATCACTCAGCTGATTTTTGGTTCTTCCAAAGGTGCTTGCTTGCATGGATAGTTGTTGAATTTTGTGTTTATGAGGAGGCATGATCATTGGAGGTTTCTATTTGGCCACCTTGCTCTACCCCCTCTTGAGGTGGAATCTTGGATCTATACAAAACAGAAGAGTACTGGGAAATGAAAACAGGTGTATCACTATAAAATACATAATTCTCCTATTTTTAAATGTTTTAACAATATTTAGTTGTTGAAAGCATAATAGTGACAATGTTGTGTGGGCTTTGTTACATTTGTAGAAATAAAATGTACATAGAGGTAAAAAGTAACATAAGAATAGCACAAAGTACAGAAAGGGGAAATGGAAGTATATTGTAAGTTTCCTGTATGTGAAATGGTATAATATTATCTGAAGATGCACTGTGACAAATGAAAGATGCATACTGATAACAGAGAAAACACTAAGAAAGCTTACAGGTAGACTTAATTATAAGTCAATTGTGAAAATAAAATTGAATAGTAATAAAATATTCAATCCAAAAGAAAAATAGGAAAAAAGGAACAAGAACGAAGGGGAAAAATGGGAAATAAAGAGAAAGATGGTATATTTAAACCATATTGATAATTACCTTAAATATAAATCACTAGATAATTCATGAGATAACACATCACAAGGGAAAATATAAAAAGTTGAATGAAAATAAAATTACAGCATATGTAATTCAATGAGACATGTCTAAATTAGTAATTTTAGGAAAATGCATAGTTTTCAATAATTATATTAAGAAAAAGAAATACCGAAAAATTAGATTTAAATTTGCATTAAGAAACCACAAAAGGAAGAGCAAATTAAATCAAAAGTAAGATGAAAAGAAATATTTAAAAAAGGAAGAAATTCATTGATTGATTTAATAGCAGATAAACATTAGAGAAAATTAATTAACCCAAAACCCATTTTTTTGAAAAATAATCAGTGAAATTGATAAATCTTTACCTGTATTGAGCAAGAAAAAAATTGAAAGGAACTAAATTGCCAATATCAGGAATAAAAAATAGGAACATAACTATAGATTCTACAGACTTTAAAAGGATAAAAGGTAACATTATGAACAACAATACGCCAATGAATTTGACAATTTGGATAATATGGACAATTTTCTTGAAGGATATAAATTATCAAAATGACTCAAGAAAAAATAGAACACTTAAATAGCTCTCTATCGATTAAAGAAAAAATGTTTCGTTAGAAACTTTTCCAGCAAAAATGCTCTAGTCCAAGAAATCATCACTATTTAAGAAAAAATAATAATACCAATCTTATAATAAAACTTTTTCCAAAAATAAAAGGAGGGGGATACTTTACAACTCAACTTACAACTTGAATATTGCCTTAATATCAAAACCAGTCAAAGACGTTACAGGAAAACTACAAGGAAATATTCTTTATGAACATAGATGTAAAAATTCTTAACAAATATTATTAAATTGAATTCATCAATACATAAAATGGAAATTACAACATGACAAAGTGAAATTTATCTTAGGAATGCAGAGTTGATTTAACATTCAAAAATCAGTATAAAAGAATAAAGGAGGAAACCGTATGCTATCTCCATTAATGTAGAAAAAGCATCTGTCAAAATTCGAGGCCGGGCGCGGTGGCTCACGCCTGTAATCCTAGCTCTGGGAGGCCGAGGCGGGTGGATCGCTCGAGCTCAGGAGTTCGAGACCAGCCTGAGCAAGAGTGAGACCCCGTCTCTACCAAAAAAAATAGAAAGAAATTATCTGGCCAACTAAAAATATATATACAAAAAAAATTAGCCGGGCATGGTGGCTCATGCCTGTAGTCCCAGGTACTCGGGAGGCTGAGGCAGTAGGATCGCTTAAGCCCAGGAGTCTGAGGTTGCTGTGAGCTAGGCTGATGCCACGGCACTCACTCTAGCCCGGGCAACAAAGTGAGACTCTGTCTCAAAAAAAAAAAAAAAAAAAAAAAAAAAAAAAAAAAATTCGACACCCATTCATGATAAAAAAAAAAACTCTCAAAAAACTAAGAATAGAAGGAAACCTCTACAGTATGCTATAAGACATACACATGCAAACACACACATAAATAGCTGTATAAGTAACATAATATTTAATTATAAAAGACAGAATGCTTTCCCCATAAGATTAGGAATAAGGCAAATTACCCACTCATACCATTTCTATTAAATATTATATTGATGGTTTAAGTCTGTGTACTAAAGAATGGAGGACACATAGATTGGAAAGGAAAAAGTAAACCTGCCTTTATTTGCAAACAACATGATACCATTTGTTGAAAATTCTAAAGAATCTATAAGAATCTTTTAGACCATTAGTTCAGTTTAGTAAGGTTGCAGGATATAAAGTCAACATTCAAAAAAATAGTTTTTCTATATCATAGGAATGAAGAATTGAAAAATAAATAAGATTGATTGTAGTATTTACTGTTACCCCAAATTATGAAATACTTAGGTATAAATGATATAAAATATGTTTAAGTCATATACTAAAAACTATAAAATATTGAGAGAAATGAAAGAAGATAATTGGAGAGGTATATACAATAATTATGGATTGGAAAACTTAATATTGTTAAGATAACAATTTCCCTTAGATTTGTCAGTAGGTTCAAAGTAATTCTAATAAAAATATCACTGGGCTTTTTGGCAGAAACTTATAGGCTTATTAAAACATGTATGGAAATGCAAAGAACTTTCAAAAAAAATGAACAAATTTGAAAGACATACTACCTGATTTTGAATCTTACAATAAAACTATAGTAATCAAAATAAGTGGCATATACATTAGGATAGTTATATGGGAAAAAAGAATAGAATCAATAGTTCAGATAGAAACCACACATATATGATAATTTGATTTTTGACAAAAGTGGCAAAGTAATTCAATGGGGAAATGGTAGTCTTTTCAACAAACGGTGCTGGCACTACCAGAATATCAATATGGAAAAAGTGAACCTTAACCCTTACCTCATACCACACACAAAAGTAAAATCAAAATGTATTATAAACCTAAATATAAAGACTAAAGCTGTAATCACTTAGAAGAAAACACAAGAGGAAATAACTTTGGCCTTGTGTTTAGCAAAGATTCTTAGATAGGATATAAAAAGCATGACTCATAAAAGAAGGAATATATTGGACTTCAAAATGAAAAATTTTTACACTTTTAAAGACATTTTTATTAATAAGAAAATGGGAGAAAATATTTATAAACATATAACTGTCAGAAAACTTGTGTCCAGAACAAAGCTTACAACTCACCAACAAGAAGAAAAACAGCACAATTAAAAAATGGCAAAATTTTGAGATTCCCGAAATATCTTATGTAAATTACTGATAACCACATAAGCAGATGTCCCACATTATTGGTCATCAGAGAAATAAAGAATAAAACTTCAATGGGATAGCATTACACACCCAGAAGAATGCTAAAATTAAACAGACTGACAATATTAATATCTTCTGGGCTGAGAAGTGGTAAAATGGCACAACGGAAACCCATAAACATTGCTGGGGGGAATGTAAAATGGCACAACCACAAAAGGAAAACAGTTTGGTAGTCTCTTATAAACATGTTTATTATATGACCCAGCAATTCCACTCCTAGGTATTTATTCAAGAGAAATAGAAATATATATCTACACGAAGGTGAACATGGATGTTCATAGAAGATAAAAAGTGAAAAAACCCCTAAATATCCATCAACTGGTGAATGGATAAAAATGGATACAAAATATGATACATCATGCAGTGGAATATTACACAGTAATAAAAAGGAATGAACTTTGGTACACATGAAACATGGCTAAATCTCAAAAGCATTATGCTGTGTAAAAGAAGTCAGAAACAAAAAAGTACATACTCTGTGATTCCATTAATCTGAAATTGTAGAAAAAGGCATAGTCTATTATGACAAAGCTTATCAATAGTTTTATAGGGTTGAAGGTGCGATAATTGACTGCAAGATATCAAGAAAAATGTTTTTAGATACTGAGAACGTTCTATATGTTAGTTGTGTGGTACTTTTTCCTATATGTAAATTATTACTCAATAGTGTTGATTATGAAAAATTTAAAAATATAATTACCACAGCAGAAGTGTTCACAGAAAAAAGTTGCAAAGAACACAAAGAAGTCAAATGCCGTGAGAGACAGTTAATAAATGCAGAATGTAGGATAGATCACATCCAATATCAAATAAAATTAGAGATTTGGACTAGGTGTATATTATACTCCTGTGGAGTAAGTTCTTAAATTCATTCCTTAAATCTACCAAATCTTTTGCCAGCTTTATTTGAGCAAATATATGTGTTTTAGCAAGTTTTGGAACATACATTCTTTTATGAAATATATTTGCTTGTGATAAACACTACAATATGGGGCTGCTTCAAGCATAACCAATAATATGTTTCTGTGTCATCCACCCATGCAGGTAGGTGTACAACCACTTGACACATGTTCTGATCAGCAGTTTGGAATTATAAAAATTATGTGGTCTTTGCTCTCAAGCAGTTTTCAAGTTTTGTTAAAAAAAAAACCCAGATTTTAAAAATAATACTTTGCAGAATGCATGAGATATGCATGTGATAATAGAGTTGTAGAAGCTCAGAAAAAGAAAAGGGAGATCATTAGATCCCTGTTTCCCAGTGTGAGATATGCACATTGGTAATTCCCTGGATGATTTTAGTTGTTACATAAATGAGCTTCAAAGTAATGAAGTCATTCCCTTGGTCAGTTCTCTTTTAATTTCCTGGTATGTTAGGGAAAAAGTCTAAATTTAATGCTTGCACAACTTAACATCTCCCCAACATTTTTTTAACTTCTTGCAGTATTTCTCACTCTCTCTCTTTTTACAATGAGAAAGCAGAATCAGGATCAGAGCCTATAGTAGGATATAGTATCTAGCAAAAACTAAAAATAAATTAGTTTGCATTTTATTCTTTTTGGAGTTATTTAATATCTTTTGCTTATGATCAACAACAATTGTTTTCTAGTTGCTGAATTTGTATCTCATGTATAAAGCTCCTAAGATGTGCTAATTCTCCCTCTTTTATATTGTTCTGAAAATCTACGAGAACACAAACCAAAGCAGAATTATATAACAAGGACACAAAAACAAAACAAAAAACTGCTTCAGCCACTTCGTATAAAAGATAGACATTATTTGCAAGATTTAAAATCTATAACTTTAGCATTCTCCAAGCTTTTTGCTATTTTTATAAAAATGAAGCAAAATGGAACACACACACAACTTCAACAAAACAAAAGCTCTTCTAACTTCTGCTTTAAAAATACTGACAATACTGGTTTGGGTCTGACTCATTGCTGATACTTTAAATTTAGAAAGTTATGCTTTTTGAAATAGTAGGAAAAGCTCAGTTTTTAATCTTTGGCAGATTCTGATATTAGTAAGGGTAAAAGTCCTCAAATTCAGGTTTTCATGTTAAAGTTATCCAAATTGTAAGAAAAAGCCTATTTGGGAAAAAATGCTAAGTTTAGTCACAATACTATTTCTAATTCTTCGGGCTTTTAGTAGTCATTACAAAATAATCATTACAAAGTAGTCATTAGGAAATCTTTCCCCTTGCCCATAGGATTTCAGTAACAACTGAGTTAATTTATTAAGTAAGAGCTAAAGTGTTTGAGACAGAACTGGCTAATATTACAAGATATGTCTGAAGATAAGGTTATCAACACCAACAACAAAACTTGCTAAGAGAAAATACTAAGCAAAATTAATAGGATTTTAATATGTTTATCTCTTTTGGGGGTCATTTTCTCACAGAAACAAATGCTCTTTAGGTAGGTTAAAAAAGTATTTGAAAATCAGTTTTAGTTTATTTTCGATGAAATTGATATTCCTCTTTTTAAAGACTTCTATCATTAGTTTAAGCCTTCTGTACCTTTTTTCTCCTATATGTTAGATGAGTCTAAGCATAAAAACTACATATTTAAATAAAGCATACTGCCCTCCAGGAATTCATTCATGGAAGAATGGTGAGGTTTGATGTTTGCATTTATTAAGATAAATGCTATTTTAATGTTCTTTATTTTGTATTTTTACATAATATATAAAATAAAATGTGTTTTGTTATTTCAAACTTCTTACCATATTTTTTCACATTCTTCAGAAAGTTATGTCATTCCTATGAAGAGACATATTTCATTTTGTTTGTATTTAGGTGAGATATAGTAATTTTCATTGAGTGGGGAAGAATAAACTGAGGGAGAACTCATAGAAGTTAAAGAATCGCTTTTTGATTACCAACAAGGATAAATTCAGAGACAACTTCTTTTAATGGTTGAATGACAGAGTTAGATAAGGTATAAGAAGGGATGTCTACCAGTAAGATTTTTCCAAATAAAAATAGTAAATTGTGCTATATCTTTCCTGGAGATTATTTAAAATAGTTTTCCTTTCTAAAGATGAGAACAAACATTATATACCCTTCTAGGTTTCTTTCTAGTTTGCCTGTTAATTTCATTATAATTTAAGATTCTAGTGAAACTGGAAATACAAACAAGGAAAAATATAAACCTAATTAACATTAATCATATTTTCTAAAAGCACAATTAAGCAAAAATATAATTATATTTTAAAGCACATTTTAAAACATTTTCATATAGTCTTTATGCACCAAGTTGAAACCAATACTTTAAAAAATTAGATTATGCTTTTGACAATTATGTTTGCAATTTGTGTTATTTATTTTTCACTTGTGGCATATTTTTAGACTTAAAGGGTAAGTCTTTTACATGAGATAAGTAAAACTACTATAAAATATTTATACATACATAAAACTAAGTGAGCAAAAGAAAATATTTATATAAAAGCCATTGAGTTAATATTTATG
This sequence comes from Lemur catta, assembly GCF_020740605.2. NCBI lineage: Eukaryota > Metazoa > Chordata > Mammalia > Primates > Lemuridae > Lemur > Lemur catta. Next base: position 57,232,628 of record NC_059139.1, on the reverse strand, counting down.
CATTCCAGTAAATATTACCCATATTTTTTATAATGTCACATTGTGAGAAAAATATTTTTATTATTTATTATTAAATGCAATATTATTTAATATTTAATAACATTTAAATGCAATATTAAATGCTATATTATTAAATGCAATATTCAATTGTATAATGAATCCTGAAATTCATTTTTGAATGAAATACCACATGGTGGCACTGTTTACTAAGAAATTGTTAAAGTATGGGGCAGTCACAGTGATTAGTGTTTTTTATGTAATTGTACCCTTTCCTGTCTGCCAAATTGGTTATCTATTTCAGCTGTTAAAAATGAACACTAGATTCTTAAGGGTGGAAATGGTAAATGCTTTTATTGTATAAATTGTGTCATGTATACAGAGCCGACTGCACTGCCTTTCATAACATTGAAAAAACTCAGAAAATATTGTCAGATTTAGTTTGCCATTTTGTGCATCTGTTTACAGTTGAAAAGCACCAGAAGAAAATGATGAATAAATATTAGCCAGAAGTTAGTATTTGCCACCAGTCTGTATTTTGAATGCACATAATTGTTAGGTGAATAATGGTGGGGTGAAGCAACAGCTGAATGAATGTTTCAAATGAGACGCCAAAGCATCAAGTTTAAATAAAGTGGACTTGTAGCCACAGGTCACTGAAAGCTGAAGGGAGGAGAGAGGAAATGTTAACATAGACCCCTTCTCCTCTCCTGCTTTGTTGACCACTAAACCCTCTTTCTTTGCCAAAATTCATCATTAAATATTTTCTATTTTTTTTAAATAATGAGTTCAGCTATTGGGATCTTAAAATGTACATATATTTGGAGAAATATTCTTCATTTTCCACTTTGTTTTGTGTAGGATAGCCTCTCTACCTATCTTGCACAAAATGTGACAAGTTGCTGCTAGGTTTTATGATCTTGAGATCCTTAAAATAATGATGCAAATAATGCTCTTCTGCATTTACGTCATTTATACATATAATTAATCCATAAAAGCAGTGCTCTGGTGGCTAGTATATAAACTCTAGCAGGTCAGGGATCTTCATCTGATAGGTTCACTGATGTGCTTGAGCACCAACTATGTGTCTGATGGGAAGCAGTTGTTCAATAAATATTTTGAATAAATCAAACAAATCTTTGAGGTTCTAGCAAAGTAATCAAATCAAAGAGCTGGTTTGTTAAGGAATATAGTGAAAGATGGCATGATATTGAAATAAGACCTAGAAGAATGAATGAATAATTCATTATTTCAAAAATTATAATTCCAATTTCTGGGTCTTCAATAAATAAAAAATAAAAGTTTGTTATAAAATTTTAAAATCCTGTAGAGTAGGAGTCAACTTGAATTATAATTTAATAATCAATGCTTGTAAAATAGAGATATATTGACATATCCTCTATGAAGGTATTTTACAAGGAGTATACAATTATTTGAAAGATCTTTTTTCCCACACAGAAATAAAGAACAGTACAAGGTCATAGGTAGGCATGAAGAGCCAGTGAATTTTGAACATTAATATTAGTATGACCTGAATTGTGCCTTCTGGCTATAGGAGCTTGAGGATTTTAACACTCTGACTTAGGTATCATTGAAATGATACCAATGATAAATGTTGGGACAATACCTAGGGGTTAACTAATGGAAATGTATTGACTTGGTTAAATTTGACTGTATGCTTTTGAACATTCATTCTGTTTTGGTTGCTGTTTGCTTAGGCAGCTTCCTGTTTGCTTTTACTATATTTTTTTCCTTGACTCGTGATAAAATCCTCTCAATAATAAACCCCATCTCACTCGGTGGGGCATATGGAAGCCTTTTGCAAGTGGCGGAGGCAACAAATATACTACTGCGGTCTCTGGAATGATAGTCGTAGGCAGGGAGTAGGAACATACTTCATCCTGTTTGCTTTCCCGTCCATGTTTCCTTCCTCATCCATTTGGTTTCTGTTGACCTCCTGTTCTCTTCTAGCACCCCAAGCTGGTTCTCACATTCTTCTCCCCTCTTTGTTATAAATGATTGATCCCAGGGAAGCCTCATTCAAACAAAACCATTTACATCTTAATGGGTAGGAATTCCAAAAACAAAAGGAATAAAATTGTTGTGTAAGGCAGTGAGTCATACTGCCTAAGTGCATAGACTCTGGAGCCAACTTTCTGGACTGGAAATCCAACTCTACCACTGCTAGCTGTGTGATTTTAGGCAAATTATTTAACCTCTTTGTGCCTCAGTTTCTTCATGTGTAAAATAGTATCTGATAAGAGGATTGAATGAATTGTACAGGTAAAGCTTTCAGAATAGTGCCTAGCACATAGCAAATCCTCTTTGACTGCTAGCTCTATGAAGAGGAAGATTTTAGATACCAGTGTGTGGGAGAGGAAAGTGTTGTAAGCACCTTGGAGACTCCTAGCATTTATAACACTATACCACTAACAAGTTACCTGCTTTATCTGAGAATAAGGCCTCCTGCAACTACGACTTGAGTTGGGCTAATATCACCTACTCTTTCTGGCTTTGAAGGAGTTTAAAAGGCAAAAGATTTTGACCAGAAAACTTCCCTCAATACATAGAAATGGATGCTCTAAAGGTGTTTGAAGCTTTATTATATTGAAATAATTTCTAATATGAATAAATTAATCATATATTACCCTTTAAAATATTTGTCCTTCTTAATAAGCAGTCACAAAGTTTGCTATAGATAAGTATATACCATATATGTTTCTGATATTTAAACATAATGCTATAACTCCTCTCCCACAAAAATTGATGATAAAATGAGAATTTTTCTTTTATGGGAAAAAATTGATTGTTTACCTTATTATTCTTATTTGTATCTTTTCTACGTCTTTAAAAAATGAATCTATTATCAGTTGATAGTAACTTGGCTTTCCATTTTATTAATCTTCCTTATTTTTTTATTATCAATTGCATTTAGTTCTGCTCTGATTTTGGTTATTTCTTTTCTTCTGTTGGGTTTAGGATTAGTTGTCTCATCCTTTTGCAGTTCTTCAAGGTGGTTCATTAGACTATTGATTTGTGATCTTTCTGTCTTTTTGATATAAATTTATGGATATAAATTTTCCTCTCAGGACTGCTTTAGCTGTGTCCCAAAGATTTTGATAATTTGTATCTCCTTTATCATTTAGTTCCATCTTAATTTCCTCCTTGACCCAGTAATTATTCAGCAGAAGGTTGTTTGGTTTCCATGAATTTGTGTAGAGATGGATGCTTCCGTTGGAGTTGATTTCTAATTTTATTCCATTGTGGTCTGAGAAGATGCATAGCATAATTTCTATCTTTTTAAATTTGTTGAGACATGTTTTGTGGCCTAGGATATGGTCAATCTTAGAGAATGTCCATGAGCTGATGAGAAAAATGTATATTCAGTGGTTATTTTGGGTAGAATGTTCTGAAAATTGATAGTCACATATAGAAGACTGAAACAGGATCCACATCTCTCATCTCTCACAGAAATCAACACATGATGGATAACAGAGTTAAACCTAAAGCATCAAACTATAAGAATTCTAGAAGAAAATATTGGAAAAACTCTTACAGACATTGGTCTAGGGAAAGAAGTTATGAAGATCCCAAAGGCAATCACAGCAACAACAAAAATAAATAAATGAGACTTGGTAAAACTAAAAAGCTTCTGCACAGCCCAGGAAACTATCATGAGAGCAAACAGACAATCTACAGAATGGGAGAAAATATTCACATGCTACACATCCATCAAAGGGCTGATAACTAGAATCTATATAGACCTCAGGAAAATCAACAAGAAAAGAATCAAACAACACAATTAAAAAGTGGATAAAAGACAGGAACAAAAACTTTTCAAAAGAAGACAGACTAATGGCCAAAAAACATATGAAAAAATGCTCAACATCTCTAATCATCAGCAAAATACAAATCAAAACCAGAATGAAATATCAACTTAACTCCAGTGAGAATGGCTTTTATCAAAAAGTCCCCAAACAACAAGTGTTGGCATGGATGCAGAGAGATGGGAACACTCATACACTGCTGGTGGGACTGCAAACTAGTACAACCTCTGTGGAAAGTAATGTGGAGATACCTCAAAGAACTAAAAGTAGAACTACCATTTGATCCAGCAATCCCATTACTGGGCATCTACCCAAAGGAATAAAAGACATTCTATAAAAAAGAAATCTGCACTCAAATGTTTATAGCAGCACAATTCATAATTGCAAAGATGTGGAAACAACCCAAGTGCCTATCAGTATGTGAGTGGATTAATAAAATGCGGTATATGTATACCATGGAGTACTACTCAGCCACAAAAAACAATGGTGATCTACCACCTCTTGTATTATCCTGGATGGAACTGGAGCCCATTCTACTAAGTGAGGCATCCCAAGAATGGAAAAACAAGCACCACCTGTACTCACCATCAAATTGGTACTAATTGATCAACACATATGTGCACATATAGTAGTAACATTCATCAGGCATCAGGTAGATGGGATGGGGAGGTGGGGATGGGTATATTCACACCCAGTTGGTATGGTGCACACTGTCTGGGGGATGGACATGCTTGTAGCTCTGACTCAGGCAGGGCAAAGGCAATATATGTAACCTAAACATTTATATCCCCATAGTATTATGAAATAAAAAAATAACTTGGCTTTCCTACAAAATGCATTTTATAATACTAAGATAATTTTAAATCAATTTGCCCATCATTTAGAGTTGCTAAGTCTGTAAGTTTATGATGCTTTTTTTCCTAAAGGAAGAGAACCAGGAAACAGGCTCTGGGTGAAATTAGCACAAGAACATTCACAGAGAATGTGAAATAGTAGAACAACAAAGAATAAGGGCTTATGCTTATCTAAATCTTGGTGACAAACTGAAGCGTAGAGCCTATACCCTAAGTCATAGCCAATTGTTTGTCAAGATTAGTTACATAATTTGTGGGACCCAGTTCAAAATAAAAACATGGGGCCTCTTGTTAAAGAATTACTAAGAATTTCAAAATGGCAACATCAGACCATTAAGCTCAGCACAGGACAAACATCCATGAAGTTGGCCCCTGTTTTTGTATTGTGCCCAGGGTATGGTAGGCTGTGAGTTGCTCCTCCTTACTCTTTCCTCTTAAAAGGAGAAAGAATAATCTTCAAAAATAATTGGGATTTCTTGTGAATTGAATATCTATTGTATGATGTCCAATTGCTAATTTCTTGGTAGACACCAAGAACCTATTATGTAATTACTTCCTTTGTGGTTTTAAACAATTCTTAATACCAGATAAGTGGTATTTATCTACATTTTGGCAGAGTATAACACACCCAAATATTAAGATTCTACCATTCAAAAGGACTTTGGAGAACTGAGAGTTTATTACTTCCTTAACTAAATCATTCATTTCATTTAATCAGTAAAATGTTGTAGACTCCTTACTCTTTCATGCAAAATGGAAGCAGTATGGCTAACATTCTAAATAACAAGTGAATTTTCTGATTGCTAACAGTTTTGACAACCCAAATCAATTTGATCTACGTTTTTCATGAAGTAGACTAGGCTGTTAGCCATACACAAAGAAATATATATAAAACTCAGAATGCTGTCTATTTTGGAATTCTTTTCATGACATTTTCCCTATAGGGGAACACACTTTCATCCTTCTCGGCCAAATAGAGTATGCTACATCTAGTTTTTCTGATCAGATAGTTCTCTCTTCATGTAATAACATTGACCTCATAAACTTTGGAATCATTTCATTAATGCTGGCTGAACGTTACTGGGACTGAAAAGTGTTAAAGATAGGCAATGCAATGTTGTATTTTCAGCACTATTGGAATAAATGAATACCTTGGTTTTATATCTTCTCAATTCTATTTTTCTCATTTTGCTTAGGTAATTTCATATGCAAAATGGGAAAATGTAATCTTTTTGTGTTATGTAGAAGTTATACTTGTCACTTAATAATAAGCTCATTTATGAATTGGAGGTTGTGAATTTAAATCCATTATAATTCTTATTTATAAATAATGATCTCAGACAAAGGTTAGATGCCCCACTTAGGTAGTATGTGTTCTGAAGATGCTGGATGGATTGATTCTTCACCAATACCCGAGTCATCTACAGATAGACTCCTGTGGATATACATTAAGGCATCCAGATAGCTAGTGTAATACTTAGTACAAAATTGATGTGAGTCACTAAATCAAATAGGAATGGGAAAAAAGTTGGAAGTTTAGAGTTCAGTAAATATAAATCACTAGAAGGCCAAATATTTCTCTTTTTAGTAAGTTTAGAGAATTCATTAGGAAAAAATAAATGTTTATAATTATATCCAAATCTACTCTCTCTACTCTAAATGGGTTAGAATACTTCTGCTTTATGATTTAATACAGAACCAATAGAAACTTTTTAACTAGTAACCTACAGAATAGGTTCTATTAATTAAGTTATCCATTAACATCTGTGTCATTATTAAAAATTGGAAAATTAAATTAAGGCCAGCAGTTTTTAACTGGGACCACATGTAAAGTGTATTTGAATTTGTGTTTAAAATATAGGAATAGGGAGAGTGAGGTATATATACCATGAATTAAACCAATAGTTTAGTTATTAGGCTAATACGTAGCACAGCAGTTAATAATAAATATAAGTTTGAGAAACTGGCTAATATTCAGTTAAAAAAACCCACAGAGTTGAAATATGAGAATAATACCACATTGTATCTGTTTCACAGTGACCATTTAATAAATATTTGTTGAATATGATGGGAGGTGGGAACTTCTGACATTTTGGTTCACATTTTAAGAGTTAACCAGCAAAACCTTCCTTTCCTGCTGCATATTTCCATACCTATATAATGTCCCCTTTTCTGCTTTAAATCCATCAAATTCTAAATTCAATAATTCTGCATATGAATTATTTTGTGATATAAAAAATAAAATGTGTATTGATATTTAATTTACATTAAAATAAGAAAGAAGTCAAGTGTTATAGAAATTTAATATGCAAATTAACACTTGTTTTCCCACCTGTCCATGGGTGGGTCAGAGGGTCTCTTTCACTGACTTGGCTTTCAGGATAACTTGAAGGAAGATTGTAGGATTTTTACTATATCCATTATAGGGGCTGAAATATAATTGAGTTCTATTCTTTGGTTTTTCTCTTGAGTTCTATATTTAACATTAGCTGACAAAATGACCCGAGACATCAACCCTTTGGGAGCTTAGGCTAATAAAAAGAAGGTTTCTGTGACTCTGAATAGAATATATTACTCATCGTTCATATAATTTTAAATGATCATAATATAGTAAATTTTTAAATTTGTAAAAAAGTAAACATGAAATATGAAAAGCAAGCATTTGAATATTAGTAAAATTTTTGAGTCTAACATTTGTTCCTAGATATTTATCATTTTTTACCTGCAGTAAATACCTCAGCTGACTTATTTTACCATGTCTATTTTTTTTCCTGGAAATAAACAATTTATATCTTTGGGTATTTAGCACTTTTCAGAGAGTAATTGACATTTATTTGTGGGAGAAGACATAGTTTGCCTAACCCCACATTTGTCAAAACAAAGATTTAAAAAAGTAGCACAAAAAATAAATAATGCAATTATAGAAAATTTCTCTCCCCCAACGGCCAATTTACAGACTATGGATTAACTAACATTCCTCATCTGCTTAACACAACAAAGTGACTAACACTCAAGGCAAGCAAAATGAGAGTACTAATAGACTACTCCTTTTTATGATCATATTTTCTGTTAGCCCCAGGTGAGTTATGTGCCAAATCTTAGGCTACTTGTATTTGCATTATAATTATGTAATTTAGTTAATTTGTGAATCAAGAAACATGTGCATGAAAAAGAAAAGTATTGTTTTCATTAAAATAATTTGAATACTTTTGGAAAACAAGCAATAAAAATTGGCTGAAAAATTGCTATTATGTATGGGAAAAACTACTGTAAGAGATAAGAAAAAATTCTGAAAATCTAGAATTTAGCACTCTAAGTGTTTTTTTTTTTCAAAGCTCTCTTTTTGTTTTAAAGAAACAAAGATACTGTGTTATGGATTTGAAAAATACAAGGTGTTGCAGAATTATAGTCAGTGGGCATATACTCTAAGGAAGGGCATGGCCCTAGACTAAAAGATTGGAAACAGAATATGCATTCTAAGCACAAACCATACATCAAACTATATTATAATTAAGAACTTCTGTTCAATACAAGCCAGCATTAAAAGAACAAAAAAGCAAGCTAGAGAATGAGTGACAATTTGCCACACATAATTGTTGAGAGTTTTGTGTCTGGAATATATAAAGAACTCATACAAATCAATAAGAGAAACAAAAAAATCCCTAATAGAGAAATAGGCAAGTGCTGTGAATAGGCATGCCACAACAGATTTCCAAATGGCCTATAAACATATAAGTAAATGCTCAACTTCATTGTCATCAGAAAAATGTAAATTGAAACTGTGATGCAATAATAATTATCACATACCAGAATTGATTTTTAAAATAATATAAAATGTTAGTGGGTATCTGGAGCAATAGAATGCTCAAACTCTGTTAATGGAAGGTAAACTGGTAACATAATTCTGGAAAACGGTTTGCAATTTTCTTTCTAGGTATCTTTCCAACAGAATTGTGTGTACATGTGCATCCAGATCTATATACAAGAATGTTCATAGCACCATTATTTATAATAGTGCCAAACTGGAGGCAACCCAAATGTTCATCAAGAGCAGACCAGATAAACTTTATGCATTCTTATAATGGAATACTATAAAGCAATCAAAATAAATAAACTTTAGTCTCACACAACAACATGGATGAGATAATGTTGAGGAAAAGAAGCCAGGTAAAAGAATACATACACTTTGCTTTTATTTATATGAAATTAAAAATGAACTGCATTGTTAGAAGTGAGGATAGTAGCTACCTTTGGGGAGAAATAAAGAGGGGGAGGTAATTGAGAGGAGTATAAGAAGTGCTTCAGGGATGATGGGAATGTTCTATTTTTCAAACAGATTTTCCATTTGTAAGAATTTATTGAACTGTACATTAATATATTAATACTTAACAAAATTATGTATTTTTTCATTATGAGCTTTCATAAAAATATCAACAGGGAAGCATATATATATATATATATATATACTTATTTGGGAAGAGTTGTTTTTTGGTAGAATAAGAAGAAAAGACATTTAAAAGATTATATAATGGATGGTATGGAGAGTTAAACCAGTGTTAAGATTTTGCCCATTACAATGTATACTACTCAGGTGATGGGTACACCAAAAGCCCAGACTCCACCACTATGCAATATATACATGTAATGGAATTTATCTTGTATCCCTTAAATCTATGAAAATAAAATAAAAAATATTTTATGAACTTTTCTCTGTATGTAAACTTAAAAAAATGAAATAAATATCAAAACACCGAAACAAGAATGTGCATTTACATGTTGTAGTTAAATTTTTAGCAGTTATTGAATAAAAGTAAAGAAAATCTAAATATACTATTTACTTTATTTAAAATAACTCCTTGGCTCACTGCACTTTGAGGTTTATCCCATTGAAATTATTTATAGTAGAGTATGCTAGTTGCCCATACAAAATGCATTTTTTCTGTTCTTACAAATAGAATCTTATTTTATCCAAGATAGCAGTGTATTCTACTACAATTCCAAGTGTCTCTTGCAATTAGGTGGGGTCTTGTGAGTTTTGGCCAAAGATATGTAAGAGGAAGCATTTTGTTAAGCTCATTAAAAGAGCTTAACTCCCATGATACATGGCTCTTTCACCTCTGTTTTGAGTTTGGAAACCCTGTTGAGGAAGTGAGAATAAGGGTCATTGCTTAAGAATGCTAGAGCAGAAAGTTAAAAGGAACATAGTACCTTTTCAGTGCTTATTTGAATATTGAAATTATTTCATGCTAAAGAATATTATTTTCCTTTTTTAAACTCTCTACCTATATATAACAGGATTTAAATATACTGCTCCTTAGAATATAGGCACAATTACAAAACACAATAAGCCCCATGAAGATCCAGGTACAGGTTGGAAAATCTTATAAAAATATGGTGTAGCAGGTAGAATTTTATAAGCCTCAAGTACAAGTATAAAATGTAACTTTAAAAATTTTCAGCCGGGGGAGGAACAAAGATGGTGGACTAGAAGCAGCCTGGATACACTGCTGTAACAGAGGATTAAAAGCGATAAGTAGATATTCACCTTCAGATCAGCTGTCTAAGAGAGAGCATTGTGAATCAATAGGTGACAGGAGGCACCCAGAGTGAAGGAGAGGAAAGTAAGGTGACGCATTCTTCAGAATCTGAAGTACATGGGGGAAGGCATTCACATGTGGGAAAAGGACAGAGGACAGAATTCTGGGGCTTGACACTTCCCCTGTGGACATTACAATTAGAACTCCAGAGAGACCCCTCCATACAGTGGATCACTGGAATGACACAGGGAACAGACTGTAGATTGTGCAGCAGCATCACTCCAGAGAGGGAACAGTGAGGTCCCACTGGCTTGCAAATCCTGGGCATTGTGGCTGGTGCCAAATTGCAGTCCAAGCTCCAGAGCGCTGGATCTACCTGGGGTAAGATCCATTGCTACCACCTTTCCACTGCTGCTACTGGGGAGGATGGGTACACCTGGATGCCTTCTGGGTGGGTACCATGCACCCCCACTGCCAGAAGGAAGACCTGGGAAGAGCAGGTCCCCACAGACCCAGTGCTTGCTGCTGCCACCTGGGCAGCCCTGCTCAGATACTGCTGCCATGGGACCCAGATAGAGAGTGTGCCCACAGTCCCAGGTGCCTACCACTGAAATCTAGATAGCACAGCCACCACTTCTGTTGCCTAGGTATCACTGCCACTGACAGACCTGGGCAGGTAAGTATCCATGCCTCTTTGTGCCACAGGATGATGGTGCCACTGGACCTGGGTGGAGCAAGTGCTCGAATGCTCAGGCCATGCACACCCACTGCCCATTTGCCATATGACAACCAGAGGGGAATGGGGAGATACAGGAGAGCAGCAGTGTTAAAGACTCATAGTGCATTCACACCTCTCCTGCCTTATCAGTCTTCCAGAGTAGGACTCAAACATGCCATCCGGGGATCTCTCCCTCTCTTCACTGAGCAAGAGAGTTCCCAGCAGAGGAGAAGAGGTGTACCACAAACTGATCTGTCTTGTGCTGAGAGAAGAGTTTCTAGTTGAGAAGGAACCAGCATAAGAACTCTGGCAACATGAAAAACAGGCTATTTTGGCACTCCCAAAGGGTCACAATAGTTCTCCAGCAACAGGCTCCAACCAAAAGAAAATTGTTGAATTGTCCGATATGGAATTTAGGATATAGATGGCAAGTAAGATCAAGGAGATTGATGAGAAAGTTGAAAACCAACACAGAAACAAGTAATAATAATAATAATAATTCAGGACATGAATGACAAATTCACTAAAGAGATAGATAATATAAGAAAAAATAGAACTTCTAGAAATTAAAGAGTCATTAAGGGTATTTCAAAATATAGAAGAAAGTTTTAACAACAGACTAGACCAAGCAGAAGAAAGAAATTCAGAGCTTGAATACAAGGCTTTAAAATTAATCCAATCAGCTAAAAATATATTTTAAAAAATTAAGAAGTATAAGCAATCTCTCTGAAAAATTTGAGACTTTGTAAAGTGAATGAATATAAGAATCATAGGTATCCTTGTGGGAGAAGAAGAAAAAGCAAAAAGCATGGAAAATCTATTTGAGGAAAAATTCCCTGGTCTTGCTAGAGATTTAGACATCCAGTACAGGAAGGTCATTGAACACCTGGAAGATTCATGGCATATAGGACATAACCAAGGCCCATAGTCACCAGACTGGCCAAAGTCAAAGAGAAGGAGAAAGTACTACAATCTGCAAGATGAAAGCATCAAGTAACTTAAACAGGAAAACCAATCAGATTAACAAGCAGACTTCTCAGCAGGAACCTTAGAAGCCAGAAGGGATTAGAGTTACATTTTCAATCTTAAACAGAGTAACTGCCAGCCAAGAATTTTGTATTTTGCAAAATGAAGTTTAATAAATCAATAATGTGATTTACCACATAAATAGAATCAGAAACAAAAACTGTGTGATCATCTCAATAGACATCAGAAAAAGCATTTGATAAAAAACATACCTTTATGATAAAAACCCTCAACAAACTAGGCATAGAAGAAATATTTCTCAAAATAATAAAAGCTGTGTATTACATACCAATAGCTAACATCATTCTGAATGGAGAATAGTCGAAAGCATTGCCCCTAAAAACTGGAATAAGAAAAGGATGCTTACTGTCACCACTTCTATTCAACATGGGACAGGAAGTCCTAGCCAGAACAATCATACAAGAGAAAGAAACATAGGGCATCCAAATTGGGAAAGAAGGGGTAAAAGTATCCCTGTTTGCCAATGATGTGATCTTGTATGTAGAAAACCCTAAAGTTTCCTCCAGAAGACTTCTAGAATAGATGAAAAAATTCAGTAAATTCTCAGGTAAGAAAATTAGTGTACACAAATCAGTAGCATTTCTATATACTAATAATAGTCAAGCTGAGAGTCAAATCAAGAACTCAATACCATTTACAATAACTGTAAATAAAATAAAATATCTAGGAATATGCTTAATCAAGGAATATATCTCCACAAAGAAAACTGCACTGATGAAAGAAATCACAGCTGACCCAAACAAATGGAAAAACCTCCCATGATCATGGACTGGAAGAATCAACATTGTTAAAATGCTCATACTGCCCAAAGTGATTGACAGATTCAATGCAATTCCTATCAAAATACCAATGTCAATTTTTCACAGATCTAGAAAAAATAATCCTAAACTTCATATGGAACAAAAAAAAAGAGCCTGAATAACCAAATCAATCTTAAGCAAAAAGAATAAATCTAGAGGCATCACATTACCTGACTACAAATTATACTACAAAACTGTAGTAACCAAAATGGCATGGTACTGGTATAAAGGCAGAGACATACACCAATGGAACAGAATAGAGAACCCAGAATTAAAACCACATAGCTATGACCAACTGATATTTTGACAAAGGAGACAAAAACATACACTGTGGAAAGGAAGCCCTATTCAATTAATGGTGCTGGGAATATTGGAGCCACATGCAGAAGAATGAAACAGGATCCCTATATCTCACCATATACAAAAATTAACTCAAGATGCATGAAGCACCTAACCTGAAGTCATAAAAATTCTGAAAGAAACCATTGAAAAAAATTTTTTTAGACATTGGCTTAGGCAGAAAATTTATGACTGAGATTGATTTGCCCCAAAGGTAAATACAGCAACAACAAAATATAAATGGTAGTTAAATTAAAAAGTTTCTGCACAGCAAAGGAAAAAATCAACAATGTAAATAGGAAACCTACAGATTGTGAGAAAATATTCACAAACTATATATCTGACAAAAGGCTAATATCCTGAATCTACACAGAACTCAAACAAATCAGCAAGAAAAAAAAGCCAAATAACCCCATTAAAAAGTGGGCAAAGTACATGAACAGAGTTTTATCAAAAGAAGACATACAAATGGCCAACAAACATATGAAAAAATGCTCAACATCACTAATCATGGAGGAAATGTAAATTAAAACCACAATGAGATACCACTTTACCCCTATCAGAATGACCATTACTAAAAAATAAAAAAATACAATAGATACTGGTGTGGAAGCAGTGAAAAAGGAATGCTTACACATTGTCAGAAGGACTGTAAATTACTACAACCTCTATGGAACACAGCATAGAGATTCCTCAAAGAACTAAAAGTAGACCTACCATTCGATCCAGCAATCCCACTACTGAGTACCCAAAGGAAAAGAAGTCATTATATCAAAAAGACACCTGTACCTGCATGTTTGTTGTAGCACAATTCTCAGTTGCAAAAATATGGAATCAACCAAGTGTCCATCAACTGATGAGTGGATGAAGAAAATGTGGTATATATTTATCACGGAGCTATAAAAAGGAATGAAATAATGTCAGTTGCAGTAGCTTGGATGGAATTGGAGAACATTATCCTAAGTATACCAGGAATAGAAAAAGAAACAACATATGTTCTCACTTATAAGGAGGAGCTAAATGAAGGATATATATATATACACACATACACACATTATATGGCTGTAAAGTGGTGTAGAGTACATTGAAAACTAAGAAGGGGGATGGGTGGTAGGTCGGTGATGGATAAAATTGTATCTATTGGGTACAGTGCACACTATTCTGGTGATGGGTACACTGAAAGCCCTGACTTCATCTATTTATCCACGTAAGAAAAACATTTGTACCCCCTAAAACTATTGAAATTAAACAAATAAATAAATAAAAATTTTCAGCCAGGTACTGTGGCTTACGCCTGTAATCCCAGCATTTGGGAGGCTGAGGTGGGAGGATCCTTTGAGGCCAGGAGTTCGAGACCAGCATGAGCATCAGAGACCCTGTCTCTGAAGAAAATTAAAAAAAAATTTGCCAGACATGATGGTTTTTGCCTGCAGTCCCAACTCTTCAGGAGGATGAAGAGAGATGATGAGGCAGGAGTATCATTTGAGCCCAGAATATGGAAGCTACAGTGAGCTTGATCATGCCACTGCACTGTAGCCTGAGTGACACAGTAAGACCCTGTCTCTTTAAAAAAAAAAAATTCTTTCTATTTCGTTTCTGGTTCTGTGACTGCATCCTGCCTGATGTGAAAACATTAATGGAAATACACATTTGTAAATTCAGTGAAACTCAGTGATTTCTTCATTTTGTCATCTTGAAAACTCAGTGATCTTTAGGACTGTTTCTTCTTTATCCACCCTCTCTACCCTCGGGTTGATTTTACCTCCTTTGGCTATGTTTATGTTTGCAGGCAGCTTACACAAATATTAGTAAGGCATCAGGGAGGAAGGGATACACATTTATCAGCCTTGATCTGTCTTGGTTCTGTGCTGGCATCATTTGTGACGTAATTTATTTCACTGTTCTTCAATAGTTTTCTCTTCTATACCACGAAATCAAATAATGCCAAGCAAGGTAGTCCACCCTTCCCTCACCCTTTGCTTGAGAATCCTTTTCTCTCATGAGAGAGATCCCTGCAGATGCACCTTATACTTTCCTTTCTTAGGCAGTTTTCAATCTCTTTGCCATAGTTCCAGGGCCTTCTGTGGCACATCTCTGGAATTGCAAGGGGCCCGTTCTGTTACTGATGCTCTTTGCACCTGTCTCAATTACCTGGCTTTCATGCCATGTGGAAGTAATGACACGGGTGAGGCTGCCGGCTCCCAATTTCCTGATGAACTGGTGAAGCCCAGGTCAACTTCCCTCTGGGGCACACCTCTTCCATTACTGATTAGCAGCCTGCCTTGTCTCAACTCCAATGTAGCTGCTGGAGGTTTGCAGAGTTTCAAATAAATAAAATTCTTAAATCTCTTTTCTCTTCTCTTCTAATGTTCTTCCTTCTTTCTAGCTCCTGGAATCTTAATCTGTTAAAGTGGGGATTGTTGTGGAGGGCAGAATAAAAAAAGTTTTGTCTGATAAATACTCTTTCTAATCTTTTTATATTATACCTCAATTAAAGCTTTTCATCTTTATGAGTATACATGATTGTTTTATAAATATCCCATGGATATATGAAAAATGCATATTTTGTTCAAAAAGTCTCTACATTAAAGCAAGTTTCCTGATTGAATTACTATACTCCTTGTGACTACTGATTTTTGTTTTTTGTTGGATTTGTTCAGTTTTGAAAACAGTATATTAGTCACTGTAAATTTATTTTCTTTTAAAAAACAATATATTTGGATTCTCTGTTTCATGGTCCATGCAAATTTAAGACAAATTGTGTTTGCTATTATTACCTGATGTCTCTCTATTTTTCCTGATTGCTGCTTTTAATATTTATAAAATGGAAATTGTGCCAAACCTGGTCCATGTAAGGTAATTCAAAATATCTCTCTGAAAAAAAATTGCATTCTTCACAAAACACTTAGGCAATTTTCTGACAAATTTTAATGAGATTAAGGCCTCTTCTGGAAAACTGGCCACTGACCCAGCTGACTGTCCATCAGGAGTCTAATAATTGTCATCCAGCTGTTCTGCTTTTGTTAAAATCATATCTATGAGATTTAACCATTTCTTTAAGTAAATGTATATATCAAATAAGAAATGTTTTAATTGGCCTGTTTTAGGTCTCCTTCATTGAAGCAAGCTTGAAATAAAACTTTGATACCCATATCAAATTTTGTGAAAAGAATTTTAACACTTTAAAAGATACCATATTTGATATTCTTATAATCATGCCTACTTTTTATTCATTTGCCTCATAATTATTTGCCCAATTTTTTGTTTTTAACCATTTAAATATAACTTTGGATCAGTGCCTTATTTTGTTGTACAGCTTATAGCTGGCATTAGCTTCTGATACTCTCTGATGATCTTTGCTTTTAATGACTGGTAAATATATTTAGTATAATGACTGATATACTTAATTTTATTTCTTTCATCCTAATTTATATTTCTTTCTTTAGTTCTCTTTTTTCTTTCCTTTCTTTTTCTTTTTTAGGAAAATTGTCCAAGATGTGAAAATAAGGCAAAGGGATTGCTGTGTCCTGTCCATTCTGTGGAGTCCTGAGCCATGTTCTAGAAGGCTCAACCTGTGATTATTGGCCTTTCTAGGGATGTTGTACTTGAATCTCCTTAACTTCTCTAATGATTTATCTATTAAAGATGCCACCTTTTTGGGGGCAGTTCTATGGGCTAGCCATGTGTTGTGTTTATTCTGAATCTCCAGCACTCTTTGGCTTCTGGCTAGTTCATTGCATTTCTATTTTTCCTTTCTTGGCTTTTTGGCTGTTGAACTATAAGCACCAGGGGACCTACAAGTGGTGAGAGGTGAAGTGACCTTCTGCCAGGAGACAGTGGCATAGAGCCTGCTGAGAAGCCTCCTCTATTCCCTGATCTCCTTATACCCACTCAGACTTAGGGGAAGCAAAGACTCAGCCCACCCCTGCTGAAAGGACCCATTCATAGACCTCTGTAGGTTAAATAATTTCAAGGGTCTGTTGCTTTGTGATCCCCACTCTTAGGTTTCAAAACTCTTCTTCAGGTGTTCAACAAGTCACCGTGGATCGGGCCAGGAAGGAATACTGTCAATTTTCCTCCATAGGGAGTTCCTCAGAGGCCACAGCTTGACATCCTCCCAGCTTCCCATGTAACCCAACCAGTTTATTTTTTTTTCTTAATTAGGCAGAGGCAGGTAACTCAGAGCTGGTGTTAGAAATAAAGAGTCTTATTTAGGTTATCATTTCTCCAGAATTTCATTGACTACTTGGGTTTCTATTTTAAAAGCCAAGATTTTAGATTTTTTTCCCTAGGTTATTCAGTGATAATTTTCAAACAATAAGTGCCCTCTTGTCTAGCTTCTCAAATGGGTAGAAGGCCTCCATAAAAATAGATAGTAGGAAAAAAAGCATACCAATGAAGCCTTCATATATGTTACTTCCCTGGCAGAGTAACCAACTGTGAATACAAGCTACATCAGGGGGCCAATATAGGGCTTATGTGGATATGGAGGGAAGAGTTGGCAAAAGTTGCTAAAAGAGGGGATTAGAAACCTGGAGGAGGCAGCTCAGCAGGTGTGTTTAATAGGGCTCGCCTAGTAAGGGAATAGAATGGGGACTCTAATACGGGCACTAATATCTGAGGAACTTTAATGAATAAATAGGCTGGGGATATTGAGGGTATGTTAAAGAAGGGAAAAAGAAAATATATAGTCCTAATGCCAAATGGCAATTCAAGAAAAGCAGGAAGATTGTTTTCACTGTCTATTTGGGGATTTCCACTAAAAATGAGATGAAATCTACAGAAGCTCTGATGGTTATCTGGCATCTAAGAACCTAAATTCTATGAACTCATGAACTAACTGGGTGACTTGGGTGTAGATATTTGAAGTTTGTAAAATTTAATCCACCATTTCCAAAATGAAATATTTGACCATATTAGCCTTTATGATTCCAGCTAAATCCAAATTCAGTGACAATTTTTGATATACTCAGACATACACATGCTGGGAGGCATACACTCATCTCTCTTGCTCTCTTCTGTAATTCAGCCTCCCTGCTGTGGGTGGCTTAGTTTCTGAACTGGAAGTGATAGAAGGGAAATGCCCTTTTGGCTCAATATATTTCAGCTACATATAACTGTACAACAATGGAACCTTATTAAAAAGTTATGTGTTTATCTAGAGGCAGCATATTTCACACTTGGGAATACTGCTAGATGCTTTTACTTAGTGACATAAACATTGCCGGCCTTGAGCGGGACTCAGAGAAAAGAAGTGCTCTGTAGCAGGTTCAGGCTAAGGTGCAAGAAGCCTTGATGCGTGGGCCATGTGAGCTGCCAGATCTTGTGCTATTATAGGCATCAGTAGCAGGAAAAGATGCTGTGTGAGGTTGACGGCTAGCTCCAGGAGGCTAATCACAATGTAGACGCCCAGGAATCTGGAGCAAGACCATGCTATCTGCAGTGGAGAGAGTTATATACCATTCATATAAAAGCTCCTGTTGTGTTACTGGACCCTAGTAAAGACAGAGCTCCTGACAACGGGACACCAATGACCCTGTGGCCAGGACTTGCTATTGTAAGCTGGTTCCTGTCAGACCCACTAAATCAGCAGATGCTCATCATAAGATAGAAGTGGTACATCTGGGATTAGTCATGCATAGGGCCCGAGGTCACAAGTAAGATGTATGAACAGGTGGTCCAACCTTTCATGCTGTTCCACTGCTGTCCACTGATGCCTTTCCTTCAATTATTTATTGTAGCTGCTATTGTGGATAAAAGAGTTTATCACTGCTGATAGAGGAGGGAAAAGATGAAGTTTTGTTCATAGATGGGTTGACTCATTATGTGGTACCAGCTAGCAATGTATTACCACTGCACTACGAACACACTTGGAAGCGGCCCTGAAAAACAGTGGGTATATGGGAAATATTCCCCATGCACGAAGCTGTAGGCATGAGGTAAAAATATATATGAACTAATAGACAGTAGTGAATAGTTTGGTTGGTTGATCGATCAGGGTCATAAAAGAAGAAAGACTGGATAAGGTTTGAGCTAGAAGCCTGTGGATGAACATAAGGGACCTAAGAGAGCTTGAGTGTAAATTGTGAAGGTATTTATATCAAATGCTGGCACTTATTGGCCACTGTGGAGGAAGCACTAAACAATTAAGTAGACGCACCAGCCAACTTCTTCACCGACTACCAAGTGCTGGCACAATTAATGCAGGAATAGTATGACCATGCAAGGATGGAACTGCCTTGGCCATGGTTATACTCCCTTTCTAGGGGCTTTGCACATCCAATCAGTAGTCTTTGTAAAAGTGCAAAGATCCAGGCCTTTCTATTAGTTCAGGCCTTCTCTGAAGCACCATCTCAGCTTCAGATCTTTCTGTGGGAGTGACTGAGACCTTGCATCATGAAATGGGTGTTCCCTTTGCCTAATCCTGCTTCCCTCACTCTGTTGGAGGTGTTCCCATGGGCACTCCCATAAGATCACTGGCACCCAGTTCTCTGATTCGTAATGTATTTCCTATAGAAACTGACAATGTCAAACATATTTGACTTTTAAAATGACAGGGTATGTTAAAACTGAATATATTTAAAAATTAAGGTGAGAAACTGATTATTTAGTTAATGTAATTATGATAAGCAGTTAAAAGAGTTAATTCAGAGTCCCTCTACTCTCCCCCTCCCCTTCTTTTTGCCTAAGCAAGATTACTTTCTTGATTTATTTTAAAAAAATTGATTTAATTTTCTAAATCCTAACCTATGAAAGAGTGCTTTTCAGATTGAATGTCTTTTACCTAATAATCTCAATGAATTTTGTCTTATTTTATTATTAGAATTGACAGACCACTAGGTAAAACATACGATCATTAATGGATTGCAATATTTTATACAGTGTTGCAAGTTAAAATCTTTTCCATCAAGGGTAGCAGTATAATCAATTATGCAGCCAGTTGCTTTTATGCAGTAGGATTATTGCTAGATTTTATAAGGTGTAAATCATTGAATTAGATGAGAAGAAGTGTGCCTTGCAAGGAATGTGTTAGCGTTGTATTGGTAAAAGTTTACCAGAGCAAGTCTTACTATTGTGAATCTATTACTTACTATTATGAATCTATTACTTTATATATTTACATGTGGAAGTTCAGCATTCAAAAGTTACTTTCTCATTCTTAAATATATATCTTTAAATTTATGCTAAAACCATGTGATTTGGCATCTTGATTAATCAACAATTAAATTAGTCCATAATTTAAAAAATATAGCTCATGTGAGCTTAATCACTCACACACGCATACAAACACACACACCTCACATGCTCGTATCCATCACAGAATTCCTCATTTAAACATGCTAACATCATAACCACAAAGAAAATGCTCATCAGTATACCTGCATAATATATAACTAAGTTTGATTTTGGTGCAGGGATAAACTATAGATGGAACAGAATAGAGTTCAGAAACAGACCACTGTATGTACGCTCACCTGATTTATAGAAAATAACACTGCATGTATGGGAAAGAATGCTTTATCTTTTCCTTACATGGTGCTAGGTTTAATAGGTAGCTATGAAAAAAAGACCTTGACGCTTACCTCACCCCATATACAAAAGTCAAATCTAAGTTAATGGCGGAGCCAAACGTACAAAGTAAAACAAAGGAAATTTTACGGTAAAACATGTGTACGTTTTCTGTGACTTTGGAGTAGGAAAAGAAATCTTGAATAGAACATAAAAAGTATTAAATATAAAAGGAAAACATTGAAAAACTTAATTATATTAAAGCTAAGAATTTCTGTTTGTCAAAAGTTACCATAAATAGAGTAAAAGGCAAACTACGGACTTGAAGAAAATATTCACACTCCAGATGAAAAAAGACTTCTGCCAAAAATATACAGAGGGGCTTCAAAATAGCTGACTAGAGGCCTCTGACACCTTTGCCACAAAGAAGAACCAAAATAGCAAGTAGGTAATCACACTTCAAACAGAGCTTCTACGAGAGAACACTGGAATCAACAGAGAAGTGAGAGGAAACACCTGAAGCATGTAAGGAAGGGGAAGTGAGGCAGGCTTGGAAGAATGAAATGTGCAAAGCAAAACAAAAGGAATTTTAGGGCAAAACATAGGTGGCTGGGGTTGGCTGGGATGCTGGTGTGGTTCCCCAGGGGAGAAAGGGTAAGTGAGAGATCCCAAGTGGTCCACATTCCCACTGTGGACTTCTGCAACTCTAGACATGGGAGAGACCCTCAGAGGCCCTGAGAATAATAGCACCTGCCTAGAGACCACATGGCAGCATTGCTCCAGAGAGGGAGCTCACAGTGGGTCCCATGTACCCCCTGAGTCCTAAACAGCTGCAGCATGGCACCCTTTTGAGAGCCCAAATCCCGCCAGATTGCATCCTGCCCTGGGACCAAAGAACCCCTGCATCTCCACATCCCTGAAACCTCAGTAACTTCCCCCAGCATCCACTGAAAGGGCTGCAGTTGTGTGATGCTGGTTGGTCCCAGGGTAGCAGGAGGGTTTCCAGCATTCCAGCACACACAATGTGCTGCACCCCAGGGAGTGCAGTTTACAATGGCGGCTGCCCCTGGGACAACGGGAGCCAAAGTCCAGGCCCCTTAGAGCCTGAGAACTAGCTGCCTGTGAGGGCTACCACAAAAGCACCCCCAGAATTCCTGGCATCTGTGCTGCCATGCACATGCTCTTAGGACAGGCTCTCCTTCTGCCCACCACAGCCACCACTGCTGCTGCCAGGGGCTGAAGCATGTGCCCCTGGCAGTGACCCTGCCCCACAGAGCAGCACAGCAGCCACTGTGTGCTTGTACATGCCCTGAGGATTGGTTTCCCTGCTGCTGCTGCTGCCACTGCTGTTGCCTCTGCCGCTATCACCAGGGACCAAAGCGTGCACCCTCCAGAGGCAGAGAACTGCCTGCCTATGGCTGCAGGCACTGGCAGCAACTCCACCCCCTATCCCCCAGCAGCAGTGCTACAGACACTTGCTTGTTTTTTGAGGACACGCTGCCCCTGTCTACTGCTATGGCCGCTGCAGTTAACAGAGCCCTCTGCTGGAGGGCCTTGGGATCACCCCCACCCTGCCCACTACAGCCATTGCCAGGGTGCACCGCTGGGGGGCCTAAGAACAGGCCTGCCTGGCCAGGCACCACCTGATCATACCAGCCGAGAGATTAGAGATAGCCCCACCCTGTCCACCACTGCTGATATCTCTGCATTTGTCCCAGGGGCCTGAGGACGGGACCATCTAGCCTGCTGCTTCCACCACAGCCAGCATCCACCCACATAAACCATGTGGGGACCTGGAGACTGGCCTGCCCAGCCCGTTGCAGCCACCACTAACACCAACACATGCCACTTAGGGGCTAAAGGGTTGTCCCACCACTGCCATTGCCCATGCCACACACACTACCAAGGAGACTGAGGACCTGCCCACCTGTCTTCCCACCACTGCCATTACCACAAGCAAGCTAGAGGTCCAAGAATTAGCCCGTTTGGACCCACTTGCACTGGTGGTGAGACTGGTGTATATGCTGACTGGAGGCCCAAGGTCAGGCATGCTTGGCTGACTTCTGCCACGACTATGGCCAGAGGATCTGCCACCTGGCATCCTTGTCCCCAGTAAAACATTATCACAGCCTCCACTAACAACTGCAGCCTAAGCCACTAAGGAAATCACATGCACCACTGGGACAGTTTACAGCAGAAGAAATCATATGAAGACTACACTACTGCACACACTCAGAATCAAAGCTAAAGTGTCCTACCCAACCAACACCATGGCTATATCTTCAGAAAAAGTCTTCCATTATGAAAGCCAATCCAAAAAATCTGAAGAAGTGACTATTACACCAAATCTGATATCAACATAAGGACACAAGAAAGATGAAAAAACAAGGAAATATGATACCTTCAAAGGAACACAATAATTCCCCAGCAATAGACTCCAGTGAATAGAAATTTATGAAATCCTGGAAAAAAAATTCAAAGTATTGATTTTAAAGAAGCTCAGTGATATACAAGAGAACACAGATAAATAATACAAATAAGTCAGAAAAACGTTTCAGGATATGAATGAGAAATTCACTGGAGAGATAGATGTCATTTAGAAAAACAAATAGAAATCCTTAAACTGAAGAATTCAATGAATAAAATAAAAAATTTATTTGAGAGCTTCAACAATAGATTAGAGCAAGCAGAAGAATCTCAGGACTTGAAGAAAAGTCTTTTGAAATATACAGAAACAGCAAAGAAAGAACAAAAGAGAATGAACAAAGGCTATAGGACACCCTATCCAGGATATGCTATGACAATACTTCACAGCCATTATCATGACTAAAATTAAAAAAGAAATTTTGGTGAAGACACAGAAACTCTAACTCTTTCATACACTGCTCATGGAATTATGAATTGGTACAACACCTTGGATCATACAAAATGCATATACTAGAATATTCGCAGCATACCACTTAGAATAAAAAGACAAAAACAAAAACCTGGAAATTACCAAAATGTCACTCAATAATAGAATTGGTGGATAGACACACAGAATGTTTACTAAATAAGAATATGAATAAATGAGCTACATCTTTAGCAACAATATATTAATAGATGAATTTTACAAATATAATGTTAGAGAAATAAGCTTAATGGAAAAGATGAATATTGTATTTTCCTGAATGTCATTGTCCACTCAGCCACTGGATTTAAGCAAAGTACAAGTCTGTACTACATCCTGGGGGTGGGTTCCTTAGGGTATTTTGTGATGTACTGTATTCATAATGTATGAAAACCAGCAAAATGAATTTATTCTTTTAAAAGCCGGATGGTAGTTTTCATTGATGGCATACTGACTGGAAGGGAGGGTACAAGGGCCACTGGTGATTGTCTATTTTTTTGTTCTGGGGGCTGACTATATAGGTTTATATACTTTATGCCAATGAAGTGAGTGATATACTTAAGTCTGCTTTTCTCTATGTTTGTCATATATCAGTACAAATAAGAAAGGTCATTTTAAAAATCTTTTGAATAATAACACCCAAGGCATATTTTAGTACTACTTTGACTAATTCTTAGGTGATATCATTTATTTTTTGCCTATCTTTAGTGTTATCCCCATACTTAAGAACATGTTACCTTACCTAACTGGCAGGTATTTCTAGGATTTCATATTCAATGTTTCAGGTTAACGTGGCCTCAAAATGTTTGTTATTATCCTCAGTCCCCAGCAGTGTGTTCTAAACCAGGGGTAGTCAGACCTGTATGTGCATCAGATTCACCTCTGGATAGTTTGATTCAGCAGGTGTGGGTTGCAGCCTCCAAGTGACCCTGGTATATCTGATAGGGGTCCAGGGCCATGGACCCACTGGACTAGGCTGCTAAAGAAAGCATTAGCATATCTCTGTAGCAGTCTTAACAGCAGAAAGGTTAGAGATTAGAATTTAAAAATTTTGGCCATCTGTACTAAAATTACTTCCTGGCCTTGCATATTGTGATTTATTGCATCTGAGTGTATGTGGCAGGTCAGCAACCTAGATTTTTTTAAAGCATCCCAGATAATTCTTATATTCATTAATATTTGAGAAACATTGTTTTTATGCCTATAAATTTCCTCCTTGCTAAAGAGGAAGAAGAAATTATTATAGCACATAATAGTGCCAAGCGTTGGTTCCAAAATACTTTCTCCCAATTTTCCAGCATGCCATTTCTCTAAGTTACATATCAAGTTGCTAAAATTTGGCACATGTGACTGAGACTATTGAGAATTTAAATAAAATGGTCATGTAGTAGTTTCTTAGCAACTTATAATTCACACAATTTACTTTTGACCAGCTCTTTTCAGCAAAAAATACAAACAAACAAACATAAAAACATTTGTATCTTTTACCAGAAAATGTAACAAGGTTTTAAAGTAGAAGTAAGAAGTGGCTGTATCACATATTCAATGCTGTTCTGTAGACAATAAGGGCAAATTATTCTCTATGTCTGTCTGAATGGCAGTTTACTTTCCTAAACAATTTTTTGTAGACCAACAATCTATACTAATGACCGAAGCAAAAGAAGAATGCTTTTCCCCTGCCCTCTTATCAATTATATTTTCATTAAAATACTTACTAGTTATTCATAGTCAAAGTAGAACAAAATAATTTAAATTTTATATAGATAAAAAATCCATGTCATATTTAAGGACTCCTTGTCGTAAATAGTACATTTTTCCAAAATGCTCTACATACAGCTCTCATTAACAAAATGCCTAGTAGTCACTACTAAGGAAATAAGGACAGAATTTCAGTTTCATTCCATTGGACTCAAACATGACAGCTGATAAGGGCCTATACTACTCCAAGGGGGCTTGCAACATAGATGACAAAGCTTTGTTCTATTTCCTGGTTTCTAGGGTTTATGGCAGGCCATTATCTTTACTGAAGATTTTTTTCCCCTATTTTGCTTATATAGTAAAATGAAAGCTGATGGAAGCTTTAAAAAGAGTCGTTGCAACCATCTCCTCTAATGAGGTGAGTAAAGATGAAGAGTATTAGTTAAGTGGACAAATACTTTTTTTTAAATGAAACTATCTAGTTTCCCAGATAAAACTATGCTGAGAATTGTTCTAATGAGTTTGATCTAATGCCAGTTATTAAGTCTATAAAACAAATCACCTTCAAAGCAATTCATATCCCAAGCTTATACAGATTTTTTGGCAAGATGTATGAGGTAAGCTGTCCAAAGATAACTGTGCATTTTATTTTTATCATAATCTTTATGTAGGTAGGTAACTGTAACAAATAAGTATTACATTAGGTGTTTTTGAAACACAGGTATGTATCTCTAAAAATATCTAAGAATCAGTCAGGTTGATCAATTTGGGATAGAACTCCATATCTTTTAGGTCATATTTTGAAAACCACTAATATAACATTCCTTTAATATGAATGTTAATAATTGATGACATTTTGTTTTATTTCATTCCTTTTATGGAAGGGGATTCTGTTTCTTTCTGTATGTATATGAATAAAGGAATTATTTATATATATATGGCTTTGGGGGCAAAGTAGAAGAAAAATTTCCTAAATGAAATACATAGTATGAAGTTCTCAAAGAAAAAGGCCGTAGCTAAAAATCACTGAATTTGAGAAGGGACACTAGTTCTCAGCTACTTTCAATAGAGACTAAGAAACATCAATATGAAGTAATTTGCTACAAGAATCAATACTTAGGTCTTTTCCCTTTGTGAGACTGTTTGTCACAGCAGATGAAAAAATGGAAATTTGTCTGAATACATGATTTTTTTTTTAACCACATGCTCTGATTATGGAGATGGAGGTGGAGGTTTTATACAGACAGTTTAATAACACTTGAGCTATTCAATACACATGTTAGAAAAATTAACCCATTTAAAATAAGACTCTAATGTAGATTTTGCTGCTGTGTGGTCACTTTCTTTCACTCATTATATTAGTTTTATCTAGGTTAACAGAGTAGGATCCTCTACAGTACTACCATGGGATTAAAAAATACTTCTTGTAAGAAAATAATTATATAACCCATTTGAAAACAGATTGGCTTTTTGCTTTTCAATAAACAAACTTTAGGAACACTTGAGGTATTGGCAAGGATTGTCCAAGTCCGGAAATTACAACTTTGATGTTTTTAAAGAGGGAAGAATTAAGGAAGCTTTTCAAGAGTTTGTGTGTGAGAGAGAGGGAAAGAGAGAGAAAAAGGGGGAGAGAGAGTCTCAAAGGAGTCAGCTTAGAATGTTGCATAAATGCTGGTTTGGGACTAAGGAATGTGAGTTCTAATTCTGTTTCTACTGTAAACCAGCTGAGGGATGATGATAACGTCATAATCACTTTGGGATTCAGTGTTCTTAACAAGAGTTAATTTTTAAAGTTTCCTTCACATTTAGAGTTTACTTTTACTGGTCTGTATATAAATAGGATATAAAAATTTTTACTTTCGTCTGTGTATAGTGTATAGTGAAAGACACAATAAATTACTAA
Organism: Lemur catta; assembly: GCF_020740605.2. NCBI lineage: Eukaryota > Metazoa > Chordata > Mammalia > Primates > Lemuridae > Lemur > Lemur catta. Next base: position 57,205,509 of record NC_059139.1, on the reverse strand, counting down.
AGGAGTGATCAATTACTTTTTTGGTTTTGGTAATTTTGGAATTCTTTTGCCAAGCCTGCAGAAATCTATTTCTGTGTCCTTAATACAGAATGTAGCTAACGTGCTCATCAATAGAATAATGTGACTCTGTGGTACAGAACTGAAATAATTTTTAGTTGATTATAGCACAATTTTTTCAGATTAGTGATGTTTTAAAAAATTAAATTGCTTATTAGACTTTTAGGTTATTTCTAGGGGATTTGAAACGTTATGTTGGCACCACCTATAGATGCTTAAGGTGAAGCACACCCACAACTGTTCAATTTTGTGATAATCTATCCTTCCCTTTTATTTAAGCTATGTACTGTTAACTGAAGAAAATGACAAGGTTCATGAATTTGGAAAGGAGGGCTTTATTTCTCACAAAGTGTTGTAGCCTGTGGGTGGCCATTTTGACAGGCTGGAAAGCAGAGCCTCAGTCAGAAGCCAAGAACACATGCTTTGAGGCAGGGACAATGGAAACAGGGATTTATACTGAGTGGGATGGCCCAATATACATATTTAAAAAGGTATTAGAGGAGTCATGAATATTTATGAAAGGGAAACAGGCACACACACCATGGAGCTTTATGTCCCTTTATGGGGTCCATGTTCAGAAAATGGCAACCCTCTTATGTCAAAAGGTGAAACAAGGACAGGAAAACCCTTTCTATGCATGCTCCATCGCAGACTGTTTAAACCCACTCTATGGTTAGTGGTCTCTTATCAAGACAAAGTATTGGTTAGTTATAGTGCGGCAACTGCAAATAGGGAGGAATAAACATGAGATAGCTTTGGGTTTAGTCCTTAAAGTAAAATAAAAAAAAACCCTGATGGCCATTAGCAAGGGCAGAGATAGGATGAGGTGCCTGTACTCCTATCCCATCATAGCTGGGAACTCAGTTTTAAGGTTTCTTTGGGTTACCCTTATTCCAGATGGGATCTGTTCATTCAGTGAGGGGCTCAGGATTTTATTTTAGTTCACAGTACTATCCATTTCAATTAATCAGCAAAGATACTAAACAGCTAATCTAAGCCACATCTAGCATTTGGCTGGTTGGGCTACAAACCATTCAGGCAGACATCATTCTTCCTCTTGTCAGTTTATATTCTAAGACACATGGTCTAGATGTGAGTTTCTTAGATACACAGATTTCTATGTTTTTAGTCTATTCTTTAGAATTTCTACAATTACTATAAAATATTTAAGTTTTATTTTTAATGATGAGTAGCAAAAACTCCATTAAGGATATTGTAGAGTTTCGAATGGAGAGTTATTTTTTTCTCAGTACTTTTTTGAAATTTCCAATGCTCAAATGCAACAGTAACCCTATAATCAGAGACATGTGTATATGGACATCATGAAAAAGAAAATAAGAAAATTATTTGTTTAGAAGAGGGACCTTATTAAGGTGTGTAGTTGAATGTTTGTTTTGTGGGACTAGGTTTCTTAGTAATATAATTTTCTAGGTACAATGATTGAATGGATTGGAATGCGTGACACAGAGCATATTTGCCAAAACATTTTGATGAAAGAGGAATGGGCAAGCACGTGAGATTTCATTAGAGAAGTTCAAAGAAAGGAGGATGTGTCGAAGCTTGTTTCTGTTGAAAGAAAAAGGAGAAAAACCCTGCATTTTAAATATATTTTCAGGCACTGTTTCCCGAACCCTGTTCTTGACCAATAACTATAACAAATAGAATAATGACAATTTGCTGTAAACAACTTGAGGATTCAAATGGATGGCTTTCAAAAACAAAAGCAAAGTCCCTGAACTCATTCTTCTTGCTCTTCTACTGATTATCTGGTTTGAATGGTTGCTTTGAAAGAAAAGTGATGAATAACACACTAGCTCTATAATAATGATTTGTTTCTCTGATACTGTTTTAGATTCTGTTAGCTAGTAAACCCTCAAACATTTTAGGTTTCATTTCCCGTAAATCAGCATTTCAGTGTTCATTAACTGTAAGAAACTTACATCTCTGTAAATGGCTTACATTTTTTTGATATTTCCAATATAACATAAAAAATAAAGATTTTCCATTTATTTCTATAGTAATCATATAATATTAAACAAACTGAGTCAATCTGAAGAAGACTAGCAACTGTGCCATTTTGATTAAATACATTTTTCTGTTAACTGAAATGGTGTCTCCAAACCCTGCTGGTTCTTACTTTCATAAAAAGTAAAATGTATTAAACCACTTTTAGTAATCCTTCCATATTAGATGTAGAAATAGGTATAGATTAAACATATACTAATTCCCAGAAGTATTGCATTTATTTCTATATATTCGCAATCCTAAAATATAAGCTTATTTTATTAGGCTTTACTTGTTTTTTCTCAAAGTAACAGCTTCATAATCAGGTTAAAATTTTAAAGTAAGTCTTGTTGATACTTTGATTTATAAATAAAAATGACTTACAAGTATACTATCAATTGTTTTGCATTCATAATGGTGCTTTTTAAAATACAAGAGGGGCTTGAAAGTGCATATTCCTTCAAATCCTATAAATGTTCTATTACTTTACTTGAACTGTTAATTTATTAAGTGGACTCATTTAAAATGTGAAACCAACTTTAAAACTTTAAAATAATGTATCTTGAAAAACTTGCAGGCCTAGTCATGTTAAGTTTCAAGTTAGTTTTGTTGAAATTATTACAAATTCTGAAGTTCAGTATTCTTAAAAAATATGACTTTACTATTCTGTTCTTATTAACTTATTTCTTTATGTGAGATCATTTATGTAATATTCTATATTTTTTGAATGCTTATGGAAGAAAAGTTAACACATTGTCCTTTGAAATACAGCATCTCTATTCCTCAAAGGAGAGATTTCCTCAGCGTTTTCCTAAAATGCCTGATTCTATTAGCTAATGCCCTACTAGGTTTCTGTGGAGGTGGAAAGGAAGCACGGAGGTGAGTTTGACAGTCCCTGCATTTCCAAGATCTAGACCAACACTTTTCAGGACTGGACCAATGCTGTCCCCCAGGAGATAGGTTGAGCACATCAGGATGAGGGCTCTCTTCTCTCTCCTGTTGCCTACTCTCTGTCATCACATCTTTATCTCCATTTTTTTTCTTTTACTGACTCATTTACTATTATATTTTACTGGATAATATGGTATTTTCTGCAAATGGACACTAGTTCAGTCCAATTGGTAGTATCCTCTAAAAATCCCTTAGAGTTTTTAAATTGGATTTTCAACATTTAGCTCTTTTTATATATGTGTTATATTAAGAAAAATGAGTCAGATAATTTAATAAGAAAACATTTTATTGAGTCATCCAGTGGAGAATTAGATTCCCAACACTTGTTTTAAATGATAAAACTAAACTTAAAACATTATCATTAAAAAATAAACTTATAGCTTCACCATAGAACTATTCCTGCAAACATTATTCATATATGCCTCTGAATTGGCAATATTATAATTATCCTGTATATGCCATTTTCTTACAACTTTCCTTATGAATAACATTTAAAATTAAGAGCTTCTGAATTATAATTTTTCCCCATAGTATAAAAAAGCACATATTGAGCACATACTGCATTCTAGACACTAAACTAAATTTGTTATACTCATGTTCTTATTTATACAAAATAGGTGAGTGATGGTTATTATTATGACATTTACTGAAGATTGGAACAATTAAGTAATTCATCTGATATCATACAGGTAGCAAGTGCTGAATCAAATATAACCAGATAGTCTAGCCTTCAAATTTATGCCCTTAATCTATACGCTATGCTACTTTTTCTAAAGAAAGAAGGACTAGCTAATGTGAATAAATAGTTACATAAAATTTATGGTAGGGATTTAAACTAAACAATCTTAGTTTGTGTACTGATTACTGCCTGGAATTCTCCTTCTTCCTCACTCCAAAATCAGAAGTAGCTTTGGGGATGTGATTTAGTATTCCAGAGTTCTTAGAAGGAGTATTGTTATCTCTGGGTTTCAGAACATACCAAAAACAAACTAAACCAGACTTAGCTCTACATAAGACCAGGTATCAGGGACAGATGCAGGGAATATTTATGGGTGAATCTTCATAACAGAGATCAAAATATGTTTAAGTCCATCAAGCTAAATAAATCTATCATATGGTTAAGTAAATTTATAAAAGAAACTAGTAACAATTGTGGGTATTACCTGTGAAAATGGAAAGGAATTTTTGGAATAGCAAAAAATAATCTATAAGGAAAAAATCCCAGAAAAGCATTTCAAAACATATCTTTGGGTGACCCCTTTGGCTCTAAGAAAATGGCAATTTTTATTTTTGAAAGGAATTATTTTCTAATTCAAAGATGTTTTTATTTCTCTCTGGAATTTTTTCTCTCTCAAACTTTTAAACGAGAGGAAACTCAAATTATGTTAAATGGCTGTAAATAGTAAATGGCTATCTGAAAAAATAGGTAACTAAGATATTTAATATTTAAAGCCAGGAGTACCTTAAACATTAATGTAAAGCATACGCATTTTTAGGTATAAAATGAAACCCTTCTCTGTGAGTGTATGCCCACTGTTTAGAGTTCCATTTCACATTTCTTGAATAAGGCATACATAAAATGCATCTTTTAAAAATTTCTAGTTTCAGTGTCTCAGTGTCTTTAACGTATAGAAAATACTTAACAGATACTTGTGAAGCTGAGTCCAGAATCATCCTATATTTTTATGGTTTCTTATCTCCCATCATTTTTCTAATAGTTTCACCCTCACCCAGAAGTCTTTCTAAAGCTTTTAACTTAATTTGCATATAACAATGACTTTCTGTTCACACCTATTTCAATGAATGCAAAATTTAATTAAATTATATAATTACAAAGAAAATTCCACAGTAGGCTACAGATTCAAGCTAAAATAACATTGGCCTAAAGAAGAAAGAAGTTTTATCTCCCCCTGACAGAAAAATCTAATTAGGTATTTTAAGACTGATAGGGTGTCTCAACAATCATTAGGGATAGTGCCTCCATATAACTAGTTGCTCTGGTGGCCTAACTAGTATTACAAAGATGACTGCTCCCATTCCTGTTATTACATTCATATTCTAGACAGCAGCAAAAGGGGAAAGAAGAAGGAAGTATAGGACTTCTTCACTTTAGTGGTATGACCCATAGTTTGTACACATCAGCTCGGCACAATTAATCACATGACCATACTTAGCTGCAAAGGATGCTTGGACGTGTGGCCTGTAGCAGGATGACCACATAATCACTAAAAATTCTATTTTTATATAAGAATGGGAGAAGAGGAAAAGAGATATTGGAAAATATTGAGAAGTCTTTGATACATTCAGATGTATTCTTTTGAAACAGGGCAAATGCTTTAGTAGGTTTTGCTCTGACTCTCTTCTGGTTATGCCACTCTACATAGGGTGAAGAATCCACAGAACCAAGAGGACTCACCTAACAAAATCCACACCCTCCTTTTAACCTGGCTACCCAGGAATCCAGAATTCCTTGTCTGAACAGCCCTGGGCCTTAGTCCAGTGCTTCAGATAGGTCCTTTGGAAGGTGAATTACATGCACCTCAAGATGAATAGAAGTTGTATAAGCAGGATGGGAATTCTCACACACGTTTGAGGCCCCTTGTGGTATAAGCAGAGCTGGAGATGGGAAGAGAATGGAAGAGTATATGAACCAGGTTGCCCAGCAATGAAAAATATCAATGAAGACCTCAGAAGAGTTCAAAATATCTAAAATTGAATTTGACCATTCAGTCATAATATAGGTCTATTTGCCAAAGTCAGAAGATGATATCAGTGATCTATGGCTATATGTTAATAACAAAGTACACCAACACTTTGTGGTTTAAGACAAGAATCATTTTACTATTCCTGTGGGGACAGTTCCACAAAGTTTAGGATGGGGCTGGAGGATCCAGGAAGGCTTCATTCATGTATTTGGAGCATTGGTGCTGGCTGCCAATTAGGGTACCATCTTTCTTCTCTACATGGCCTCTCTTTCCATGTGTTTTGTTATCAAAGAGACTATCATGAGCTTATTTGCATGGCAGTTGGCTTCCAAGAAAATGGGAAGTTGTGAAGCTTCTTAAGGTCTAGGCATAGAAATCACATTTCCACCATATTCTAGTGCCCAAAGAAAGTTATAGGACCAGCCCAGTTAAAAGGGAGGGCAAATAAGTCGAACCAACAAAAGGAGTTCTAAGGGGAAAATTCATTGCCTTAAATGCCTACATCAAAAAGACAGAAAGATCACAAATCAACAATTGAATGAATCCTCTCAAGGAACTAGAAAAGGAAGAGCAAACCAAACCAAACCCAGAAGAAGAAAAGAAATAACTAAGATCAGAGTAGAACTAAATGAAATAGAAAACAACCAAAAAAATACAGAAGATTAATGAAACAAAAAGTTGGTTCTTTGAAAAGATAAACAAAATCGCTAGACCTCTCACTAGATTAACCAGAAATAGAAAAGGAAGGACCCAAATAAGCTCAATCAGAAATGAAAAAGGAGATATTACAAACTGGTACCACAGAAATACCAAAGTTTATCTCTGAATACTATAAAAATTTCTATGTACATAAACTCTAAAATGTTAATTAAATGGACAAATTCCTGGAAACACACAGCCTCCCAAGGCTCAATCAGGAAGAAATAGAACTCCTGAACAAACCAATTATGAGCAATGAAACTGAAATAGCAATAAAAAAATCTTCCAACAAAAAACATACCAGACCAGATGGTTTCACAGCTGAAGTTTATCAGACCTACAAAGAAGAATTGGTACCTATACTGCAGAAATTATTTCATAACATTGAGAAGGAAGGAATCCTCCCCAACTCATTCTATGAAGCCAGTATCACTTTGAAACCAAAGCCAGGAAAGAACACAATAAAAAAAAACTATAGACCAATATCCGTCATGAATATAGATGCAAAAATTCTCAATAAAATTCTAGCAAATCAAATTCAGCAGCACATCAGGAAAATAATCCACTATGACCAAGTGAGCTTCATCCCAGGGATACAAATATGGAGCATATGTAAATCCATAAATGTAATTCACCACATAAACAGAATCAAAACCAAAAATTATATGATCATCTCAATAGATGCAGACAAAATGTGATAAACTTCAGCACCCTTTTATGATAAAAAAATCTTAACAAAATAGGCATAGATGGAATATACCTCAAAATTATAAAAGCCATATATGACAAACCCACAGACACATCATACTGAATGGAGAAAAGTTGAAAGTATTTCCACTTAGAACTAGAACAAGACAAGGATGTCCACTGTCACCACTTCTATTCAACATAGTACCAGAAGTCCTTGCCAGGGAAATCAGCATAAAAATATAAAATCTGATATAAAACCATCCTCATATTGTCATCTGATCTTTGACAAAGTCAATGGCAATATACACTAAGGAAAAGAATCCCTATTCAATAAACGGTGCTGGGAAAATTGGATAGCCACATGTAGATTGAAATAGGATCCATATCTCTCACCACTCATAAAAATTAATTCAAGATGTATAGCAGACTTAAATCTAAGACATGAAACCATTAAAACTGTAGAAGAAAATGTTGGAAATAGTCTTCTAGACATTGGGCTAGGCAAAGAATTTATGAAGAAGACCCCAAGGGCATCACAGCAAAACAAAAATAAATAAGTGGGACTTTATTAGGAGCTTCTTCACAGTCAAGGAAACAATCAACAGAACAAATAGACAACCTAAAGAATGGGTGAAAATATTTATATGTTATATATCCAATAAAGGGCTGATAACCAGAATCTACAAAGAACTCAGGCAAATCTGCAAGAAAAAATTAAACAACCCCTTTAAAAAGTGGGCAAAAGACATAAACAGAAGCTTTTCAAAAGAAGATAGACTAATGGTCAATAAACATATGAAAAAAATGCTCAATGTTGCTAATTATCATGGAAATGCAAATCAAAACCACTATGACATATCACCTAATTCCAGTGAAAATGGCTTTTATCAAAACTCCAAAAGCAATAGATGTTGGCATGGATATGGAGAGAAAAGGACACTTATACACTGTGGTTGGGACTGAAAACTAGTGCAATCTGTATGGAAAATTGTGTGGAGATTCCTCAAAGAACTAAAGCAGTCCTACCATTTGATCCAGTAATCCCACTACTGAGTATTTATTCAAAGGAGAAAAAGCCATTCTATCAAAAAGACACCTGCACTAGAATGTTTATTGCAGCATGATACACAATTGCAAAGACATAGAATCAACCCAAGTGCCCATCAATTCATGAATGGATTAATAAAATGTGGTATATGTATACCATAAAGTACTACTCATCCATAAAAAGTGAATTAATACTTTTACAACAATCTGGATGGAACTGGAGACAATTCTAAGTGAAGTATCTAAAGAATGGAAAAATTAACACCACATGTACTCACCCTTAAATTGGAACTAACCAGTTAGCACTCATGTGCACAGATGGAAGTAAAACTCAATAGAAATCATGCAGGTAGGAGAGGCGAGAAGGGGATGGATGAAATCATATCTAATGGGTACAACACACACTATCTGGGTGATGGGCATACTTATAACTGACTCAAGTAATACAAAAGCAATCCACATAACCAAAACATTTGTACCCCTGTAATATTCTGAAATAATTAAAGGAAATAAAAAACAATAAATCATGGAAAAGAACCCACTGAATATCCACTTATTCCTGCATGTAAAATTCTTCTTTCATACAGAAAACATCTCCATTCTGGATAAAGACATCCACCAAGTCCCATCAAGTGCCTGCATTCAAATCCAGAGTGATGTTCAAGTCTAAAGGTGACTCATCATGGTCTGGTGACCTACAAGCTATTAATAAAAGACAAGTTTTTATTTCTTCCCTTACATGTGTCACACATTGGTAGAGTGAAAACAGTATAACTACAGTAGAAATTTCCATTCAGAAAAGGGAAAAGTGGAAAACACATGGGAGTTGTGAAGGCAAACTGCTAGGGCAATGAAGTTAGTTTCTTGGTCAGTCCAGTTAGAAGTTCAGGTTCTGTTCCTTGGGAGAATAACCCTGTCTATGGTCTTCCATGGCACTTAGCCTTGTGACTTAGTCATTATTTTTCAGGAAGTGAGCAATGGATCATCTGCTCTTGTTGGAGGTCACACAGATCTTATGGTCTCCTTGTTGCTGGTGCAAAGAATTTGGAGTTCCAGGGATTGCTTTAAGGTTCAAAAAAATCATGGGAATTTTATTGCTAAAGAGACTATGATGTCAGTTTGCCATCAATTTCCTAAAAAAAACTAGAGGTCTCTGGTCCTCTAGTTATTTCTGGTTTTTGCCATGCAGTGGTAACCACAGCCAAAGATCTAGACATGGCTTATAAACTTGGAAAGGATAGATTTTGATTTACTGGCCTCTGTGTTCTGTTTATATTTCTGGCTTCAATTTAATGGTGGTAAATTTGGGACCATCTGCAACAAGAGTCATGGGTGGGGGTTGAAATAGGCTTAATCTGGTCTTTGCTGCTGGAACATTCACCATGCTTTGGGCATTAGTCAGCGTACTTTACAGAGGAAATGACAGTGTAGGGCTAATCTGATGAGTTGGTTAACTGAAGGTTGGTTAAGAAATTTTCTACTGTAGAATAAACTAAAAGTTATATAAGTGGGTTTCAGATATTAACTTCCTATTCTTGTTTATTATTGTTTGGTAAAACTGTCACCATAGAGTGGCTGAGAGAATTTTCTCTGTTATGACTAGCTCAAGATATATATTTTTTTCTTTCTCAAGATTTCTACTCTTCCTCATATTTTTGCCTCCTTTCACTCTGCATATAATGAATTAAGCTCAGATTTTAAATGTGGAGTTTTAAACACTTTTAATAAAGTGATTTTTTTTTTACCCTCAATGCCTTTTCATCAATCCCACAAAATAGTTTACCTCTATTTGTGTTGCATTTTTACTCTGTGTTATTGTTTAACATCTCTTTTGCTCTTAAGGCTCTTCCACTGACATGGCTTCTCTAAATCAGCATATATATATATATAATAAGCCATATATGTAATTAATAAATGTTCTATTACCTTTATTTAGAAACCATAAAAAAGGTGAAATTAATTTTAATAAATCTTTTAAAACTAGACATCAAAATTATTTCATGTAACCAATATAAAAGTGATATATATTTTATATTCTTTTTAATACTAAATCTTCAAAATATGGTGTCTATTTTACACACCTGATATATATTTTATACTTAAAATACATATAAATTTGGATTAGGCATATTTCAAGTGCTCAATAGTTACAGAGTACAGTTCTTGATCTTTGCAATCATTTGAGATATAACTAGGACACATTAGTTATCGAATGTACTTTTCTTGGCATTGTGAGGGATAGCAGTTGTCTCTCTTCAAGAAATGTACTATTTAGTGAATAAAATAAGGGATACACTCTGTAATTATATTGTTTCACTAACATGAAGCTCTAGAAAATGCAAATTTGAGTCATTCTTATTAGAAATAACTAACTTCCTTTCTATTTTCTTCTTTCTCTAAATAGGGAGGCAATCTGGGTTAATTATGCTTTTTTTTTCATTTAGAAAAATAATAACAGATGCAAGGAAAATTTTACCAGGTATTTTTCTAAATTTTTTTTATTTCAGCATATTATGGGGGTACAAATGTTTAGATTACATATATTGCCTTTGCCCCACCAGAGTCCGTCTTACAACCACCATTTTCCATCTTTTGTGGAGAGAGGTTTTTTGTTTTTGCAGAGAGTTTTGATAGAAGCCAGATCAGAGTGTTCTGCTATGTATTGATGATGTCTTGGATGTGAAATTACCTTAAGAAAGACTAAAAATTGGTGTTAAATCAGTCTTGGGAAAAAATATTTCTTATCTCTGATGAACTGGAGTTGTTAAATATAACCCTTGGTTTATTTCCCTTAAGCAAAGCACTTATGTCTCAGGGGAATATGTGCAGGAAGACAACTCTCCAAGACCTTACTTCACAGAGTATTTGATTACTTAGATGGGGTTTAGCAAGATGTTTGCCTCTTGGAATTCACCAAGACCTTCAGCTTTCTGGGGCCATCATATATTATAACATTTAAATAAAATGGTTCAATCTCTTTTTATAAAATAGCACTACCCAGCTTCCACCCACTTGCCCATTATTTTGAGGGCTTTCCCTAAAATATTTGAAGAAAATAGGAGTAGCATGAAGTTTGCTTTTCTGCTGTCATCTCAAGGACTCATAATCATAGCTCCTTCCCTAACCTGAGGCTTCTGTTCACTTTGTGGCTGGTCCCCACCCAGAACTTCAGAACTTTGCTTCTCATCCTCTATTGCCTAACATATCATTAACATTAATGACTGGGATTCGATGTGAAACAGATTTCTGTTGAAGGCTTGGGGAAAACAGAAGATAATTCCCATACAGTTAGAAAACAATTCTATTATTGAATGTCCTCCCACAAACCATGTCCCTGAGAATCCTATCTGTCTAGACCAGTGTTGTTCAAGAAAACTTTCTGCACTGTCCAATAAAGTAGCCATTAGCAGCCATGTGTGGCTATTGAGCACTTAAAGTGTGGCTAGCACAATTGAGAAACTAAATTTTAAATTTTATTTGATTAATTTAAATAGTCACATGTGGCTAGTGGCTTTCATGTTGGACAGTGCAGGTCTAGAAGCTTAAGTCCCTTTCTTTTTCCAAGGTTTTCACTCCCATTCACCAAGCATTAGTAAATAAGTACAAAATCCCCATTACCTTATTTCACAAGAGATATTTCATTCAGTTTTTTCCCCTAACACTTGTCTGTCTAGATTATCTTGGGAGCCCCACCATATACAATTAAAGATATCCCTTGTAGTCCATTAAGATGATTTCCTAGATCAAAGAACCATTTATCTTGGTAAACACTTATATCTAGAATGACTTAAGTAGTTGCAAATCATATTTTGTTTCCAAAATAAGTATTTTATTAAGTTGCACCTTTCCTTCAGCAAAATATTTTCTGTACCTGGAAAGGAGGGTTTCCCATAAACTCTTTCCATAGATAATTTTCTGGAAAAGATGAAAACATATTATCTAATGTCTTATAGACAATTCTTCCCGGCTACTCAATCCTAATGACATGCAGTCCTATTCCAAGCAGAACTCTCCAAAACTAAAAGAAATCTCTTAAAACTTTCATGTGATTTAACTGGGGAATGATTTAACTGAGGAATTTAGCTGTCTCTCAAGCAAAAGGGAATGGGTGTGACAAGAATATCAAATTGATTCTCTATTTTGAGGCTTCAGCCTCTGATTTGTAGCCTTGAGGGTCTGTGCCCATTCCCAAGTTTTTGTCCTTTGAGAATGGTAGATTCCTGTTTCCATTAAAATAATATCACCACTCATTCCTGCTCCCCACTGTGGGATCCAGAGAATAGTGAGTTGAACCCTCTATCAACTCCACTTAAGGGTTATATTCTGCCTATGCTCGACATGATGCATCCCCCCCTAGGCATTTGCCTATTTCTCAAACCCTCCATAAAAGTGAACTAAGCCTATTTGCTCATAGTATCTAGAAAGCTCCATTTCTCTGGAAATTATCCCTCCCCCATTTCCTGTCATCTCACTTGTTGCCAGACTTTTCCAGATAAGCCTTAGCTTCCACATCATTGACGTTGGTTCCTTGGTGTGCTTAGTGTTTACTAGGTGCACATTCTTACAATCAGCTAGAGGCTGGCATTTCCATTTCATCAAGTCCTAGGTCTTGACTCTGAAAATAACCACCACCCTGAGTTTTGCAGTGGCTCAATAATGGCTAGTGACCACCCCAATTATTAGACAATGATTAGAATTGCTTAGACTCAGGTGACATTGATCTATAATCTTATGCTTTCCCTCGATTTGCTTCATATAGATAAATTTTAGGTTTTCAACAGACCAGGTTAAATATATCCTGTTTATGTTCATTGGTCCCAAATTGGTAGCAGAATAGTGACATTCATGGTCACTGGTCCACAGTCCTTTAACTGAAAGTAAAAATACCACCTGCTCGTACTCCCTGGAGCCTTGAATAATATAACTCATAAATCAGATTTTTGCTGACAACAATTTCTACTGCCCATGTCTGAGCTGGTGTTTTCAGTACTAGCCTTGTTACACTGAAGGTTTTTCTATTGGTTTCCAGTGCCATCAATCTTTCTTCCTTCTTATCCTTATTAATTAACAGAAATACTCTGAGATATTATAATAATATATTATTAGAAATAGGTCCACTCTTTAATTTTTCCAATTAAATCCAGTTGACTCTGATTTTAACAAGTACTGTTTTATCAAATAGCTTCCCTAACTTAAATTGATTAATGAATTTTTGCCATCAATATCTGTTGAGCATATATGATGTGATAATATAGTTTTAGATGCTGAATATATACCAGTGAGCAGAACCCACATCAATTCCTGCTCTCATGGAGTTTACATTCTAGTTAATGAAGAAAGAAAATAAATAAACACATAAAATATATAATATGTCAGACAGTTATAGGTTTTGTAAGAAAAGTAAAGCATGAGAAGAGGAGGGTGGCACTGGAAAGGATTGGAGGGGGTAGTTACTATTTTAAATAAGACGGGCAAGGAAGAACTCACTTGCAAGCTAACATTTAACCAGAGCCATAAAGGAGGTGAAGGAGTGGGCCATGTAGAGATTTGGGGAAGACTATCACAGAAGGAGAGAAATGGCAAGTGCAAAGTCTTGACATGTACCAGAAGGAGCAAGACGGTCAGTGTATCAGGAGTCAAGCTAAGAAGGAGAGCCATCGAAGCTGAAATCAGTGAGAGAGTAGAGCATGAGATTACACTGCAACTTGTATATATATATGTATATATCCTTCCATTTTAACTCTCAGTGAGATCAGACACAATTGGTGAGTTTGGGGCAGAAAAGTGATTTATAAAAATGAAGATTGTTTTTTTTCCTTCCTTGTGATGCGTGTTTCAAAATTAAACATCAGAGTTGTAGCTACTCTACAAATTTCTCAAGACTAGCCCTAGTGTTGTGTGCATATTTGCGCAAAAACCAATCATCCATATCATCAAGGAATTTCCTAACTTTCTTACATCCATAAATAATCTCAAAGAGGTATGTTTGGGATACAATTTCCAAAATTTTAGATGAGTCACCAATTTCCAGGCAAGGAAATGAAAAGATGGTGGAATTATCACTGAAAGAAGATCTTACAAGATCTTACAAGTCCACATAAATGGGCAGAAAAGAAGCAGAGACAATGAATCCTGACATGCTAGGGAACATCCTTGGGGGAAAATAACCTAAACCACACTTAAAGGATGATGAGCCTTGGGGGGAAAAATCCTCCAGATGATTGTGCTTTCAACCATTTCTCAGATGTGAGTATTAATGGGATGTAATTAACTATCACTAATTTAGCTGAAATTTGGGGATGCAGCCTGTTTCCTTTACACACCCACTACAATCTCCACACATCTGCGATCATCATTACGATCACCCTTTTCCAGGAATATTAAGCAATTTGTCAGAGAACAGACATCTGGAAATAAACCTATGTCAGCTTGAGCATGTTCTTTTAGTTCTACAAACCATACTGTCTCTCTCCAGAAATTAGGATGCCAGTCCAGTCCCTGTATCGTTTGAGGAAAACAACATTAATAATAGGAACTTCAGGTTTCAAATACAATGCTAAATTCACTGTAGATTTGTAGTGAATGAAGACTATTTTTTTAAAAACACATTAGTCTAGTGTATCAACATTAAATGTTAAGACATGAGGGCTGTCTGGAAAGTATCCAGCCATGTAACCGTTCTCATTATATTAAGAATGGCTGGATACTTTCCGGACAGCCCTTGTATGTTGACAATAAATAAAAGACACATAACACTCTACTTTTCAGCTCTCTAGAAAGAAAGCAATGAAGCTTTAAAGCTTTTTAAAATGAAATTAAAATATATGTAATATGCTCATTGATTTAATTTAATCATAATTTTAGCACCCCAAATCACTCATCATTGACATTTTGGTATATTTCCTTTTTGTTTAATCTTTTTATCTTGACTTTTATTTTTGACAATATTGGAAACATATTTATAATTTATCTATGCATATAATTTTACCTTGCCAATTAACATAATATCAAAGCATTTTCCCCATTGTTTTATAAACTCATCAAAATATAATTTTAGTGTAATATTTCCAGAATATTACATGATCATGAACCCCACTGCTAAAATTCTTCACTAGCCCCCCTTCACCTTCATTATAAAGTCTAAAATCTTCAGTGGACGATATTGGGCTAGTCATGATTTGCCCCTAACTGACTTCCTAGTTTTTTGTTTTTTTGCTTTTTCTCTAATTTCCCAATCATAGCTTATCCTCTAGCAATTAGTATTGACTTACTGTTTTTGAGTCAATGACACTTTCTGATTTTTTTATATAATTTCACTCTTTTTAATGTCTTTACTATCATCATTTGGTACATTATTTGTACTAATCTTTAAAGCCCCAAATTTAGAATTTACTTTTCTGGGCAGCTGTTCTTGACAACCCTCTCCCAACTCCATCAGTTGCTTGTTTGGGTCTCCCTCCTCTGAGCCCCACAGCACCCCCACAGCACCCTTCAGTTACAACAAAACCTGTTTCCTCTGGACCAGCAGCTATGTGAGGACAGAGGCCTTGTCTTTTTCATATTTGTGTTAACAGTTCTTAGTATAGTTCCTGGCACATAGAAGGTATTAATTTAATACATGTTGAATGAATTAATAAATGCCCATAAATAAATTCTCATCTTTTATATGTTCCATTACCGAGGGCTTGTGTTCCCTACTGTTCTTATTCACTGCCAAGTTACTATTTTTATTCACTCATTTTCTTGGTCATTTTGGGTTTTAGGATGTAGAGGTTTTTTTTGTCTCTATTTTGAATGGTAAATTATGCTATTAAATGAAAAAAACTGTGGAGAATAACTATGAATCTGAAAATTTTAAGTATGTATACTGAATTGTATGTCTGACAGACATTCAAACATGAACTATGGTATCCATCTCTAATGTCACTATAGCTATAAACTGGGTGGTAGTTGTTCAGGTTCTCTATTTTTGTTTCTACCAGTTGAGGATTGTTGTAGCTACCTGTTAGGAACATAACAATTATCCTGCTCTGAAACATCCTTTTCATAGTAAGTTTCCTGTTGGTGTTAATGAATCAGAAGAGGACAGACTTTATAAGGATGTGTGTTTAGCTTCAGATTCATGAGCTTGGGAAAATTATTTAGCCTGAGAGTCAACTCCAGTATCTGTAAAAGGGATGGATTAATAATATCTGACCCATGAGACTTTGAGGATTGAATATGTAACTTCACAGAAGAACTCTGTATACTACTGGGCTTGTAGTGATACATATTTTGTGACTGGGTCTAACCTTGGCAGTTTGAGTTTAACTTTTACCTGCTAAGCTCCTTCACCGTGTCATCTGAAAGAAGCTGTATTCTTTTTTTTTATTCCAATTTTCTTCTAATTATAGTTTCCTAAAATCCATGATCTGGGTTCAGCTTGTTTCATAATCTACACTAAAAATCCTTTCTTTTCCTACTAATCAGATATCTGGGTGCTCTTAAAACTATGGCCAACTCATTGCTATTAGTCTGAATTGAAGGTAGGAGAGGGGCTCTTGCTTATTCTTAAGCAGTTAAGTCGTTAGTTACCTACCCTCACGTGGAGGGATTGCTGCTTATACACTCACCAACGCTGTCACCTGACACTTGAATACTGCCAATTAAATTATAAATACTTTTTCATAAACATCAAATCTCCATTTGTAATATATATATTCGAAAAAATTTCAGAAGAATTCTTTACACATGAATTCTATGTATTTTGGTAGATTTTCATTTTAGTAGTATTAAATTTACTGGAAAAATAAGATATTTGAACATTTACAATGTATAAATACTGTATTTATGTGCATAGAATAATGCAGACATAAACAAATAATAATTTTTTCCTCTTCAAATTGCTTACAGTCTAATGGGAAAAAATAGACACATGAATATATAACTATACTATAACATCACTTTAATCTCTTTAAGACTTCTATGTAAGAACCAATAAGAATGTAACTTTATTTCGATTTTTATATTTATTAAAGGCCAAAATAGCAAAATACTTTTATGTATTTTGAAATGTAAATAGCTTTAAATCATCAAAATAAGTCTTGCTATGAGGCAGTGAAAGGGTATGGTAAGGCTGCTATGTATAACAATTATTGGGATATTTGTTGTAATCTACCAAATTTATTGGGTTAAATGTAGGTAAGAGCTTAATTTTTTAAAAGTTTGCTTATCAGGGTAGCAGAATATTGTGTATAATTTACAGCCTCCTGTAGTTTTTAATTGTAAACCTGTGTGATGGATCAGTTTTGTAGAATAGTTTATAGATTTGGTTTTATAAGCAATCATTTGTACTCTCCCTTTCCATCTTAAAATTACCATATATAGGGAAACTTCTTCAAGTTTAAAAAATAGATCAATATGCCTCTAAAACAGAGTTGCATTTACGTTGGCCTTTTTAGAAAGAAAGTAAACCAATCCCTTTACATTCTGTGTCATTATCACCTTCACTGTGGTTATGCTTCCTAACCAAAAAGATGTGGAGACTCTTTTGTGAACATACCTCCCAAACAGAAAAATATCACATTGAAAACTTCTAATCAAATATACCAACATTTTGGGTCCCAGAAAACTTCTGTCTCCAGAGATCAGTAGGAATTCTCCCTAGTCCCATTGCTTATTCCCAGCCCACCTGGCCAGGAGAGCATGGGCTCTGCAGTGGCAGGAAATATGGAGTTTCTGGATAGAAATGGGTGCTAGCAGGAGAGGTGAGAAGTTCATTGGTTTATTGGGGTGTGTGGGTTTGTTGATCAGGGGCTCATGAGAAAGTTCCTACCCTCTCTCCTGATCTCCTTCCATGTTTCTCTTTCTCTACTCTAATGAAGACTCAAACTCCAACAACTCTGTCCCTAGAACAAATACAAATACTTTCCCTCCCTTCATTGCCCCCAGGACCATGGGAGAAACGATAGTGTCAGAATATGATTGGGAAGGGAATAGAAAAGGAGAGGCAGTAAAAATTGTGGACATTGATTGGTAAAGGCACATTTTGAGAAATCTTATAATAAAAGGTATTCTTGATATTCACTGAAAACGCTTTCTTGCAAAATTTTAGTCATCTGAACTTCTTTCCTCTGTATGAAGACACCCTAGAATTTGCATTTTGAGATTTTAAGAATAAGGTAAGATTAATTTGCCATACATGGATCCAATCAGATCTCTGAAATTCTCTTTTCCATTCTCTTATTCCTCACACAAGGAAGTACCTGGAATACATTTCCCAGTTTGTGGCCTACTGTCAGAAGAATGTGGTTATGAGCATGGTTTTGGATGTATCAGACAGGCTCGCTACCAGTAACGTGGCCTTAAGCAATCTTGTGAAAGCTTCAGTTTCCTCATCTGTAAACAGAGATGGTAACAGTATACTACCTCATACAGTAGTTGTGAAAATTAAGTGTGATAATGTGTGGGAAGAGCTGAGGACAGAGCCTAGCACAAGTGCTCAATACGTGTATTAATATATTATGTTAACAAAGTTCTCTTCTTTTCTTGTCTTGTTATCTTTTCTTCCCTCTTTCCCTTTCTTCATCACTATTTCTGATGCTGCAGGCACCCCAGACTTTGTGGCATGAAGTAGGAAGCTAGGTTGTATTCCAGGCAGCAGGGTCTGTGACCATGATCTCCATTCACCAATACCAGAACTGCCTTGTATGAGCAAATAAACAGCCATTAGGGAAGGACTGGTAAGAGAACTTGTGGCCATATTTTTCCACTGTAAGCTTTTGATCAACTTCCATTCCAAGTGGACAATTTACCAGAGTGGTTTGTGGTAACGAATATGAGTTACTCTTCAATACATCCCCTTTTATAAAACTTACTATGGGTTGAATTTGTCTAAAGGAACTTAGTTGTTATGAACTGAGCTGTTATAAACTGAGCTTGACAAATAATCACATTTGTTTTAAATATTTTATTGAGATTACATAATGGAGTCTCTTATTTTCAAGTGCTACAGAGCAGCTGTCTCTTTTGAGACAAGAAAGTTAAATTTTAAAAGTAAAATTTATGTGAACTGACAGATTATAACTCAGAATTAAATGCTAATTTGGAAAGAGCAAGAAATTAAGTAAATTTATTATTATTTTATTATATAAGTAATTCATCCTTTCTAAAATAGCACAATATAGGAAAGGGTTAGAAAGATACAAAAAGACCCATTATTAACCACATATCCTGTGCACATTTTGTATATATTTTTTTCTGGCCTTTGCACATATATTTCAAAAAAGAGGATTATATTGACTACTTAAACATTTTTCTCTTTTCAGTTAATATTAACTTTTGTTTAAAAACAATATTCTTAATAGTTACTTAATATTCCATTGCATGAATGTACAATAGCTTATTGATTTCTGTAAATGGAGACATTTATTTCTTCTCAGTTGGACATTTACTTTGTTTCTAGTCTAATGCTACTATAAATAAAGTGATATTGAACATGCTTATACCTAAATATTTATCTTTAATGGGGGGACTTTGATGGAAAGAATGATGATGCTAATGGTTTTAAAGATGATTTTTATTTTTTTCTCTAATTTTACTTTTAGAATTCAAGGAGAAAAATGTGTGGTTTGAAATAAAGGGGAAAAGGATCTACTCAAGAAGAGGTGGCTAGTAACATAGCTGTAACCTCAACATAACTTAACAAAAATTGAACCAAAGATTTAGCTAAGGAGAAAATACAAAGGAAAGATATGGTATAGAAAGAAATGACAGTATTATTACTTAAAATAAGAAAAGACCAAGAAGTAGGAATGAATATGTCTTTAAGATTCTAAATAAGGATTTCAGAAATAATAATGTTGCAGATTTTTATAAGAAGAAGAGATGAGAAACTCTATTTATGTCATATTAAGTTTTAAGAAATGATTAGACATTCAGTTAGATGTATTTGCAGAGTGATACTGAATTCTAGGAAGGGTTAAGAAAAAAGTTAAATTAACAACTGTCATTATGTAGATGGTCATTCAAATAGTGAGACTGACTCAAAGAAAGAGTCAGCTAGCACACAGCCATACAGCACCTGCTATATAGAAAGTGATGTGCTACGTGTTCAAAGAGTACGAAAATAAGCCCTCAAGGGCAACTAATGAGATAATTGATAAAGATAAATAGCTTTACCAGAAAAATGATTACATTTAAACTAGACTTTGACTGCTTTGATTTCAGTAATGGCTATAAAGTAAAACCTATGAGACTAGGAAATCAAACATTGTCAATCATCTCTTGTAATAATTAAAGAAACAGAACCACCATGAGGTGGTGCTCTTCAACAAGAAATCAGAAATCATAGCACAAGAATTTTGATGTTTCTTTTGGCTTGCTAACTCTCTGGAAAGGCACACTGAAACTGTTAAATCTTAAGGAAACAAACACTGGCAATTTAAAGGGACAAATTACTAACTGCTCCATCTACCTCATTTCCTTAGGCCATTTGAATTTTTTTAAATATTGCAAATAAATGAATCTGTGGTTTTTTAGAACTGGAGCAAGAGCAAGACTTGAAGATGCTCAGACAGAATGCTTCCTGCCTTGGATAAGTGCCTGCTGTGAGGCTGTGGGCAGGTTGAAAGGCGCAACACAAGGAACAAGAGAACAGAGGCCCTTCTATTTTCTCTAGTTTACATGTGTCAGTTTCTCCAGTGGGCAAGGTACCTCCGTGTGTTTGGCAGAGAAGAGTTTTGGACTGAGCAACACGGAATCTTTTCTGAGACAGGCACTGGCTGATTTATATTAATGTAAAAACAAGGGTTTAAAAAATATAAAATGGAGCAGTGACACTAAAAAATAAGCTCTGCATTAGTAACTCATAATACTTTTAGTTATTTTGAGCCATTTGAAAATAAACATCAAATGTGCTATATATTAAAATATGGATAGTTAAAAACAATTTTTTTTACAAACTATAACTTATAAATGAGATTATATCTTTCATGACACTTATAAGACTGAGTATGGGCTAAACTAGTATTTAAATTCTGCCTTTTCCCTCCTGGATCATGCTTTTGGTTTTTTTCCAAAAGACATGTGGTCTCTAGAGTTTAACCAACTTGGTCTTTCAAAAGGAGATTACATTTGGAAATGGGTGCTGGGGAAGAAAGTCCCCACAAAATGTTTCTCATCTCAATAAAAAACTTTATGATGTCAGTTGGGATTTTCAAAGCATTTAGGAAATACCTAATAGAAAGAGAGAGGCCAAGAAAACCAGTTAGAAATAAAAAAAAGATGTCCAGAGGCAAAAATAAGTCAAAATAAAAAGAAATGTAGTTTAGGCTTGATGCATATTTTGGGTGAAGAATTTTGTGAAATTTAGTGGCTCTTTTGAATTTAAGAGGGATGCTGCTCTTTGGGTATAATAGGAAAACATAATTTCCTCAGTAGCTGGCACATCTGTGTCCTCTCAGTCCCTGACCCCTCAAACCTGTCCTGACTGCTGAGTATGTCCTGTGCCGGTGGAGTTTCAATCTCCTTTTCCAGCCCTCAAAAGGGAAGCACTTACAAGAACGTGCTGAATCTGAAAAATGTATAAAGGAGTCAAGAAAGATATAAAATAAACAGAGAGTTAGAATCAACGATAGATTTTGCCATTGTCTGGTCTCCGATTAGAGAACAGAAAATAGAACTCACCTAGACAGAACATTTTCTTAATTCTGGTACCTTTTCAGCTGCAAACTCCATCTTGTTCTTTCTTTCATTGTTAGTTGCCAGTGATGTGTCACTTTCCCTTCACTATGGTTTCTTCCATCTTCTGTAATCTAGTTTCTCAGTTCAGTATGCTGCATTAAAGTCATACATTCCTCCAAATTACTCAGTCAAATGATAATTTTTTTCAGTTGTCTTATTTGACCCCTGACTCAATCATTCATTGAAGTTTGTCTTCCTTTGGTTTCTATAGGAAGTTCTTCCCTGTCTCTCTTCCTGAGTTTCTAAATATTCCTCCCCATCTCCTCTTCAATGCCTGCTGCTTGAATGTTGGCATCCCTAGAGTTCAATTCAGGCTTTTTTTTTTTTTTTTTATCTCTGGCTCTTCCCACTTTCATAGGATGAGCTGCTTCTCCTCGGCTTGTCTTCTAATTCTTTGCTGATAAATCTCAAATCCATGCTCAGCATAAGCCTTTCCCAGAGTTGCAGATCTTGATATCTAATTGTCTAGATGTTTTATGAATATCTTCATAAAAATATCTGTAGTCTCTTTAAACTCAGTAGTTCCCATACTGATATCTGGCCTTTGCCACCACATCTTCCCTCTCCTGTTTTCTTAATAAAGACAGCACTATCAGGTTCCCAGCCAGAAACCCCGGGTTCATCCATCAGTCCTTCTCATGTCCTCTACCTCATATTCATCAGCAAGTCTTTGGAATTATATGTTTAAACTTTATATTACACATTCGTGACTTAGCATCTCTTTGTTCAGACTCTATTTTGTTGTTTTCCTGAATCATCGCAATAGCTTCATAACCTGGTTCTTTTCTAGTTCCCATTTACTACCAGAACTAACTTTCCAGAAGACCAGTCAGATCTCACATCACACTTGCATTCTTACAAACTTTTCTCGGGGTTCCCACGATCCACTGATTAAAATCCAAACTTCCTCGCATGCAAGATTATTCACAATCTAGCCCTAACATACCTTTCCAGCCTTATCTTTCCTCTCATACACTAAAGTCAATCCAAGAGACTCCTCATCACCACTACATCTTTGCAAATTCTGGTTTTTTTGCCTAAAAGGTCACTTTCCCCATTTCCCACCCCACATCATAGTGATTAAGATTCAGATAAAATATCAACTCCTCAATAACACTGACATATTTTTCTAGTACGTAATACTACAATAAAAATTTTATAATTGTTTTTTTATTTTTCTAAAATTTTAAGTCTGATATGCATAAAGGATTTCTAATTAATTAAAAAATTCATTCATTTATTTTGTATCAATTTTTATGAGTTAATTGTGTCAGCTACTAAGGTGGGCACGTGAAGACAAAAATGAATAAAACTCAATCTCTGCCCTTGGAAAACTTACAATGTATTAGGTAATGAGAGAAATGCATTATTATAATGTAATTTTCCACCCCTAATGTAACATGCCTTATCCTTTTACCTCTATGAATGATTGAAACATTATTTCCTTTCCAGTGCCAAATGTACATTATGTGTACACCAATTGGATATCTCTTCTGTTAGGTCTCAGGGACACATCTCAGACTCAGCCAACTCCTAGTGCTCTATTTCCTTCTTTTGCAGCATAATCAGGGCTAGCAGGACTAACCTTGTTTTTCTCTCTCCTCTAAAGCTGCATTGCTGCCACTAGATTTACTTGGGCTTTCCTTGCTTCTTGTAAATACAAGCAGATGGGGACTTTCGTTAGACAGGTTTTACTATTGTACAATCACTACTGGAAAACAGATGTGAAGAACAGAAATAATACGAAGGAAATTTACCAAGTTTAAGAAGATCTTCTAAATTAGTGTGTCCTGACATATTGTTGACAAAGTAACTGGGTGTCCCATTGTTTTTCTGTGTTGTACTTTTATTTAAAAGAGAAAACTCACCACACTTTTTCTTCTTTCTCATTCCCACTAAAGGGCTTTCTTACCCCATTCCCTTTGCAAGTTCCTTTTAAATCAAGGAGGCTAGATAGATCTACCAAAATACCATAAAGAGAGGGAGCTAATCATCAACTTAGGTGCCTCTTCAAGTTAAGGAGATGATTCACATCTCTGTAGACCTTCAGACACACGGACATCCAAGGCCAGCTGACCTGTGCCTCACACAAGATGGTTCATCTTTGGGCTTTACCTTCCAGAAACTTACTCTAGAGGTTCAGTTCACACTATTTCCTACTCTAACTTTATCTTATAGCCTCCCTGGAAATTGACAGCAGCTGCTCTCTCTCCATCTCTCCCTCCCTTTCCTTATCATTTTTTACAAAATTGCTTCATTGAGATATAATTGATATATGAAAACTGTACATATTTAATGTATACAGCTTGATGAATTTAGATATATGCATACACTTGTGAAATAATCGCCACAATAAAGGTAATAAATATATCCATCACCTCCAAAAGTTGCCTTGTGCCTCTTTTTTGTTGTTGTTGTTGTAAGAACATTGAACATGAGAGATCTATACTCTTAAATTTTTTAAGTGCACAATACAATATTATTAACTGTAGGTACTACATTGTGCAGGATATCTCTAGAACTTATTAATCTTTTATAATTTAAACTTTATATTCATTGAATAACTCACCCTTTCCTCCTACCTCCAGCCCCTTGTAACTACAGTTCTATTTTCTGTTTCTATGAGTTTGACTATATTAGATACCTCATATAAATGGAATCATAAAATATTTGTGGTTCTGTGACTGGTTTATTTCACTTAGAATAAAGTACTCTAGGTTAATCTGTATTGTTTCAAATGGCAGGATTTTCTCCTTTCTGAGGCTGAAGAATATTCCATTATAGGAATATACCACATTCTCTTTATCCATTCATCTCTTGATGAATATTTGGGTTATTTTTATATGTTGGGTATTGTGTATAGTGCTGTAAATAAGGGTACAGATATCGCTTTGAGATTCTGATTTTAATTACTTTGGATACATACCCAGAAGTTGTATTGCTGGATCATATTGCAGTTCTACTTTTAATTTTTTGAAGAACCTCCTTACTGTTTTCATAATGGCTATACCAATTTCCATTCCCATCAAAAAGTGTACAAGGGTTCCAATTTCTTCACATCCTCACCAACATACCATCCTGAATGTAACCAATCTTGTCTAATCTCAGAAGCTGCTATGTCTTGAATGCTTGTGTTCCTCCAAAATTTATATGTTGGAACTTAAACTTCCAGGTAATGGTATTAAGGAGGAGCCACCTTAGGGAGGTGTTTAGGCCTTGAGGACTCTATCCTCATGGATGGGATTAGTGCCCTTATAAAAGGACTTGGAGGCCGGGCGCGGTGGCTCACGCCTGTAATCCTAGCCCTCTGGGAGGCCAAGACGGGTGGATCGCTGGAGGTCAGGAGTTCGAGACCAGCCTGAGCAAGAGCGAGACCCCGTCTCTACTGAAAAAACAGAAAGAAATGATTTGGACAGCTAAAAATCTATATAGAAAAAATTGGCTGGGCATGGTGGCGCATGCCTGTAGTCCCAGCTACTCGGGAGGCTGAGGCAGGAGGATCGCTGAAGCCCAGGAGTTTGAGGTTGCTGTGAGCTAGGCTGACGCCACGGCACTCACTCTAGCCTGCGCAACAAAGTGAGACTCTGTCTCAAAAAAAAAAAAAAAAAGGACTTGGAAAAGTGAGTTTTTTTTTTTTTTTTGCCTTTCTGTCATGTAAGGACATAGTTAATACACGAGGATACAGCAACGAGTGCTATCTTGGAAGCAGAGAGCAAGCGCTTGCCAGATATCAAATCTACCAGCACCTTGATCTTGGACTTACTAGCCTCCAGAACTATGAGAAATAAATTTCTATTATTTATAAATTACCTCATCTAAGGGATTCTGTCATAGCAGCATGAGTGGACTAAGACAGAGGCTAAGCAGAGATATGGCCTGGTTAGTACTTACATGGGAGCAGCCATTTTCTTTTACTGATACACTATTTTTCTTCACATGCCTGAAAGTTTACTAATAAGTGGTCAAACATTTTAAGGCCAAGAAAGCATAAGATCACTAAAAAGTAAGCTCTAGGAGAAAAGTAATTTGTTTACTTATTTTGTTCTCTGACTTGTCACTAGTGCCAAGAATTGTGCCTGGCAAGCTGTAAGCAGATATTTTTTAAAAGAATAAAGACATTATGTTTTATTATGCTTAGTTGTGATAGTATGATACTAATTGAAGGAACAGTGAATTTAATAAATATTTCAAAATAAAAAACCCCAGGAATAATCCTGAGTGCTAATAGAACTATTTTGTACTTTTCTAGATGCAGTGAAAATCATTTCTGCAACATCAGCTTTTTTAGTATAGATAACAGAATCAGAATAATTTTTTCTGTTATCATTGGTGGTTATTTTGTAACCATGATTTATTTAAGCATCTAATTTCTGTATTAAATTACATTTTTCTCATATTAAATTATAAAATGGTTTTTGTAAGAAAACTTCATCTTATGAGCTGGTGGGTAGAAGTTAATAATTTTAATCAATTGAGATTAAATTAGCATAGTTGTCTTTGAGTACATAAAGATAGTCATTCTAGTCAGTAGTTGTTCTTAGCTATGATAAGTTCTATGTTGTTATCAAGATAAAAACAAAATAAATCTAATGCTACCAATTTACTCTTATTTCCTGTCTTCCAGGAAACATTCTCAAACATTAATATTTGTAAGAATTAAGTAAAATTTTTAGTTAAGTCTGAAGTGGGGCTTAAGAATCTGAGTTTTAATAAGCACACAGGTGAATCTAGTTTAGGTGGATAGATTATACTTTGAGTACCTTGTTCTCAGGGTCAGACTGGCCACATTTGTAATGTGACTATTCTATAGTCATTACCTTTAAAAAGGAGTCTATGCTTAAATTTTAAGTACTTATTACTTAGCTCCTTACATGATTGATTGTATATTATACTTAATATTCAGTTATTTAATTATAGATTACCATATATTGTCATTTAGAACATAAGCTCTGTATTCAGACAGTGCAGAATCAGACTCTCACTCTGCATTATGTAGTTTTGTGATTTTAGCAAAATTTCTTAGCCTGAATCATAATTTATCAATTTGTAAAATAGGAATAATAATAGCTCCTTAGTTCATAAGGTTGATGTCAGGATTAAATGACTATCTGGGACAAAGTAAATATCAAACAAATATTAGCTTTCTAATTATTTAGATTGTTTAGTGGATTTGTACATTATATGTATTTGAATCATTTTCTATATTTAGTTTTTACTATATGCACAGATCATAGTGTGCATACGTTTATATTTGTCCATACCATTCCCAATTTCTGCCTGTTGTCCAGGAGTTCTGTTTAGAATCTGTCCTAGATAAAAAGTGTCATGGTTGGGACAATAAATTATATGGTCACCTTAAGTGTCTACAATAAAATCATGTATTTTGACAGCACAGAATTCTTACCTAAATATCAGCCAATTACACATAAAAATTTATTTTTTTTGTGAGCAGAGTGTTTTTTTTCCCTTTAGACATGAGAATTTGGAAGTTTTGTAGGTATAGTTTCTTGTGGACTGTTAATCTTCCCCTATTAACTGTTTTCATTTCTAACTAGTATCTGAACTAAGCTAAGCTTCTCAGAAGGAACTCCACCAGTGAAGTGGATGCATTTGCCAGTTACTCAGCCCTGACCCCCTTGAGTTCAAGATTAGGTTTACAAATCAAAGTTCATGATATTGCTTGCTATATCAATGAGATTGGTGGCATCTGTCACCCAGAGCCTATTCTGCTAAACAGATTCCAAGAGTTATATCTGCATTAATTTTAAAAAGTGAATTTCTGTATCCTATTACCCTTTCAGTTTCTTAGGAATAATTTAAATAACTGCATCTCATG
This sequence comes from Lemur catta, assembly GCF_020740605.2. Lineage (NCBI taxonomy): Eukaryota > Metazoa > Chordata > Mammalia > Primates > Lemuridae > Lemur > Lemur catta. The sequence goes on along the minus strand of NC_059139.1, from coordinate 57,177,798 downwards.
TATACCTCATCTGACTGTATCAGCTTTTCTATAAAAAGCACATTTTGGAATATGTTATCTGAATCTAATCAGAGAGCAGATACTGTGACCAATAATTGGTAATTCAGGCTCCTAAATTTCTGGTGCAGATTAGCACTGAAAGTTGATTCCAGTGTAGCAGAATAGTTTGAAGAAATAACTGCTCCTATCTTCCCAGCTTTTGGCAGAATTTCTCTCTCTCTCTCTTTCTTTTTTGGAAGCCAAGTTAAAGTTCTAAATGATGGGCTTCTCCTAAAACTGTGGATGTAGTAAAATATGTCAGGGATCAAATATGAATTTTTCTGCCTGACCCCAAAACGTCAGTGTCATGCAACATCAAACAGCTCAACTCTATAAGGATAGTACACAACATTCTTTTGCCTTTAGAACCTGTGAGAACAACCTAGACTATTTCCTTTATTTAAAGAAAAATATAATTGTAGATATTTAGCATATGACAACTGAATCTGATCTATATTTACAGCAAGTTGTTTGGGGAACTAAACAATAATTTAAAGAGGAAGTGTGTACATATGCACAAACACAAACACTTATAATTGCAAAGAGGTAGAGGCAAGTTTTGGAAATCCTGTAGTATTCTATTTTTCTTGAAGTAAAATTGCATTAACATTCTAAATCAATGAATGTTTATCAGGGTTTGTTTCTTTCCCAGAAACCTTTTGTGGTTCAGTTAAATTTAAATTTTGGGTCAACAATTTTTAATGTAAGTATATCCATGAAATATTTAGGATATATTTATACTAAAAAATGAACACTTAAATTTGAATTTTATATAAACAACAAATACTTTGTTTAGTATATGTATATCCTAAATATCCTATAGATTACATTTATACTAAAAATTGCTATTTATCCATTCAAATTTAACTGGGCATTCCATATTTTTATTTGCTAAATATGACAACTCTAACCCAAATCTATCTTTCAACTAAGTCCTTAAACTTTAGAAAGGAGACTAGTTATAGTTTAGCACATTCAGCAATGATAGATAAAAAATTATGATATTTAGCTGATTAAAGTGAGAAAGTAGTACCTGTGGCTCCTTCACATGAGCAAGACTAAACCCAGTGTAATGAAATTTGAGTACAATGAGAAAGTGTGAACACCTCTTTAAATTCATCATAATGGGATCTGACTAGAAATAATATGTTCACTATGATTAGCAGTTGGACCTCAGGAAGGATGTGAGCAGAATGTTTTGAAAGGAGATCTGTACAATCTAGCCATGAGAGAGGTCATTTGATGTTGACACGAATGCTTTGAGTAGTTATGGAAATTATGTTCATTACATTTTTGTCACCAGGTTCATGAGCAGTTCAGGGACTGTAACAAAATGAACAATATGAGAACTCAGAATATACTGGAAAATTGAAAAAGAATAGCTATAAATAAGGCACAGTTGAAAATGGAATATACAGGCTAATTCTGTTAGAAAGATAAAACAATTCTAAATATACAGGTAAGAATGTAGAGGCATATGTACCTGGAGAGGACCTGGGAAGTAGAAATAGAGTAACCAGTATTGTAAATTCATTCAAAGGACAAAGGAGAGATGTGCAAAAACAAGAGTAAAAGATGGATAAACAGAAATGCTCCTACCTTAATCAGCTCTAGTCAAGTCAGAGTGGATCTAAGTGCTAAAAATTGAAAATTAAGGAAAACGTAGGGAGAATTCAATAGACAACAACAAAAATGAAATGAAAAATTTTCAGTGAGGAAGGGTAAAGAAATGGTGATGGTTTGGATAACAGAAGAAAAGGTTTCAATGAGATTTATTTAGCAAAGAAGATTATATAAAAAATGGAAATGACTCCCAAAAAGCTTGACTTTCTTACTGTAAAATCTCAAGGAAAAGCTGTTTCATGTCTGTTACTCAGGCCATTTTCTGTCAACTTTGTAGAAACAGAGGAGCTGAAATTGATATTCCTTGATGGCCTAAACTTCCTATGAACTACTCAACAGGAAGTAATATTTACATGCTTCCTTGGGCTGGTTTTCTCTGTGCATACAGTTGTTCTGCCCTTACTCATTTTACAATAATTTATTTTATTGAACATGTACTAAATACTATGCCGGGCACTGGAAATATAAAAATGTGTAAGTCACACAATTTTTGACTTTGAGGAGTTTACAGCCATGTATCTTAGAAGCGATGATAAATAATCTGATATTTCTGAACTATAAATTTCACAGTGAGGAAATTTAAATAAAACACAAACATGAAAAGAGTACATGTCTATTAGTAGTCAATATGAAGGCATTAATATACATGTGAAGTATATAAGCAGAGAGAACAACAGAGTTCGTTTTTCGTCATTACCTTGGGAACTTCTTTACAAGCAGAGAGTACTAAAAAATTCTGTGCATGTATGGGTGTGTATGTGTGGGAGGAAGGGGGTTGACTTAAAAATTTGGTGCCAAAGAAATGAGGGAAGGAACTAGGAATGTTCATCTGAAAGTCTTCAAACTTTTGGAAACCACCTCTATAATGCAGACCATAAATGTAGCAGATTCCAGCATGCTCAGGGCTCAAAGGTTGACTTTGCAACTTGATTCATTGTATGGATTCCCCATCCACCAACCTCATTATTAATTTGCTTTTTGTTTTCCTGTTCTTGCTCCTTTAGTTGATGCAGTTAATCAGTTATTTGTGGATTATTGACCTAAACTTTTCTTCTTATAATATTTCTTTCTTGTCCCAGGCATTGGGAATGTTCTTCCTGACTCAGGCCAGTCCATAGAACACCTTAAGGGTTGTTCCTATCAGATCTATCACGGGGATCATGAACTGCTTGGTTTGAATCTACGGTCTCAATTAGTAGTCACTCCCATAATATCCACGTAGAGAGACAAGGCCAGGTGAAGAAAGAGTTTGGTTCCAAATTACGATGCTGTTCTATGGGGTAAGGCTGAAGCCGTGAAGCTATGTTAGGGGTTCCTAGTATCTTGCCTGTAAAGTCACCCTTTATAGAGATACTCTGAAAATTAGGACACACAATGTAAGGACAAAACAAAGAAGAAATAGAAAGAATTTCTTTCTTGGGCCTAAGATCTTTTCAGACCACCTTTCCAGGTAGAGCCCCTTTTCCTAGAGTCTATTGTGGCATCGGCCTCACTAAAGAAGAAAGAGAAATACAGTCATCCTTAAGGAAAGAGGAGTCAAATAGAAAGATTGCCATATAGCCTTAGAGGGGCAGCTCTCATGCATAGGCCCAATAAGCATCCCTAAGTTCTCAGCCATCAATTTTAGTCCCCTTTCTCTTTGGACATGAAATAAGAAGTTAGGTAAGGAAGAATATAGATGAGCCCACAACAAAATGGAAGGACTTCTGAGCACTTTGAAATTCTTATGCCAAACCACAAGGGAATTTATGCATCATTATTTAAAGAGAAACTTCCATGTGTCAGGAATTGTTCTAGGCACTCTCATGGAAGGTATATTCTAAGTCTAAGGTTGTCTTATGGTCAAGTCTACAGTAATACCAGCCAGCTCAAGAGCACTCAGTCCTTATAGGCTCTGACCTTATCATCTTCAACTCCAGTAGCTGAACTCACTCAGCTCAGCCTCCCCAGCATACAGAAAGTGTATTAGCTAAACTTTTGCCATGTCTTACGGACCAATTTTGTTAGTAATGCAGCTTAGGTATCTGGACTTTTAATACTAGGATCCCAATTAATTTTTTCTTGATGAATTTTACTCATCATTAAAGCTTCTTTTATGAAATTTTCCTCCAAACTTCTTCCTCCAACAAAATACAATATACGAGAAGAGCAAAACACTGCTTATTCTATCACAAGTCCAACATAATAATAAAAATTAGTGAAATAAAAAATAAGATATATCTAGATACAAAAGGAAAGACAATTATAAATAATGAAAACATTAAAAATATTATCTTGCAAGATGAGCATGCCCCTACACAGAGTAGGTGTTTAGTGTTATCAAAGTGATTGAATAAATTTTTGAATGAATAACTCTTGAATAGATGAATTTTGTGAATAAATGAATGTAAAAGCACGTTAGGCTATACAGGGGTTGCTGTATTTCTATTGCAGTGAAAAACTAGTAAAATTAAATCAGCATAGTTATAGTTTTCACATGCTAAGAAATTGCATATAGTATGGACTTGAGGTATTGTTATGCATTGTTAATACAGTAAATGAGAAATTCCAGTGAAAACTATGCTTAAGTCAGAATCCTGATGAAATATTGAGCAGGATAAAGGCTACCATGAAAGGTTTTAATATATTTAGAGGATTGTAAAGTTAGCTTGAATGTTGACCCAAATGCCTTAAAAAAGAGAAATATTCTGCAAATGCCTTTTAAAATGCACATCAAGTATGTTGAAAATGGAATATAAAGTTTATAACATCTACAAAAATTTCAAGTGATATATATATCAGTTGCACAGTGTAACAGAATTTCTACCCATATAAATGTCTCCATGCCAAATATCGATTTGAATTCTTGTTAACAAATATTAAGCTTCTTAACTTTCCATTAAGTTTGTATATCAGATTGTCAACAAATTGATAAGTCGGTAATAATTTAGAAATTTTAGTATCATGGTTAAACTCTTATTTCTCCAGTCCAAACCTCAGCTAGGTGTGACGAGCATAGTACAGTATGGAAAGAGTTGGGCAGCCCAACTTCTCCATTTCTTCACTCTGTGATCTTGAAAAAATTACATAACCTCTATCAGTCTAGACTTCCTCATGTACAAAATAGGCATAATGGCATTACTGTAGAAAGAATGAAATGAAATTAAATGTGTAAAATGTTGAGCCCAGTACCAGATCATAAGAGGCATTCATTAAATGTGAATTCTTTTTTTTTCTTGTTTTTTTAAACTTAGAATTGGAAGCTGAAGGAACGAAGGAAAAATAGATTGATGCCTTGATCCCTCCAACACCTCCTGCCTGTCCTGCATAGAGATGTTCCAAGGCAAACTCCAAAGGATGGGAGAGGATAGGGCTGGGGAGTGGGAGATGCAGTGACCACAGCTGGAATCACTCATGAAAGATAGCACTCACTACTCTCCAGGGGAAACCTGGATGTGTCAGAGGGGAATCGCCTGTGTTGATCTCATCTAAGAGAGATCTTACTAAGTACTGAACCAAAACTCTAATTTTGCCTTTCTATCCAATGTCAATAGTTCTCAGGCTTCTAATCATTTATATATTTAATATCTGATTTCCACAATCAAAATGGTTAATCACAGTAATGAATTCAGAGTTTGAATTCTAAATATGTTTTTGCACAAGTTCATTGACTTCATTAAAATTTCTTTAAAATGGTAAATGTGGATGGCTAAAAAAGATCATTTTTATTTAAATGTATCACTTCTCTTACTGGAAGTGGGAAGAAGGAGGCAATTGGAGAACGCTTTGTCATTTTGATAATTAGGATCTGAGATAGATTTTGACATCAGAAAGGGCAAAATGGTGGCATACCACTGTTCTTGCTTAATATAAATCAGTTCACTAATTGGGGCGCAGAGTCTGCTGCAGAAAAATTGAAGAGAATTTTTCCTTTAAAGAAATAGAGTTTCCTATAACTCTAGTAAGTACTTGAGTAGCCACTATATAGCTCTTTAAATTTTAAAAATAAATCCTGGTCATGCTTTAAAAAAATTGAAGCAAGCATCACAGATTTTATGGTAATGGTGACGGGGGACAGAAGCAATAAAAAATTATGTAATTTACTAAGTCTCAGTTTTGATCAGAAAAAGAAGCAAGGCAGCAAGACATGTCACTTTATGTAACCCAATTCAATCATTGTCAAACATATCCTGAAGTCCCTGTCAATTTTTATAACAAAACCTGCTCTCTCAGTCAATATTTTCTTACTTCTTCAACTTATCAAACATCTTCTGACTTTTATCACTTTATAACAGTTTGAAGATTCCCTTTTCTTTTGAACAAGATGTCACTGATGATTTGTTGGGCAGAAGTTCTTACCCTCTGAAATATGTGTTCCAGTCTGAAATGCATTTACCTTAGTTCCTCCACGTTAACCGATTACCCGATGTTCTTTGCAAATACTGATTATAAATGTCATTAGCTTTATTGGCTCACTTTCAGTTTCTAATGCTCAAGGGATGGATCATTAACTTATTTAAAAAATTTCCCAAAAAGGTTGGTTCTTCCCACTTGTCCTTCATTTAATTAGCAGTCTGCAATAGGGAAGAAACAGAAACTCTACTAAGTGACATCTTGGACCCGAAAAAAGAATCAGGTTGCCAGCAGAGTATATTTAAAAGAATGATTAATCTCTCTGAATTTGATAGTCAAAACATTTTGACACAAACTGGCAGTTTTAATGATCACTATAATTTAGCTGATGGGCTCATTAGTGAAATTCTAGGACTGCTTTATAACATTTAACACTGTGATCACTACTGTTAAGGTTACAGAGAACAAAGAAGCAATTCCTTACGACCTGTATAACATGCTCTCAGTATTCTGAGCAGGAAACTGCACCTAATGATTTGCAGCAAACAAGTAACCAGGAAAGTTAATCATGTTTGCTAGCAGTAGTAGCCCTTAATCCTATCTTACAGGTAAAGATAGGATTATATACTTGCCACGAGCTTACTGTATAAATTTTAGTTTCTTAGAAAGGAAATAAAAGACACACACATTATCAAATCAACAAACTAGAGAAATATTTTAGATCCCATTAAAAATGGGGACTCAGTAATGTTGGTTTTAGTGCAGTAATGTAGAATGGTGTGATTAACCATTCGGGGAGTAAAGATTGAGAAGCTTCTGTGAGATGGAAGTTTCATCCTTGAGGTTTGGAGATTTAAGTGGTTATGACTGAGTTTCTCTCTCTCAAGTAATAAAATGAGGTCATAGCACCAAATAACATTTAATCAAATCAATTAGTATTTCAGTAACTCTCTACTAACGTTAGACATCTCTCAGAGTATCAGTTGACCATTAAGAATTTAGCCACTATTACTTTATCAACATCAGGGTAGATTCATGCAGTGCTCAGGGCCTGATAAAGGCTATAATCTCCAACATAGCTAGCCAGTCATTTGGGTAGAAGTAGCCAGTTTGCCTGGATGTGGGAGAATTGGCAAATGCCGTAGAAGTGGATGGTAATAACAATAGCAAATATTTGCTGAGTGATCTTAGTGTGATAATTACCTTACATATAACATCTTGGACAAGGCCTGAAATACAAAGATCCAAAAACAAAAGCCCGTCAGTCCACATCCATTTTTCCCTCCTTCTATAGCAACAGAATTTTAAGCTGGACACATGACATAAAAGAATAAAGATTAATTTCCTAGCCTGTCTTTGGCCACAGAACTAGGCTATCAGAGGCGAACAGAAGTGTTACATGGCATCTTCTGGATGTCTTCCTTAGGAGACACTCTTCGTATAATCTCTGCACTGTGTTCCTTTCTCTCATTTACCAACCTGCTTCTTGGAACACACATTGCCATTTTAGACCATGAGGTTGAGGCTACGTGTGACTGAGCAACAAGACAGAAGGATACCTGTCCCCTGACACTGTGAAGTGCTGTCAGCCCAGGATTGCCTGCCTGCACTTTTTAAGGGAAAGGAATAAACCTCAAAATTATTCATACTACAACTATTATAGATTTTTCCACTGTTCATAAATAGATGTAATCCCAAACTACATCAAAACAAATAGGGGCCAGTTCCATATATGTGCTTAATAGCACCTTATTCTATTCGACACATTGTCAGTAAACAGCAGGTTCTATTTTATAATTTTTACTTTTTACTTCTGACTTGTATATCCTATTTATCCTTCTTATCCTCTCCTGCTCCTCCCTCTTTATCCAAGGAATAAGAAAGCACATTTCCATTTTTCCAAAGTGGCTTGTACTATAAAAGTACACACACACACACACACACACACACACACACACACACACACACCCTATAGAGGCATTCTCTTATTCAACAACATACAATAGATCTTTATCATCTACTACTTTTCTAGCTCTTTTGCTATATATTGAGATTACTGAGAGAAATGACACTGTAAACTCATAATGCATTCTAATGGATGCTTTAGCAGAGTGCATCATTGGGACAGTGTTAGACAAAACAGTGACTGACTCTGCCTATTGCTCTTTGGAAGGGGCACTAAGGGTCTCGCTGAGGTGGTATTATTAGAATTGAGTCTCAAAGGTTGAGTGTAAAAGGGGAACAGAATATTTTGAACAGAATGTTCTGCAGGAAGGAACAGTATTACAAAAGCCGGTAGCATGTTTTTGAAAATGGAGAAGTTTAGAATGTGGAAGAGTGGAGAAAGAGGACCCTAGCTGTGTTGCAAATCCCTAAGGATCTTCCTTTGTCCTGCTGACATTCTTAGATTGGATCTTCGGGACACCCATAAGGGACTTTTAGATATGGAATGACATAATCACTTTTGTACTCTAGGAATATTATAGGATAAGTAATGAGGGAGTAAAGTAAGAAGAGGAGAGACAATTAGGATATTATCAGAGTGTTCATTCAATGAAAGTGGGGCCAGACTTGGTGAGAGACTTAGTGGTTCTTATGGGATAGGGCAGGGACAGTAGAGAGATCTGGGAAGGAGAGAGAAATTTTGGAATCTCTTATATAGGTAATATGAATTAGGTATAAGGAATCAGCATATAAGTAAAAGTTTAAGCCATGAGGTATGTCAAATCCCTCAGAGAACATGTATAGAGTGGTAGGATATAAAGGTTGGGAACAAAATCCCAGGATATAAGTAGAGAAAAATAGAACTGTAAAGGAGTTTTGGGGGTAGCAGAAAATCAAGAATCAATAGTCAGGAAAGCCAAGAAAAAGGAGGAGAAGGTGGGATGGGATAAAATGATAAGCATTTTATGATTATTTAATTAAAGTCTGCCTTCCCTACTAGACTGTAGGCTTTAGTATGTTTTGCTTACCATTTTCTCTTCAGCTTCTAATTCAAGTTCAGTGTCAAACATATTGTAGATGCTTATTAAATATGTGTTGAATACATAAGTTTCCAATTTAGAGACTAATTGAGGCCTAGAAGGGACTCAGAGTTAAAGCTTTTGGAGAGGTTATACCAAGCACAACCCAATGTTAAAAATGAAAAAGCAAAAAGGCTAAAGTCTAACATCTATATCTGACTTCTGGCTTATGAAGAGCGTGGTTCAATTGCACTTGAGGTTTCCATCTAGGGAGAATGCAGACTTTGTGCCATTATTAGAACACTTAATTTGTCAAATTATACATCTAATTCTTAGTTCAGAAACCATGATCATCTCACCCATAGTGGGAATTTCTAAAAGAAGCAAAATGTTTGGCTACTATGGTAAGGGAGAGTACCATGATGAAGAGACTAAAAAAGAATATCGTGTTTAATCTACAAAATTCTATTGAAGCAACAGAAAATGATAAATATAAAAAAATCTAACAAACCAATGAAACTAAAATATTGTATCTGGGTGGAAAATTACAAGTAGATTTATACCCTGGGGTCTAGAAATACAGCCCCTAGCAAACATCAGTACCAAGAAAAGCAGAAAGAGAACTCAGATGAAGGAAATGTTAATAAAGACTCATGTAGAGATATCATAGAAACCAAAACTCAAATTGAGACTATAAACATCAGATATACTATTACTGGAATTCTTGTTAGAAAACTCATTCTAAGTGAAAATATAAAACAATAGTTGCACATTTTTAGGGTTATAAAGGCTTAAAAATTAAATTGCTAGGCATGGATTGTAGACTATGCATATTTTCATTTAGATTTTAATTTCTCCTACCTAGGTGGTCCTCAGATCCAGAGGGTTTTGGAGTAAACAAAGCAATGTGCTGTTATTAAAGTTAGAGAGGTTTTTATTTTCATGCAGTTTTATTTTCATTCTTACTTGCTTAAATAGCCAGAGCAACCTTGAGCAAAAAGAACAAATCAGAGGCATCACTTTACCAGATTTCAAGTTGGTACAAGGTTATAGTAACTAAAAACAGCTTGGTACTGGCATAAGAATAGACCAATGGATCAGAACAGAGAACCCAGATATAAAACCATCCTCATATTGCCATCTGATCTTTGAAAAAGCAGACCAAACATACATTGGGGAAAGGAATCCCTATTCAATAAACGGTGCTGGGAAAATTGGATAGCTACATGTAGAAGACTGGAACAGGATCCACACTTTTCACCTCTCACAAAAATTAATTCATGATTAGATAACAGAGATAGCAGACTCAACCCTAAGGTGTGAAACTATAAGAATTCTAGAAGAAGAGAAAAATTCTTATAGATATTGGCCTAAGCAAAGAATTTATGAAGAAGACTACAAAGACGATCATAGCAACAATTAAAATAAATAAATGGGACCTGATTAAATTAAAAAGCTTCTGCATAGCCAAGGAAACAATCAATAGGGCAAATAGACAACTCACAGAATGGGAGAAAATATTTGTATGCTATACATCTGATAAAAGGCTAATAACCACAATCAACAGAGAACTTAAATGAATCAGCAAGAAAACATCATGTCTTAACCATATCATATTTAGATTATATTTAGATGAGATTTTAAACTTTAGACTTTAGATTTGATACTGAAATAAGACTTTTAGAGGTGTTGGGATGTAATGAATGTATTTTGCATGCAAGGAGAACATGAAAGAGCTTATACATTGAAGCTCTAACGCCCTATGTCTGCCTTTCTCATCTTCCACACCCTGATGAGCTGAAAAGGTATGTCCCACCCAGCTGCTCTTTTCCATCTTTCTCTGCCCTCCTCCCAGCCCAGATAAACCTGTATTCTGTGTTTATGTGTATGCATGTGGTTTGTTTCTTCACTGTATTTTATTATGTTCAACTGTTCTAGCATAAACCCTCTGCCCTGCTTCCTTCAGGCCTCCCTTCTACATTGACTACTTCTTGCTCTTTTCATTCATACTCTAAAACTTCTGCTTCTCTTGGTGAAATATGGACACTTCTGACTCAGTGGTGGAAAAATCTTACACGAGAAAGTGAGAAAAAACATACATGAAGATTAATATTTCAAGATACCTACCTGCAAAGGATAATATTGATGCTATTGCTATTTCACACATAAACAAGCCTGGATATGGATCTTAGATCTAAAGTCTGCATAGAAGTTGAACATGAAAAGTGAGCACCATGTGTAGTCTCTCTCTCTCTTCTTATGTATTGCTATATATCTACATTTATCTATATCTATCTACTAAAAGCTCAGTCTCTGTTTTCACACTTGCAAATTCTTAAAAGGGAAACCTTGTTTAATTTCTGTTTTTAAGTCAGATTATAAAAGTCATAATTGCTGACCAGCTGTGGACAAGTGACTTAGATTAGGTTCCTATTAAGGTTTAATTAAGTTGTGAAGTGACTTAGTATAAAAGGTGGCAACTTCAGTGGGAGCTGTGGATCTGGCAACAACCAACATCTCTGATACAACATTTCTCACACTAACCCATATCTTTTTTTCTTATTATCCCCAGACTGATCTAAGATCTTGTACCTCCTTGTGATTATTACCATAGCCTATTAATTGGCCTTCCTGTTTTTGGTTTTCATCTGTTTCATCCATCTAGCACATTGCCCTGAGATTTTATCTACCTAAACTCTATTTTTTCTCTTGCTTTTTCCAGTCTAAACATTAAACTATGGCTCATAATTGCCCATATCCCCAAAGTATATAATGGGGGTTTATATACATATTTAAAAAGTATTCTGTCCTTAAATAAGATGGGTAAACACTGATTTAACTAATTCTCACCAAGTTTATTTTCTTAGGATTCTTTAGAAATGTTAATATGCTGACATGTATTGTAATGTTTTTAGAGGGAGACATAATGCACAGTATTTCCCAAACTTATTTAAATAAACATTTTTTTCCCCATGAATTATTAAGTGTTCATGGAGTATACTTTGGCAATACATTGGCCAACAGCATAAAATAAAAATGTATTACCTGGTATATTTAGGTCTTTCACAATCTATATTCTCAATATATATCCCTTATATGAATTTTCTATTTATCTTTTACAAAAAGATGCTGTAGCCCCAACTGCTTTCACCTTAGTCATATTTTTACTCTACCACAAATTTCTGGGCTTAAAGGGCCATAAAACACAATAGCTTTAATCTCTCTATATCTGTCTCTCATTTCTCTTCCTGTGTTTCTTTTTTCAGGTTTCTATCTTATTTTCCCACTCTGTTTTTCTCTTCTTCCCATTATCTTGTCCATTTCCTCTCTTCTTTACTTATCTCACAAAATTGGTCATTTCTTTCTCATTTAATCAATGTCTTAGTCCATTTAGGCTACTATAACAAAGAATCTTAGAATAGGTCAAATATAAACAACAGAAATTTGTAGTTCACATTTGTGAAGGCTGGAAAGTCCAAGATCAAGGTATCAGCAGGTTGGAAATCTGGTGAGGGCCTATTCCTCATAGATGGTGCCTTCTGTGTCCTCACATGGTGGAAGCGGGAAAGGGAACTTACTTAAGTCTCCTTTTATAAGGACACTAATCCCATTCATGATGGCTCCCCCCACATGACTTAATCACTTCCTGCTACGGTTTGAATGTATATCCTCCAAAACTCATATGTTGGATAAACTATACGTGAATAAATTGGAAAACCTAGGATAAATGGATAAATTCCTAGACACATACGACCTACCAAGATTGAACCATGAGGAAATATAAAACTTGAACAGACCAATAATGCTTAATGAGATAAAAGCAGTAATAAAAGGTCTCCCATCAAAGAAAAGCCCAGAACCTAATGGCTTCACTGCTGAATTCTACCAAATATTTTTGAAGAGTTTGAGTAGAATTTAAATTCTACTTCAAAAAACTTGAAGTGGAGAAAATATTTCCAAATGCATTCTACAAGGCCAGTATTATCCTAATACTAAAACCAGACAAAGATATAACAGCAAAACAAGAAAACTAGAGGCCAATATCCCTGATGAACTTAGATGTAAAAATCCTCAACAAAACACTAGCAAACTGAATTCAACAACACATTAAAAAGATCATTCATCATGATCAAGTGGGATTCATACCAGGGATGCAAGGATGATTCAACATACACAAATCAATAAATGTGATGTATCATAGTAATAGAATCAAGAACAAAAAACATATGATCATTTCAATAGACTCTAAAAAAGCATTCAGTAAAATTTAACATCCCTTCTTGATAAAAACTCTCAAAAAACTGAGTACAGAAGGAACATGCCTCAATACAATAAACATGCCCATATACAACAAACCCACAGCTAGCATTATACTGAAGGGGGAAAAATTGAAAGCCTTTCCTCTAAGATCTGGAACAAGACAAGGATGTCCATTTCCATCACTTTTATTCAACATTGTACTGGAAGTCCTAGGCAGAGTGATTTTACAAGAAAAATAAAGGTGATCTAAATTGAAAAGGAAGAAGTCAAACTGTCCTTGTTTGTAGATGTGATGATCTTATATTCAGAAGAACCTAAGGACCTCAACAAAAAGCCGTTAGAATTCATAAATGAATTCAGTAAAGTTCCAGGATAAAAAATCAACACACAAAAATCATAGCATTTCTATATTCCAACAGCAAACAACCTGAAAAAGACATCAAGAAAGCAATCCCATTTACAACAGCAACCAATAAAATAAAACAAAATAAATAAAGTATCTTGGAATAAACTTAGCCAAAGAAGTCAAAGATCTTTACAATAAAATCTATTGAACACTGATGAAAGGAATTTAAAAGGACACCAAAAATAGAAAGATATCCCTTGCTCATGGATTGAAAGAATTACTATTGTTAAAATGTCCATACTACCCAAAGTGATCTTCATATTTAATGCAATCCCTATCAAAATATCAATGAAATTCTCCATAGAAATGATATTCTAAAATTCACAAGGATCATGAAAGACCTTGAATAGCCAAAGCAATCCTGAGCAAAAAGAAAAAAGCTGGAGGCATCACATTGCCATCTGACTTCAGAATTAATAAAAACAGACACACAGACCAATGGAGCAGAATAGAGAACCCAGAAAGAAATCCACACAATTACAGCCAACTCTTTATTTGACAAAAGTGCCAAGAACATATATTGGGAAAAGGATAGCCTCTTTAATAAATGGTGCTGTGAAAATTGGGTATCCAAATGCAGAAGAATGAAACTAGATTCCTATTGCTATACATAAAAATCAACTCAAAATGGACTAAAGATTAAAATGTTAGACATAAAATTATGAAACTACTATCAGAAAGCATTGGAGAAATGCTTCAGGACATTGGTCTGGGCATAGATTTCTTGAGTAAGACCTCAAAAGTACAGACAACCAAAAGAAAAATTGTCAAATGAAATTACATCATTTAAAAGCTTCTGCACAGCAAACAATCAACAAAGTAAAGGTGACAACCTACAGAATGGGAGGAAATATTTGCAAACCATCAATCCTACAAAGGATTAATAACCAGAATATAGAAAAAAATAACTCAATAGCACAAAATAAAATACTTCAATTAAAAAAATGGGTAAGTTTGGCACAATGACATGCACCTCTAGCCTCAGATATTTGGGAGGCTGAGGCAGAAGGATTACTTGAGCTTAGGAGTCTGAGGCTGTAGTGCACTATGATCATGCCTATAAATAGCCATTGCACTACTGCTTGGGCAAAATAGTGAGACCACATCTCTAGGAAGAAAACCAGGCAAAAGATCTGAATAGACATTTTTTCAAAAGAAGACATACAAATGGCTAACAGGCATATGAAAAAATGTTTAACATCACTAATCATCAGGGAAATGCACATCAAAACCACAATGAGCTATCATCTCACCCCAATTAGCATAACCATTATCCAAAAACCGAAAAAAAAAATGCTGGCAAGGATGAAGAGGATAAGGAACACTCACACACTGTTGGTGGGAACGTAAAGTTATACAGCCATTACGGAAAACAGTATGGCTGTTTCTCAAAAAACTAAAAATAGAACTACCCTATGATCCAGAAATTCCATTGCTGGTATATATGTAAAGAATGGAAATCAGTATATTGGAGAGATATCTGCACTTCCAGGCTTACTGAAGCACTAGTCCCAATAGCCCAGATATGAAATCAACCTAAATATCCATAAGTGGATGAATGGATAAAGAAATGTGATATGTGTGTATGTGTCTGCATATGTGTACACACACACATACAATGAAATACTATTTAGCCATAAAAAGAATGAAATCCTGTCATTTGCAGCAACATGGATCGATCTGGAGGTCGATCTGGACATCATTATGTTAAGTGAAATGTCAGGCACAGAAAGACAAATATCACATATTCTCATTCATATGTGGGAGCTAAAATGGGGATCTCATGGAGAGAGAGAATGATAGTTACCAGAGGCTGGGAATGTTGGGGGAAGGGGAGAGGAAGAAGGGTTGGTTAATGGTTGCAAACATACAGTTAGGTAGAAGGAATGAGTTCTAATGGTTGATAGCAGAGTAGGGTGACTATCCTTAATAATAATGTATTATATATTTCAAAATAGCTAGAACATAAGATTTGAAATGTTCCCAACATAAGAAATGATAAATTTTTGAGGTGATATCTCGATTACCCAGATTTGATCATCATACATTTTATGTCTGTATCAAAATATCATATGTATCCCATAAATATGTACAACTCTTGGTATTTATACAAACTTTTTAAAATTTATTTTTAATTATTATGGGTACATAATAGTTGTATATATTTTTAGGGTACATGTGATGTTTTGACACAAGCACATAATGTGTGTTAATCAAAACAGGGTAATTGGGGTATCCATCACCTCAAGCTTTTATCATTTCTTTGTGTTAGGAACATTCCAATTCCACTTTAAAGTATACCCTAACTTATTGTTATTATAGTCACTTTGTTGTTCTATCAAATATTGTTCATTCTATCTAATAAATTAAAAAAATAAAATTCACGTGTTGAAATATAATATTAATAGCAAATGTGATAGTATTAAGAGGTGGGTCCTTTAAAAGGTGATTAGGCAATGAGGGCTCCTCTCTTGGGAAGAGGATTAAGGTCCTTGTTACAGGGTCCTCACATACCATTCAGCCTTTTTCCTTTCTGCCATGTGAGGACACAGTGTTTCTCCTCTTCTAAGGATGCAGCAACAAGGCACCATTTTGCAAGTGGAGACTGGGCGCTCACCAGACCACTAATCTGCCAGCACCTTGATTTGGACTCCAGAACTGTGAGAAATAAATTTCTCCTATTTATAAATAACCCAGTCTCAGGTATTTTAGTACAGCAGCATAAACAGACTAAGATCCTTCCAAAAATGCCCCTTTCTTAGTACCACTGCATTAGGAATTAGGTTTTAACATGAATTTTGGAGGGATACATCCAGACCACAGTTATCAGTGAACAAACTTCACAGTGGAAGAAGCCATAATCCATAAAATTTGGTATAGATAAAAATAATTTATATATAAAATCTTCCCTGCAAACTTTAAAAGAGTAATATTGGTCCTAGTGAAAATATTTTAAAAAATAAAAATGGAAAAAATTAAATATTTCAACTACTGTTAGAATGTTAATCAAAAAATCAATCAACTTAAAAGAGAACACTCAGGAAAATATTTTGTATTTAGAAGCTACCAATATTTTGATAATTATGATTAAAATGTTTATATGCTAGATACCCTTTAAATCAAATGTGTACAGGGTCAATGGAGCAATCATAAGTATAGGGTGAAAATATCAAGATAAAATTTCCCCATTTACTCACTTTTTATTCACTAGCATGTGGACATAAGCTGTTCATATGGCACAGACATTTTCCTTTCAATTCTTCACATAATCTATTTTCTACCCATTCCTTAGTGGCCCCTCCTTATTAAACTTTCTATGGTTACTTTAGTCTACCTTAACATCCTTAAAAATATGATGCTAATGGGAAATTTTTATCAATTACATGTATAACATTTTGTCCTAAGAGTATGGCTTTAGATATGCAGAATATATATGGCGTATGTGTATATGTGTGTGTATAATCTATATACACACACATAATATATATATGTGTGTGTGTGTGTCAACATATTGCCAGCTGCTGTTGTAGATGGATACTACATCCATCTACAACAAGGTTTGTTGGATGGTTTTTTAGATGGATACTACATCAAGGTTTGACTATACCAATAAAAAATTAAAAGTAGCAAGAGAATAGAATAGTTGACATAGATAATTTTCAATGTGACTTTTTAAGCCAAAAAAATCATTGGCTAGTTGAAATAATGGTAAAAATTAATTAATTCTGTTAGTGCAAATAAAATTCTTTAATTAACAGGCAAGTCTTATACAATTTTTAATAGACTAATTAGAAGAAACAAATGTCACAAAATGTTCATTACCTATTAAAGATGTCATATCAAAATCTTAATTTGAATTCCAAGAAACACAGGAAGTATGACAACTGTGAGTTTAATTAGCTTAAGTTGATAAATTGCATCTTAAAAATAAAGATTATATACCACCCAAATGAATTCTTTCACATAAGTTTAAAATTTATTAGTGAGGCATTTACAGACTAATTACCAAAGTTGTTAGGTTATGAATATAAAAGGAAGAAAGAATAAAAAATTCATATATCTTGTCAGAGAGATTTTAATTCCTCTTACATCCCCAGTCTCTGGAGCAAATGGAAAGGCCACAAAACTTCAGGAAAGAGGGTATTTATTAGTGTTATCTACTTTTGTATTTCATCTACTAGAACTTGTCACCTTGTCCTCCAACGTATGTTTCCTTCCACTTAGATAGCAGCTT
Organism: Lemur catta; assembly: GCF_020740605.2. Classification (NCBI taxonomy): domain Eukaryota; kingdom Metazoa; phylum Chordata; class Mammalia; order Primates; family Lemuridae; genus Lemur; species Lemur catta. The sequence continues at coordinate 57,159,941 of NC_059139.1, read as the reverse complement.
AGTGCCTCTCTGACTCTTTTTTTGTTAACTATGTATTGCTTTATCTTACTTCTTTATTAAGTTCTATGTTGATTATTGATTAAGAAGTGAATTGCATTTTTATTTATTAAAGAGGTGATTGTTACTGACATGTTGAACATTTATCTCAATTATGGATTTTCATGATTAAAACACAAATAAATCAATTTGAGTAAAAGAGATTAGGTTTTTAAACAGTATTATTTTTGTCTTTCAAGTCAATTTATTTTGGGATGACATTCCAACAAAAAACTATGGCCATGGTTGTTATACCACTGTAAGTTTATACTCCTTTTTTAAAATGAAAATAGTTAAATTTAACTCTTCTCTTTATTCATGATATGTCCTGTCCTGTTTGACATATTTCCATTTCATGACAGATTGTTTTAATAGTTTAGTGTCATCATTGTGATGACACCTTTGACAATGTTAAGCCTCTATAGCAAGTGCCCTAGCTTTCTATGGGCAGGAAGCAGGCTAGAAAAGATACCCAGCTATAATCAGGGTTATTTCTTATGGAAAAGGAAGGACAACTCAGAGAGAGAGGAGCCAAGAGGCCAGAGGGAAAAACTGAAAGCTTGGAGAATCATTTCCACAAAGCTAGACTGTACCCTTTTACCCTAATTAAGTATGTGACAACACCTGTCCACCTGGAGTTCAAAATTGCAGTGAACAAGTGACTTGTCTGTGCCTCCCATTCCTTTCCTTTTTTTCTTCTCTTTTTTGTGAATTAGGATTTTTTTTTTAAATTTCCAAGTCTTAAGGGGTAAAATGTTTTTGTTATATGGATAACTTTTGTAATGCTTAAGTTGGGGCTTTCAGTATGCCCATCATACGAATAGTGTTCACTGTACCCAATAGGTAGGCTTTTACCCCTCTCCCCCTCCCCATCCCTGCCTCTTGATTTACAATGACCTTTACATCTCTTTGTGCCCTTGTGTGCCCAGTGATTAGTTCCCAATTATTAGAGAGTACATGTGACATTTGTTTTTCCATTCCTGAGATACTTCACTTAGGATAATGGTCTCCATCCAGTTCCATCCAAGTTGCTGCAAAAGGCATTATTTCTTTCCTTTCTATAGCTTAGTAGTATTCCATGGCATGTGTGTGTGTGTGTGTGTGTGTGTGTGTGTGTGCACGCGCGTGTATTTTTACACATCCCCCACATTTTGTTAATCCATTCATGAATTGATGGACTCTGGAGACTTCTTTAAAAATTATGCCTAAAAAAAAGAACTACAGGAGTATCCAAAATTGAACCAGTTTTCCTCAGTATCACAGAAACTGACAAAATGGCATAAAAAGAATGAGTGACAAATCATTTTGTTTGGTTAATATAATATAATCAGCTAAAGGTAGCAAATCTGATATTTTGTTATACGCATTTCCTGATTTTGTTTCTCTTATGTAAATGAATTATATAGACCCAGTCTCTAAAACTGAAGATCATTTTTACAGTGTAAAATGAAGTGTCTTATTTAATCCAAAATCCAGTAGAAAAATCTTGCTCTTCTTTCTCTTTCTCCTCTCTCTTTCTCACAAACACTCACTCACAAAATCATACCTGCATATATCTACTACTTAACCTCTTTCAAAAGTTTTTAGTGGAATTAAGGTATAAAGAAATTTCGAGACCCAGGTCAAAGTCATCTGAAAACGCACATTTCTTACTACCAGAAAGGACTACTTTGACAGTATTATTATTACTTCTGTCACTACTGACAAAGATTATCTCCATGGACAAACTCTAGTCAGGCTCTCCTGAAACTGCCTTCTAAACTAGGTCCTGATTTTTGGACTTCTGTATTGATCTCCACATTGTCTAATTTTATTTTACTTTTTTGTTGAATGAATTTTTTAAAATTTTTTATTGATACATAGTAATTGTACATACTCAGGGAGTACACGTTATATTTTGATATAAACATATAACGTATAATGATCAAAGCAGGGTAATTGGGGCATGATTCACCTTAAACATTTATCATTGTTTTACATTGGGAACATTTGAAAACTTCTAGCTATTTTGAAATATAATAAATTATTGTTAACTATAGGTGCCCTATTGCACTATTGAACACTAGAACTTTTTCCTTCTATTTAACAGTATTACCCATTAACCAACACATTCTCTAATTTTAGCAAGAATCCTGCTAAGTCAGTTTAGGCAGAATACCCCATAACTGATATCTAATCACTCTTGCTGTCTGGCCAAGTTCCTTATCCTCCACCCCCTACCCCTGGGTGGTGTCTGATCACCCTTGGCCTGCCTTTAGCAAAAATCCTGGTAGACAGCTTTAGCTGGAACTCACCCTTACCCCTGATGTTTCCTCTTAGTAATTTTCCATCCATAGACCACCTCTCTATACCTTGGCTGTAGGCTCACCACTTTTTCTTGCATTCAGAGCTGAGCTCAATCTCCTTCACCTACTACAAAACTCCATTGTAGTAGCCCACCTGTACATCTATCCATAGTTCCCCTTGAATAAAATCTTCTTTACCATCCTTAATAAGTGTCATGTATATTTTTTTCTCTAGCTCTACCATCTGTTATTAATATTTGGAAATTTTTAGAGAAAAAAGAAAGACATTTTCCTGACATACCCTGATTCTTTGCTTTTCAGAGTATTTCTTCAGCCATAGTAATAAAAATAAATTTCTAAGATAATGCTTAAATGAAAGATTCAGTCTTTTGTGGTCCATTGGATTTGTGATGCTTACCATAGGAAGGATAACAATTTGATCAAGTTGAATCCTCTGCATCCTATCTGACTCAGCAGACGTCTACCAGATTGCTGAGCCAAGGAAAGCCAGGCTAGTCCCGTTGGCAATAATGAGAAGTCAGAAATTGCTTCCTGCCCTGAAAAAAACTGCATGTGGAAATATTTCTGATAAAGCACATTCTTAGGCTCTGTCACTGTAGCGAGATGCCACAAGAAGGAATGATGCACTAGCGATGGCACTGACCAGTGGGAATCTGTGTCAGTCTGATGAATGAAGTCTTTTCATGGTAATTATCCTAAGGCTTTGAAAATTCATTTAAATCTTCATTGTAATGTTAGAGAGGTCATGGGAGTCACAGGACTTGTGCCTCTGTCATTTTGACCACTTCCAGTCCAGGCTTAGTTGCATGAATGTGCTACCCTGGCAGCTGTACAGGAATGCGGCCCAGGGCTTTTTTGCCAGGGCTTGGATTTCCTCCCTGTCAGATGTGAAAGTTAAAGAAGGGTGTCAAGTCATGTTTAGAACTCTTTCATCTGAAAATTGTTCTAAACAAGGTGATGATTTCCAATTAATACTCTTCAATTAATATCACAAGAGGATCTCTTTCCAAAGTAACACTGAAATGAATAATATATAAATTTTTGGTTGAATTTAGAGTAATTATACATTTCTGCTAATGCTTCTGGCACTTAGCTCAGGAAAGTCAAGTTATCAAACATTTATCTTAGGACACAGATTTGTATTTTTTTCAACAGTTTTCTCTAAATCATCTCATTTGCTGATAATAAGATTAGTTTATAGTGAGCCTTTCTGGGAAATTTCATGTTTAATTTCTCAGGTTTTTTTCTTCAACATCTTCCCAAATCTACTGATAAAGGGCATGATACCTAATATTATTAGAGTAGACTTAGGAGGATAGGTTTAGATGCTGTTTAAACCTGGAGAAAAAAATTATTCCTTTTGTTTGTACTCATATTTTCTAAAGTCTTCTTTAAATTTGTTTTTCTTACCACTTCACTGAACTCCTGTCAAAACATAACAAATCATGGGCTTTGCAATCATACCAACCTGCGTTTAGATACTAGACTTGTCTCTTAACCATCTTGTGATTTCAGATAAATTACACTGTATAGCAGGCAATCAGCAAATTACTACCTTTCTCCGTTTTTCCTGTTTTGCCTTTAACATCATTTATTTGCCATAGAAATATATCTCTTTCTTTTCATTTTAAAGCTCATTTTCCTATGCATATAAAACAACATACCTACTATGCAGTTTCCCAAAATACAATATATGTGAGAGTTATGTTATAAAAATGTAATTGGAATATACTTTGGGTTCCTTGTGGCTCAATTTGCATTGCATTTAAAGAAACACAGTTCATAAATATATATATATATACACACACACCCATTTCCAGAGCTCTATTTCCTCTTTAATGCATTTCTAGAGCTGTGTTTCTCAACCAGTGGCAATAGTACCTCCTTGGAGATATTTGTAAATGTGTGGGAATGGTTTGGATTATCATGATGAGGAATATTTCTGGCATTTATTTGGTAGCACCAGGGATGCTAAACATCCTGCAATGTGTGGAACGGTCCTGCATGTTGAAGAACTGTTCTCCTAACACCAACAGCACTCCTTTTGATAAACATTACTCCAGAGGAAACTCTAGAAAGAGGAGAACATTAATAATGTATAATCTTTAAAAATCCTTTTCCCTACGACTGGTTTCTGCCAAAATCCCTCACAAAAGCTGTCTCTGACAGACAGCACAGTGCTTTTCTCTCCCTCCCCATCTCACCCACTTACTCGTTATCTGCTTCCACTTAGCCCTTCTGATTTCTTGGTTTCTTATAATTTCTCTGAGTTTTCCCTTTTCCTCTAAGACACTTCTAGAGAGAGCTGGCAAGCAAGAACATTTTGCTCCCAAAATGCTAGAAGGAAGAGGGGATAATTTGGGGACTCACTCATTAATAATGTTTATTCCTATTCAACGCATAGACGAGGCATTGCTGCTGCTGCCAGCACCTAAAGTCCCAGGGAGGGTAAGAGAAACAGTGTGGAAGGGCCAGCAGGTGTGCAGCATGTCACTCCTGTCTGCACTTCCATGTGCAGGTTCCCTGAGGCAAGCCAAGGACGCAGACGCTGATGACAACCCTCTTCTAAAGCTAACTTTGTAAGTAGACACTGGGCATAGGGGTCATCAGGAATCTGTGGATCTCTCTCTCTTCTGAGTTGGCATTTTATATACATACACACACATACACACAAATGCATATATATCATTTTATGTATATATTATATTCATGGTAATAATTGTATTTTCTCATGTCAATATTGTCTTTACTTATAAATGTCTATGGTATACAGATATATATTATTTATGTTCTCACCATTTAAAATATTTGATAAAATAGGGGCATATATTTATGCAGGTAAAATTTCTCCTTGAATCTGAATAAACTCATAACAATGTCACAAACTATTAAAGAATTTTTAATATATAAAAGAGAGAAAGTCAATGGTAGAAGAAAAAGGATTCATCTGAGCATAGAAGAACATCATTCTAATTGGGTAATAGGAATCTTTGCAATTGTATTTCTCAGAATGGTACTCATATGGGTACTACACTTTATGCATTTGGAACTCTAAATGTACACTACACATTGAGAAGATAAGAACTTTGTATCTCAAGAAAGTTGCAAGAAAGGCAAGTATTCTTGTATTGATCTATTCATTTTGACCTTGACTAACAGCTTGAAGAAGGGCATACACTCTCTAAGTGAAGTCAAGTTCAAAAAGTAAGAAATACCATCAAATATCCATAACTTTTGTCTAAAAACTTTTATGGTTTATAAATTCAACCTTAATAGTTATAGCTCACATTTGGAAAGAAAACAATAATTCTATTTCAAGTATAGGAATGTTAGAATATTCTAGTATACGAAATATTATAAACATGTCACGTTCTTATTTTTGTATGCCTTCTTGTAATAATAATTCAAAAAGAAATAGAATAGAAATGATATTCATAGAACATAAAAAAATCCAAAGGGAATGAAGTAGCTCTATTAAATATTGGAAAAACTACAGTGTCTTAGGTTTAAAATGTATTGTTTCACCAAACAGTATTTCGAGGTGGGAAAAAGTATCTCCAGTTTGCAAAAACATTGAATTTTTACTTTAAAGGGAATGCTTGTGAGAGTCAATGGGGATATTGCTATACTTAAATGGCCAGGGTTCATATACAATTGTTGGTTAAAGGAGTATAACAAGAATCCTATATTAAGGCAAAACTTACTATAAGCAGGTCAAGAATAATACTCAATTCAATACATTTGAAATCATAAATATTTTAAATTGTTCTTTTAACAAGGGTGATTTATTCACCCTAGCCATTATGCCTTCACCAAGACTGCATTCCTAAAGAATATAAACAATTATTAAATATTCTGTAATTGTACTTGTTGGGCAGAATTTTCTGCATTAAGTTGAGATGAGGTAAACATTCATTCTGTGAGAGTGGTCTGACTTATAGTTTTTTCAGCATTATACATTATTCTATCATGTCCCTCATTAATGAACACAAAAGTAACATATAACAGTTTTACAGCCTGTTTATATTGTTGAATGGAAAATTATTTTAAATTCTACTTAAAAACAAGAGTATGGTTCAGAGACATTGGACTGAGCGCTTGATAATAGGGAAAGAGCACTGCTTTAGGAGTTGTAACACTTGATTTTGAGGCCTGCTTTAAGCTCTGTGACCTTGTGAAAGTCACTTAACTAGAGTAGCTTCCTCATTCTGAAATGGGGATGATGCATTACCTCCCTGCCAGCTTTAAATGATGATTATTAGCAGCATTTGTCTTTCAAACCTCAAATTAAGCAACTTCTGTGCAGGAACCCACTTCAGGTAAGGTTAACTACCCTGCTCATTCTACAGTACCTCTCGTGTTTTTATATTATTGCATGTGAACTTTGAAAGGGAAATGCTTATTTACATGTCAATTCTTTATTAATCTGTAAGATTCTTTAGGCAAATGGCCAGATATTATTCATTTTTTAATCCCTAGCACCTGGCATAAAGGTGGTACACAGTGAGATTTCAGGAAATTTATTCACTCTATAAATAAACCATTTTAAGCTATAAAGGACTACATATTAATGATGTGCAAAATTAATTTTTTTCATCTCCATGTCACTTTTCTGATTGCATGGTGTTTTCCTCTTTGCCTGTAGTATTGTCTGGTTTCAAACTTATTCTTTAAAATCTATTTTAATATCAGTATAAACCTTTATTTGTCCATGTTGGATAGAAATGAAGGTAATCTGATTAAATAACTATCCCTATTTTAACTGATGTCAACATAGCTAGAAATTTTTCAAATTAATTTCTCATAATAAGACTATCGTAAAAGCACTTAATGATGTATGTACAGAATACAAAATTAGTTAATTTTCCTTTCTGATAACTCAGAGTATATTAGCATCATGGCATGCCTTTGGGTCACAGAAAGGGAAAAAGGCAGGAAGGAAGAAAAGAGAATGAACAAAGCAAGGAGAAAAAGTAATCTTTTTTCTAGCACTACATGTGCTGAGAGAGTGTCACTTTCAGTTTTATAGATGACATAACTGAGACTCAGAAAGATTAAGTAACTTGTTCAAGGTCACATATCTGCCCACATAGGGCAGAGTAAAGAGGTTTTGCCTGCAACATGGTTTTCCTCAAGTACTTATGGTTAAAATGTATGGTTATAGAATATATGTTTTTGGCTTAACTTATAATAAATTTTCTTTTCAGCAGAATTTAGTGTTCTCAAAATGTGGTTACTTTGTATAAGATAATTTAAACTTTGCTGAAAAAAGAAACAGAACAGAGCAAGAAAAAAACTAATATTTTTTTCTAGGCCCTATGTGTGCTGAGAAAGTGTTCCTTTCAGTTTTATAGATGAAATAACTGAGGCTCAGAAAGATTAAGTAACTTGCTCAATGTCACATATCTGGTTGGCAGCAGAACTTACCAAGTAAGTCTCACTCAAAAATTCTGTGATCTTTTCCCGCTGCCCTGTGATGGCCAGAGCACATATCTTAATTCTGAAACTTATTAACCTTTAATAGCCTGTACCTAACTTAAAGGATTTTGTTCTCTGGTTTCCTATTGCCTTTTTTGTGTTTAAAAAAGCAAGCTGATATTCAGGTATAAAATTAAAGTAATAATTTCAAGACCCAGATTTTTTTAGCCTTAGGTTTATGAGCCCAATATGGGATTTATAGTCAATATATTTCTTAGGCAATTGTATAAAAAGTCTACAGAATCTTGTGTTTATATAATTTTTCTAACAGAATTAGAATAGTATTCATTAAAACAGTTCCATTTGGAAGAAAAATTTAAACGTTGACAGCTATGGACTCATGAATTTCCCTTCTTTCATATGAAATGATTGCAAATATTCTTGTTATTCTTTTTGAAAAGTGGCATATTTTCTTTTTCCCCCCAACTCCAACTCCCCCATAAACATTTGAAGAGATTTTGTTGGGAAATACTAATATTTGAGGAAAAAACTTCTGCAAAACATTTTCACAAACATGGCTATTTTAATTAATACTGCTTATAAATCCCCAGCTGCTCCTTTACCAAGGAATTTTTCAGAAACTTGATGTGTAGCATGACTCCGAACAAGAAAGATTTAGATAGAGTATGTTTCCAAATTATTTTTATTACTATTAGTTGTAATAGTACCAGTAGTAATACAACTACTAACATATCCTGAATGCCAGCTTTGGAAATGTTGGCATAGCTATGTTACTTGAAGTATGAGCATGTGCATATAAGAACACATACAAACACACAACTACCACCACCACCATCAAATAAACTCCCTTACAAAATAGACTGATCTGTCTTTAAGACACAAAGCCAAAATAAAATTGTAATTATGGTAGGTATGCTAACAAAACCTATCAATTACTGAAAATCAGGTTATTTTCAACTTCTTCTAAGCATATCACACTATGTATAATGTTGTGTTATATAACTTGGAGAATATAAAGGGTTCTAATATTTGTCTTTGACTTCTAGAAGCTTAAATCAAGGGGAAAGACAGAATAGAGCATATACACATTCACAAAATAAAATAAAAGTCAGTACAAAAGTGTCAAATAGTATAGGGATCAGAGAGGGGATTGAGAAATTCTTGTGGGCTCAAGTAGTCAGCAAGTCTTTACAGAAATTTAAGGTTTAAACTGGACTTTGAAGAACATGTAGAAATTACATGGGTGGAGATGTGGGTAGAATGTTCCAAGTTGGGAGATGGCACGTGCTAAATGATAAAGTGATGACAATGTGGAAAATCTGTTTGGAAAATGAGTGTGACTATACTGGAGGCTCTCTTTGAAAGTGTAGGATTGAGGTGGAAAGATGTTGAATATTGAAAACCAGAGTTTGACATTTAAACTTCATCCAATTCAAGAAATATTTGAAAATATTTTAGGAAATTTAACTTGAAAACTGCATGTAGCATAATGTGAAATGTGGGAAGGATGGGGGAAAAGGAAAAAAGGAAATAGAGGCAAGTGATACAAAGTAAACAGCACCGTCACATGCATTTGTGCAGGTTTTGCACTGAAAATTATATAATGTTTATAGAATGGGCTACCATTATATAAACTACAGCATGTACATCTATATACATCTGTACACCTCTATAGTGACTTTGCAGATAAAAGGGAGATAAGGAGTGAATGGTGACAAAATGAAAAACAGAGAGTGAAGAAATCTATGCAAGAAAAGGTTTGAATTAATACAGCAAGTTGGGGCACTGATTAGCAAGGTCAAATTATTTTTTAAAAAAAAGGAAAGAAAAAGAAAGAAAGAGCTATGTATGTTTGAAGTTCAAAGAAAAGAAGGCAATGGCAGAATGATTAAAAAGAAGATGTACTTGAAAGAACTGGTTTCTAAAGAGACTGGGATAGAAATCTCAGATAGAAGACCTGGTTTTTGATAACATTTGAACAGTTTTTCTTTGAACCTAGAAGGAAGAGGATAGACAAAGATCATTCTATTATTATTTCCACAAAGAACTACTGCAAACAGACAGGGGTGACTAGCAAACCTAAGGAATATATTATAGAAAAGTCAGGCAATTCTGACTCATCAACTGCTGTTACTTTCATACCTGGTAAGGTTGAGTAAATGATTTTCAGGTAATCCAGGGGCTAATTTGTTGTACACTTTACAAGGTTCAATGAAAATAAAAAAAAACAACAACAAAAAAACAAAACAATGTCTTCTATAGCATATACAACCTTTAACAAAATCTTCAGAGGGACCAGGAAGGTAAGACAGCTATTTAAGTCAATAAAGCACTCAATAAAATTGTTAAATTTCATATAGACATTATATTTTCAGGTAAGTTAACTCTATAATATATTTAATTATACAACTACACTTAATTAAGGTTATGTTATAAATCAATAAATATTTAATTAAAATTTTGCAATGATCAAAATATTGTGCTGAAATTTGGAGACCACATAGTTTGATCATTATCCTCACACCATACAGTTGGAAAGATGACACACACATGTACACATACACAGAGAGACACACAAATAGGTATAATGAAAAGTCAGTGTAAAATACCAAATAGCTGATAAAGCTAACATGAATTGCAGGAATTCAGAAGAGATGGTAAGTGGTCAATGAGAGGCAAGGATTTATAGATAAGTTTGGCTGTCCTGTACCCTGAACGCTAATTAGTGATACCTACTACACGGTTTACTTTAAATGTGTGCTCTAGTTTAAACCAAAGGAGCAAAATAATCCCTAGAATATTTAGTGTAATTTTTAATACATGTATTAATGAACTATGTTTTATTCATAACCAAATTATCATTTTGGATTGTCATATGCCTTAAAAGTAAGTATTTAATTTTCTTTCATAAAAGTAATTTACGATTATGGTAAGAATCCTGGAAAATACAAAAAAAGCATATATGTCATATACTGGAGTATGGATCAAACATGATCTAACCAGAAATAAATACTACCAGCATATTACCTTATGTCCTTTCTCTTATGAGTACATGGCAGGTTTGAGTATTTTAACGTAGCCTTTATCTGAGTGCATATTACACTTCTTGACTAGATTCTTCCATTAGAATATTTGCTTTCTGAATTCAGTAACTAGAAATTCATCTTTGTACCTCCCTAATGAGCAAATAACCATCTTTCCCTCATGTATGACAAAAAAAATAAAAAATAAATAAAAATGACTGCCAGTTTTTCATAGTGGACCAGTAAATTCTGCCCTTTTAAAATTTAAATTTTCTGTAAATAAGAGATTTTTTTTGATACTTACAATTTATTTTCATACCTAAATCAGAAGAACACTTCATAAATGTTGCTTACTATTCTTGTGATACTTCATTTAGAAGAATTGTCTCCAGTTCCATCCAGGTTGTTACAAAAGATACTAGATTATCATTTTTTTTTATGGCTGAGTAGTGCTCCATGGTATATACATATACATTTTGTTAATCCACTCATGTATTGATGGGCATTTGGATTATTTCCACATCTTTGTGATTGTGAATTGTGAGAATGGAAAAAAACCACCACATGTGCTCAATACTAAATTGGAACTAATTGATCAACACTTATGTGCACATATGGAAGTAAAACTCAAGGGAAATCAAGTAGGTGGGAGCGGGGAGGAGGAGATGGGTAAATTCACACCTAATGGGTACAATGCACACTAACTGGGTGACAGACACAATTATAAATTTGACTCAAATTGTACAAAAGCAAATTATGCAACCAAAATGTATGTACCCCTGTAATATACTGAAATAAAAAATGTTGCAATAAAAAATAAAATAAATGTTGCTTACTGTAGTTAAAAGGTTTCTTAGGTAAGGTATGAATTTCCCATCTTTATTATAAGTGATGTTTAAAGATGAATTGATTTTTCTTGGTTATAAATACACAGTCTAATTCTCTCCACCCCACCCCACCTCCGGCCACATATGAGAGGTTCTTTTTCAGAATTTTTTAGGTTTCTGAAACACTGATTTATCCTGCAATCATTATGTACCCTAGAGTGGGAGGAAATTCTGAGAAATTGCTGGCATCTTATTCTATGGGAGGAAGTTCTTAACAACATTAAGCACAAAATGGCTTATTCTGGAATAAATGTCTATGATTTTTGTTCCCGCATTATTGCTTCTCTGAAAGTTCATGGGAACTGCTGAAGAGCATTCTTTTATTCATGCTGAAGAGTCATAAATAGTATTTTGAAGATACATAGACTCCCTAATAGTTGAATATTTGCTTCATTTGTGAGTCAATCTGTTTTGTTTTTCAAGTTTTAGAAAAAAGAACTAAAAAATAGTGGTGTACTACTTGAATTGCCCAGTGGCTCAGGTTATGGGACCTGGCTAGACCTATTATATAGGCAAAGGAACATTATGGTTAAGGTCTTAACTATTTATTCCTTTAAATTTTACTTTATAATGTACTTATAAGAAGAATTTTTACTGAAAAAAATATGTGCACCTTGTAAAAATTCAAACAGTTCCATAAGGCTTCTTCCTGGAGACTATTACTAGTTTTGTATGTATCTTTCCAGTAATATTATTTGCATATACAAGCATATTTAATGTGTTTTTCCATAGAGAAAATATAGTGTTCACACTATTCTGTAGTGCTTCTCTTTTCCTTTGTCTTCCATCTCAAAAAAGTATCTCCACAGTATATCTTGAAAATGTGTATTGTTATATTTCACTACTATATAATATTTCTTTATCTAGATGTATTTTATCTAGATATACTACATTTTATATATTTATTTCCCTATAGAAGTTTTCTTGGCAACTTCATGTTTCAAAAAGTCTTACAATGAATATCTTTGTACATCCTTATCTTTTCAGGTATATAAAATAATAGCTGTAAGATAATCCTTGCAGATGCTACACAGGAAGAAGACTAAGACAAAAATTCATGATGCCAAGATAAGAAGTTTTTGAGTTTTATCCCCATACCACAGAAACTGAGTGTAGCAAAACTAGTAACATCCCTTGAACAATCAGAAAATTTTGCTTGAAAGAGCCAGTTGGATGCTTGAGTTGTAGAGTAAAAGGCCTTACAGAAACAAGCTTTAGATGTAGTTCAAGTGCTTATGTGACTTGGGAGCTATCCAGAGTGCTGAAGAGCCACCACAGGAAGCAGTCTGTTCCAGTGGACCAGAAACCTCAGTCTCCTGATTTTATGTCTCTCCTGCCTTGAAGCTTGCTTTTGGGATTTTTAACACTACCACAATCAGCTATCACCCCTCAGACTCTTCTTTCTCTGTCCTTAACTCACCCCATCCTCCCATCTGCCTCATTTCAAGTCTATTATGCCTGTTTTTTCAATCAATCCCATCTGTGACAAACCCTCACAATTTTGACATTTGGATTCTACAAGAAATAATCTAACAACACACAAGAGTCACTTAAATTTAACTGATTTCTGATAATGGTCTCAATTTACATAACCATGCACACATATACCAATAATATGGCAAATACAATTCTGTTTCATCAGAGTAAACTTGATCTATTTGGAAGTTTAAAAGTACATCAGGATTTAATTACCTCAGCATCATGAAACTTTCTATTGCTGATTTTTGCTCTCCTACCTAATGTAAAGAATGAGTGTCTCAATATAACTGAATGACGTATCTATTCATGCAAATAATAATTGTATATTCCTTTTGAAGCAGTGATCTCGATTTTTTTCTTCTTCTTGCTGAAGGCAAGCTAATGAACCCTAAAAAGCCAATCTAGTCTAATTACTTAGTTTTAAATCTGGACCACTTAATACATTGAAGATTTATGTGGAAACATCAGAATATCTAGAGCTTTGCTGTTGGTAAAATGCCAGAGGAGACATTTTTCTATATTTTAATGACATTCTTGGAAATATCTTCACTAAAAGATATAGTTACATAGGCTAGGACAAGATTCGGGTCTGTTATAGTTGTCTCATGGAAAGAGAGAAGGGTACAACCCTCAATTCTCAATTACAAATATGAGAAAACACAGTCAAAATTGGGTTCAACAAAAGGAAGTTATTGGCCCATCTGCCTGAACAGTCTAATGATGTAAGCTTGATTCAAGGTCCCCACCCAGTCACTATCACTTAGGTTCTCTCTCCATTTTTGGCTTTGCCTCATCTGTGTTGACTTCACTCTCACACATATGATCTCTGGATGGCAGTAATATGACTGCAGGAACTTCTATCCTACATCCTCCCAAATTCAAATTCAATAAATCTCTTTCCCCTCTCACTCTAGCAAAAGTCATACATAAACTATTATTGTTCTGATTAGCTTTGCTTTTAGTCATATTGTGTATCTTGAAATAATCATGGTAGCCAGATGCATGGGATTCACTGACAGTGTTAGACCTTGGTGATGTTTCCACCTTGAAGCCGGTGAGAAAGGTAGATTAGCTCACTTATAGAATGTTCAGGAAAATCTTATCAAAAAGCAGAAGGGCCAATAATAAAAATAAAGATAAAAATAAATAAAAATCAAATATACATCATATAGTAGGACTTGGGGAAAACTATTGAATAATAATAGTATTAATAACAATTATTAATGGTTTTTATGTGCACTACATTAATTGATCCTAATAAGAACCCTATATTAGAGATAATATTTCCCTTTTTATACAAATGAAGTAATTATGTGTTTACTTTCAATTATCCTTCCCATCTCTCAAAAGATTCATTGAAGTGGATACAAGCTGCTATTTCTCTGTTCATAGAAATTTGTAAAGCTTTAGCTTGGAAGTTAACATTACACTTGCCAAAAATAGGTATAAATAACTATCTTCTCCCAAGCTTATCATACAGCTCTTCAGAGTGCACAGCATATAAATAGTGATATTTCTTTCTCCCTAGAGTGCCTCTACAAATGAGGTAGTTGGACAATGCATAAGAAAAATAGGCAAAATATATCATCCACCTAAATCCATCTGTGACTATATTTGATTATTAATGATCAAGGTAATAACCTATATAAAATTCATTTTTAGGATATGTAAAATTTTTTATATTGTTTACAAAGGATTCGTTTCTTTCAAATTGCCACTGGAAAACAGCAACAGTTAATTCCTGCATTTGATTCTTTGTGGTTTTTTTTAATTTCAGAATATTATGGGGGTAAAAATATTTTGGTTACATAAATAGCTTTTGTACTGTTTGAGCCAAAGTTATAAGTGTGCCTATTCCCCAGACAGTGTGCAGCACTGTACCTGTTAGGTGTAAATTCATCCATCCTCTCCTCCCCCGTCCCTCCTGCTTGATTTCCAATGAATGTTATTTCCATATGTACACATAAGTGTTGATCAATTAGTAACAATTTAATGGTGAGTACATGCGGTGTTTGTTTTTCCATTTTTGTGAAACTTCACTTAGAAGAATGGTCCCCAGTTCTATCCAGGTTAAAATATGCTAGTTCACTATTTTTTATGGCTGCATAGTTCTCTGTGGTTTACATATGCCACATTTTATTAATCCACTCATGTACTTAACAGGCACTTGGGTTGTTTCCATATTTTTGTGATTGTTAATTGTGCTGCTATAAACATTTGAGTGCAAGTATCTTTTTTATAGAATGATTCTTTGGATAGTTGGTACAAATAGTAAATTACTTGATACTGCTCTCTGTTCTGCATTCTCATTCATTTGCCCTTTTCTCATTTTTTAAATTTCAGCATATTACAAGGGTATAAATGTTTAGGTTACATACATTGCCTTTGCTCCACCAGAGTCAGAGCTTCAAGCATGTCCATCATCCCCCAAATGGTGCGCACTGCACCTATTAGGTGTGTATATATCCATCTGCCCTGCCCCCTTTCCATTTGCCCAACATTCGATGAATGTTATTACTATATGTGCACTTAAGTGTTGATCAGTTAATACCAATTTGATGGTGAGTACACGTGGTGCTTGTTTTTCCATTCTTGTGGTACTTCACTAGTAGAATGGGCTCCAGCTCTATCCAGAATAATACAATAGGTGCGAGATCACCACTGTTTTTTGTGGCTGAGTAGAACTCCATGGTATACATATACCACATTTTATTAATCCTCTCATGTATTGAGGGCACTTGGGTTATTTCCACATCTTTGCAATTTTGAATTGTGCTGCTATAAACATTTGAGTACAGATGTCTTTTTTATAGAATGTCCTTTTTTCCTTTGGGTAGATGCCCAGTAATGGAATTGCTGTATCAAATGGTAGTTCTACTTGTAGCTCTTTGAAGTATCTCCATATTACTTTCCATAGAGGTTGGACTAGTTTGTAGTCCCACCAGTAGTGTATGAGTGTTCCTATCTCTCCATATCCAAGCCAACATTTATTGTTTGGGGACCTGATAGAAGCCATTCTCACTGGAGTTAAGTGATATTTCATTGTGGTTTTGATTTGCATTTCCCTGATGATTAGAGATGTTGAGAATTTTTTCATGTTTGTTGGCCATTAGTCTGTCTCCTTTTGAAAGTTTCTGTTTATGTCCTTTGTCCATTTTTTAATGGGATTGTTTGATTTTTTATTGCTGAGTTTTCCCCTGAGTTCAATATAGCTTCTAATTATCAGCCCTTTATCAGATGTGTGGCATGCAAATATTTTCTCCCATTCCGTAGGTTGTCTATTTGCTCTGATGATAGTTTCCTTGGCTGTGCAGAAGCTTTTTAATTTGATCAGGTCCCATTTATTTCTTTTTGTTGTTGCTGTGATTGCCTTTGGGGTCTTGTTCAAAAATTCTTTCCATAGGCCAATGTTTTTAAGTGTTTTTCCAACATTTTCTTCTAGAATTCTTATAGTTTCACACCTTAGGTTTAAGTCTGTTATCCACTGTGAGTTGATTTTTGTGAGAGCTGAGAGGTGTGGACCCTGTTTCAGTCTTCTACATATGGCTATCCAATTTTCGCAGCACCATTTATTGAATAAGGATTCTTTTCCACAATGTATGTTTTGTCTGCTTTGTCAAAGATTAAATGACTATGTGAAGGTGGTTTTTTATCCATGGTCTCAGTTCTGTTCCATTGGTCTATGACTCTGTTCTTATGCCAGTACCATGCTGTTGTAGTTACCATAGCCTTGTAGCATAGCTAAGTCTGATATTGATGCCTCACAATTTGTTCTTTTTGCTTAAGATTGCTTTTGCTATATGGGGTCGTCTCTGGTTTCATATGAAGTATAGATTTGTTTTTTCTAGATCTGCAAAAAATGATGTTGGTATTTTAATAGGGATTGCATTGAATCTATAGATCACTTTGGGTAATACAGACATTTTAACAATGTTGATTCTGTCGATCCATGAGCATGGTATGGTTTTCTACCTATTTTTGATATAATCCTCCTAACCATTATCTTTTTCTTGCTTTAGTTTCATACCATATCCAACAGATACTTAGGGATGATGCCTCAGAAAATTCTTATTCTGGCTTTGTATTACAGGGATAATATATTTACAGTTGCTGCTGATGAAAGTTTTCTTAATATATATTATTAATATCTGGCTTAGCATCTATTTAGTATCTATATTCACCAATGTTTTATTTATCATCTTTCAAGTTAAGTAGCTATTATATCTCTGAAAAACTCAAAACACTGATTTTATCTACCTGTGAAAAATAAACAAAAGCATAACACTAATGGTTAACAATCAGAATTCTCATCTTTTTCATTTGAATTATATTTTTAAAAGACAGAATGTATCTATAGGGCTACCAGTATATGGATGCATTGCCTTTTTGAGTTTTTTTTTTTTTTTGAGATATGTCCAAAGACACCTGAGGATGATCCTATGTGGCAATTTAAAATTTTTGTCTATAGCTTAAAAACAAGTCAGAGAGGAATGTGGATTTCTTAGGAATTCACACTGAAGTAATGTTACAAATATAAGAATGGATGAGATCACCAAATTGTAGGATATGGTAAGTCTGGAAGAGAAGAAATCTTATGAATTCTACTAAGGTGTAATTGGAGAATTAGAAAAAGATTATATTATGTACCTTATTGTCCTCTAATTATTTTAATTGTGTTAATCTTGAATCCTTCACTATATTGCAATTTCTTTGAGTGTCAGAACCATGGAATATACCCTTTGAAACTTCATAGGATCTTTCTAACAATGTAAAGACTCAAATTTAATGAATTTTGAATATTGAGACTAGAAATATAGTCAAACTGAATGGAATATAGAATATCCATATATGTCCACCACTGAGAACCAAATAACAGTCTCATCCATAGCAACTTAAGTTATTTATGTGATCATCACAGAATAAAATTTATTAACATCCTCTCTTATATGAATCATAAAAGAGAATTCTATTATTTTCTGTCTTCCGTCTGGGTTTCAGCTCTCACCTTGGGATCACTGTGTTTCAATCAGACATATTCCTATAGTTTTTGTGGTGAACTTTCAGAGAAAAGAACTATACTAGGGAGGCGGTAGAGCAGATTGGTTAAAAGCATGAACTCTAGTTCTGGATCTCCTGGGTTAGAGACTAGATCTGTCTTACTAGCTGTATAAACTTGGGCAACTTAACTTCTCACTGCTTTAAACTAGGGATTGTAATGGAATTTATCTCACAGTGTTGTTTTGAGAAAGAAATGGGTTAATATATAGAATAGGGCCTGGCACATATTAAATACCACATAAGGGTAAGAAATGATTACAGGTTAGGAGAAGAGGAAAGTCTTGGCAAAAGAAGTTGGCATAATCTACAAAATGAAAAATGGAGAGCAAGGTAAAGAGGTAGAGAATAAAGAGAAAATTTGGGGGGACATCTTAGTGAATGATGGAATCTGTAGGATATGGGGTTCTCCAGAGCACAAAAGGAGATAAAGGAGAGAAAAAGGGGTGTAAAGGGTGGATGTTTCACAAATTATATTCTCTTTAATATACTCGCAGACCCCTGAATAAAGAATGAGACTGCTTTTTTAGATTTATGGCAGGGGAGGTGGAAGATTTGTGTAAATTGGATACTCTTTTAGGACTAAGCCATATAAATCCTTGCTTTTATAAGTTTTATTTATGTGTTCCTTGATTCTTTGTCTTTTCTGCCCAATTTTTCTGGTTATGGAGTTAGAACTATATCTTCAGGTAGTTATGAGTGAGGACCGAAATGCAGAGCCTATGGGCTGAGAGAGGATCTTAGCTCTCTTTGTGAGCTCACAGGTCTTGCACAAAAGGAATTTACAGCTAGGTTACACCAGGATCATTTTCATTACAGCAAAGATTTTAGACCTATCTGAATCGAAAGATGCCTCCTGCTGCTTTTAAAATTGTTTATATCAGATACTCATTATAGTTAGTAAAGGAAAACAATTTCAAAAAGCAGTATAGCTTTCATACAGTGCTTGTGAGAATGTGAGCTTTTATGGTGTTTGGGAAAGTAAAATTATAACTTATGCATTAAAATTAAAAATCCACATATAATTTCACCCAGCAATACTGTGTTACAGATCAATTCTAGAAAAAAATCACATTTATAATAATATGAATACATATATACTCACAGATAAATTAGAACTATGTTTATTGATGAATTAATTGAAGAAAATTAACAGGCACATGTATGATCCTATTTTTATAAATATAAATAGGATAAGGAAGGGGAAGACAAAAAAATGAAACCCATACTAAAATACAGAAATATGACTAATGTAATATTAAGAGAAAGTATAGAAAATATAACCATAGTATTATAGGTTGAGCATCCCTAATTAAAAAAATTCCGAGATTCAAAATGCTCCAAAATTTGAGCACTGACATGATGCCACAAGTGGAAAACTGTATATCTGAGAAATTGCATATCTGAGTATGAAAACAGGACACCTGAGTTTTTATTATGTTATTCATCCTTTCACAAAGTTTACATAGTATAATTTGCACCTCTTGTATGAAGGGTCACAGTCAAAATCCAGTCAAAATTTTGTTTCATGCACAAAATTATTTAAAAACCTGGATAAAATTACGTCCAGGCTATGTGTACAAGGTATATATGAAACATAAGTGAACTTTATATTTAGACTTGGGTTTCATCCTTGTGATATCTCATTATGTATATGCAAATATTCCAAAATTTTAAAAAATTTAAAATCTGAAACACTTTTGGTCCCAACCATTTCAGGTAAGGCATTCTCAAACAGTATTTTAAACATATTAAAAAATGAATATGGATTTAAAGATTGACAACTTGGACAAGAAAATCATGGATGTGATTAGCTATTGAAGCTATAGAAAATATTTTATTAAATTTTAATTGTTTTTATGTAGTTTTGGCAACAGATATATTAAAAAGGTTAGTGAAAATTGCAAGAATTTAGCAATAAGGCAAATCCAGGCTTTAGTTCCAGATCTGCCACTCAAAGCAGTAAGATATTGGAGCAATTGCTTTAGCTCTGTGAGCCTCAAATTATTCATCTGTAAATTGAAGGTTTTACCACTTATTTCTCAGGAATGATGTAAGGGTTAAATAAATGCAGTTTTTCTGGCCTATTATAAGCTCAGGGCTTCTAAATTTAGGATTTAGTTATAGAAAGTTTAGAGCATGGAATCTAAAATCAGATCTAAAATAATTTTGCTAAAAAACAATTGATGAGTTGGAAGTATTGTCATGAAATCATTTGGCTTTTATTCACTGGCTGAAAGTAACTGTTAAGTGGTACTCATGAAAACTATAATTGCTATTTTCCTATGGCCAGAAAGCCAAAATAATAACTCCAGATGTAGGTGGGTTATATCAATGAAGCCATATTTTTATGTTTTATAAAGGACAGCCAAATTATTACTTTAGCTATGCTTATGAATGTACAATTTTCTTTCTTTTAAAAATCTTTTCCCAAGGATTAAAATATGTAAGTGCAAAAAAGTTTGTACTGTTTTGGTTTCTTCTACAGAAAGTATTATTATTATTCAACTTTTTGTGATTTTTCAGTTTTAAAAATATTGTTACCTATTACATGTTAGAGATTCATTATTAAATCTTTTTTTAAGAAAATAGAGTATTTCAGAGCAGTTTTTAGGTTTATACCAAAATTGAGATAAAGATTTTCCATATACCCCTGTCCTCATATGCTCTTATATACGTACAACCTCCCCCAGTGTCAATGTCCTACACCTAAGTGGTACTTTTGTTCAAATTAATGAACCTGTATTGACACATAATCATCATCTAAATTCCATTGTTTACATTAAGGTCCAGTCTTTGTATTGTACATTCTATGTGTTTTGACAAATGTATAATGACAAGTATCCACCTTTATAGTACCATTAAGAATAGTTTCACTGCCCTAAAATTTCTCTGTGCCTATTCATCCTTCTCGTCCCATTATCTCTCCTGGCAATCACTGATCTTTTTACTATTCCCATAGTTTTGTCTTTTCCAGAATACCATCTAGTTGAAATCGTTTAAGAGCTTTTTCAGATTGGCTTCTTTTACCTAGTAATATGTATTTAAGATTCCTCCATGTGTTTTCATGGCTTGATAGCTTATTTCTTTTTAGTGCTAAAGAATATTCCATTGTCTTAATATATCCCAATTTATTCATTTACCTATTAACTGATATCTTGGTAGCTTCCAAGTTTGGCAATTATGAATAAAGCTGCTATAAACATCCATGCACAGGTTTTATGTGGATTTTTTTTTATTTCAGAATATTATGGGGGTACAGACCCTTAGATTACATATATTGCCTTTGCACCACCCAAGTCAGAGCTACAAGCATGCCCATTCTGCAGAAAGTGCACACCACACCAGTTAGGTATAAATTTACTCATCCTCTTCTCCCCCCGCCACCTACCTGACACCCGATGAATGTATTTCCATATGTGCATGTAAGTGTTGATCAATTAGTACCAATTTGATGGTGAGTACATATGATGCTTGTTTTTCCATTCTTGTGATATTTTACTAGTAGAATGGGCTCCAGCTTTATACAGGATAATACAAGAGGTGCTAGATCACCATTGTTTTTTGAGTCTGAGTAGAACTCCATGGTGTGTGTGTGTGTGTGTGTGTGTGTGTGTGTGTATACATATATACACACACACACCACATTTTACTAATCCACTCATGCATTAATGAGCCCTTAGATTTTTTCTACATCTTTGCAATTGTGAATTGCGATGCTATAAACAATAGAGTGCAGATGTCTTTATTTTTATACATGTGGAATAGTATTATATTCTCCATCTAAAGACAAAGCTATACTTAGGATGATTTATAATTTATTATAAAATCCAGGACAACTTTGAGAGTAAAAGAGGGTGTTGTTAATAATTATGGAGGGATGTTGCAAAGTTGGACTGTCCCACGCAAACAAAACACATACTCACCCTACTTATAATTCACCTACAGCTGCACAGATATGCAAACACTATACAAATATTAGGACCACTAAATTCTAGTAACTATGAGAATGTCATAGAATCAGTAAATTTGAGAATTAGATATAATCAAGCTGAATTTCCATTTATAGAAGAAAATTCTAAGGCCCATAGAAGAAAAATGATTTGCCCATGGTCATGCAATTCTTTGGCACTAGAATTATTTATAGAACCCAGGCTATTGACTTTTAGTGCACTATTCTTTCTACCATAACAATTCTATAAATAGTACAAATACTATAAAAGCACTAGCATCTTCTCATCCAAGGTCATGATTTCTTGCTTTGAGATAAATGGCATTTCCACATCAGGGATCAGGTATACGGTTTTCATCAGCAAGTTAAAAAACCAACTCAGAACAAGTTTCTGAGCATGAAAATAGGACACATAAGTTGTCTATCCTTTCATAAAGCTTACATTGTATAATTTGCACATGAACATTAAGCAGTAATTCAGGAGTCCAATCTAAAAAGTGCAAGTAGCAGATTCACATGGTTCCTAAAGAGACAGATAATATATGCTTATGATATGATATTCTCAAAATATCACAAGAATGTACAAGCCAGGTGTCACAGAGACTTGAAACTCTTCTGAGCACATTAACAGAAATTCACTCAAGATCAGCCCAAGGGAGCTTCCAACCAGAAGCGTGAGGCTTGAGATGCCCAGAGCATGAATGATTTATTATGAGTCTTAAAAGTTCAGAGTAAGGAGTAAAAAAGTAGTGGTCAGAAATGCTGCAATTTTAAGTGTGTTAATTGATATAGGCCTCCTAGAAGGTCATGTTGTAGCAGAATGAGATAGAAGATGCAAGATAAAGGAGAAGATGAAGGATGCAGGGAATTCCCTGAGTCCTATCATTTTATTTTGTGGCTAATAGTGTGGGTTCTAGAACCAGATTGCCTGGATTTGAAATCTGAATACACTGCTTATTGACTGCATACTTTTGGAAAAGTTACTTAACCTTTATGGCTTGTTCTCAATTATGAAGTGGGGATAATAACTGTCTTACCTTTAAAAGTTGTGGTATAAATGAGATAATGCTTATAGCATGCTTGAAATAGTGCTTAAATGTAGTAAGTAGAGAATAGACATTAGCTATTATCATTATTGCCTTTAATACCAGTCCCAGGACAAGCCATATGCCATGGACCGGGTTGGTAGAGGCTGGCATTTGGGGCTGCTTTCTCAACCTAACAGCGCTCAATGCCACATCATTTCTATTGCTATTTTTACAATAGGAACACAATGCCTAAATAAGGTCAAGGGCTGTTTTCCCCTCCTTCTTCTAAACTTCTGATAGGTTGCTTAAGTGAGAGATAAAAGCTTTTCCTCTGTATTTGCACACCCATCGGCTAACAGACACACAAAGGAAAGTGTTTATTTATGCCAAGGACATTCTTATGACATAGCTACTCTTAGAGATGACAACCCCCTTGATGCCTGAATCCAGATATCTTGGTATCTGCATAGTACTCAGAATAATTCCTTGTTCAAGGTTGCAGATTATTGTACATAGATGTCAAACAACTGAATCATTGAAAGATTATAAACAAGGGAACAACAGAAAACTGGCATTGAAAAAATAAAGCTAAACAAGGAACAAAGCTTACAAAGCAAGATTTGGGTTCATTTAAAAAGTACATTGAGATAAATGGAAATTATCACCAAGAGAAAGTAGAACCATCTGGAAAGAAGGAACTGAGAGACATTAGCTTAAAACAAGCAGGATGCCTGGAGTGAGGAAGGAATGAAGAAGAAATATAGAAAGACAACAGAATAGAAAGAGGCCAGAGAAAGATAAGATAGAAAACAGGTATGAGAAGCAGCCACAGTTTTACAGGAAGATAAAAACAGTAGTTTGAAACAACAAACAACTGGGTTTTTGGCAGCCAGAAAACATTCCCAGATATTATCAGGCATGACAAGTATTAAGCTGCAATGAATGTCTGTTCACAGACTATTTGTGACTCACTGATGCAGCTATTTCACAAGAGATTTAAAAAAACCATCTGAGAGTAGATAGAGGATATTTTACACATAGGACTTTTTATGGTTCATCATGATTATTTACTTTTTGCTATAACATATAAAACTATTTTAAACTATGGCAATGATGTTCCTTCAAAATTCTGTGTAAATTGTTTTATTTTATATAAAATGCACATCAGATCACAAACATGTGGAAGGTATGCTTCTCAGCATTCAGTTTTATATCCCTGAAGCTAATTCTACTTCCCCGCCAAGTAGATGTTGGAATTTCTCCATTGACTATTACACAAATTTCAAAAAGCCAAACCATTGAGTCAGAGGATGATAGTTTATGGCTCATTAACAATACATTCGCTTCTCAGAACTGTAAACACGGCCTTATGGATCTTAATGTAATTGTTTAGGATGAGTGTGTTGGCAAGAACTGTTGGAGTCTGTTAACACAGTCTGGAAAGCAACGTGTTTTAAGCAAATCTGCAAAATGTTACCAACTCATTAAGCTAAGAGCTTTATGGCTCAATGTTCTAAAGCAATTCTGTAAGACACTTCCGAACAAGGCTGTATATCCATTTCTGGTTCTGCCATGATTGATGTGTATATAAAAGGGGATGACTACATTCCTCATTGCATTATGCTGATGGTGTTTCATCATATTGTTGATTTTTTCCTAAACATTCTTTTTATCTTCTGTTACATAACTAAAAGCATGCAAAGAGGCATTTGTACACATTCTATGGAATAGATTTTGCTATATTTAAATATAGTATGGAAAATGCAAAGGTGCTTCCAAAGCTATATTTTATAGATGCAGTATTAATGCCAATAAATTCCTACTCTTCTGTTGTGTTCCTTTAAAATTCAGTTTACCATAGACACTTGGAATTGGAAGGGACTTTAGACATCATACAGTCCAACCTTCTATTCACTGAAGCAAAACTTTCTATAGCATCTGTTGGATAGACTAAAATTCTGTACATTTCAAGTGAGGTAGCCTTGATTCAGTTAGAATATTTTCAGTTGTATATGAAAGAAACATAACTCAAACAAGGAAATTGGCACTCAAGACTGAAAAATTCAGCAATGTTTCTCATTTGCAGCATGGGTGGTTTGAAGGTCTCAAGTTAAGTCACTATCTGTCTTTACCTCTTAATCCTGGTTTTTGGTTTGTTTGTTTTCCAGATGACTTTCCTCCCAGTCTACTTTCTCTTCATGGCATCATTCAGGCCTCCAGTGTTACACCTTAACATCTCAATAACAAGCACAAGAAGAAATTTTGTTTTTAACAGTTCAAGTCAAGTTATAAATTTGAGTATGGTAGACTGACTTGCATCACAGACCCACTTCTAAACCAAACACTGGGACCGGGAAGAAGGAACATATGGAATGCTCAAGTTAGGTCATATACCCAAACAGAAGTAGCCCCTAAATCAGAGTGATTTGGTAATTTAACTGGTTTGACCTGTATTATTTTTAATTATCTCCTTTCTCTCATCCTCAACAACACATTGAAACACAATTGCTTCTCCTACCTCTTCAGTCAATTCTCTCTCTTCTAATGACACCAATACTGCCTTAATTCAAATTGACATTAAAGCTTTGCCTAGGACGATAGCTAGAGACATCTCATTGTCTCTAGTCTTCTCCTTTCTAAACTATTTTCTATCTTGTTGCCAGTGTGATCAACTTTAAAACCATATTTCAGGCTGGGCGTGGTGGCTCATGCCTGTAATCCTAGCACTCTGGGAGGCTGAGGCGGGTGGATCGCTCAAGGTCAGGAGTTCGAGACCAGCCTGAGCAAGAGTGAGACCCCGTCTCTACTAAAAATAGAAAGAAATTATCTGGCCAACTAAATATATATATATATTATATATATATATATATAATATATATATAGAAAAAATTAGCCGCGTATGGTGGCGCATGCCTGTAGTCCCAGCTACCTGGGAGGCTGAGGCAGGAGGATCGCTTAAGCCCAGGAGTTTGAGGTTGCTGTGAGCTAGGCTGATGCCACGGTGCTCACTCTAGCCTGGGCAACAGAGAGAGACTGTGTCTCAAAAAAAAAAAAACACACACAAAAGTAAAACCGTATTTCATTCCCTACTGCCACACACTAGCTCATCCATCCATCCCTTTAAGATTCTTTCTTTTTCCATTGCAAATTCTATTTCTTCAAATTGAGAGATCAATATTGTTCACTTCTATTATCCCACAATTTCCTCTATTTTCGTGACATAGTCTGTCTTTACATTAGGTCTTAGATGCCTGTGTTGTTTTCCAGCTTGTATCTAGAGGGTATGAACCATATCTTATTCATTTTTGTATTTGCAAAAAGCACTGAGCATGACATCTTGCCCCAGATAAGCTTTCAATAAATGTTAGCCAAATTTAAATACCAAAGTGATGAATTATTCAATATAAACAATACGTGTTTTAAGAATGTATTCTTGGCCAAATTATTCCAGGAAAGGCAAATATATCACTATATAAGATTTCATACTATTAACTGGAAGGGATAGGTAGATTTCAGTGTCTGGTCAATATCAGGAGAAAATTCATGGGTCTTGTACATTTCTTTAAATCTTGCAAGTGAGACACTGACTGCTTTTATTCTGATCTCTCTTTTCAAGGATGTTCCCACTGAAAACATATATCCCTGGAAGATAGAGACAATGCCTCCATTAGAGTAAAATGTGCTTGCTTATGGTCCACTGTAAAAGGTTCAGGTTTCTTAAGCTTAGAGTTTCTTTTCCTCACTGCATGTGTCGTCTGACTTGATCCTCCTCACAGCATCTTGTGGGAATTGGGACTCAGGCAACCAATGCAAGGAAATACTGATACTCTGGCTACTGCTGTTATTGAGAGTAATAAAGCCTTTTTTCCTCTGACTCACGTGTCTCATATCTTCTGCCAGCATTCATAAAACTAGCAGCGTATCTTGTTAACTTGAAAGTAGGGTAAAATCTTGGAATCTTCATAGTTCTGAACAGTTTGTGCCACAAATAAGCTGTAGAAGTTTATATTTACTCATGGAACTTTGGCTTTTGTAATGGTATGTACATATCAAGTTGAACCCGATAGAATTCCAGTCATGGTCTTACACAAACCCACTGGATATTTTAAATGTATAGGATGATACAGTCAATATTTTGCTTATAAAATCCATATAGTATGGAATCAGTAAATTGACAAAATAATAGCTACATTTATGGGTCACCTATTATGTGCCAAGTACATTAGATGAATTAATAAATTAAATTCTGTGTTCCTTATATCAGTGAATAATACCACCGCCTACCCAGCTGTATAAGCAAAAAACCTGGGTCTCTTCCCTGATTGTCATTCTGCTTTCCTCTATACCTAACTAGATTTTCACTTTTAGAGATCTATTATTTCTAGTCCTTCTGCTTTATTTCCGTATCCACTGCTTTCACCAAAATGTCTCCCCCCAATTAATGAAGTAATCTATATTTTCTCCTCTCCTCCTGTCTTATGATCCCTCTTATTATTTCTGTATACTGAACCAAAAGGATCTTTCAAAACAGATATCTGACCAAATTACTTTCTTAAAAACCATAATTGACTCCCATTGTCCTCTGAGTAAAGCCTATACTCCTAAACTACAGTTGCATTTAACAGAGACCCAAAATGACAGTGACCCAAGACCAAGACTGGAATTCTATCAGGATTAAACAAGAGAGAAGTGTACTTTTCTCTCAGATAACATTTTGGGAATAGACTGCCTAGGTTGGCATGGTGGGTCTGCTCGTTGATGTTACTGAGAAAACTGAGCTCCTCATACCTTATTGCTTCACCAACTCTAATGTTGGCTGTCACCCCACAATGTCCAAGATGGTCCTACACCATGATGGTGTTCCAAGAAGCAGGATGGAAGGAAGCAGGGATGTGATGGGCATAACTTTCTCTATAAATATATAACTAAAAATTTGTTCATATCCACTCTGCTTATATTCTATTGGTCATAATTTAGTCACATAGTCATGCCTGGCTACAAGGAGGGCTGGGAAATATTTTTTTGTATTCTAGCAGCTCATAAGTTTATCTGAAAATTGGGGGTTTAATTACTACAGAGTGATGTGAGATTGAATGACAGGTGACAGCAGCAGCTTCTGCCACCCTCGACTCTCAAGGCCACTCATGAAGTGACTCCTGCTTTCTACTCTAGCTCTATCAGGTAATACCACACCCTGTGAAAGCACTAGCAAAGTATTTATTACATAATTATATTGTTATTTTTTAAAAATCTGACTCCCTCAATTGGAGTATGAGCTCCTGGATGACTATCATTGTGTCTTACATACTCAAATTCCAACATCTAATAACATGCTTTCATGTAATATTTGAATAAAAATAATGGAATGGATGTTATGTTCCTGCCAATATTACAAAATTTATATCTGTCTGCCTCTTAAGTCCAGGATCTTTTTACTGCACTCCACTGACATCCCTTTTAATCTTCTAAGGTTTCAAGAACATTAAAAAATAAACATGATTTATCTCAATTGTATAATTCCAGATAAACTAGTTTTCTTGGTCTGTCCCCTCCCACGAAAATAGAGTGCAGGGCTTTTGAAATCCTTTCTAATTCTGTATTTCTCAGATTGTGGAAAAAATAATCATATGAAAATTCAGTTAAAATAAAAACAATTTTATATTACTGAGCTCTTCCCAAGGGGCTGGATGCATCTCTTTCTTTATGCCTTTTAACCCATTTTACTTTTTAATTAAGATTTTATAATGCTTTTTTTTTTTATTTCAGCTCATCTTGGAGGTACATAAGTTCAGGTTATATACCTTGACCATGTCCCGCCCATCCCCCTGAGTCAGAGCCTCAAGCGTGTCCATTCTCCAGACAGTGTGCCTGGCACTCACCATGTAGTCATACCTCCATCCCCTCCCCCCCCCACCTCCCCGAGTCAGCACCTTCAAGCATGACCATTCCCCAGATGGTGCGCAACGCACTCATCATGTAGGCATACACCCATCCCCTCCCCCTACCCCCATCTCAATCTGTTATCCAACTGGTATCCTTCCCTGATGTGCATTTAGGTGATGATCAGGGAAACCAATTTTCTGGTGAGTACATGTAATGCTTGTTTTTCCATTCTTTGGATACTTCACTTAATATAATGGGTTCCAGTTCTCTCCAGGAGAACCAAAGAGATGTGGTATCATCGTTATTTCTTATAGCTGAGTAATACTCCATGGTATACATATACCACAGTTTACTAATCCATTCGTGGATTGATGGGCATTTGGGTTGTTTCTACATCTTTGCAATTGTGAATTGTGCTGCTATAAACATTCGGGTACAGGTGTCTTTGTTATAGAATGACTTTTGTTCTTCTGGGTAGATGCCCAAAAAAGGGATTGCTGGATCGAATGGTAGGTCTACTTGAATCTGTTTAAGGTATCTCCATAATGCTTTCCACAGGGGTTGCACTAGTTTGCAGTCCCACCAGCAGTGTATGAGTGTTCCTGTCTCTCTGCATCCACGCCAACATGTATTGTTTTGAGACTTTTTGATAAAGGCCATTCTCACTGGAGTTAATTGATATCTCATTGTGGTTTTGATTTGCATTTCCCTGATGATTAGGGATGTTGAACATTTTTTCATATGTTTGTTAGCCATTCTTATATCTTCTTTTGAAAAATTTCTATTCATGTCCTTTGCCCACTTTTTGATAGGGTTGTTTGATTTTTTCTTGCTGATGTTCCTGAGTTCTAAATAGATTCTTGTTATCAGTCCTTTATCTGATGTGTGCTGTGATTATTAAAACTGCTTGGTATTGGCACAAGTGCAGGGACACAGACCAATGGAACAGAACAGAAAATCCAAATATAAAACCATCCTCATATAGCCATCTAATCTTTGACAAAGCAGACAAAAACATACTCTGGGGTAAAGATTCCTTATTTAATAAATGGTGCTGGGAAAACTGGATAGCCACATGTAGAAGACTAAAACGGGACCCACAGCTTTCACCTCTCACTAAAATAAAATCACGGTGGCTAACGGACTTAAATCTTAGGTGGGAAACTATTAGAATTCTAGAAGAAAATGTAGGAAAGACTCTTACAGACATTGGTCTAGGCAAAGAATTTATGAAGAAAACCCCTAAGGCAATCATAGCAACAACAAAAATAAATGAATGGGACCTGATTAAATTAAAAAGCTTCTGCACAGCCAAAGAAACAGTCATGAAAATAAACAGACAGCCTACAGAGTGGGAAAAAATTTTCACATACTATAATGCTTTTAATACTTAATCTTTTCTATATCATTTGTGGAAACAGAAAGAGTATAAAAACATTTTCTAGAATCTTGTTAGGAAGACTTTTGCAGGGGCTACTCTTAAATGGATGATGTCAAGGGACTTCTCTAATCTTTGCTGATTATGTTCTCAGAAGTAATTCTTGATATATTTTTATAAAGAACCAAAGAAGCATTGTATCCTAATTACAAAAATGTTTGTATTATTTTAAAAACAAACACCTGGTATGACAAGAACTGATCAAAAATGGTGGATGGAAGACAGCTTTGAACACAAGAGAAATCCTAGATATTCCTTTTTATTTTAAGTATACTTTAGTTGATATATCCACTGCCCATTTGTTTTCCCTCTCATTTCTGCAGGAACATGGAGTCAGAAAATTAAAATTCCATCCACATCTAATCAAAATACATACACACACATATACAACTGGATGTATGAAGCTCAGAGATAAAAAGATAAATGAAATTTTCTATCTTTGAAAGGAAACTTGGATCTTGTTAAACTTTAAAGAAAATGTCTTGGGTGAAGGAGGGTGCTTTCTGATTACATTGGCCTTGCGGTTATAGAGAAAACAATCTTTTTCTTTTATATATGTTCTAGTGATTGTAAAAATTACCCTATGGCATATAATATATTGACTCTGGTAGCTTGCATACACCTAGTCTTGCCAATACAGTTACTTGAAATTAAATTGACTTTCTTTGTAATGTTTAATTGGAATTCTTAAATTGCTCAACAGACTCACAGCCCTATTGATTGTCTGTTTCCCAAAGGGCACCTTTTGGCCACAGACCTCCAAAGTGTTAATTGCTTTACTGACTGCCCAGATCTGTAAGGACCAAAAGGTTGTAAACTGACTTGATGCCTGACTCAGTTACTTGTTTACAATATATTTACATTATGCAATATTATACAACAATCACAGATGCCCTTTTATTCAATTCAGAATATCTGCCTTAATTAATTATGCCCCATATTTACTTTAAGGTGAAACAAACTTTTTGTTTCCCCAAGCCTTTGAACCTGGAAAGGAAGGGTGATTAAGGTAATCAATGATGATGATGTATGTTGAGTGTGAGGCCTAGGAGTAATGCTGACAAGGTTTTTGAGAGAATTGGGGAGATATTTACATTTCTCTCACTTTTAGACATCCTTCAGAATAGACTGGGCAAAAATGCAGCACAATATATACTCAGTTTTGAAAATTTACCATACATTATGATCCTTAGAATAAGATGTTAAGTTTTACATCATTGGAAGAAGGCTACTTACATATATATATATATATTATTAAAAGTGGATAAAATGCAGAATATACCCTCCACTATAACATTTCTAATTAAAAAAAAGTATGTATTCCCAACCATCTCACAAAAGAAAAAAATGCATAGGAAACATTCTAGACTTTGGTTTTTTTCAATTATGCCAATTAGAGATATGATTTTCTCCCTCTCTTAAAAAAAGGGGTAAAATAGATATCTACTTTTATTTTTACTCTCTACCAATCTCAAAGGAAGTAGAAGCTAGTGAGATGATTTATGAGATAGAGACACACATTTGAGGCATGACAGCTTTTTATGACTGGTGTATCACTTTAAGCACATAATCTCCATATATTTTACATTACTCTATTTTTTGGCTTATCAATCACAAACAGAAAATCGGCTTCATTTTTCAATGTTGAGCATAAAATGAAATTACTAAACAAATTCCAAATACCTAAATAGCACATCTGAGGTTCTACCTCTGGCCCAATCATATTCCGTTTTTCTTGTTTTGTTATGCTCTCTGATATAACCAAGCAGAACCACTCACTCATCTGTAGATATCCTGTTATGCTTGCCCACTTTCATATCTCTACTAATGCTCATCTGTTGTCCTGGAAACACTGTTTCTAAGTTTTGAGAGCCAAAATTTAAATATCTTCCCAGACCGCTTCAGATGCCTCTTCCTACTCCATCACAGTTCTGTATGGGGCAAGGAGACTCGTGCAAGTAAATCTGGAAGAATATTTTATTCTTCCTGTTGTGTAGAAAGGCATAAGAGTGGAAGCAGAACAGTCACAAGGGGGATACAATAGTCTAAGGAAAAGACAATGATAACCTAGACTGTAGTAAAATCAGTGGAAAAGGAGAAAAGTAGGCAGAATGTATTCATATATAGATTTTGGAAGTAGCATAGACTGGTATTCCTCATGAATTGGATATGGGCATGAGTAAAACGGAGGAATCAAGGATATTTCATTTTTTCTGCGGAAGAAAAAATGTTTTTGTTTTTGCTTGAGCCAAACGAAAAAGACTGAGAAAAAAAAATCACATTTTCTGGGAAAACTCAAGAGATCATTTTAGGCCATGTTTAAATTTTAACTGTCTATTAGACATCCAAATTGATGGCACAGGAAGACAATTGGCTGAGTCTGGAATCCAGAAGAGTCAAGTCTGGAATTATGAGTATGAGAATCAATAGCACACAAATACTTTAAAAGACATGTGAATAGATGAAATCACCTAGGAAGATACGTGGAGAGGGGAGGGCTCTGAAAGGACCAGTAAGGTAAAAAAAGGAAAGAAGAGCTTGGTTTTACAGAAGGAGGAATGACGGTTAAGTAGTGTATGATGCTGTCGAGAAGCTAATGTTGGGACTCAGAAAACAAAACCCCACAATGAAGGCCTCAGATGCAGTTTCAGAAGCAGCAATTTTTTTCTGACCTTCTTTTGCCCTCCTGTCTCTCAGTCCCATTCTTCCCTGTGGCTAGCCAAAGAAACTATAATCTCTCTTCCCCAAGGTGGGTCACAGAAACCTGAACCTGTTTCTCACCAAAGCCAGCCATAAATACTAAAAATATTACTTTAACTTTCCTTCTGCCTTTCTATGTAAAAACCTACCATAAAGAAATTATCTGGCCTACCTTGTTTGACTATAGGTCATGAGAACCTCATTCCAGAGTGGGTCCTGCACCATACCAAGAAGGAAGGAAGGCATACTCAGGCCAAGAAGAATCTAGACAGACCAGCCTTGCTGAGTTTCCCCACTCAGTCTATTAGCATTAGATCATATCCTTTTAGTACAATCATTTTTCCACATGGCTGTCATCCATACTTTGTTAAACATAAGCATAAAAATGGACAATTTCCCCTGTACCTTTGGATCTTCATTCTGAAGGCTCCTGTGTATAGACTAAATAAATCTGCATGCCTTTATCTTTTCTATTAATGTTCCTTTTGTCTGTGATTTTCAGTGAAATTTCATTAGACAAAGAGAACGCTTTCCCTTAGCCCCTACTAAGAAAACATGGAAAAGTATTTGCAACATGGAAATGATCTGAAACTTTGACAAGGACATTGATCAGGGAGAATTGGGAGTGAAAGTAAGATTGTCATGGGTAGAATTATGAATTAAAGGTCAGGAAATGGAGGAAAAAATAAATATAGAAGACAAAAAATAGACCAGAAGTTAGTGGACAATGTGGTACTGAGGGAGATTTCTCTTTTTAATTTGGAAGAGCATGTTGTATATTAGTGGGAATTATCCAGTAAGGAGGGGAAGATTAATGATGCAAGAGGGAAGCCAGCACAGTTTTAAGGAAGATTCTAAGGATGAGGTCCAGGGAACATGTGTGAAAGGACTAGCCTTAGGCAAGAGGGGAGACAGTGCTCCATTTTATTATGAAGAAAAGAGAAGATCAATGCAGGTGCACGCAGAGTGTAGATTTGGCAGTGCAAATGAGAGAAATCTGGAATCTAATCACTTCTACTTTATCACCAAAGTTGTAGTTAGGGCGTCCAGTGTAGGAGGTGCAAGAAGTAAATCTGAACATCAGAAGAAAGAGAAGTTACAAAAGTGTTGTCTCTAAGAGTGGAAAAGAGAGATTATTTTAGAAACAGATCATTTCATGGAGCACTATTGTGTGCCTAGTTGACATCTGAAATGGAAATTTCTCAATTTGATTCTATTATTTCCTTTATTTGTATTCAAATGTATCTGAAAAGATGTAGAAGAAATCAGATTATTTTTTCTTTGAGTTATAGCTAATTATTTACATATTTTATTTTCCCCTATTATAATGAAATAATAAAGAAACAATGAGAAAAACAATATACAAAAACAATAAAGGTTCATATCTAAATTCCCTGCAGCACCTAGCACATTGTAATACCTTAATAAACTTATCAATACATTTTGGAATGAATATTTTACTTGCTATCTTTGTAAATTGGGTAAAGGGTTTTCTTCTTTTATTTAGGAAAGTAAAATGCCATTAATAATCATAAGAAAATTAATGTAAGACAGGAGTATAAGATTTTTTATCAGACTTAAAATAATGCAAAGTACTGTATCTTGTTTTTTTGCATTCCTTTGTGTCTTGCAAGAAGCTTAGAGAACATGTCACATTGAATGTTTCAAAATAATATCCCAAGGCAGAGAAGCTCAAGAGTGGCTGAGAAGACTAAGTAGGGATGCTGAATATTTCAGCAAGTTGCCTTGTTGGACTGTAATTGCTGAGGCACTAGTTAGTAAATGCTGAATGGTGGGTTAGCTTTCTTGCTAGAGATGCTAAAATCAACTGTAAAGTAGCTGAAATTGTAATGCCCGCTTGAAAAACAATGTGGCCTAGAGCTAATCTCAATGTGGAAAGTTTGTTTACATATTAGCAGATACTCTAACATTTAAAAACCTTACTATGAAATCTCAAGTTGCTTTTCCAATTTTTGGTAACTTTTACTTAAATTATTGGCATAATTAATAATGGACCTTGGAAATATGTTTTCTAGACCTCTGTTTAGAATCTAATATATATATGTTTGTGTGTATCTTTATGTATTCCATAAAACAACACAGAACCATGACCTGTCACTTTGAGAAATGGAGGCTGACAATTGTTACTATTTTCCTTTTAATTGACCTTAAAACAATCCAAGTAAGTGATAAGTCTTCTCAAAGACTCATTTACCTGACAGCTTGTCCTTATGTGAAAAAAAGAAATTAAAATAAATGAGCCAGGCCGGGCGTGGTGGCTCACGCCTGTAATCCTAGCACTCTGGGAGGCCGAGGTGGGTGGATCGCTTGAGGTCAGGAGTTCGAGACCAACCTGAGCAAGAGTGAGACCTCGTCTCTACTAAAAATAGAAAGAAATTATCTGGCCAACTAAAATATATATAGAAAAAATTAACTGGGCATGGTGGTGCATGCCTGTAGTCCCAGCTTCTTGGGAGGCTGAGGCAGTAGGATCGCTTAAGCCCAGGAGTTTGAGGTTGCTATGAGCTAGGCTGATGCCACGGCACTCACTCTAGCCCAGTCAACAAAGCGAGACTCTGTCTCAAAAAAAAAATAAATAAAAAAAATAAAAATAAAAAAAATAAAAATAAAAATAAATGAGCCAAAATGAAAATGAACAACAGAAAAAAATGCTGAGAAATATTTGGGGAATTATTTGGATTTTTTTCTCCTCTCTTCATGCCTATAGAGAAATAGAATACATTAACCAATTAACTTTGATCCTGTTAGAGAAAACTTTCAGAAAAAGAGAATTTGCTTATGAAAGTAAATTATGGTTTTTTTACAGCATACTGCTTATGTACTTAACCAATTGAGTTCTTGTGCATGTATACCATCATTCGTTCGATTTACATTTGAGTACTTATCATGTGACTGGAATATTCTAGAGGTATAATAACCAACAAAAAAAAAAGATGATATAAAGAGGATAACTGACAATGTTTGGAATACACGATCGGTGAAAGCCTTGCTGATGAGATGATATTTGAGCTAAGATGTGAATGATGCAAAAGAGCAGTCCATGAAAAGGCTTTGTAGAGATTGCTCCAGTGGACAGTTGCTTCAGAATTTTTATATACAAAGCATTCTTTAGGGGGGAATACCAGGAAAGTTCCTGAAAGGTATCATTTCATAACTACCACCCTTTTAAAAATCAGATTGTATATTCATTATTTGGGCTAGATAGTGGAAAAGAATTAATGGACGATATGATGATCTTAAAACCCTCATCCAGAAGGGGAGAGACAGGATGGCTGACAAGAGACATCAGCTGCCAGATTGTCTCAGAAACAAGGAAAAGTTTTAGATGAAAAAAAGGAAAGGAAAAAAAAAAAAAGAAAAGAAAACACAGATTGGGTGTTTCTTAGGACAAAGTGCCAGAACCTACCAGAGATTTCACAGGAAGAAGTTGCAGAACAGAACAAGAAGGAGCCAGATACCAACAGAGACCAACCCACAAGAGGCTTGGTGCCTGGTGAAAAGGGTAGGTGGTGGAGGGTGGGGGTTGTTTCTCCTTTCTTCCCGTCTCTGGCAGTCAGCAGGGCCCTCAGCTGCTGGAGAGCCTTTCTACCCTCACAAGCCCAGAAGCTGCTTCTAACAGTGAACTGAGAGATTCTTGAGGCAAAGCATCAGGCTGCCAACACCCTTAGGGTAGCTTCCTACCACCACAGACCCAAACCAAGACTGCAGGTGACATATTACTTCCCCACCCACCATGTGCCTTTGTCCTCCCAATGGAGCTTCAGCCCCTCAATTGTCATCTCGCTTGTTCCCAGACAAACATTTCCCAACTCTAGTCCAGATTGTGGGAGCCACAGGAGCTTGTAGGTGCCCAGGGATCTGCATGACCCCAGAGCCTAGATATTCTGGGCAGGCTGACTTCTGGAGGGAGGAACAGAAATGACCAGAGTGCTTAGCTTTCCTCCATTCAGATTTTTTCCTACCTTGACCCTCCCCTGCCCATGGATGATGAGAGAAACAACTGAGCCAGGGCTCTCAGGAATGGCTGCTTCCCCACTGTTGATGCATTCACCACACCAAGGCTTCCACAGAGTGTGGGGCTCAAAACTTTCCTCTTGAAGATTTGCAGTGGACTAAGGGGTGCTCAGACTGCAAGCTCCCTGCTCACTGGCCCCTTCTTGTGCTGCTTGCCTGGCTGCTCCATCAAAGTATGGTACACCCCAAGAGGAGGGACATCAAACCTACTTGAGCACCCCATAGGCAACTCGGGACCAGCAAATTTCTCCCTGACATGGACAGGGATAGATCTTTTGGGACCCAGGGACAGTCTTGCAGGCCATATCCTACACCCCCAGGACTCAATTGTGTTGCTTTGGGGCACAGAGGGGAGACTTGTAAACTAATCTTGGGAGGCAAGGGAGCCTGCAGCAGCAGAACTGAAAAGAGAATACAGTGTGAGTACTAGCTGCAGCACACTTGTGGAGCAACCCTCCTCCCACATGAAGGCCATGTTTTTGGCCTGGAGCAGAATTCTAGACAGGGAAGCTCCCAGCCTGCAGAGCCACAGCTGGGGAGCTCAGCTAGTTTGAGTCCCTGCCTGCCGGCAGATGCCAGAGGGAGACTGTAGGGCTGGGGTAGCTGGAGAAGAGTGAAACTCACTCCAGACAGCCAGACTGTGAGTGTCACATGGCCATGCCCCCGCAAGCAGACTTTCTGGCTGGGTGGGGCCATATCATCCCCTTCTTGGTGGCTTTCCCAAGCAGCCTGGACCTTTGACCCCTGCTGAGGTCACCAGCTTTTATGGAGCTTGATGGCAGGCTCAGCTGACACAGCCCATCCAGCCTCACTACCCCTACTGCCTCTGCTGTGGTGGAGAATGAGGACTCACCTGGAAGTTTCAGGGCCCTGCCCATCGCCTGAAACATTCAAGGGCTTCTTCTGAGGGGATTGAGCTGGTCACAGGTCCCCAAACCAACACTACAGCTTGTTCTTTCTGACAAGTGTCAACCTACTGAGAGTAAGGTCAAACTGCAAAGCCTTTTACGACATTTACTGACTCAATCCTGCAGGGTGTGGTTGATTCTTACCCACAAGCACCACTTATTGTCTCAGAGATTAAACTGGGCATGCCAATACAATTCACACTGTTAAAGAAAATCACAGGGCTGGGGAAAGAGAAAGGATTTCAAAGAACTCTATCCTCCATCATTAAAAAGAGACAGGGAATCTGTATACACATATAGCTCACCACCACTACAGCCTACAAACTATCAACTGAGAAAAGCATCACACTAAGGATTATCTATAACCAAAGCATCCATTCAGAACCTAGACTGCCATCAAAGTACCCACAAGCAAAGCCAAAGGTTCTTATCCAACACATGCTACAGAAACACCTGTACAAATGTGGGAAAAACTCTTCTAGACATCAGCCTAGGCAAGGAATTTATGACTAAGATCCCAATAGTAATTACAGCAACAACAAAAATAAATAAATGTGACTTGATTAAATTAAAAAGCTTCTACACAGCTAAGGAAATAATCAACAGAGCATACAGACAACCTACAGAATTGGAGAAAATATTTGCAAACTGTATATTCAATAAAGGGCTAATAACCAGAATCTACAAAGAAACCAAACAAATCAGCATGAAAGAAAAACCGAACAACAACACAAAAAGTGAGCAAAAGACATGAACAGAAGCTTTTCAAAAGAAGATAGACAAATGCCCAATAAACATGAAAAAATTCTCAATGTCACTAATCAACCGGGCAATGTGAATGCAAATCATAATGAGATATCACCTTACCCCTGTTAGAAAGGCTTCTATTATAATGTCCAAAGACACTGAGTGGGAAATGCCAATTTGAATAATGTTGGAGGCAGTGGAGATTGAGAGTGGACTGATACAGAAGGTAAAGCAGAAAAGACTTAAGAATTGGATATAGGGTGTGGTGGTATGTGAAAGAGATAGCCTCTTTGTTCATTGAAAGCTGAAAAAAGCATATGTATGTGGGTGTATGACTGTTGATAATTTGTGTTTTAATACTACTGAACACATGGTTAAAATTCATGATATCAAGTTTCATTGTCTCTTAGTTATAACAATTTTAAGGGCAAAATATAATCTTGGCATACTCAACTGAAGTACTTCCTTTGATTTGTTAGTGACTCTAGTAGAAAATAAATATTATTGAGCATTGTTAAGGAAGAAAAAATTAGATTAAACTTATTTAAAGTACAATTAGAGTGATTTCTGATCTTTTTAGTATTCATGTGTGTCATTAACTACCATATACTTCAAAAATTTATAAACCCTGGGAAGTTTGACAATTGTTGAAGGTTTAGAGATCTTAAATTAAAAACATGAAGCAATTACATGTGATTTGTATGTCATACAAGTAAGCATCACATAAATAAATCCTTTAAAATATTACTTTGTATTCATATAGGTGTCAGTTTGCAAAGTACTTCTCCATCAGTTGTAATATTATCTTTTTATAATAACCCTGTGAAATGTCAGGGTGGCTGTTATTATGTATAACCCATTGAGGATACTAAGACTTATATTAAATGACTTGCTCAAAATTGAACAGACAATGATTGAAGAGTCTGACCTAAATCCCATGACTCCCAGCTTCAAATAAAGTTGCTTTTCTATTACAAGGATTAAAGAAACACATACATAAATACAAAAATAGGTTTTACAGTTGTCCCTTGGAATTTGTGGGGGAATAGTTCTAGGACCTCTGCAGAAAATAAAATCCAAGTATGCTCAAGTCCCTTATATAAAATGGCATAGTATTTTCATTTAAGTTATATATATTCTTCTGTATACTTTACACCATAGCTAAATTACTTGTGATACCTAATATAATTCTGTGTTAATATTTATACTCTATTGTTTTTAATGTGTATTATTTTTTATTGTTGTATTGTTCTTTTTTATTGTGTTTTAAAAATATATTTGATCTGCAGTTAGGTGAATCTACAGATGCAGAACCTGCAGGCATGGAGGGCCGAGTGCAATTTATTATATGTCTCTTTATTACATCTATTAGGAATCTTATACCTACAATGCATGTTAATGCCAGTAGATGACAGTAATTATTTTGGATGAAGTATACATCTAAAATAAAGTATTTTGGAAAATTATAGAAACAAGTTGAAGAAATATTTCTTCTCTTTGAAAATATAACATGAAATAACAATATAGGATTATTGTCACTTCTAGACAATAAATGAAAGAAAAAAAGCAAAAATTTTCAGTGATATTTAAACATAGAGAAACCATGATTGATTCTTACACCAGTCTAAAAAGAACAGCAGTGTGCTTATCCCATGATTGCGTCTTCTTTTCCCTAGACTTTTTCAAAAAGATGTTCAGTGGGAAAAAATTAAAAAAAAAAAAAACACTTTGGTAATCAAGGTAATGATGATCAATTCTCACCTGGGTGTGGTGGTTCACTCCTGTAGTCTCAGTGCTTTGGAGGCACCAAGGTGGGAGGATTACTTGAGGCCAGGATTTTGAGACCTGCCTGGACAACATAGCAAGACCCTATTTAAACATAAAATTTAAAAGAAAATGAGCCAGGCATGGTGGCACACCCTGTAGTTCCAACTACTTGGAAGGCTGGGGCAGGAGGATCACTTGAGCCCAGGAGTTCGAGGCTACAGTAGGCTGTGATGACATCACTGCCCTGAAGCCTGGGTGACAGAACAAGACCCTGTTTCTAAAAAACACAAACAAAACAACAAAGACAATTCCCACCATCCCAAAATGTTTTCTCACAGGATTACAGATTTGTTTTTTATATCGTAATTTTAGATATTGCCTTATTCTCTGATGTGTGGAATGTTGAAGAACAGCCCTTAGTGCTTTGAAGAACTAGATGTCATATACTGGAACGTATTATTAATACATTTTATATTAGTCCCAATTTTTTCTCCTCTGCATAGAATAAAATCTAAGTTGCTCCAACCATTTATTTGAATTATTAAAAAAAGGATGGAAATAGGGAAGATTGTTGTCCAAGATATGTTTAGTCCATGAAAATATTGATTAGAGAATATCTTAAAAGAGTACTCCAGGGAAACATATCTCTGTCAAGAAAGGAAATGTTTTATCCTACCATTTTTTCCCCTCGGATTTTACATCAAACAAAAGCTTTCAGTCTATCTTTGTTCTAAGTTTGTACTTTGAATAAAGTAGTACTAATTTATTAATACTTTACTAAAACTTGTCTAGGTTTATCTGTAAGGCTAGACATGTATTGCCATCATGAGGTTTTTAAAAGCAAATAGTGCTAACAAGATTTCAATTCAGAGATAATCCCTCTGAGAGACTGGACCAGTAATTAGCATGCTTATTATCCTTCTTTCAGGATGTTAGTATATTCTATATATTTTATTACATAGATATCTTAAAAAGTCTTATTTAAAACCCTTTATTGTTTTTTTTTTCTTTTTCTTTTTGGTTTGAGGGAGATAACAAAGGTTTGAAAGGGAAATATTTCCCTAATAGTCAGATAAACTTTACCCCAGGGCTAAACACTAAATTTCTGGACCCTGTTGCTGTTGGCAGGCACAGAGGAGCTTCACTTCAGAGCAGCAGAGTTTATGTTTCACCCCGAAGCAAGATACTATGAGGTATACTCACAAGGAGGTTCATTAACAGCATCTGTTATTTCCATTCAAGAAATCAATGAAGACTATAAAACCTGTGTGACCTCTAATCTTTTCTGTCATTAATGGTAGGGTGGCACATTGACAAAGCCCTCTGGGGAAAAAAGGTGTTAAGTGTGAGATGTTACAAGGCTTTAACTGGCAGCTTTCTGTGATGGAATTTTCTATGATGCTTCTAGGTGTAAGTGATATTTAGAATTGGACTTAATCATCAACCATTTACTGCTTTCACCAAGGAAATTTCCCATGAGAAGTAAAAGATTTGGCCTAAATCTTATACTTTCTTCTTTTAGGGAACTCATAATCAATGGAAAGCTGCCTCGTTATGTTCATTTACACAGCTATGCTTATGAAGACCAAAGTTTGGGGTTGAAGTCTTACCTAGTTCTTAAACAGAGATCTCATACAATTCACTTAAATATTGTGTCATCAAAGGAAATCAGTCTTAGTCACATGAATGCACAGTTGTTCCTCAGTATCCATGGGGGATTGGTTTTAGGACCCCCTGTAGATACCAAAATCTGAGGATGCTCAAGTCCCTTACATAAAATGGCATAGTATTTGCATATAACCTACACACATCCTCCCATATACTTTAGATCATCTCTAGATTACTTATAACACTTAATACAATCTAAATGGTATATGAATAATTGTCATATTGTATTATTATTATTATTATTTTTTTTTGAGACAGAGTCTCACTCTATTGCCAGGGCCAGAGTGCTGTGGCATCAGCCTAGCTCACAGCAACCTCAAATTCCTGGGTTCAAGCAATCCTACTGCCTCAGCCTCCCAAGTAGCTGGGACTACAGGCATGCGCCACCATGCCCAGCTAATTTTTTTTCCTATGTGTTTTTTGTTGTCCAGCTAATTTCTTTCTACTTTTTTTTTTTTAGTAGAGATGGGGTCTCACTCTTTCTCAGGCTGGTCTCGAACCACTAAGCTCAAACGATCCGCCTGCCTTGGCCTCCCAGAGTGCTAGGATTACAGGCATGAGCCACCACGCCCAGCCTGTATTTTTTATTTATATTATTTTTTATTGTTGTATTGTTATTAACTTTTGTTTTCTTTTTCAAATATTTTTATCTATGGTTGGTTGAGTCTGCAGGGGTTGAACCCACAGATAAGAAGGGCTGGAGTGCCATGCGCCCTGCCTAGGGGATTCACATGCTTGAAGCTCTAATTCTGGGAGGAAGGGGGGAGAAGGGCAATATACGTAACCTAAACTTTTGTACCCCCATAATATGCTGAAATAAAAAGTAAAGATAAAAAAAGAAGGGCTGACTGTACATTGCTCTTTCTCTATTAACAGAGATAAAACAGAGATAAAACATTGGCTCTCCAGAGAAATGCTCTAGCAAGGTCCTTAGTGAGCTAAGGTGGTGCTTGTTAAACATGTCTTCTTTTAAAAGGTGT
Source organism: Lemur catta (assembly GCF_020740605.2). Taxonomy (NCBI): domain Eukaryota; kingdom Metazoa; phylum Chordata; class Mammalia; order Primates; family Lemuridae; genus Lemur; species Lemur catta. Next base: position 57,116,610 of record NC_059139.1, on the reverse strand, counting down.
TGGCCTTGGATTTTAATTTAAAACCTTAATTAAGGGCTTTTAGCTTTTTCCCTAAGAGTCGATTATACCTTAATCCTATGTAGGGACAAACCAAGAACAAAGCTTTGATTTCTGTAAAAGGTGTTCTCTTAGTCCATTTAGGCTGCTATAACAAAGTACCATAGACTGGATAGCTTATAAACAGTGGGAATTTGTATCTCATAGTTCTAGAGACTGGAAAATCCACAATCAAGGCACAGGTAGAGTACCTGTCTGGTGAAGGCCCATTTTCTGATTCATAGATGATGCCTTCTCATTGTATCCAGTGAGGAAGGAAGGGACAAGGGAGCTCTCTGGGGTCTTTATAATAAGGGATAAATCCCAATCATGAGGATTCCACCTTCATGACCTAATCACCTCCCAAAGGCCCCACCTTCTAATATTATAATCTTGGAGGGTAGGCTTTCAACATATTTACTTAGGGGGACACAAACATTCAGACTATAGCTAGTGTTTTATTTTTTTTCTCTTCCTATCTCTATTTATTAAAGGAAAACAAGAGAGGAGATTCTCTCTTGATTCTTAAGCTTGTGCTGGTTGGTAAAGAATGGAGCTCTCCTTGGATTACAAGGATGGTCTGTGTAACTTCCTGGGCTCGTAGACTGAGCAGTAATAGGGACTCAGGTAGTAAGGGTATTTCTCAAGGAATACCAAGGCCCACTGAAAGGCTCATCTTCAGGCTGGCTCGCTCAGACTTCATTTTCGCTTGTTTAACTGTGGTTAAGATAAGTGCAATGATGGCTAAAGCATGTATTGAAAGGGGCCTCTGCCTGGGCCCCCATCGTGCATATATATTTATGAGATATGTCCCTTTTTCTATATGCTGAGGTACCTCTTTTGACAGATTTTATCCAATACATTAGTAATTATATTAATATTACATTAATTATATTAACTCTCTTAGTCCTTGATATATGCTTAACATTTTTAGTTAAATCCTTTCTCCACTATAATTTTAGAAAATTTAAAAGGAGAATTTATACTTTTCATATGTTTTGACTATTAAAATAACCTTCTGTCTTTAAATTTTCATACTAGCTTTCCATATGCATAAACAGTATTTCCACATCACTACTGAATTGGAGAATGAGTCATTACAAAGCATTATGCGAAGAAAAGTTAAGTGGTGGGGGGTGGGCTTCTGACGTGCTAAGAATTAACCCTTGAAACCTTCGATATCAAAGAATATGTACTTTTTTTTTTCAAGTTTGGGAAATATTGGTATAGTAAATGTGAACATTCCTGAGTCATCAAATTAAGATATATAAAAATGACTAATAAACTCCCTATGAGGGACCATTTTCCTTCCAGCCACTCTTCTTCCTTTCATTTCCCTTTCCCTCCTTCTATGATTTCCTTCTGATTTTGCTCATCTCCACCTTCATCTGTAACTCACGTCTCAAGACTAATCTTGTTTTCTCTAACCTGATGCAATTATCTCTTTAAAAAATAGAAGAATGTTTTAAAGTTCACTCGAGTTTTAAAATGTCCTAGATTCTCAGTAAATTTATATTAATACATAAGACAGGCTTCCATAATTTGAAAAAATAAATGAATAAAATTCTAGCAAACAAGTGTCCTACTTCTGCTTGAAATTTGGAAACCATGTTTAATGTTTTAAAAAGTTAATGCTAACACATATAGTGCAGTCAGGTTTATGTGGTTGAGATAAACATCCGTAGCAGATATTCTTTCCTTAAATGTCTTCCACATGCTTCAACAGCAGGAGTGATCTTTGATGCACTCTCAATAGTATATTAATATTTATGCAGCTAACCACTCAACGTTATGTCATCACAGATTTCCTTTGCCCTGAGAAAAATTGCTAAATTTATTTAATCTTTTCCATGAAACTTATCTGATCATACTAGGGATTTTGTGATCAGGACTATTTATGTTTTAAAATTTGGCATTTATACTAAATGAAGTACTTACATAAAAAGTTATAGTTTTACGTTGTCTTAGTCTGTTTTGTGCTACTATAACAGAAGATCTAAGTTTGGGTAATTTATAATGAACAGTAGTTGTCTCACAGTTCTAGCAAAGGCCTTGTTGCATCATCATATGGCAGAAGTCGAAAGAGAGGGAGAGGGAGAGAGCAAGAGGGGCCCAAACTCACCCTTTTATAATGGCACCCAATGCCACACAGGATAGTGTAGCCCTCATGGCGTAACCACCTTTTAAATGTCCTATCTCTTAATATTGTTACAATGGCAATTAAATTTCAACATGAATTTTGGAGAGGACAAACATTCACACCACAGAATACCTTACCAGGGGTGGAAAACCTGCAGCTTTAAGGCCACATCTGGCCTTCTAGGTCTTTAAGTGTGGTTTGACTGAATTCAAATTTTACAGAACAAATCCTCAACTTACACAAATGAAGTATATAAAGGTATATCCTATTCTCACAACACACCTTTATTAAGTCTCTATTATGCTTGTCTAAAAATTGGATTTTTGTTTATATCATGCACGATTTTGTTTAGAATCCTTTCAGTGATACAGCAGAATTCATTAAATGTTAACTTGATTTCCACATTAAAGATGACATGACTGTGTAAAGTGAGAAAAATGCGTATCAAATATCTCCTAACATGGTAATCTAATGATCTCTCTCCTCTAAACTTTCATTAGATTTTCTATATATAGAGAGTGACATTAAAAATACAGAATTATTCTGTTCTTTGGTGATTTTACTTGTTCTCGTTTCATTCTCAAATACATATTTTGATCCCACAATGGTCAATGTACTGGTGGGAAGTTAGTAGATGCTTATCTACTGCATGCATACTGATTGATTTCCTACAAAAGACTCATATTTAAAGTTGATATTAAAAATAGTCATAGCATCCTTATACTGAGTAATTAAATTAAGTCATCTAATTGATGATGATGCAAAGATAGCTCTTATATTAATCAGAGTAGCTTAGATTAGCTTAGATTATGCTGTGTAACACAAAGGCTCAAGATCTCAGTGATGTAAAACAACAAATGAATATGTCTTGGTCATTGTATCTGCCTATTGTGGGTTGGTTGGAAGCTCTGTTCCTATTTCCTCGTTGTCCTCATTTCTGAGAAATTACCCAAATATTCACATCACAGAAGGAAAGGGAGTTCTGGAGGTTCTTGCGCTGATGTTAAATGTTCTGACCCAGAAGTGGTATATTTCTGCTCTTAACCTCCCGGCCCAAATTGGCCATATAGATAAATCCAACTACAAAGAAGCTAAAAAGTTCAATTGTATCATGGCTAGTAATAACTACCATAGGCCTTATCATTCACTTAATCATTTTAATTATTGAATGCTTATAACATGCCAATCACTTTTCTGGGCACTAGGGCTGTAGCAGAGGACAAATCAGATATGGAATATACCCCCTTAAAGCTTACATTCTAGTTGGCAGATAATAAAAAAATGAAAGAACGAATAAATAGATGCGTGGATTTTTAAATTTAAAAAATCAAATACTAAAAATGATGCAAATAATTATAAAAGACTTATCTCATAGGAAGTGACTTATGGGGTACTTTAGACTGATGAGCAGAGAAAGTCTGAGAAGGTAACATTTGAAATGAGACCTGAATAGCCATCAAGAGCTGGCCACATGAAGATCAGAAGGAAGGACACTCCAAGCAGAGGGTGCAGCTGCATAATGATTCTAAGGTAGGAATAGGTTTGCTGTGTTTGAGAAGGAGAAGGAAGGCAAGTGTGGAGGAAGCATGGTGGTTGAGGGGAAGAGTGTTCTGGGGCAATGGTAGAGGTCAGCCAAGGAAAGGTTTTGCATTTTATTCTGTTTGATGGAAAGCTTAAAGATAAAACACTGGAACAGTATAGCCGGTTGACAGTTTTAAAAGATTCTACTGGGTGTTATGTAGACAGGCAGCATAGAGGGAAGCAAGGAGTGGACAGATCTGAAATATTTTTCCAGGAAGGTTAGTAGTTCTTGCTATTGGTTAAATAGGGGATGTAGAAATAAAGATGACTCAAGAACACTTTCTCAAGATTTCTGGCTTGAATATCTATTTAGATGGTAAATTAGTACTAAGGGAAAACTGGGAAGAAAAAAAAAACACAGGTTTGTGAGCGTGGATAGATTACGAATCAGGAGTTATGTTGTGATAACATGAACTTTTCCCTACTAGGGAAACATAAAGAGGCAAATCAATGAGTCTCAAAACTGGGCTAAGTTTAGAGATATAGATATGGACTACCATGTTAATTGGATGGTATGTAAAGCCAAGGTACTAGATGAAATAACCTAGTCAGTATGCTAGATAGGGAAGAAAAAATTACCTGCTACTGAGTCCCAGATTACTAGGGATTAAGGAAAAGAAGGAAGCAAGAGAGACTGAGATGGAGTGACCAATGAGTATAAAATAATCCCTTGTAGAAGCCAGGAGAAGAAAGTATTTTAAGCAGCAACCAGTTGTATTACATGTTCTTGAGAGATCCAGTAAAATAACAGAGAAGTGTCTATTGGCCTTGGCAGTATAAAAGTCATCATTTGCCTTATCAAGAGCAGTCTCTGTGGAATGGTACCAGGAGAAGTCCAACTGGAGTGGGGTGAGGAAAGGAGAGAATGTGAGGCAAAAAAGTAGAGGCAGGACTTTCACTATGAAAAGGATAAAAATGTTATTAATTGGAGGGGAATGTAGGTTCAATGAAAGTATGTTTTTAAAGAAATAGTAGAATATAATTTAGGAGGCAATAAAGTGGAGAGGGGTTTTGAGAGAGTGAGCAAGAGAAGAGAGAAGAGAGAATCAATGGTTCAGAGAAAGACAAAGCAGAGTAAGTTCAGTAATAAGATCTTAAGAAGATGAGGGTGTCTGGAATCCAGAACATAAGTGGATTTAAGCAGGGACAGTTCACTCACACTTACAGGAATGAAGGAGAAGGATCTGTGCAAGTGGAGATTTATTGGTAGGTTTGCTTCTCTTTTTAAGCATGAAGTAAGATCATCAGTTGAGTGTGAAGGAGAAAAGGGGATGTGGGTGGTTTTAGGAAAGAGTTAAAAATGCAAGAGAGTCGATTTGGAGAGTGATAAAACAAAAAGATGAAGAAAACATGGAAAGATTGCTATATTGTGCTGAGTGATTATTTTATATTTGTGTTTATGCATTTACAGTGAAATTGGTCAGCTTGATTTTAAATTATTCTCCAAAAAAGTTTAGTTGTTTGAGTACAGGCATAGAAGAGGAATATCAGTATGTTTAACAAGAGTTTCAGCTTCGCCAAGAAAGTAAGAGGGAGGAAGAGATATGTGAAAGAAATAATTGTTGTAACAGGAGATTATAATGATGGAAAATGAGCTCTAAATTGGGTACACAGAGAAGTGAGAATATGACAAGGTAGAGGGTAGTGCTTAATGTTGAAAAAGTGGTATGAAGCCAGATTAAAAATCTTACACTTTGGGGGTAGACAGGCATATAAATAATTAACCATAAAACAATGTGATATATCCTATCTTTGGGCAAGTTTAGAGTCTCATGGGAATAATTAATTCTGCCTGGGGGCAAGGGTTGGGGAATATATCTAATACACTTACTGCTTTCTAAGAATTATGTCAAATCTTTAGAGCAGAGTTGGCCCTTTTACTATCTAAGCTGTAAATAACCTTTAAATTTGGAGAGCCAGTCACAGGATGTTGAGAGCTTAAGCATATTTTTCTACATTCCTCCTTTATGCTAGAAACAGAGATATCAGTAAGCTATTATTGTAATCTGGGCACATAGAAATGCACTTAAACCTTACCAGCTCTCAAGTGACAATTGCAGTGAAGAAATAAGGCCCTGCTGAACATTAGATCTAGGGAACAAAAACAGGGAAGCATTAAAGATGTAGTTTAGAAGGCTGGAAGAAATAGCAATACCATTGGTAAGAATAGAGAGCCTGTCTGGAAGAAAAATGGTTGACATTGGAAATAAGAGCTATGAGATGATAATAAAGCATGTTGTGGGAACAGGTGGAAATATAGAGTTGATGTGCCAGGACTAGAAATGAGGACTGGGAGCCTCTAGAATAGAAGAAACAGCAGAACACCACATTCATCAAGATGCTGCTCTGCCCAAGAACCTGTAATGTTTACCTGTGTTATCAATTTTAACGTTGCCATAATCTGTTCCATTCTGGGCATCAAACTTTCTCCCTGTTTCCTTTACCAGCCCAGATTGCTCCTCATCCTCAGATATTCGTACCTGCACCTATCCTCTGCTTTTGGTTGTTGTGTTTCCTTCATCTGGAATGTTTTCCCTCTTTCCTTGTCATATATCTTACCCATCTTAAAACTCACCTTTTCCATAAAACCCTACTCTAAGACCAAAATTATAGAAATATGACATATAAATTCTTTGCACTCTTAGGCTTAGTATTTGCTGTTGTATTAATATTTAATTTTTCCATGTGGTTAATTTTTTCTCCCCAGATGGATTTATTGGCAGTAGCTATTTAATTGAAGGAGCTTGGAATCTCGAGTTCTGGCTTCAAATAATATTCAGGTACTTATTAGTTTCATGGTACAGTGCAAGACATTTTTGTGATCTGGTTTTCTTATATATGAAGTAAGGACCACAGTCTTTAACCTACAAGTTTATTATGAGAATTATGTGAAATGATATAATAAGAGTTTTTCATGTGGACAACACAATCCACTCTAGTTGTAATGGTTTATGTGTCAAATTGACCAGGCCATGATATCTAGATATTTGGTCAAATATTATTCTAAATGTTTCTGTGAAAGTATTTTTTAGATGAGATTAACATTTAAATCAGTAGACTTTGAGTAAAGCAATTACCCTCTATAATGTGAATGGACCTCATCCCATGAATTGAAGGCCTCGGTAGAAAGACTGACCTCCCTAGAAGAGGAGGGAATTCTGCTAGCTAACTGCCTTTAGAGTCAAACTGCAACTCTCCCCTGGATCTCGGCCTACTGATTTACCAAGATTTTGGACCTGCCAGTCTTCGCAATTATCTGAGCCAATTCCTTAAATCAATCTCTCTCTCTCTCTCTCTCTCCATACACACACCCACACTCACACACACCCTTTTAGTTCTGCTTCTCTAGAGAACCCCAAATAATAAGCTAGTTTAAGCAGATAAGGATTTTATTATAGAGTATTAGGTCGAATAAAGTAGTTCCAGGAAATCAAGGGAACCAATTTTAACTGTTACACAGCCAGAAACAATGAAGCCAGAAGAAACTCCCAACTATAACACCCACAGATTCCAAACTGCAAGGGAATCTCAAAATGTAGTTTTTAGCTTTCCAGTCCTTATTGTAGATGAAGACATGCTCAGAGGTGGTTGTCATGGGGTTGAGTGAATCAGTTTGCAGTATCTACTCCAGATGGCATATGTGGAAGGAATTAGCATTGCACCAGACACTAGAATTCCACCAAGTGATTACAGAATTGGAAACATTTTGAGAATAGTGGCCACATGTTATTTTGCTTTGTATTCCTCTAAAGTCTCAAACTTCCCACATTCAGGTCATAAATTCTCTGATAAGCCACCACCTTCATTTTTTTTCTTTTTTAAAAAGTAACACCTTTATTGAGGTAAAATTTACATACCATAAGCGCACCCTATTAAAGTGTACAACTCAATGAATTTTAGTTACAGAGTTGTACAATAATCACCATTACTGAAATTTTAGAACATTTCAGTATGCCGAAAGGAATCCTATACCCATTAGCCATTAGCAGTTACTTTCCAGTCCTCCCCTCCCTGTATCTTCAGCCCTGCCCCTGCCCTCCCTACTTTCCGTTTCCATGAATTTGCCCATTCTGGAAATTTCCTATAAATGGAACCATATAATATGCATTCTTTTCTAACTGACACATCAGACTTAACATTTCTCTTATTTCAATAGGTTTAGGGGGTACAAGTATTTTTTGTTACATAGATGAACTGTATAATGCTGAAGTCAGTGCTTCTCCATGCGGATATCCAATTTTCCCAGCACCATTTATTGAATAGGGCATCCTTTCCCTAGTGCATATTTTTGTCTACTTTGTCAAAAATCAGTTGGTTGTAGCTATATGGTTTTATTTATGGGTTCTCTGTTCTGTTCCATTGATCTATGTGTCTACCTTTATACCAGTACTATGCTGTTTTGGTTACTATCACCTTGCAGTGTAATTTGAAGTCAAGTAATGTGGTGCTTCCAGATTTGTTCTCTTTGTTTAGCATTACTTCGCCTTTTTAGGCTCTTTTGTGAATGCATATGAAATTTAGGATTTTTTTTTTCTAGTTTTATGAAAAAATGACATTGGTATTTTGATGGGAATTGCATGGAATTTGTAAATCACTTTGGGCAATATAGACATTTTAACAATATTGATTCTTCTAATCCACAAGAATGGGAAGTTGGGAGAGTTTTCCATTTGTTTGTGTCATCTATGATTCTTTCATCAGTGTTTTATAACTCTCCTTGCAGAGATCTTTCACCTCCCTGATTAAACATATTCCTAGATATTTTATTTTCTTTGTAGCTATTGTAAATGGCATTCAGTTCTTTGACTGTCAGCTTGTCTGTTATCAGGGTACAGAAATGGTACTGATTTGTGTACATTAATTTTGCAATCTGAGACTTTATTTATAAATTCTTGGAGTCTTTAGGAGGAGCCTTTAGGGTTTTCTAGATATAAGACCATATAACTGGCAAACAGGGACAGTTTTACCTCTTCTTTTCCAATTTGGATGCCCTTTGTTTCTTTCTCTGGCCTGAGTGCTCTGGCTAGGACTTCTAGTACTATGTTGAATAGAAGTGGTGAGAGCAGGCATTCTTGTCTTATTCCAGATCTCAGGGGAAATGCTTTCAACTTTTCCCCATTCAGTACGATGTTGGCTATGGGTATGTCATATATGGCTTTCATTATTTTGAGGAATGTTTCTTCTATGCCTAATTTGTTGAGGGTTTTTATCATGAATGTGTGCTGGATTTTATCGAATGCTTCTTCTGCATCTATTAAGATGATATGGTTTTTGATTTTAATTCTGTTTATATGGTGAATCACATTTATTGATTTATGTATGTTGAACCCTTCTTGCATCACTAGGAAGAAACCCACTTGGTCATGGTGAATTATCTTTTTGATGTGCTGTTGGATTTGGTTTGCTAGTATTTTGCTGAGGATTTTTGCATCTATGTTCATGAGGTATATGAGTTTGTAGTTTTCTATTTTTGTTGTGTCCTTTCCTGGCTTTGGTGTTGGGGTGACACTTTGTAGAATGAGTTTTGGAGGATTCCTTCCTTCTCAATGCTATGGAACAGTTTCAGTAGGATAGGTGCCAGTTCTTTGTACATCTGGTAGAATTTGGCTATGAACCAGTCTGGCCCTGTGCTGTTTTTTGTTGGGGGATTTTTAAATTTCTGTTTCAATCTTGCTACTCATTATTGGCCTGTTCAGGATTTCTATTTCTTCCTGATTCAATGTTGGGAAGTTGTATGTTTCCAAAAATATATCCATTTCCTCTGGATTTTATAGTTTGTGTCCACAGAGGTTTTCATAGTAGTCTCAGATGATATTTTGCATTTCTGTAGTATCAGTTTTAATGTCTCCTTTTTCATTTGTGATTGAGCTTACTTGAATTCTTTCTCTTCTATTCCTAGTTAATCTATTAATGGCTAGTGGTCGACAGATTTTATCTTTTCAAAGAACCAAATTTTCATTTTGTTAATTCTTTATATATATATACATATATATATGTATATATATATATATATATATATATATATTTTGGGGGTGTTCAATTTCATTTAGCTCTGCTCTGATCTTTGTAATTTCTTTTCTTCTGGTAGCATTGGGTTTTGTTTGTTCTTCTTTTTCTAGTTCCTTGAGGTGTGACATTAGGTTGTTAATTTGTGATCTGTCTTTTCGATGTAGGCATTTAATGCTATGAACTTCCCTCTTATAACTGCTTTTGCTATATCAGAGATTTTTATATAGAGCATGAGTCACTTTTGTCATTCAATTTGAATTTTTTTTTATTTTCCATCTTGATTTTTGTCATTGACTTGAGTATCGTTCAGCAACAGGTGTTTAATGTCCATGTTTTCATGGTTTTGAGAGTTCCTCTTGGAATTGATATCTAGTTTTATTCCACTGTGGTCTTAAAAAGTAAATGGTATGATTTCAATTTTTAAAAATTTGCAGAGACTTATTTTGTGGGCTAACGTATGATTTATCTTGGAAAATGTTTTATGTGCTGCCGAGAAGAATGTATTTTCTGCAGTTTGTATATTGTGCAATTCTAACAGCATGAATTGTGTTGGGACATCCAGTTTTGTCTCCAGACCGGTAGATGGCACTTATGGTTAATAGTTGGCCAAGCCCTATATAATTGATTCAGCAAATGCTGAGACGGGATACATGCTTTGACCTCCCCTTTAGTAGGTTGTGCTGGCAGGAAAGAGCTAGATGTGTTGTTGTTTGTGGGTGCTAAATGTAGCCCTAGTCTATCAGAAGAAGCACTCAGGAATCCCAGGTATTGGGTTGGGTCCTGGAATTCCCAGGGAGCCCCTTCTTGTGATCTGCCACCACCAAGGCTGATGCAGGGGGCAGAGCCAGGTGGCACTGTATTAGGCAGGTCTGTATTCAGCCTCTCCAGAGGCTGGCATAAGCCTCATCCCAATGGGAGCATGAGGGTCAGTTCCCAGGCTGCTGGGAGTGTAGAGATGCACCCACCACCAGAAAGAACCTGCTAGTGGCATTGGGGCAGTCCAAAATCCACAGTCTAGTAGATGGAAGTGGGGTTCAGGTCACTTCCTTTCCCTGGCTTCTGGCCAAACCAGCTAGGCCACTCAGTAGGTAACGGTGCTCAGGCAGCAGAGCAGGACCAGACTGGAAGCCTCCATAGCCAGGACAGACAGCACGGCTGCTGCTTCTGAGGGTGGGGCTGTCCTGTGCCTGCATTGCAGCACAAATACATGCTGTAATCTCTTCTCAGTTCTGTCAGTATGGGCTCCCTCCCCACTTGAGATAAGTTTTCAAATCTTCCCTCCATTTTCCCAAATGATGCAATTGAGTCCTGGGAGTATGAGAACAGGTCCTAGACCTCCTGCGTCCAAGTGCCACCCCGACTAGGAGAAGCAGGCTGGCACCTAGCTGGCTCAGGGAACTCAAGCCAGCCACTTAGAGCTTCACTGCAGTTTGCTGGTGGGGAGGGGGTGTGAAAGAATGCCACTCTCTGTGGAAGAAGCCAGGCTAGCAGCTATGCAAAAAAAGGCTGGAAGGCATAGAGTTTCTGGTCCAAAAATCCCTTGGTTCCACAGTAGCCCATAGCCATGGCAGGGTAAATCTGCCCAGGGCAGAAAAGAAAGCACAATATCTGTAACCAGGGTACAGATCTCATGGGTTCCTGTAACCTTCCCTAGCCCAGTAACAAGGTGGTAGCTGCTTCACAGCAGAGCTCAGACAATTGGAAGACGGGCTCTCAATTAATTCTGGGTACTGGTATCTGGGGTTTGGAAACCTATGAAAACACCTGAGCTCTCCACAGCACTCTGGGAGCCATAGGTCTAAAGGAGTTCCTCTTCAGTAAAAACTGGAAATGTTTCCAGCAGGCTCTTAGGGCCCAAAAGGTCTCCTGCTTATTCTTTCCCTGGGGCATGTTTACTCAAGGCACTCAAAAAATTTCCTGCAGGCAGTCCATCTTCTAGCTTCACCCTCAATGTACCCTGTCAGCTCCCTGTTGTCTTCACTCTTTCTCCCTCAATCTATTTAAAATGTGGGGTTTTGATGGATATCCTAGGTGTTCTCTGGAGAAGCAGCATATGTCTGCTTCCTCTAGTCAGCCACCTTGCACATCCTTTCTAGCCACCTTCATTTTTGTTCCATGTTTTTTCCAACTTCCTTTAACATCTTGCTGTCACTATTTTAAAATTTAGTTTCTTCCCAGATAGATGTCTCATTTATTTCTAAAATCATAGCCACTGTTCAAGTAGTGGGTTCCATTCCATTTTTTATGATAATATTTGTATCAAATGTTAGATTTTTTTTTAACTTTCAGAGGTCAATTGATTTAAAGTGTAAAATAGACTGATGTAGCAATTTTCACAGCATGTTATATCATAGAAACTAATATATGGGAGTCTGGTAATTAAAGACTAAAATACAATAAATGTGTGTTTTAATTAATAACAAAGTTAATGAAGATTCAGGGCAGAGAGTATGAGTTCTCTTTGAAAATACTGAGTCAATTTGATAACCTCTTGTTTTTATGGAGAAATAGAATTTTTTTGTATTCACTTATCTGGTCCTTTTTGCTAGACCTGTTAAATTGGTTGGTCTGATGAAATTATTTCAGCTATACCAGAAAGGGCTAAAAACAGTTAAGATAATGTTAGGTCTGGATGGAGCGCAAACAGGTGGCAAGGCAGGTAGAAGAAGTGGCTAAAGGTGGAGAGTGAGAACCAATTAGAAGGCAGAAAAGAAACCACAACATTAGATATTTGTGGCTAGAGACTTTTCTCTGGACAGAGCATGCACAGTGAGGAAGTCTTAGTGACCTTAACTGACCTGGGGCTTATTCCTCTCTAATTAGCATAATGGTTTTGACCACCCAGTAGATTTTTTGTGAAGGATTCTGGGAAGACCCATGTGTAGAAAGGAAACTGTTATATAACCCCAACCTGTTGTGCAACCTGTTACATAATCTGTTATACAACCCCAACCTTGTCAATCACCCAAAGGCAGGAAATGGCAACCAATCCCACCCAGGAGAGAGTGGGGACAAACTAGCGAGCATATAAAAGACAGTGTGTGTTAAGACTTTGGGGTCTTCTCCACTCGCAGAGAATAACCTGTCTTTCCCTCTGAGACGTACGTTCACTTGGCAATAAACCCTGTGTGTGTGAGATTGCTTTGTATTTGTTATCACTCCATCATCAGTTCGACTTGGTACCAGTACTCATTGCTGACACCCGGGAACTGAGGGCCAGGGAACATTGAGGTAGACCTAACAATAACAGCAAATGGCTAACGTAACGAGTCCTCTATTGCATGCTAAATACTGACTTAAATATTTTACATGTTTAATTGCTTTTCATTATCACCACAGCTCTACGAGGTAGGTAAATCCTCCCCACTTTACAGATGAGTAAACTGAACCACTTGGAGCTTAAGTAACCTGCCCAAGGCCATAGAAGGGGCAGAAGAGGACCAGAACCCAGACATTAGGCTCCAAAGTGAGACCTCCTAACTACCACATTCCAGTCTTTATTTCAAACTGAATATCGTTATTATTAGAGGATGTTTATTTTTGGTTCCCATATGTATGTTTTTGCTTTGATTGGCAAGATAAATAACAATTGGTGAAATACGGCTTCTGAAGGTTTCTATTTATTACCTAGGCACAGAAGTCGTTTATCTGATCATTTTCATTTTATTTTTTAATTTTTTTTTGCCATTCACTTGGATTTATTTTAGTTTTTTTCCTTGTCTATTCAAATATGGGCATAATTTATGTGGTCCTGGAGAAGGAGAGTCATTTGACTCCACTAGTTCTGCATAGTAGAAACTGGGTGTGTACACTGATGGATGCAGCTGCAGAATAGCAATAACAACTGGAGGAAAATTCTGAAAACTTGGCACAGAGGGCAAGCAGAGAAATACAGTGATATGTTGGGGGATATTCTTGCACATATCAAGTGAAATAAATGCTGGAGACAGAGGAGTGGAACAATCAAATAGGTACATCAGAGTGCATTCATCATATGACTGTAGGAGCCTAGGGGGAGTGTTCAGAAAAATTTCAAGTTTTCTTGGATTTACCTAAAGCCTCATTGTTTAAGGAAAAAAATTTCAGAATGAAGCTAAAGTCTGGATCTAAAAAACATTAAATACATATAATATATCTAGTCTTGCATTAAGGATTATGAAATCTATTAAAGACATTTAAAGTCACAACAATGATTATAAACTGCAGCAAAATTATAATGACAAAGTGCATTCTTTTTTTCTCAGAAAGGGTGTCATGTTTTCAAGTTCAATATTCTAGGGCTTCAAAATGAAAGCCTACATAACTAAAAAAGGAGAAGAGATGCTATTTAAATTGTTCTTCCTTCTCTTTGTTCCGGGAGATTAATTATCTGTCATTTTCTTTTGACGATCCTAACAGAAGTTGCTTAACAATGAGGAGGGCAAAAGTCCTTCACGATGGCACTACAGAATCTCCATCTGTAAATTACAGGGTGGTTTGAATTAGTTGGCCATTCTTTTTGTCTTCTGAATAGAAGAATGAGAACAAGGAACAACAGCAATTCAAAATTATGAATCCACTGCTTCGAACATTACATGTAACCTGGAAATTGAAGTTCTGGAAGTACATTATCGAGAGAGACTTCAATGCAGAATATGAAAGGAAATGGAATTAATCTCCAAAGGGCAGTTCTCATCATTTAGTTGGCCTGTTGGAGTGGACTCAGATAATGAACAGGTACGCTGAATGATATGTTGAGTGTTTGCCAATCCACCAAGCTGAATTTTCTTACTTCTGGGAGAAAAAGTCTTTTGTGCATAAGCCTTTGTTCTTTTTGGAGCCTATAACCCTATGTTATCTACTATCTGTGCTTCAGCAGGAAGTATGTCTGTTAATTCCAGTATATACACAATGATAACATTATGAGGAACATGGTACAAAGGAAGGAAAATTGGAGTTTTATTTTTTTAACAAAATGTAATATTTTGAAGTTTCTCTAGGAAGATTCCATGTGTTCAGTGCTATAATACTGAACTCCTACATAGTTCTTTAAAATGTATCAAATTTTATACTCCCAGGAAACACAGTAGGAAAGAATAAATTTGTAATATTTTAATTATGAGAAAACACAGGTAAAAAGATCAGGTGACTTGCCCAAGAGCTAAATGAAATAAATCCAAATATTTTGGAACTTCCACCTTACTGTTATTGATCTATTTGTTTACCTACTTGTGTATTATGATACTTCAGTTATAGTTGTTAGGTACATTTCATCCACAAAAGGGCTACTTTTCTAAGCAAGTCAGATAAGTTAGTAGGGGTTGGCATTCTGAATGATCACCCCTGAAAGACAGCAAAAGTAAGGCATGTTTGTCAGTATAAAAATGAATGAGAGCCAGATATTCTTTTCATGATTAAATCATGATACTCTAGGCATGAAAACTAAAACTGAAGTCTCCACCTCTCCTTTTATTTCCCCTCCACACTTCCTTCCCAGTCTTTGCCAGGAAACCTAAGCCCTCATGCTGGTACCTCTTTAATCTTAAGGGCTTCCTCCTGAGCTATGTCGCTCAGCGATCTGAAATCCTATCCAAATAACTTCAACATTCTGGTCTTTATTCCCTCTCTCATCAAAACTGAGCCATCCTCAATATACCCCCTCAGGATGTTGCTGTGTAGCACGTGGTTAAATCTACAGAGTAAATGGGTTTTAACACCTCTCAAACTACATCACTTTTCCCATAGGCTTATGTGTACCTTAACTATCCTAGAGGTTATGCCTCTCTGTTACAGATGTCTGGACTGAATGAAAATATTACTTCCTATCTCCTTTCTCTCCCTGGGCCCTTTCCATATTGTTTCCTCTATATAAAAAGGAATGACAAGGAAAAGGCAGAATGAGATTTGCACAGAGGTTACATTGGTTAGAAATAACCACTTGATTATATAACCATTTCTTGAGAATGTATTCTCTCCCTGATTAGGTAATAAACTCCTGGAAGTAGTATCTAATGTTTTTATTGCTGCTATTATTAATCTTGTTACTTTTGTGAACTGATGCAATTTTACCAAAACTGAAATTATGAAAAAATTAATACTATTAAATTTACTTCTTTATGATTTCATTGCATATATTCTCATATATGTACATATTTATATACTTATAATTTATGCTTTTTTATTAATGTTTCCTTATATTATTTCAGATATATGGCAATATTGTTAGGTAATGCATGCATAGGAGGGAATTAATCCAAAACTTACTTTGCATATTCAGGACTTTTAATGATATGCACATAGCTAGTGTTTAGTTAAAATGTTTTGTTAAATAAATGTTATTTCAGAAGGCAGAACTATATCTCCAGGTTCACGACTGGCTTTTTATTCCCTTCTAGCATATTTAATGTCCATATACACTGGCCAGGGTTTATCTGTTAGATGTCGATAGGGAGTTACTCAGTTATGGGGAAACAGGAAAACAAGGTAGGAATGATTAGAAGAGCAATGATGTGCAATAGAAAATGTCAATCAGGCTGCAACTGGGTTTGATGAGTGGATACATTTTCAAACAATGGTTTTGAAAAGACTGCTCTGGTGTGTAAAGTCTGAAACTGCTGCTTGAACATATGAGATTTCCCAATTAGTTCTTTTTTTCCTATGTTTTCAATAATTTTTGAATAAAAGTACTCTCACAATAAAGATCATGAAGAATAATTACTTTGACACCCTATGAGGGCACTATAAATACACTGGAACAACAGGTATAAGCTGTGAGAATCTGGCAGTAACCGAGGCAAATGGTGACCTTCCAGATACATGCAGACATTTTAGCTGCATCCACGCAGAGAAGGCAACCACTATCAACCTCACCTAAGGCATTTTCATCTGTAATATGTTCTGCTCTTATAACATTTGTATTTAAGCTGCTTAAATATAAAAATGTCTTTATGCAATTGTCCAACCCTGGTAAGCACATATTTATTAAAATGCTCTGAAAAACATTGTAAAATCCTGAGTCAACAACTTGAGATATGTAAAATGGTGTTAAAAGAATGGGTCTTGGTGTGAGACTTGGGTTTGAAGACTAGTTTCTTCCCTTACAGTTATGTGATTTTGGCCTATTAAGCTCTCTGAATGTAAGTTTTCTTATCTATAAAATGGGAGTGATAATAATAGTACGTGACTCACAGAGTTGGTATGCTGATGAAATGAAACAAGGCAGGAAAAGAACTTAGAGTATCTGGTGGTGTGTAATCAGTGGCCAAAACATGTTAATGTTGGGAGAGGCAATTGTCATGGACCCTGAGAGTCCATCTTGCAGGCTATATCAGAAAGCAAGATCCTGACTATTCATCTGGGCCGTTTCTCAGGGTTCTGTTTGCAGTGAAAACTCTTGAGGGAGAAGTAAGGTCTCCCTTCAGGACAAACAGCTGGCTTGCTTACTGCTTGCTCTAAAGTGCAATGTTTCCCAAGTGTTCCTTGGCTACAGTGCAAACCCATCCTTATGTGCAGCATTCATTTGGGCCCTCTTCTATCACCACTTCTATTCAACATAGTGCTGGAAGTCCTAGCCAGAGCAATCAGACAAGAGAAGGAAATCAAGGGCATCCAAATGGGGGCAGAAGAGGTCAAACTATCCCCCTTTGCTGACGATATGATCTTATATCTAGAAAACCCCAAAGATTCTGCCATGAGGCTAATGGAATTGATAAACAAATTCAGCAAAGCCTCGGGTTACAAAATCAATGTACAGAAATCAGTAGCATTCCCATATGCCAACAACAGGCAAACTGAGAATCAAATCAAAGACTCACTATCCTTCTCAATGGCAATAAAGAAAATAAAACGCCTAGCAATATATTTAACTAAGGAGGTAAAAGATCTCTACAGGGAGAACTATGAAACACAGGAGAAGGAACTAGCAGAGGACATAAACAGGTGGAAAACCATATCATGCTCATGGGTCAGCAGAATCAACATTGTAAAAATGTCTGTACTACCTAAAGTGATCTACAGATTCAATGCAACCCCTATTAAAATACCAACATCATTTTTCACAGATCTAGAAAAAATAATTCTATGCTTCGTATGAAACCAGAGAAGACTCCATATAGCAAGAGCAATCTTAAGCAAAAAGAACAAATTGGGAGGCATCAGTTTACCAGATTTCAAGCTATACTACAAGGCTATAGTAACTAAAGCAGCACAGTGCTGGCACAAGAACAGAAACATAGACCAATGGAACAGAACTGACATAGACCTTTGGTCTTACCAAAAAATATTGAAAGTTTGTTTCACTGAGCTGCAAACAAGCAGCTGCTTGAAACCTAAAGTAAATGCAAAACTGTTTCTAATGGTGCAGAGACAACTGCAGCAGTGTAGTGTATCTGATCCTTGCTGCAGCCCAACTTGGCTGGCAATGAAGACAGAGTGCTGGGTAGGTGACAGAAAGAGATGACAGCAGTGAGGTGGGAGCCACAGTAGGGTGTGCAAGCACAAAAAAGCATCTCTAGAGGCACTGGATGTCCCTAGAGGCACCCTGGGAAGTACACAGGGAAGGAAGCAGTCCTGTGCTCAGGCACAGATCCTGAATTAGGGCAACAAAAGAGAAAAAAAGCCTACCTATCTCCCCACTGTCTCCTGTGAGATACCCTCCCCTCCCACCTTGCATGCTATGCACTCTTTGCTGGGAGATAGTGTAGTCTCTTGGCAGCTGTTGCTGTGACCCTAACCCACATGCTTAACTTCTTAGTGTGTGTTCCATTAGGAGAAAATGGTGCTCAAATTCAACTGATGTTTTAATGGGACTTATAATCACCAATGACATTGTGGGTGGGGCCCACTAGACTAACTCACTGTATTACACTTACTGTTTTTCATGGCTCCCACATCTGAATGTGCAATGGAATGGTATGTTAAATGCTTGAACTTCTCCATCCCATAAAGTGCCAGAGGGGACTATCTTGCTAAGGGATTCCTGCAGGTACGGTCTCTACCAGGGTGCTCTAGCAGAGACAATAAAAAGGTCCCTGGAAGAGAAAGAGAAATCACAATTTTAGACTTGGAGACTGTGGGAGGACTCAGACTAATTCCCAGTGAAACAGCTTCACCTACCTGATACATCCACCAAACCCACACCTTTTGAAATGCAGCTCTTGACCTAGTACTACCAGGCCCTTGTTGAAACTGAATGCCTCACTCATGGAGGACACCTTGCGACTTTCTTGCTTAGCATCTCTGTTTTGGGGTGGGTCAGCTTGAATTTGATGACTGACAAGGTGGGTAGGACCCCATAGCTCTCACTAGTGACATGGCAATGGCATTATTCATTCATGTAGATAGCCTGGGCAGAGTGTCATCTTAGTTTTACATTAAAAGTAATTTTTTTCCTTTGGGAGAAAATTATCCCTTACTACACTGCTAGAAGTAAAGCCTCTGGAATAATGGGGCCATAGATCTACAGAGATTCCCCTAAATGACTGGGCCTAGTACACTGATACTGCAGCTTTAAGTTGAAACCTGATGGTGTCAATTGGGCTGCTGCTACTGTTCAGCTTCAAGGTCAACTATGTGAAACCAAAAGCAGACATGGTCGATCCTCCTGGTGCTTAAACTCAGGGCAGTCCTGATAGCCCCGGTCAATCCTCCCTTTGATCAGTCTTGCTACATTTCTATTGATTCTTGTGCTGTTGTAAGTGCCCTAGCCATCTGCTCTGCCACTTAGAAGACCTCAGACTGGGAGATTAAAGACGCTTCTCTTTAGGACCAGGGTAACGTCCCATTGTCTGATGGGACCAAATGGAATCAAGCAGTTGATAAACTCTGTATCACCCAAGTCACTGCCATCGCTATCTATACCCATCATGACAGCAGAAATGGCAACACAGCCACTGTTATGGACTGGGCACATGGTATTCTATGTTTGTGAGGCAGAAGCTACCACTGTATGATAGACCCATGAGTCCTGCCAAAGCTGACCTATTTGTTTTGCAGAGGAGGAGGACACATTACGTGGAGTGTTGACCCCATTTACTCCTGACAAATTGAATACATTGACCTTAAATTCCCTGTTGGAGCTACTGCGGATTATCTTAGCACAGTTGAAAACTTTTTCAGGTTATGATAGTACTGTTCCAGTCTGATCAGGTACCTCTGGCCACGCCACTGTGGGTTTGAAATTAAACGGCATCATGTTTTCAGCCTTTCAGTCTACCTAAAGTTGAAAAACAGTATGCCTTTTGACCCAAAGATTAATTAAAAATGGGCCATTTATTAAGGTATTTGAACATTTCGCATTTCATACCATCTATAAGCATCTGTTAATTGTTGAGTTCTAGAAAGGATTTCTCAGAAATTGGTTCAAAATATTTCTAACTTTGCTTAATCACATCCTCCTGGTCCTGGTCAACACATATTAGTAAAGCAGTTTGGTCACTGAATGCTGCTATGCTTCGAAAGTGTTTTCTTTTTGGCTGCCTTCTAGGCAATGACCAGGAAAAAAGAGTCAGAGTGATATAGATCTATTTTGAAAATTCAGGATTCCTCCTCACTCCCCTGGAGTCTTTCTTTCCTCCAGCTGCAAGCAAACCTGCTGTGTGTGCAAGAACTATCTGAGCTCTCTGTATCACACCCATAGGAACTAAAGCAAAACCAACATATCATGCTGATGCTGATGTAGCTTACTGTGCTGTAATAAAATTCTTTGTTTCTGAACCAGAAGTCTTGTGTCTTTTACCAGAATCCATGAAAAAATAACATTAATTTATTAGTTTATAAAGAAATTAAAATCAAATCCCAGACATGATAGTTAGTGATAATGAATTGCAACTTTCTATCTTTTGATCATTAGTCTAAATCTAAGTGGTTGAAGCTTTCTCAGCACTATCAAAGGGAAATTTAAAGTAGATATCTATCTAAACTTTAATCTCAAGAAATATTGAAATCAATGCTTTTATTTTGCCATCTTTTTTTTTTAAAGCCAACGATTGGGTGTTATGCATACTGAAGATAATTTTCTATCAAGGTCAGTTCTTACCTCTTCTAAATTACAGATTTGGTGACTGTGAAAGTGAGATGTTGAAGTTGGGGAAAACTCTTCTAGTATTACTTCCCCAAATTCATAAAAAAGAATTCAGCCAAGTAGGTTCACAAATGAAGAGATTATGACAGAATGAGTATGTAGTAATAGCTGGTATTTTGACTAGGTACATATTTTTGTAAGAATTCTGCTTTTCAAAAGAAATTTCTCTGCTTATAGGTAAGATTGAGCAGTTACATACATGCCTTTGAAAGAAAATAAACACTAGGCAACTTTAGGTCTTGAAAAATGTCTGAAGTGCTTCCTCATTGCTTTTAAAGCTGTGTGGTTTCACTGTCCTGCTGTTCACCACCCACTGGTCAATCAATTACAGTCAATCAACAAAAGTAGCAACAGTAACCAGCAGGACAGATGACATACAATTTAAACTGCCAGCCCATGAAAGGCACAACCCTGAAGAAACACATATTTTATTCTTATCTGGATTCTGTGATTTATTATCTTCATCACAAAACATCACAGAAAGGGTAAGATGTGATTAGAGAAAGATATTTTGTTTTTATTATTTTTTGAAAATACATAAGTAAAAAATTATTTGATTCAGGAACATGGTTAAGGTTTGTTTCTACAATTTCTTGAGTTATCTCCAAGCCAAATGGTAATTATATAAAGGTTTGCAGTGTTCCACCACAGTCACCATCCTTTGTTCTGATTCGGGGGTGAAATCTTTGTTTTCTTATTGATTTTCCTCAGCTCTCTCTGACATTAGTGAACTATGAATTTGATTTGGCAACCAGACGTGATAGGACAGAACAGAAAAGGGGACTTTTGACCTCTGAATCCAGTAATCTTTTTTGACTTGCTAATGAATGACAGCTTTAAATTTCCAGATACATAACCAGTAGATCATATACATACATACAAAGCACTGACACATACACACACTCACACACACAACTTCTTTTACCTTCATGTTGTTCAATAAGCTTTTATTTGTACCTAAATATTAGATTTTTATATTCTCATATATTTGTTTTGAACTTCTAATGTACATGTTTTAAAGTCATGCTCATTTATTTCTTAATTTTGAAGGAAATCAAAATATTTTACCCCAAAATATACTTGACACATTTTTAGATGGCTGTCACAGATGGCTGTCAGCAGACTGAAGTGGCCCTGCAAAGTTATCTTTTGTGGGAGAAATTTGCATCTATAGAGAATCTCCATTAATATAGCTAGATCTTCCCTTGTCTGGATCTCAGAGAGATTAACTGAGTCTGATACCTTTAAAGATCTGAAAGACACCTATTCTCTCTGAAGGCTGCTACCTATGAGGTTTCAACTTTTTTTTAAATCAACATTATGTCAGGGCTGCCTACTCTTATTTTTTATTTTTTGAATTTCAGATAAACAGCTAATAGTTTTTTCTTATTGAGATATAATACACATACCATAAAAATCACCATTTTAAAGTGTATAATTCAGTGGTTATTGTAGGACTCTATGTGTGTGCTTGGGTATGTAACTTCCTACTTGTGCAGAGACTCAAGGTCAGCCAGAGGTGAGAGCTTAGGGACCTCTCAGGCCTTCTCAGAGCATGTGCACAGCCCCAGGCTCATGCATAGGCCTCTGCCTACACTGGCATTCTAGAGTCCCAGGGATGTGTCCGACTTCCCAAAGCTTCCTGTGATACTGCATTTCCTTTTAAGCTCTTTTGTTAGCCTATTGTTTGCCCCAGTTGTTATCTACTGCCCCAGACATCTGTGAAGTTCAACAATTGCCTCTGACTGTTTTTAATAAGTGACCCAGAGAAAAAGCTATTTCCACTAGGCAAGCTCCAGTCAGGTCAAACAAATCCAGCCTCGTGAGTGCATTCTTCCAGGGAACCGCCAGACAGGTTAAATGATGACAATTCTCTGGGAAAGCGGTTTGAGAGAGCTCCACCCTCAACCTCACTGGGCTCCCCCCAGTAGCTGCCAGTCTGTTGAATTCACTCTAAGTATGCCTTCTGCTTTTTCAAGTCTACTCCAGGTGTGGGATGGAGGGATGAGAATAGGATAAGTTGAAAATGCCAAAAAATTCACTGTTTTAACTGAGATTCAACTGGCTCCTCAGTTGACTCTGAGCCTTTAATTTCCAGAATTCAGAAAAAGTCGGTTCTGACAATCTTGCCCTTGTTCTCTTTGCTTCTATAGAGGAGAGAATTTTCAGAGATCCTTATTTCATTTTGTTTGCTGACATCACCTCTACATACATTATTTTTACTATTTTACAGGCTGTACTATTTTATTGAATATATTATGTTACATGTTCTTTTATTGAAAAAATGACACCATCTACTAAATTGAGTTCATTATCTACTATGGGTTGTATTCCACAGATTTAAAAATCAAGGTCCTAGTTTACCTGAAGGTATTTACATGGTTTTAGTACCAAGAAGTGTGTACACTTTTGTAGAGTACAAATTTGGATGCAATAGGTATAGACTGGGCTGGAAAGAGTTTACCAGCATATAGAGAAACAAAAAGGGAGAGTGTGCTGGATGCCACAGGGTGACTTAAGCTCTCACTAGCATATTTACCTGGATTATTATAAAGCAATAAGCAAAAATAAGTTTGGTATAAATTGTCTATATGAGCTATTTCAAGTGTCAAAGGATAAAATTATAACAAATTTAAAGATAATAATTGGCTTCATTATGATTCTAGAATTGGGCAACACTTCATTCCATAAAATAGAAGTGTTCTGATAGGCTGAGCAGAAGGGCTTGGCTTTATAGACAGAGGAGGGCTGAAGACAGCAGAAGCAAAGAGTGTATCAGTCCTTTCAAAGCTGCTTTTATTGTAAGGTGGGAACAAGGAGACAGAACAATAGCGAAATAACTGATTAGTTAAGATCAGGTTATTTCAGGCTACTTTTTTATGTAAGGAGAAAGAACTTCATTATCAAGCCAATTGAAGGTTCAAATTGGCCTCTTTGGGAAATTGGCTATCTCTTTTTCCTTATTTCTTAGGTCAGATAACTTAGTTTGAGTTTGGTGACATGAATAGATGACTCTCTTTTCATTTCTGGTCTGGTCTGTTGGGGATTAGTGCAGAAACTTAGTCCATAGCAATGACCTTCTATAAGTTTTATTTAACACAAGTCTCTACTTCAATTTTTGTACATAGCTACTGTTACAGGCTGAATTGTGTCACCTCTTTGCCCAAATTCATATGCTGAGGTCCTAACCCCCAGTATTGGCAAAATGTGACTGTACTTGGAGATCAGGCTATTAAAGAGGTAATTAAGGTAAAATGATGTCATATGGGTGGGCCCTAATCTAATATGATTGGTGTCCTTATGGGAAGAGGAGATTAGGACACAAAGGATACAAACGCAGAGGAAAGATTATGTGAAGACAAAGGGAAAAGATGGTCATCTGCAAGTCAAGGACAGAAGAAACCAAACCTGTTGACACCTTAATCTTACACTTCTACTCTTCAGAACCGTGAGAAAATAAATTTCTGTTAAGACAACCAGTTTGTGATGTTTGGATATGACAGTCTCCAGACAAATACAGCTACCACATATGTATATCTAATTAGCCTCTTTTTCATTTGTTTTTCCCATTTAATCAAAATTACATTGTATTCAATAAAGCATTATATATGAGAGGCATAAAGCCCTAAGCATTTCCCACTCCAAACAACAATCATTTTGGAGACAATTATCGTGGTTTTTAAATGGCTCTTTTACCTACCCACTGGAGTTTTCTTGTGAGTTTTGAGTATTTTTCAAATTCAGAGTAAAAGAGTAAGACTACAAGATCAGCTGAGATGAATTTGTTCTGTTACCTCCCCTTTTCCTTATCCTACCAGACATAGCCTCCACCCTGTTTTTCCCTTAGGCTGTAAGCTTCACTCTGGAAGCAGAATGTTGTAAAGAACTGATCCCATTTTCTCTGCTTGATCAGTACTTTCAAGTTGCTGAACCTTAGTGCCTCCAATTCTAAGCTGAATTGGATGTACTAAGAGGGGATCATTTCCCTATTTTGATTTGCTCAGGTAGTTTTAACCCTATTTGAGTAGTAAGGCTGCTCATTTAGGTCCAAACCATGTGTATTATGGTAAATAGGAGAACAGATAAATGGAGTTTATCCACTTTTTACTTTGACCTGCAACCTGCCAGGCTATTCCAACTGAGTTCGGTATGAATGCTCAGCAGCTTCAAGGTTTTAGGTCTATAAATCTCAACCACAGTATAGAGAACTGCATCTTTGCACAATCTTCTCACCAACCAAATATCTTTATGTGAAAATTGTTTTAAGCAAAATTATCTCAAAGAGGGAAACATCTGAAAAATATTTTTATACTTTAGAATGGTTTCTTTAGCTGTTTGTTCAGGTTATTTGGGAAGGATAAATTGTTTTCCTGTGGCATTAAGCTGATTTTTTTCCTTCATGTCATCTTGATTTATGGGATTTTTTTCATCCTTAATAGCTCAGAGAAGTTATGAGCAGTGGATGTAAAATGTTGGCAGTGTTTAAAGGGCTTCATTTCCACATGTGTCCAGATACTCTGGAAATGAACAGCACTAAGAGATTGGAAATAAGCATGTCAGAAAACTATTAAGCTTTTATTAAACATTCTAAACTTTATGTACTAATTTATAACATTTGTATTGAGCATGTGTGAGCTGTTGGTCTAGGAATTGACATTTACTGTGGTGGTTGGCTATGACCTAATATACTGAAAAAGATAAATGACTTGGTTTGGAATATCTCCTATGTAAATAAATTTGATTAAAAAACACTTTAAGAGGTAATATAAATAAATCAGTAATAAATAAATTCCTTCATAAAACATCATCTGGGACTTGGAGCAGGTATTTGTTTTATTACCACAGCAACAATTATAGGTAATATAGATAAAATGGAGTTTAAATGGTTTTGTCCTATTATTAAAAAATAGAATAATGGTTTTAATGAGTCATAAGACTCAAAAAATAAAAAGGCATATGTATATTTTGCTGTATGCAGAGAACTATAAAACACTTTCCATTATTTTGCTTGCTTTTTTTTATTTCACTTTTATCAGTGACAGTCAGAGAACTACATTTCTTTCTTAACCCTCTAGGTAACAAGGAATTCTTGGTAGCTGTTTGTATCATATGTAAACTATCTCAGAAGGGGAAGTAAGGTGTTGCCATGCGGTGAAGCTTCACAGTCACCGAGCATCAAATTTTAAAGATTCACAGGCATCTGATTCATGTTTAGAAGCAGCCAACTGAGCAGCAAGTAACCTGGGCTTTTCTCCCGTCTCTGATGTGAGAACACTTTTTCCAGACATGAGAGCCCTGCTTAATATTGTGGATATGTTCTCAAATTCTCAATTTATTTTTTTCCTTTTTCTTTCTTTCTTTTTTCTCTTTTAGAGTTGGGGATCTTGCTATGTTATCCAGGCTAGCCAGGAACTCCTGAGTTCAAGCAATTCTCCCACCTCATCCCCACAAGGAGCTGGGAATTCTGGCGTTTGCCACCATGCCTGGCTTTCTCAATCTATTTTGACCAGTTGTGCTAACTCAATAAAAATAAATGATATGCAAAGCCATATTTGGAAAAGAAATCAATCCAGAAAATGAACGTGTAAGCCCTCAAATAATGTAGTATCAGATTTCTTGAAATGATGAGTCTACCTAAGTGAATTTTAAAAAAGCAACTTGATTAGAAGGATACCGAAGATGTGGCAGGCAGGGCTGAGGAGTTTTCACTCTAATTGCAGGGGCAAGGCCTGCAAACCTAGCAGACATTGGAGTGTAGGATAAAGTACAAGATGTACCACATAGGCTGGTAAAGTCCATCTGGGAGGGTTCAATTTATACATCTGTTTCCTGAGAGAGTGGGCCAGATTATTTGGGGACCATTTCAAGCTTTTGCGTGTACAGTTTGCCAGATAGATGTATTGTAGATATTAGCACCTCTTGTATTATCCTGGATGGAACTGGAGCCCATTCTACTAAGTATCACAAGACTGGAAAAACAAGCACCACATGTGTTGAGCCTAAGAACATTGAGTTATAGAAATGCCCCCTGTATTTTTGGAGAGAGGATTTGATTTCATAAGTCAAATAAGGCTTTACCTTAAAGAAAAAATAAATGTGTTAGTTCAAAAGCTGCCTCACCTCAGGAGGGCATCTCATTGGTCAGTGACGGCTGCATTTCAAAGAGACAGCTGTAAGCTGGGCCTATGGTTCTCACCTGTTTTGAAAGACAAGACAGGCTTCACCTAGGGCCATAGGTTGCCAGAGCTGACCAACAAAGACTGCTGGAGATGAGAGCTGATCAAATAGATATGCTAATGCCCAAGCCGGGCCCAGACGGAACCATGCGGTTAAAGTAATTAGCACAAGGCACAGCTCATGTTGACTTCTGAGATCATCTCTGTCTCCAAGAACATAATCACGGGAGCCAAGATGTCTCTGTTTTTTGCTAAAGTAATAGCCTTATCATAAAACTTAGAAGTTTGCCCTAAGAAGATTTTGTACCTCATTGTTCACCTAGATACAGTTAGTTAAAGGATCTGTAATAGCCTTTTAGAAGACTTTGACCCTAAACCAAACTGCCTGTTAGTATGTAAATCAGAGCCTGTATCTACCCTATAAAGTACCTGTGTGGAGTTTCAGTCTTTGATATATTTTCGTGGGAGAAATATATCCATCCAGACTCCTCCTTCATCTATTTTCATAAAACTTTACTTTATGAACTATATCTTTGGCTCTGTGTATTATTATTATTATTCTTTTATATCTGTTTCCTACTATTTTTTCATCCTTTGTGACAACCCTTGCCTGATAGACCAGACAGGAAAGAGAAAACCTCTTTGCAGGGAGCGTAGCTAACTCCCCGCACTACATGTACTCACCATCAAATTGGTATTAATTGATCAACACTTATGTGCATTCATCAAGTAACATTCATCAAGTGTCGGGCAGATAGAGGGGGAGGAGAGGATGGGTATATTCACACCTAATGGGTGCGGTGCACACCATTTGGTGGATGGACATGCTTGTTGTTCTGACTTGGGTCGAGCAAAGGCAATATGTGTAACTTAAACATTTGTACCATCTTAATATATTCTGAAATAAATATATATATATATAAACAAAAAGAAAAAAGTAATAGCTAATTAAGATGGGAGAAGAGCTCAATTTGGGTTTTAAGGAAGGGCTATATTTGGACTGTATTCACAGGGAATATTTAATTGGAAAGAACAGCAGAAGAAAATTAAAAAGATAGAAATGATGTTGCATGCTTATAGGGGAGAGGTGAATGTTGAGGAGAAGGTAGTGGTTCAGTGGAGCAATGTGTCTTCAGATATAAGGGAGCCTTGAATGACCAACTAAGAAATGTGGACCCATTACTACAGGATGCCAAGTCCTATGGCAGAAATTTTAGCAGAAAAGAGGGGTTGGTAAACAAAATAAATGAAGTCAAAGCATGGCTGCCAGTTAGTAGGCTACGGCAGGAAAAAGACATGGAGGAGCAAGATCCAAGTTAGAGGTAGTGGGAATGGAGAAACGATGCAGAAGGTGAATCAAGGTGTTACTAGCAGTATAGCATCTTACTGAAGAATGCTCTTAATAATAATACAGAGGCCTGATAATACTCAAACTCTGCCCATGCTTCTTAAGGCTTTGAATGGTCAAACATCTACATAACAGTTTCTTTTGTTCTGTTTCCCTAGTTAAGAGTTTTAGATTCAAATTGGGCAGTGTTTTAATTTCCAAACAGAACAAACTGACCATGACTGTAAGGCAGAAAAAAAATATATCAACAGGTGATTAACTCAGAGAATTTCTAGGTAATCTAAAACCAGGCAAGCGATCAGCTGAGAGGTAAGAATATGTGACAGTTGAAACTAAAACTAATGGAGAAGTAGTCTTCCTTTTTATTCAGGACTGCTTCCTTCTCAGTCTCACATTCACCACTGACAAGCTTATCTACTCTCTTGACTTAGACCTGTCAAGGGCCTGTTGCAAGGAAGGTCAGTGTCCTTTAAACCAAGAGAAACAAAGCAAGGAGAACAGCATGGGTCTCTGGAGAGGTCTGGGACGTGGCTGTGATGCCTGGTGCAGAACCTGGAATGTGGCAGCTGCTAAAACATGGTAGCTATTACTTACTACCATCGCTACTACTATGATTTGCTATTCTATTCAGTGTGGACATGGAGACGGCCCCATCCTAGGAAATAGTGAAAAAGGATTTGGAAATAGAAGGTAGAGAATAAGAACGAAGAAATTAACTGAAACAAATTGAAAGGTTGGCTATGGCTTCTTTAATTGCTTCTTAGACATGCTTTATTACCGGTTGCTAGAGTTAGTGCTACAAAAATTTTGTCTCCACTGGGATGCATCATTTGGAGATATGGGGTTTCCAGCCCTGCCTGATATGGTTGTCTCACTCTTGTGTCAATGCCTGTCCCCACCCTGTTTGGAAATAAGACCCTGCACATTCTCTGGCTCTCTGAGCCTGTCAGAGGGAATGATGGATGTCAGACTGAAACAACCCACATACAACCACAAAGAGCAAGGCTAAGGAGTAACAACACTACAGCAAGTAATTAAAACAACCCCGTTCCCTTGGAAATTATTCCCCTTCTCCTGCCATCCTGGCTTCTACTATCTTGGCACTGTCAGTTTGCTGGCTGCTCTTTCTGCCAGCTCACTTTGGCTGGCATTGGCACACTATGGATTTGGCAGTCTTTGTCCCCATTACTGAGCTTTTCTCTGGAGCTGCCAGGCTTTGGTCAAAGGCTACAGGGGGCACTTTGAAGCCCTTTCAAACATTTGGGGCTAGGACTTGGAGGTTGGATTGTTACAGTGTGTACTTTCTCTGCTCCCCTTCCCCCAAACTGATGTACCCTAGATGATTTCTAATTTTATTCCAAAACAGAGGCAAACAGAATAGAAAATATTATTGACCTGCCAGAGAAGGGGTACTAACTCTGTATCTGTTCCTATGTCACACATATTTATATATCCCCAAAAGGAATAAGGTGTTTGGTTTTATGTAAAATAGATATAATTTTAGCTAGAGATACTTCCTGAAACATTTCAGCAGAGATAATTAAAACCAAACAGCAACAGTATCCTGTTGTACATACAAGTTTTCTATTCGCAAGCTGGTTTACAAATGTTATTTTAATGTTGTTTTCTGCAGGATCTCAGTCAGTTGTTTGGAAAATAAACCAGCATCTATTCTCTATACATAGGACAATCTGCCTGATTGTCTGCCGCTGGCTTAGACCCAAATATAAACCCATCGGGATTGAAAACAGGAGGCAATTCTCTCATGATGTTGCTCTTGAATTTGACTGAGATGGAAAAGTGAACTGGTAATCTCTACAGCATCCAGCTAACTCCCTTCTTTTTGTCCATTTGCTCTCTAGTTTAGAAATGCATTGCACAGCATGGTTCTCCAAAATCAGCAATGCTTAGAGGACAAATGGACGTCAACCTTGCCAAGTCCTCTCCCAGCCACACCTAACCAATTACACAACAGGACTGTCCTGGTGCTCATTGTAATTATCTTCCTCTTCTCCTTAACAATCCCTTTTCTTCCCTGAGGGATGCAGGCTGAGGAGTGTGTATTTGTCAACCTAATCATGAATGAAATATTTCTAACTTCATTACAATATTATCTGCTCAATTCTGAAAATGCTTTAGATAGGCTTTTCTGAGAGCCTGCTTTAGAGTCCATGACTCTTTTACAGCCAAAGCAATTCTGAGATATCCAATTTTCTCATAAATCATGGATCAAACCTGGAGTAAATTTCCAGTCTTATTCCTTTTCACATTTACAGTTTATAGGTTAGGCCTAATTTTCACAGCATGGGGGATGATTTGTACACATTGAGGTACTTGGGAAAGCTGTAGGTTTTCTATGTTTTTTAACTATACCAATATAAAAGGATATTTAGCAAATGACTTTTTACCAATATCATTCTCTCTTCTCTGTTACCACGGGACCCTGCATATTTCTCAATTGTATTACTTTTAAAATAAGTTTTTGTTTTATAACTTTTTGGTATAAATAGAATTATGAATTTCTTGAGAATAGTGACTATTTTTTCATTTTTAATTCCACAATAGCTGGCACATAGTAGGTACATAATGAATTTTCGTTAAAAAAAAGTGAATGGATGAAAACTAAAACAGCATGAAACTCCAAATAAAACCCAAATGACATGCAACTACAAGCCCTTTCAAATCAAAATAAAAATCATCCATAGTTTTCTTGTGTACCTCATTGTGCTAATATTATTATAGAGCCTATTTTAAGAATGACAACTATAATTTTATTTCCTGTTTTCCAAAGGATTTTCTCTTCACTTATAAGCAGCAGCTCTTGACTTCTCAGCATGCTGTGAGTTCTCTTTGTGTAAAGTCCTGGCATCTCCTTGGTGCTCCCTCCTTTGAGGAGCAATTGCTATTAGTCTTACACTGGAGAGAATCTGAAAACACTGGCTGAGGTATATAATAATTTGTAGGATGACCACTTCTAAGATTGGTTGTGATAGGGAAAAAAAAAGCTTAAATTTTTAGGAAACTGACTTAATCGTATTCTTTTACAAGATTTAGCAAATTGACAAATGGCATCATTACAGCCTAATGTTGCATTAAGCTCCATTCACCCTTCAGAGCTGGCTGAGAGCCCTCTATAGAAAATGGGCTACATACAAGAAATACACAGACGAGTTTAATTGTAAGAACTGCATCTGGCCTGGCAGAAATCTCTTTAACAGTAATTGGCATGTGGCTGGTGCTGGAGCAGCAGATGTTGCTTTGCAGTTTGGGGAATCTGCTCTAAAGTCTGCTGAAAACATGGACTTTACCTTAATGGTTGGCCTTTCAGTACGTGGCCAACTCAAATAGAATCTGAAAGCTCTGGTTTTCTTTTAGGCCAGCCCATGCATTTCTAACAAGACAGGAGTCTGTGGAAATGTGTTGCTCTTGGCCTTCAAGGCCTTCAAACAAAATGAAATTGAAAGACAAAGTTTACTTCTATGTAAATGTGCGTAGGGCATGGAAACATGGATGGATGGCCTCATCACTGTGGTCTCTGGATGAATAAAAACTGAGGTCAGACAAAAATAACATGCACATTTCCTATACCATTCTGGTTTTCTTCTCTCGTTCAGGAAACAAACTCAAAAGTGACACTGTATTCCCCAGAAGGTTTTCCAAGAAGGAAAACCTTCTGGAGCAGTGTATAGGGTTCTGAAGTGTTAACCTCACTGTGAGAGAGCCATGAGATCAGTAATAAGGGAAAGAATCAAAGGAGGCTTCCATACACCCCTGTCTGCTAACGTGCCTTGCAGACATTTGCACACCCATGCCTGTGGAAGTGAGAGGGCATTTATCCAGAGCATTAGATATCAGGCTCTCAAACTCCCCACTCCCATCCCCAAAGTGCCACTACCCCGTTTCTTTCCCCCAATTCAGAGTACATATTTTCTTTTGGCAAATAATATCAAACTGAAAAATGAATAAATAAATTAAGAGTAGGCACCACTAATTCAATCTTTCATCTCTTCAAAGCATTCTTTCCTACTAAAGTCCTCTGTGTATAACTTTTGCTTAAAACTTTCTGAAAGTATTTTCACATGTTTTTTTCCCAGCATTACTCAGAATTATTACCCTCATTTTGTAAATGAGATTATTATAGTCCAAAGATGTTAAGCGATTATCTCAAGACCACACAGAAAACTAGGAATAGAACCAGAATAACTATAGACTTTCAATAATGTATTATTTTTATAACCTCCTCTTCCTCATTTCCTTCCCCCAAAGTAAGCAACTTTATATTCTATGAAATATTATGAGTATTACATGTTGTATTATATGCATGACATAGATTTCTAACTCTAAGATAATATATTTTAATTTGGCAAAAGTGTCTCAAAAATTTCTAGGATCTATGTTATATAAAGTCTTTGTTTCACACCATTTCTTGTTGCCCTCCCCCACTCCCACCCCACCAAATTTCTACTCTTTTATTATAAACAGGTATGCATTTGTCAGGTCTTCTGATCAACTGACACTATCTTTTTGCTGTTAGAGAAAGATAAATAGGAGATTTTACAATAAACATGGAGAATCACTAAATTATAAAGAGTAGCAAAGATACTACGAAATTTAACAGATTCTTCTTTAGAGATGACAATCCTCATAGTAGAGTAAGATAAGGCAGATGGTGAGAACACATGCAGAAGAAATAATGACTGATAAATTTCAGTGATGTCTTTTATTGTGACACTGATTCCCAAAAGTAAAAGCTGATAGTAACTATAAAAAAAAAGTTGACAGAAGTTAGAATGGAATATGAAGGTAGAAGGGAAGACTCCTGAGATAGCATGAGAAGTTGCCCAGGGGCAGGTTTAAGGATCAGGGCTCCAGAAATAGTGTCAATCAACTATCCAATTTTTACTCAGAAGGGTGTCTTGACTATCTCTAATTTTAGTGCCTATAAAGGCACAATGTGACCACTCTGTATTTCTTCAGAACTTTTCCATGCTTCCTTATTGGCACTGGACTACCTTTAGTAGAATGATTAGGTCATCTCCTGGGTTCCTGATCACCAGGCTGAATATCCTTGATGCTGTTTATCCTACTAATCAGCTCTTCTCCTATGGAACTACAAAGGCAGAAGCTGCCCCTCACCACCTGGAAAATACCAGAGTGCCTTCCATTTTGGTGCAGCTGTAAATGGAGCTCAATATGTAAATGGATAGGAGAACAGTGAATTGTGAAAGTAAATTTCACAATTTCTGTCTCTCCCTTTTATTTGATGCCTGATTACCTGTCAGAATCCACTATTATAATGTAAATTCTATGAAGCAGAGGCAATCTCTCTCTTGCTTTCTATTTTATGCCTAATACATATTTCAGTGCCCATCAGAGAGAAAAGAAGAATAAATGAGTGAATTAATGGCCAGGGAAAATAAAAAATGGAATGTTCTATGGGAGGATCTATAAAGATATGGGTTGTTCATTTATTCAAAAAGTACCTTTCTACTTGGAAACACATTTTTCCTTTCTCTTGGAGATCAGTTTTGCGACCAAGCATTGGCTTTCATCATGTATATGTGGAGATTTCTTCTTCCAAAAGACCCAAGGCCAATCTTGCATAAAAAACAATCTGTCAGCTTGCTGATGGCTTTTGATCAGTTCCAGCTACACCATTGGGCTTCTTATTTCAGTAAAATATGCCTTTACTAAATCATTGTGACAAGCCCGCAGTGAGGGTGTTTGCTGCTAACAAAGGATCAGCCTACAGGAAAGAGAGAGGGATTGTGCAAGGCAGAGGAGAACATTTGCATCCCAGGATCAAAGCCAATGGACTGTAACTATGCAATCATCTAATCCAGTGAGCAGGACAGAGGTCACCTCCAGAAAGGAAATTTCCCATCTCTGCCAACTACAGGACAGAGGAGTTGCTAAAGTGCATATGAACAAGATCCTAGGAGTAAAACCACTCTGGGAATTGGACAATAGCTTTAGAATACTGATCACCACATGCCAAACTTAGCTGGCCAGAATATTTATGTTTTTATTTATCTGTACACTTTATCTTTCTTATTATAGAAAGCATCTAAGGTTAGTTTTCCAGAAAACACTTATATCACGGGTGAAAAACATGTTAGTTTAGAAAGACAAAAGTGAGGATCATTTGGAATATCATATTGATTTTTGAAATGTTTTTGAATTTATGTTTAAATTTGTACATATTTTAGTGAATTAGGAATTCACAATACTTGGGGAAGCCACACTGTGAAGGCTTGACTCTGCCCTCTGATGAGAATTTTTCCTGACTCTCAAAGATTTTATATCTTTTATATTTATGCAGAGTATTAGCCCAATAACCTATGAGTTTCAGTATTTCAATGAATTAGAAAATTAAGTTTTGATTAAAAAATAGCATTTTTTAAAAAAAATAAATGAGAATGAATAAGATAATGAATTATATATATCTACTAAACTAACATTGGGAGATATTTTAAAACAATAGATGAATTTATTGAACCAGTTTTGTAAAGTGTTTATTGTACTTGGAATAAATCTACCTTTCATTAGTTTATTCAATCCATGTCCATATCCATAACACCTACTTTGTACCAGGTACCAAATTTCACCTAGGACGTGAAAGTCACATGATAGCCACAAAAATCTACTGGGTCATACAAAAATTTAGGAAAAAAACCTCCCAAATCTTTATTATAAAAAAATTAAACATACAATTGTATGGAGAAAAAGAAATCAAATCCTTATAAAATCATCAGACCCAAAAGTTTTCATGATTTTGCCTAATTTGTTTTATTTACTCTCACGCCAATTTTTTCTGAAGTATTCTAAAACAAATCCCACATCATGCCATTTTACCAATATATTATTCAATATACATTGCAAAAAAGGGACATTTTTTATGTAACTGCAATTCTATTTTCATACCTAATATCAATAAATTATCAATATGTCCTCAGTGTCACCAAATAGTCTATATTAAAATTTTGTTATGTAATTACTCTTCAGTTTTATTTGACTGTTGCACTTTTGGGGAAAAGTAATTTAAAATAAAAAGAATTCTTTTTACTAATACAAAAATTATTAAATTTGTATTTAAAAAAATTCTTATTCACTTAAAAATGCCTTAAAATTTATTTTATGAGTTATCTACTATGTATTTAGGTCAGTATTTAAAACCAGGTATATTTTTAATAGTGTGAACATTTGGCCAATTAAATGCCAATTGTATCAGTAACCAGACTAATTTTTCTTTTTTTTTTTTTCCATCTTTGCCTCAGATAAAGTCATGCTTGTTTTTATAAACCTTTGAAAGTAATTCACTGACATCATCCTAGTGTTTTAACTTTTGAGGGGGAAGGAACCTGAAACCATTTCTCTTAGCCCTATCTCCCTGCTCATTCCATGTTTGGCACTATACTATATGACAACAATATAGTTGTTTTAATAAAATTTGGTTTTGGAATTTTTAAGAAATGGTACGACTGGGTCAGGGATCACCAAAACAACTTGCCTGGACATTTCTGATGTCCTTTCCATTAGCTGTAAACTTAAATGCAGGCTTTTAGCAATGTTTCCTGGCATTAGAGAAATTTTGCCAAGATTAACAGCTCTTCTTCAAATAAATCAGAAAGCTTTTGAAGACTCATCAGTAGCAACATTAACAAATGTTTATTGTGAAAATTGTATTATAAAACACAGTTTGTGCTTTCATGAAACTTAGAATACTATGTTGGTTTTCATTATGGCTCTATTGAGATTCATGTAGCTATGGAGAATCCTCTTATTCTAACCATGGATAAAACACATTAAGAAAGAATAATCTCCATTTTCAGCTCCGCATTTTCCAACTTTGGTAGGCTGTGAAGTAAAATAAGTAGAAACTTCTCATTGTTGAAATTGAGACATGTGGCATCTACCTTTTCACCACCTTTTATAATAAATAGACACATACATGTTTGGTATATTGATTTATTTTGTGGTTTGGCCATATCGTAGTTGGTTCCTATGACATTCAATCATTCATTCATTCAATATTTACTGAGTTCCTATTTTGCCCAACAATATAAAATATATCCTAGGAGTAATCTGAGTAAGTCAAAGTCCTTGATCTTAAGTGGCTTATAGTCAATTATGGAAGACAACTGAATAAAGCAATGGTTATAGAAGAATCATAGATGCAGCTACACCCTGATTGTCTAGTTTCTCACTTAGTGTTTGCTTCCTCTCTGGTATTATCCTGACTCCACACTGCTACTTGACTGTGGAGCCCTGTTCTGTCAGTCACTCTCTGGGTATGCTCCGTGCATGGTATCTGACATTTATTTTTAGTCTTCCCTTATTTTTCCTGGTCTTGGCTTCCTGTTCTATCTGTGAAAGCCATTTCCACCTACAGTCTAGACATGAGCCTTTCTCTTGAAATTACTTCTAATTCTATGATTTACATGTTTGTGAAAGAATGGGGGAGAGCCAGAAGGAGCAGCATATGTTTCACATAAAAGTTAAAGTCTGAATATAGTTCTTTGCTGGGAAAATTTTCATGGAGCAAGTTTACAAAACAATACCCAGCAAAATGAGAAAATCTTTTAAAAGTACTAAATAAAAACAGAAAATAATGCAAAGCATTAAAGTCCGAGGTAAAATGGACTTAAAATGGATAAGAAAATTTCAGCATGTGGAAAACCTCATCCATCTCTCCATATAACAGACAATTGAGGGCTCAGTTATACATACTTTGGTTTTCAATTGGCTTTAATGCAAGGGCTTAAGTTTAGCAGCTCATTGTCACCATCAAAAATTATTAATATTTATTAATATGTTCCTCATGACTATGGAGTTATGAAATTTTTCTGGTAATGTGATTTTGCTATCGCTCTACATTTTCTCTTTTGGCTTTTCTATGTATATGGAAGAGAAG
Source organism: Lemur catta (assembly GCF_020740605.2). NCBI lineage: Eukaryota > Metazoa > Chordata > Mammalia > Primates > Lemuridae > Lemur > Lemur catta. The sequence goes on along the minus strand of NC_059139.1, from coordinate 57,079,347 downwards.
AGAATAAAAATGATTAATGTGAAATCTTATTAGTTTGCTGCATGAGTAACATTTTTGACTGGAGTTCAGTTGTCTAGCGTTACTTTGGATTCAAAAGAGCCAAGGGATTTCCTTATCTATCCCACATTTAAGAGGAATACTTTGGTAAAATTTTAATAAAAATGCTGTTCAGATTACTTTAACCTAAGCATGCAAGGAAGGTTTAATGCTTTGCTTCTTATGAAGCAGTAATTAAAATTGGTTTTTGTTTAATTTTTACAAAAGTAAGGAAGAGAAGGAGGGGAGGCAGTGGCAAAGGAGAAAATAATTGCTAAGGAAGAGTTGGTTCTTCCGGTTTTGTTTTTTTTTTTAACCTGTGAGTAATATATTTGAAGAAAAAGCACTGGCTATAATTTCCAATCTTAGCTCTTTGTAGTTAATAAACAAATTTTGAAGGTAAAAACTTCCAAAAGTTTCTAAAGCACAAAACATTTTTGTGTGCTCGAAAACTAATATGAGCCCAGTTGAGGTTTAAGAAATCATTCCTCTAATTCAGGTAGCTCTAACAGATCACCACAGCATGGATGCTGTAGACTAATCCAACCAACAATGAAAACATACTTAAGTGGAGAAGAAATAAATTTCCAATTTTAAAATTAAATCAAGTTTTTTTCCCTAAGAATATTACCTATTTTACAGAAATTATTATTAATATGTGTTTTAATGAAAATAATGTTGGGGGCAAAAAAACACCCTGTTGTCAGTTTAGTGGCAGGAGGTTCTGCTGTGGCATACTGTTATGGACTGAATGTTTCTATCCCCCAAATACATCTGTTGAAGCCCTAACCCCTAATATGATGGTATTAGGAGGTGGGGCCCTTGGGAGGTAATTATGTTACATAAGGTCATGTGGGTGGAGTTCTAATGATGGGAATGGTACCTTTAAAAGAAGAAAGCAGAGAACTTTCTTTTTCTCCACCTTGTGAAGATACAATGAAAAGGTGCCTTAGTCTGTTCAGGGTAACTATAATGAATTACTGAAGGCTGGTAATTTATAAAGAAAAGGGGTTTATCTTTATTTGGCTCACTATTCTGATGTCTAGAAAAGTTCAAGATTGGGCATCTGCATCTGGTGAGGGCTTCCACCAGGATGCTTCCACTCACCACAGAAGATGAAGAGGAGCTGCTGTGTACAGAGATTACATGGGGGGAGGGGAAGTAAGAGAGGGGAGGCACCAGTCTCTCTTTAATAACCAGCTCTCTTGGGAACTAATAGAGTGACAACTCATTCACCCTCCTACCTCAGGCAAGGCATTAATCCATTCATGAGGGGTCCACTACTATGACCCAAGTACCTCCTAATAGGCCCCACCTCCAACACTGGGGATCAAATTTCAACATGAGATTTGGAGGGGACAAATATCCAAACTATAGCAGTGGCTGTCTGCAAACCAGAAAGAGAGCCCTCACTAAGAACTGAATCTACCAACACTTTGATCTTGGACTTCCAAGCCTCAAGAACCATGAGAAATAAACATCTGTTGTTAAAGCCACCCAGTATACAGTATTTTGTAATGGTAGCCTGAGCTAAGACATACCAATGCTATGCATTCACTTAAGCCCTTTGCTTACTCTAGAGATAAAACTAGGACAAAAGTTCCATTGACCAGACAGAGCTCTATCCTCAAAATCCATTACCCATTCATCCAAACAAATGAACCTGCTACTTATTCTCTTGGTCTCTAGAAAGGAATTTCAAGAGGATTTTTAGAACTCAGATAAAACCATCCAAATTATTTTGTTCTGAACATGTTGGCTCCTATAGAGGAGTACTTTTTAGATGATGCCTAGCAGAGTACCAGTGTACTTAAGTCATTTATAAATGCAATATGATAATGATAGTAGTTGAAAGAAAATAGCCCTTAATTCGTAACTCTCTATCAGCTTTCTTTGTTCAGTCAGTCTTAATGTCTCTGTGAGTCAGGATGCTGCTACAAAAATTCACTAAGAGCTCAAATACTTAAACCAATATGCTTCCTAGGAGATAACCAATGATGAGTATTTGTGGAGAGACACAGTCTGCCAAGTAGGATCCTTTGTGAGGTCATTGTTAAAGATTCAAGGTTCTTAGCCTTGATTTTTGGCAAAGAAAAACCAGTTAGGGTAACATATAGAGTTGCAAGCTGACACATCTTTGGAACTATGAGATTTGTTTATTTGATGGTTGACTGCTTTATTTTGATCTCCTTTGCATATGGAATTCTTTACTTGGATACTTTCGATCAGAATTTTCACATGTGAATATATTGTTAGACCATTCTATTCCAATCAATATTATGGGTGTGTTCACCAGATGCCCAGCTGAAATTCTTATTGATTCATTGGTAGCGGATTCAAATGGAAAATATTGCCTGGTGTGAAGAGGACCTTGATGCTCTGACATAGATTGTTCTGGCATGTTCCCAAATGGCATCATATGCCATGACCAGTCAGAGGATGGGCTTGATTAGAGGGCTAGAGCTGGGCAGTTCTTCAGGTAGGATGGCCACAAAGGGGTCAAAGGAATACGATATAATTAAAAATGTCTGTGTCACTCCTCCTTTTAAAACCTGTCTTCCACCTCCTCTCTTCTGTCACCTTCTCCCCTCACTAAGACTGGCTGTTAGGGATGGGGCTGGATTCTTGGCAACCACCAGCCTCTTGTAGACCCCAGTCACAATGAGCTGCACGTTCATCCTCTAGTAAAGCTCCTCTGCCCAATAGCTCATGGCCCTAGCTTCCATGAATTTTTAGTCTCTGGCTCCATTACAATGGCCTCTGGCTTTTCCCTACACTCTGGTAAGGGAGGTGGGGGGGGGGTCTGTAAATAAACCCAACCTTATGTATTTGTACTTCACTCTGATTTTTGTTTACTCTCATCTTTGGAAACTTATAAATGATTTTTTATCTCGATTCACTCCATGCCACTGCAAGTCCCAACCTAATTTCCATTCTGGTTTTTGTTTTTCTGATTCATCCTCCATGCTTTCTTCATGTCCTCATAATCTATTTTCTGTTTCTTCTTCATGAATCCTTTCCTCTGTATCATCTCAACAGGGGAATGGAAACGACTGGGAATGTGGATGCCCAGGAGTTGCTGTGACCTTGAGCAGTCACCTTCCCTCTTTCACTCAGATTCCTCATGTGTGAGATGAGGAGTCAAACCAGATGATCAACAAAGAAATCTTTCTTCTAGAATTTCTATGAGTCTGTGACTATTTCTATTCCTATTGTTCCTCTTTTAATTCACAGTTTTTAATGTTCATTTTGTGGCAGCTCCAACCTCCCAACCTTTCCCCTGCAATATTGAATACTGTTCACCGATCTGAAATTAATTCCAATATCAGTTCTCTAAATGGGTCCTCAATGGAAGAGGATGTGGCTTATCTAAGAGTGGATTCCCTTGGAGGTAAGTTCTATCTCCTTGCATAAACTCCTAAAAATTTCAATAAGGCCCTCTGTTGACAAAGGGCCAAAACTTTCTTAGCATATATTGTCCAGTTTTATATCTAACCTAGGTTTTCCATTTTAAACACCCTGATGTAGCCCTAGAAATGCAACTTAGTATAGATTGCAGTCTGTGAAGTGAGCTGTCACTAGAAGGGAATAAATTTCTGCAAGCAAAGTGACTGTGTGAAGAAATAAAGGTTACAAATGCCTTTGTCATCCTCATCTAAGAGAACCATCACATTTGTCTTTCCAAACACAAGGAAACTCCAAAATTAGAAATCAACTTGTGAATACACATAAATACTTGTACAGAGGTGAAGAAATATGAGTGGGAGACAATGATATTTCTTTGCCAAGTTACAGTTTGTGAAGACAAACAAGACTGGGCCACAGAGACATCATTTGTAATATTTGCTAAAGGTGTAAGTTAAAAATCTTACCAGTTTCTCTCCCATTATTTTAAACACATATATCAAAACTGCAGCCGACAGTACTTTCTGTGATTTAGTTATCATTTTGGAAAAGAAAACATTTGGCAAAAAGTTATTTTTAAAAAAATCACTTTTTAAGACTTTCTTTACAATACAAATAATTTCTTTCTGCTGTTCGAAAAAAATAAGATATAGTAAGAGATATAATTAATAAATAACAAATTTCACCTTAAAGTGTAAATAATGTAAAATTCTTGAAATGTAAACAAAGGTGCCATTTTGAACATAAAAAATCATTCTTTTATTACTTATAAACATTTGGCACTTTTTTCTCATACTCCAACATGAAGAGACAATATAAACACACATAATATTTGTGGAAACAGCAATAAGATGAGGGTGAATTAGCAGAAATAAAATGTCACAGAGTTCAACTTCCAATGTCATTAACACAGAGTATGTATTTACTCACATGGCACTAACCAGTCCTGAGAGATTGCTTTGACATTAGAGATTTTAAAGCTTCTTGTGGGTAAAGGTGATAATGAATAAAGATAGAATAGTAATAACACAAGTAAAAATGTGCTTGAATTAACCATTACATTAATGGATGGATTCTATTGCTAGGAACGTTCATGACAATATTTCTGTCCAAGTAATAGAGGAAAGAATTCTATAGCTGTATACCAGTGGTTCTTAAATTTTAGTATCTCTTGATGGATTGTCAAAGCACAAATTGCTGGATAGCACTCTTAGAGTTTTTAATTCAATAGCTGATGCCAGTGGGCATCCAGGAACCCCACTTTGGAAACTACTACTGTATATGATACCCAAAGGTCATCTAGTTCATCCCTCCACCCCTGCACAGGTGGTGAACAAACCATGAATCACAAGCCATGACTATTGGGCTCCAACTAGGTTACGGTGAAGGGACTGGGTCATGAGTTAGGGAGCCTCACAAGTAACATGAAGAACTGAATTAAGATTGTTCATCCCTCATCACAGGTAAGGGATTGCCAACAGGCGTCTGCCATTTGGTATATAGATCCCTTCATCTCCCACCTTCCCCTACACACACAGGCCCTCTGGGAAACTATTACGGTTGATGTTATTGTGGGTGTCAGATTTCTCAGCACTTCTCAAACTAAGCAGAGAGGAGACATACAACCAAGAGAGATGGAGGACTAAGCAGGGGAAGGGCATGGGGAAGTGGTGGGCAAGATGCAGTACAGCTTCATTTTATTCATCTGTCTCTGGCAGCTGGCACTCGGCACAAATAGGCCTTCTGTAAAAATTGTGTAGAGTAACATGAGCTAAGTTTTGCCTTTGCACTATCTTAAAACACTGTATGATGCTGGGAAAATTACTTCATCTACTTGAGCCTTCGTTTTCTAATTTGTAAAGTGGGGCTGGGAAGTACATCTCCATTGCAAAATTTTTTGAGAATGAGATAATAAATGTATCTGTACTTTAAAATGAATTATAAGCCTAAGAGATGAAAAATTAGAACCTTTTCAAATATTCCCAGATATTAATATTTTAGTAGCTAAAACAGTGCCAAATTTCTTATTGATATTCTTCTATTCAACAAAGCAGGCATTCTAAATTGTAAGAATAACATATCCATTTTTAACCCCTTCCAGGCATGGGACTCAACAAAGTTATTTTCATTTAAAAATTTTTTAAATATGCTTTATAGACATTTTTCCTTTTTCATGGATATTTTTGACCCTATCAAGTGAACTGTAGGACAACCAAGTATTTACTATTTGATCTTTCTGATCTGTCAGATTGATATTATTATTCACTACTTAAAATTCTTTCTTCTTAATGTTTTACCCCAATTTTGTATCATTTTCTTTTTCAGTTTTCTCCTTCTTGTCTGACCACTCTTTCACAGCCCCTTCTAAGTTTCTCTTTTACCATCCACTCTTTTATGCAAGATTTCCATACTTTTGTGCTTGCACAGCTTCAGTTCTCATTCTCTACACTGTCCTTAGCATTTTTATTCTATCTGTATGGAATGAATGTTTGTGTCTCCGAAAATTTACATATTGAAGCCCTAACCCCCAGTGTGGCTGTATTTGGAGATCGGACCTATAAGGAAACAATTAAGGTTGAAGTCATAAGGATGGAACCCTGATCCAGCAGGATTAATGTCCTTATTAGAAGAGACATAAGAGAGCTCACTTTCTCTCTCTGCATGCACACACCAAGGAAAGGCCATATGTGGACATAGTGAGAAAGCAGTAGTCTACAAGCCAGACAGAGAGCCTTCATCAGAAAGCAAATTTATTGGCACTTTGATCTTGAACTTTTTGGCCTCCAGAAATGTGAGAAAATACATTTCTGTTGTTTAACTCACCCAGTCTGTGATACTTTATCGTGGCAATGTGAGCAGACTGATACGCCATCCCATTGCTGTAACTCCCCATACCTATGATAGTGGGCAACAAACTCAGGCTTTCTCTTGTCTGAGCTGCAGTTATGTATTTAGTCATGTGTTTACAAGTACCGCATGACTGACAGCTCATACTCATAGAGGAACAGAGCCCACCTTCTCTCCCCTCAAACCTGCATCTCTGCATGTGTTATTTACCTGTGTGACTTATTCATTGCCTTCCATTCTGTCACCTAAGCAAGAAAGTTGGGAATTGCTCTTTCTTTATATATCATGTATCTCTCCTCTTCTATGGTTTGTGATGGCAAAATCCATGGCTTTGTACCTACTTATCTCTAGAAAGAGATTCAGTGTCTGGCAGTTCATAGACACTTAAATGTAAGTAAATGAATAATTAGGAACACTCTACCTTTTTGTCCACCATAACCCAATACCTTTGAGCCATCCAGAATGACTCACATGCCAGGGTCTGATGACCAATGGAAGCAAATTATGGTGGCTTCTTACCAGTCACTAAGCACCTTTCTCTGTTAAACTCACTCCAGGTACATTTGAATATCATCAGTCTTACAACTTAAATTTTTAAACTTATAACTTTGTCCCTAGTTTTTAGTCCTGTATTTCACTGCCCCTCCATTGACTTGCCAACTGTTCTTGATTTCCCCAGCTTATACCTTATACTCTCTAAGAATTTTAACATAAAATCCAAACTCTAGCTCTTTCTGTTCTTGGGATCTTGTTGAAATTCTTCCATACTAGCTCTGGTGCACAAGATTCTGGCTGGCACTCTGGACAGACTCACTCCAATCCTCTTTGAGGTGAGGGGTGGGTGGGCTCCTATACATCTTTCAATAATAGTATTTGTTGAATGTTTATTATGGGCTAGTATCTGGGCTAGGCATTTTACATAAAGCATCTCGTCCCATTCTTTTCTCACATAATCCCATAAGGGAGGCAGTTATCCCCATTTTACTACAGAGGAAACTAAAGCTTAGGGAAGTTATAATACATAACTTATTCCAAGGCCACACAGCTAATAAGTAATGGAACATAGACAGGAATCAAGTCAAAGTCTTAAGCACCATGTTTTAAAAAACACAAGTAAACCTGAGGTTTGCCGATTGTCAACTTAGATCAAATCTGAGCTTCAGACGTGTAATGTGAACACAGCTCAGGGTACGTCCTGTCAATGCTGCAGAAGGTACTTGTATAACAGAGTTGGGTAGGTTGATTGCTCATCTGCTCTGCAGTGCTCATTAAAACAGACAGATAGGCTAAAACCAGGAGCAAAAAGAATCTCAGTCCTGCAAGCCCATGTGGAATATAAAGTTTATTCTTTCAGAGAAACAGGATTAGAAAAGAATGTTTTTGTTTCACTTCAGAAGTGATTTAAGAAGCTTAATCACACTTAGGCATGGGATAGTGCATCCCTTAATGTTTTTCAAGAGGAATGTCATGGGCTGAGTCTTCTGTCCTAAGTGCAGCTGTGGAGCATATAAAATAATTTGCCAGCCATAAAAAGCACTGATTTGTAATTGCAAATGTAACGGATTAACCAAATGCCACACATGTGACTCTTAAAGATTTCATTTAAAATAATAACCTATTTAGGAATAATCACTTAAAGTGTATCCTCTCTAAGCTGTTCCTGATGGCAGGACACTTAAATTAGTTGAACAAGAGCTTTGTAAAAAGGAAATTTACCAACTGCTTGTTTTATCACTTTCTTTTACAGTTGGTTGTTCTTGCAAATGTATCAATGTTATTAGGTTAATTTTGTTCTTTATCCTAATGTATTTAATAAGAGGGAATGAAATTGTGTCTTAAAGAGACACTCATTTTTCTCTTGTCAAATGTGGTAGTGACTGCAGGGTGGTTTCTCTAAGAGTAGAGTCAGGATCTCAAAGGAAATCAAAAGAATATTAGAGAGTACCATGGTGTAGGAGCTGGGGAAACCCTGAGAAAAATCTTTTCCTTTCTATGAGGAACCATGTACTTGATGGCCTATTGTCATGTGCCTTCACTCTATTAATGACTCCTTTTCTTATACTCTTCTCTGTTGTCATCTTTCTGTCATCTTACTAACAAATTAAAGAATATTAAAGTTGGACAAAGAGTTGCTATATGTGTACATATATTATTGAATGAAAAACTTAGAAGAACTTACAACCCAAAATACAGCATATAAATGATTCTCAGGATTTAAAAATTAACCTATGTAGCCTTTTATTAACATTAGATATTATAAATAAAAGATACATGTACATCTTCAGTTAAACATAAGCCTGTCTCCATATAGCACTCTCTAGATAGGGCATATGCAGAATGATAAAGCAAGATAGCCCATCAGACCTATCCAAAGAAAAAGTTTTACTTTGTCAAATAAAATATTAAACAGAAATTTAAGACCAATTAATTTTTAAACAGTTTTATCAAATAAAAAAATAATTTAAAGGTCCTAAAAGTGTCACCAGAATTTAGTGCAAGAATTCTTAGCCTGGGGTCTGTGGACTCTCCCTTTGCCCCCCAAAGAGTGTACGACCTTTGATGGGAAAAATATATAGCTTTTTGCTGACCTCTAACTGAAATTTATCATTGCTGTTAAATTATTAGGCAAGGAAAGAAATCACAGCATTATTAGTAGTGTCTGCAGTTGTGTTACCAACAGAAATCACAAATATTTTCATAGCATATTACTGTTATGGCAAATATCTTATAATATAGTTATATTTATTATTACTTTGAAATTGTGATAATTATTAATCACTTGATATTCTCAATTATTAATAAAGAAGCACATATGAGGAAATTGAAATTGCCAATATTTGTGCATTCTGTACACTTTTTATTTAAAACCAAGTTTTGTATGGTTTGGCCCATTACCATTATCTTACTGAAAATATTTTGATAACTGTATTTCAATAGTTTTATTTGCATTTTCTGTATTTTCTTTAAAAGTATCTTTCTGAAAAGAGTTCCATAGACTTCTCAAACTGATGGGGTTCATGGCATAAAAAAAGTTTCAGGACGCCAGTGGTTAAGAGTTTTGGCTCTTGATTCTGATGGACGTTAATTTGACTCCCAGTTTTATCACTTCATATTAATAGCTATGAGACTCTGAGGAAGTTGTTTAGATTCTCTGTATCTTAGTTTCCTCAACTGAAGTAAAATGTAAAATATACAGCAATTTTCTCATAGAACTAAGGGAGAGTCTTCATGCTTAATGGGTTAAGTACTCAAGAAACACGTTATTACTTCTCTTACCACTCCTATGTCTAATCATATGCAGTTTCATTCTTATTTTAAAAATTTCAATAAAGGTGTTAAGTGTGTGTATTTAAATGACTTCATAGTTGTTATGAGTTGAATTTTGTCACCCAAAAAAGATACATTGAAATCCTACTCCCAGTACCTCAAAATGTGAGCTTATTTGAACATAGGATCTTTACAGAGTTTATCAAATTAAAATGAGGTCATTAGGGTGGGCCCTAATCCAATATGTTGGCATCCTTATAAAAACGGGCAATGGGAAATGTGGACACAGAGGTAGACATGCACAGAGGCAGATGATGTGAAGACAAAGGGGAATGTGGAGACAGAGGATCGGAGCGATGCATCTATAAGCCCAAGAATGCCAACCATGGCTGACAAGCCTCCAGAAGCTAGGAAGAGGTGAAGAACGATTCTCTTACAGGTTTCAGAGGGAGCAAGGCTCTGGTGACAACTTGACTTCAGACTTCTAGCCTCCAGAACTGAGACAATAAATTTCTGTTGTTTTAAGCCACCCATTCTTTGGTACTCTGTTATGGCGGCCTAAGGAAACTAATAAAATAGTATTTTATTAATAAATTATTTTAAATTTCCTTTTCTTTGTGTATATATTGTGTACCTTTTTGAACACAATGTGGTTTATATTTTATATATATACATATATATATAAATAGGCACACACATACACACATATGTATTTGTTTATTTGTATATGAATCCTTAAGCTTCATTTGTTATATCCTAACTTAAATTAGAAATTTGATTTTCAGAATCAGTATAAAAAGGAAATATTTAATGTGCAATGGGATCTGAATTATCCTGATGAATAACCATTACAAAGGCAATATGTATCAATGATATTTGATTCTTCATTGGTTAGAGCAATATACTAATACAAATTTGTCATGAAACCCTGCACATTTAAAATAAAGTCTATGAGGCCGGGCGCGGTGGCTCACGCCTGTAATCCTAGCTCTGGGAGGCCGAGGCGGGTGGATCGCTCGAGGTCAGGAGTTCGAGACCAGCCTGAGCAAGAGTGAGACCCCCGTCTCTACTAAAAATAGAAAGAAATTATCTGGCCAACTAAAAATATATATACAAAAAAAAAAATTAGCCGGGCATGGTGGCTCATGCCTGTAGTCCCAGCTACTCGGGAGGCTGAGGCAGTAGGATCGCTTAAGCCCAGGAGTTTGAGGTTGCTGTGAGCTAGGCTGACGCCACAGCACTCACTCTAGCCCGGGCAACAAAGTGAGACTCTGTCTCAAAAAAAAAAAAAATAAATAAAAAATAAAATAAAATAAAATAAAATAAAGTCTATGATCATTGCCTGTATAGAATGTCACTGAAGGGACTTGCCCGGAAAAATAAGCTGGAGAATTAATTTTTTTTTCAGTTCTAAAAGGGTACTATTGTGATAAAATTGATGTTTTACCTCATATGGTATTGTATTCTTACCACTATTCTAAAGGTCAGAAGGGGTTGCAAAGGAATTACTTTTCACCTGTGGAGCTCCTTAAACAAAAGCACTAAAAACTGAAAAGAATTTTTCAAGCTTTTAAGAAAATAATAATATGCCCTTATATCTAAGATTCCCATTCATCTGAAAAATATATTTTATAGGCTCCTGATATATGGACATAATTACCAAGTTAAGACACACACACGATCAGTTGCTGATGCCTGATGACTTCAGCTATAGGTGAGAAAAAAGCCTATGCTTCTTGAAGCAGGATTTGAATGTCCTTGAATTTAGTGAGACAAAAGTCTGCTATTTAATACATCATTTCTTTAATATGGTGCTTTTGTACAGTTAGAAAAAATTTTGTAAATGATTTTCCTTCTTTTGCTTGGGGTATAATGTTTTCCATTTAAACTTGTTTTGATAATGTTTGAATGTAAATTGAGAAATATATAGCATATGAAAAATCACATAACAATATCTATATTCACATTTTTCATTCAGACAATTTTCAATGAAAATAAAAATAACATCCCTTTCAACTCTAGCATTCCATATGCTATGTGCTCTGGTCTTGTTAAGAACTGATAAAGGAATAAAGAAAGTTCACAAAATGAAAAAAAACTGATAATTTTAATCTTCAGTTGATTAAGAAATATTCTGAAAATCTTTTAAAAGTGATAACTTCAAACCATTCACTACCTTAAAAATTCTAAAGGACTTCTGCTTAACTTATAAAGGATTAACTTCTATGGGAATTGCCCTCCTGGTGCAAGCAATTATAAATCCCAAAAAGCCGTAAAATAATTATTTTCAAATACTGAATGCTTAGACTACATAGGCAGGTGATTACTAAAAGAAGGGCAAGTTGAGCCCCAAGGCTGCCCAAGCCACTGTGTGATGGCAGCTTTCAGGGCACAGGGCAGGGAGGGGGGACCCCAACAGAGCCAGGAAGACTTGCTGAGTTGAAGAGACAGAATTTCGGAGAGGAAGGTGTAGATGGCTAGAAAGTGTGTGGTGAAATAGAGAGAGGAGAGAGCTGTACAGAGAGGAAGCTCTTGAAGCTCTGCAAAGAGTTTTCTCTGTAGTCTTGGGCTGAGATTGACACAGGCAAGGTGGAATTCCTCAAGGCAAGAGAAAGAACCACCAGAAACATTGCCCAAAGTCACACAAGGCAGAATATAGTCCGTGTTTCCAACTGTTAGAAGGGGTAAAAACTCAAAATACAAGGGCTATCGAGTAGAGTCTTTAGAAGACTGCTACTCACTTTAGTGGGGCTAAAATATTCTTACAGGAAAGGCTCCTCTGAACCTTGACTCTCAAAGTTTAAAAGGAAGCTTCAAAAGAATCAAAATAATTCTAAGTAACTCAACTGTGTGCCTGAGCAAAATCCAACACTCTTTAAAGGAATATAACAGAATTCAGCACTGAAAAATGTAAAAATCACATCTAGGATCTAGTTAAAAATACCAGGCTTACAAAGCAGCAAAAAAGTAGGACTTAACTAGGAGAAAATAAAATCAATCATTATCAACAGATAAAGCAATAACAGAGATTAAATTATCAGATAAATTGCTTTCAACAGTGATTATACAGATCGTAAATACTAACATCACCTCCATAACGAGGCCTACCTAGGCAACCCTATTTTAAATATTAATACTCTTACCCTTCCACCCCATTTCCCTGCTCAGTCCTCCTAGTCCACTTTCCCTCCTGGTCTGTTTTTCTCACAGTCTTTCACTTTCTAGGACTATATATAAAAGTATTTTTTATTTTTAAAATTTATTTAAAATCAATTAAATCTATTAATTTATTACATTTACCATTAATTTTTCCCCACTAGAATGTAAGCTCTGTGACAGCTGAGATCCTTATCTATCTTGTTTACTTGTTGATCTCAGAGCCAAGAACAGTACCTGGAACATAACAATGCAATAAATTTGCTAAAGGCAAGAAAAAACTATTGATAATTTTTTATATGTATGAAATTGTGCTAGGTTTCTGGAAGCCACAAAGGAATTAGAAAACATTATGCTTGAGGGTTCTTTGGTATCAATGTTTAGTTAGTTATACATGCTTTTCAATGTTTCAATGCAATGTTTAGTTAGTTATACATGCAATTCAAACTTTCTTTTTTTGACAATGCAAATTGAACATCAGTTCATGCAGAGCTCTCCTTTTTCCTGTCAGCTTAAAATCATTTGAATTGCCTCTGTAACTAAGGATTTGAATAAATAATGTTGATTCAGAACAAAAATATTATAGAAATACTAATGCAATATAAACAGATCTCAATGAGAATTGATTTTTAAAATGTTTCCTGTGTTTATGTCCTATTTCTTAAAAGAACTTAAAAATACTTGCAATAAAAACATAGCTATGATAGTTATAATAAAGACTAGGAAAGGACATAACATGATGCCAGTTAGAAGAAAGGAAGTAATAATTATGGCAAAATAATGGAAGGTGATATTTTGAGTATAAAATTTGATTCTGAGCTCCTTTCAAGCTGTGGCAAAAGGAAGCAAGAATATAATATGTAATTATTCTTATTTAAAAAAAAGCCTGGCGCAGTGGTGTACATAAGTAGTCCCAGCTACTCAAGAGGCTGAGGCAGGAGGATTTCTGGAGCCCAGGAGTTTGAGAATTTGAGGCTGTAGTGTGCAATAATTGTGCCTGTGAATTGTGCCACTGCACTCCAGCCTGGGCAACATAGCGAGATCTCATTTAAAAAAATTGTAACTATAACAAAAAGTGTGTAATATTGTGTAAAGAGACAAATATTAAGTTCTTGACATTCAATTTCAAGCAAAATTTGCCACTCAAATCATCCTTACAGAGTGTTATCATAAAGGGATATTGTCTTCAAGTCCAGTTTCATAGAAGGTGTATTAAATAGTCTTTATATAACTATTTTTTGAGACAAATTCTTGTGGAAGTGTAAGCTTAATATAAAACAGTTACTCAGGGGAAGCATTCATATATAAAGCTACAGTAAGTTGTTGATGAAAGAAATTGATGCAAGAATATGGTTATCTAAAACATCAAACTATTTTTCTCAAATAGTATTTGTATCAACAGTAGTTTGACAGTAGCCAGGTAACAACAGATTCAAAATTGAGCTCCCTGAAGAGTGAAGATTTTCTGTAGCAACAATCAAAATGACATTGATAAGTCTTGCATATATAAAAAAAAAGAATTGGCAAAGTCAGCAATCTGTTCTAAAAGCTTAAAAGATTGATTTGCATTTTAACTTTGAAGAAAGGCCAACCTTCCTCTGCACGTGAAATACAAGTAAGAAAGTAAGCCAACTTTTTCTAAGTAGAACTTTTAATTTGTTCAAATAGTTGTGCATGATAGAGGCTTCAGGGATATTCTCCATAAGGTTTAAATAGATAATTTTTCTTTGACAAATTATATGGTTAGGTATTAGCATTCAATTGTTTGTACCATAAGAGAATCTTGATATGATTTCTACAGAATGTTAGGTTTTGAGTAACATTGCATCCCAATAAATCAGCCAGAATGAATAACTTGCTCAGGTTAACTCTGAAGGAGCTGAATTTAAGACTTTTTCGATTGAATTATGTTTTTTTATATAAGTTGGACAACTACACACCAGGAGAATCTTTTTGAGGCCCAGAGTTTGAGTATTTATTCAGTGAATGCAGATATATCTTGAAAGAAAGCAAATCACTTTGATCAGATTCATTATAAGGTCAAGCCAGTCAAAGCTTTTTAAAGAATGCTACCTTAAAACTTTTTGGAAAAATGGTAATGTTAAAGAAAAGATTTCGATAAAATAATTATCAGTTACCTATAATATTTTTAAAACAAAACCTGATAGAAATAATCAGAGTCATGTACCTAATTCTGAGAAAAACTGAGGGGCTTATGGAATAAAGGGTCTCTTTTGAATAAGCTTCTCATCTATTTACCATGTGTCCCCTAATACGGCCACTCTGATGGCTTAGTGAATACAAAGAGGTGATACATATTGAAAATCATATGTATTTTGTGAATGAGTTTTCTTAATTTAATTGATTTAGGAAAAGATAGAAACATTTTAACATATCTCTTGAGTCCCTATAAAGCTTGCTATTTTTTTCTAATGGGAGAGAATTTCAGTCTACCTCTCTGCTGAATTTTGAAAAATAATCATTTAAGGTCCTTGATCTTCCCATAACTGGACAAAACTTCCATCATATTGTTTTCAGTTAACCATGGGATAGTTAATATGTGTTTACCTAATTTCCTTTCTAAAATCCCACCAAAATGATGGTAAGGAAATTTTTTAATTATGAAAAAGAGCCAATAGCAAATGGAAGAAGTCAACAAATGAAGCAAATGAAGGAAGAGTAACTGGCTTCAGCAGGTGGAAGAAGAGCCTACAAAGGCTGGAGGCACTGGTTACTATGGAAGGGTGGGTGAGTTGTGTTGATGTAAACACAAGACTTTTTTTGAAAGTGTATACAGGCATAAATCATTTTATTGTGATTCACTTTATTATGCTTTGCAGATATTGCATATTTTAATAAATTGAGGGTTTGTGGCAACCCTGTATCAAGCAAGTCTACTGGCACAATTTTTCCAATAGTATGTGTTCCCTTCTGTCACATTTTGATAATTCTCTCAAAATTTCAAATGTTTTTATTATTATTATATCTGTGATGGTGATCTGTGATCAGTGATCTTGGATGCTACTGTAATTGTTTTGCGGTGCCATGAACCATGCCCATATAAAATGGTGAACTAAATTGATAGTGTATATTCTGACTGTTCACCTGTCATTCTCCTACTCCTTGGCCTCCCTATTCCCTGAGACACAACAGTATTAAAATTAGGCTAATTAATAACAATACAATGACTTCTAAATGTTCAAGTGAAAGGAATTGTCATACATCAAAACTTGGGATGTAGGGTTAAATCAAAACCTGGGAAAGATTAAGCTTGGTGATAAGTGTGTGTCAAAAGCCAAGATGAGCCAAAAGTTAGGCCTCTCGTGGTCAGTTAGCCAAGTTGTAAATGCATAGAAAAGTTCTTGAAGGAAATTGAAAGTGCTACTCCAGTGAACACATGAATGATAAGAAAGCAAACGGGCTTACTGCTGATATGGAGAAAGTTTTAGTGGTCTGGATAGAAGATCAAACCAGCCACAAGATTCCTTTAAGCCAAAGCCTAATTCAGAGCAAGACCTTAACTGTCTTCAATTCTAAGAAGGCTGAGAGAGGTGAGGAAGCTACAGAGGACAAGTTGGAAGCTAGCAGAGGTTAGCTTCTGAGGTTTAAGGAAAGAAGCCGTCTTCATAACACAAGTACAAGGTGAAGCAAGAGGTACTGATGTAAAAGCTGCAGCAGGTTATTCAGAAGACATAGACAAGATCGTTGATGAAGGAGGCTATCCTCAACAACTGATTTTCAGTGTACATGAAGCATCTTTCTTCTGAAAGAAGATGTTATCTAGGACTTTCATAGCTAAAGACGAGAAAGCAATGCCTGGCTTCAAAGATCCAAAGAACAAGCTGATTCTCTTGTTAGGGATAATATATCTGGTGACTTTAAGTTAAAGCCAATGCTCATTTACCATTCCAAAAATTCTAGCGCCCTTTAGAATCATGCTAAATTTACTCTGCCTATGCTCTATAAATGAAACAACAAAACCTGGATGACAGCGTATCTGTTTAAAGCATGGTTTATTGAATACTGTAAGCCCACTGTTGAGACCTACTGCTCAGAAAAAAGATTTCTTTCAAAATATTACTGCTTACTGACAATGGACCTAGTCACCTTACAGCTCTTATGGAGATGTATGAGAAGATAAATGTTGTTTTCATGCCTGTTAACACAACATCCATTATATAGCTCATGGATTAAGGAGTAATTCTGACTTTCAAATCTTACTATTTAAGAAACACATTTCTAAGAGAAGACGATGGCTGGCTAGAAACATTGGTCACCAGACCATCTCAGAAAGAAGGAAAAGTTTTAGATAAAAAAAAAAGAAAACATAGATTGGGGTATAATTCTGGGGGAAAAGCACCAGACCTATCAGAGATACCAGACCTACCAGGAAGAAGTTGCAGAGCAGACCAAGAAGGAGATGAGCAGAGACCAACCCATGAGAAGCGTGGAGACCCACGGAAAGGGTAGGTGGTGGTTTTGTTTCTCCTTCCTTCACACCTCTGGTAGGCAGTAGGCTCCAGAGCTGCTTAAGAGCTTTTTCCACCCTCATTAGCCAAAGACTGTTACCACCAGGAAACTGAGAACTTCTTGAAAACAAAGCACCAGGCTATCAGCCCTCTTGGGGTTGCTTGCTATCACCACAAACCCCAAGATACTGGGCACTACACTGCTTCTCCACCCATTGTGTGTCTTTGTCTTCCCTCCCCAGGCACTTTCAGCCCTTCAGCCCTTCAGTTTTCATGTTGTAAATTCACACACAAACATTTCCCAACTCTGGCCCAGACTGCAGTGGTCACAGGGTCTGAGGAGTTCTGGAGGCATCTTTGTGAACCCATAGCTTGAAAATTCTGGGCAGGCTACCTTCTGAGGAGAGGGCCAAAGATAACCAGAGTGCCAGTTCTCCTCCATTTAAACTCTTTTTCTCCCCCTCTCCTTCTTCACCCACTGTTGCCAAGTTGCATGGTTGTCCCAAGGGACAATTGAGCCATGACTGCTTCCTCATTGTTTGCACATCCACTACATGTAGGTTCTCACAGAGAGTAGGGCTCATGTCATTCCTCTCAAAGATCTGCATCAGACAAAGGGGTGCTTAGACTGGGAGCCCGCTGCCCACTAGCCCTCCCTGGTACAGTGTTGCTCATTCAGTTGTTCCCATTAGAGCATTTACTGACTCAATCACACAGGATATAGCTGATTCTCACCCACAAGAACCACATACTGTTTCAGAGATTAAAGTGGGCATCCCAATATAACTCAAGCTCTTAAGTAGATCACAGGACTGGGGAAACAGAAGAGATTTAAAAAATCTCCATCTTCCCTCATCAACAAGACACAGGGTATCTGCCCCCACACACAGCTCACCACTGCTTCAGCCTACAAATAACCAGCAACCAAGAAAACCACCACACTAAGAATATCTATATCCAAGGTATGCATCCAGACCCTAGAATCCCATCAAAGCACCCACGAGCAAAGACAAAGGTCCTTATCCAACATATGCTACAGACACACCCCATCTAAACAAAGAAAACTCAAAACAAGAAGTGACAGCTGCTCCAGATAAGAAGAAATCAGTACAAGAACTCCAGAATTATTAAAATTCTGCATAGTGAAGGAAATAATCAACAGAGCAAATAGACAACCTATGGAATGGGAGAAAATATTCACAAACTATACATCTGATAAAGGGCTAGTACCCAGAGTGTACAAAGAACTCAAATAAATTGATAATCAAAAAACAGCCCATTAAAAAGTGGGGAAAAGACATGAACAGACTCTTTTCAAAAGAAAATAGACAAATGGGCAAATGTATGAAAAATTGCTCAACATCATTAATCATCAGAGAAATGCAAATTAAAAGCACAATAAGATATCACCTTATCCACTGTCAGAATGGCTATTACTAAAAAGTTAAAAAATAATAGATGCTATAACATGGATGAAGAGAGAAAGGAATGCTTATACACTGTTGGTGGGACTGCAAATTAGTACAACCTTTATGGAAACAGAATAGAGATTCCTCAAAGAATTAAAAGTAGACTAACCATTTGATCCAGCAATCCCATTACTGGGTTTGGGAAAGAAGTCATTTCACCCAAAAGAAAAGAAGTCATTTTGTTAAAAATGTACCTGCGCTTGAATGTTTATTGCAGCATAATTCACAATCACAAAGATGTGGAATCAATCTAAATGCTCATCAGTTCGTGAATGGATTAACAAAATGCAGTATATGTATACCATGGAGTACTACCCAGCCTTAAAAAGAAATGAATTAATGTCTTTTGCAGCAATTTGTATAGAACTGGAGACCATTATCCTAAATGAAGTATCTCAAGAATGGAAAAACACTACATATACTCTCTAGTAATTGTGAACTAATCAATGGGTAGACATGGGCACAGAGAGAAATAAACAACATTGGAAATCAAGAAGAGGGTATGCGGGAAGAGAGGAGTGGTAAAAAGCTACCTACCAGGTACAATGAACACTATTCAGGTTCATTGTACACTAATAGCCCTGATTTAAGCATTATAAAAGATATTCATGTAACAAAAGCATTTATACCCTCTTATTATTTTGAAATAAAAAAAGACAAAATGTTACCAATCAAGACATAAAAAGGATAGTACGTGATGACCAGATAAATTTTATACTAGGATTGTATAGTTTGCTTAACATTTGAAAATCAGTCAAGGTAATTCACCATATTAACAGACTGAATAGAGAAAGGAAAACCATGTGATTATCTCAATATGTGCTGAAACTGCATTTAACAAAATCCAATATCATAACTAATAAAAAACTCTCAGTGAACTAGCACTACAAGGGGACTTTCTCAACCTAAAAAAGGAATTTTTCAAAAAGCTACAATCAATAGCATACTTAATGTGAAAATACTGAATGCTTTCCCCCTAATATCAAGTACCAGGCAAGGAAGTCTTTTGTCACCATTTCTATTCATGATTGTACTGGTGATTCTAGCTAGTGTAATAAGGCAAGAAAAAGAAAAAAAATGATATTCATTTTGGAAGAGATACAACTTTATTTATTCATGGACAACATGCTTATACGTGTAGAAGTACCCATGGAATCTAAAAAAATGCAATTAGAACTAAGTTAGCAAGGATAAAGAATACAAGATCAATACACAAAATCAATTCTCTTTCTAGCAATAAGCAATCAGAAATTTAAATTAAAAGCACTATTTACAATAGCATTATAATTATTAGATACTTAGAGAAAAGTCTGATAAAATGTGTTTAAGTCCTGCACTTTTCTTAAGAACTACAAAATTCTGATGAGAGAATCAAAGACGACAAATAAATGGAGAGAAACACCATGTTGGTGGGTCAGAAGAATCTGATATTATAATTATCCCAATTTGATTTATAGATTTAATATAATACCACAAGACATATTTTTATAGAAATTAACAAGCAGATTTTAAAATTCATATGAAAATGTAAAAGGATCTAGAATAGCCAAAATCGTGTTGAAAAAGGATAACAAAGTTGGAGGACTTAAACTACCTGATTTTGAAAACTATTATAAAGTTACACTTAATCCAGACATTGTGGTATTGGCATAAAGATAAACAAATATATCAATAAAACACAATAAAGAGTTCAGAAATAGATTCACATATACATGGTCAAATGATTTTCACCAAAGGTGCAAAGCCAATTAGGTGAAAAAAAAAGTCTTTTCAATATTGTTGACATGCTGGAAAATTTGGATAGTTATATGCACAAAAAAAATTGGATTCATACCTTGCACTATAAATAAAAGTTAACCCATAATGAAGCATAGATCTATAAGACTATAAGAGCTCTAAAATAAAACTAAGGAGAAAATTTTTGTGACCTTGGGTCAGGCGAATCACCAAAAGCATAGTCCATAAAAGGAAAAAAATAATAATTGGAATTCACCAAAATTAAGATTTACTATCTGAAAGACATAATTAAGAGAAGGAAAGTACAAGCCACAGACCAAGTGAAAATAATTTGCAAATCATATACATGTTAAAGGATGTATATCCATAAATCTATAAAGAAATATCAAACTTATTAGTTTAAAAAAACAAAGAAAATGTGGCCAAAAAATTGAACACTTTTCCAAAGGAGCTATGAATGGAAAATAAGCATTTGAAAAGACACTCAACGTCATTAGCTCTTAGAGAAATGCAAATGAAAACTTCAGTGAGGTAGCACTACAACTCTGTTAGAATAGTTAAAATTAAGAAGACTGATTATGTCAAGGGTTGATGAGGCTATGGAGCAACTGAAACTCATTTACACTGCTGATAGAAACATAAAATGATATAACAACTTTGTAAAACAGTTCAGTGGTTGCTTAAAAAGTTGAACATATACCATGACCCAGTCATTCCTCTCTAATTTCAGACGGCAAGGACTTTAAACTTTTTCCTCATATACATTGTTTCTCAGAAAAGTGCCAGGGTATTTTCTTCAGTATATTCAGAACATAAGCCAAGAGATAAAAAGAAAATGGTCCAGGACACAGGGGTCATAGAGAGGGAAGAGGTAAAGACTCTGTAGTAAAAGGAAGTCTCAGAAAAGTATCAGGTCTGCAAAGAGCCACCAGTCAAGACTGGAGTAGAAAAGTGGTTTCTAAGGAAAAAACTGTAGCTGATAAATTATGTAATTTAATTAATTATATAATTGTATAATTTAATTTATATAGGTTAAACTACACAGTTTACAGGTATAGCTGTGTGGAAAATTTTATTAAGAGTCAGTTGAAGGGTACTGTAGAAATAAGAAAGGGAGAAAATAAAACAAACGAAAAAATTAGGCATTTATAACAGAAGAAAATGAAAAATTGATTGGTAAAAGGAACAATCACAATACACTAATTGCCTCATGATGAACAATAATTTTGTAATCATAATAATGAAAATACTAAGTAATAATTTAACCAAAACTTGTTACTTACTTTGTAGGAAGGATTGGGTAAGGGATAAAATGTGTAAGAGGGTTGAATAACTTATTATAATAAATATTTGCTGCAAACTAACTTAGGCAATATAGTTCTATATAAGCCTTTAGATTGTTTTTAGTTAATACAAAAGCCTCTAAAAGAAGATTGAAGTGAGCGACGCTTATCTACTATTCCATATTTTCAAACCAACTTTAATGAAGAAGGCAAGGCAGAAAAAATCATGTCACATACAATTTCACCCATTACATGAAAATTTGTCAGCAAACAGATAAACAGTCATATGATTCAGTAAGTCTCATTCTCATCCTTTCGGATGTTCTGATCACAACCCACGTGAAAAGTTTGTTGGAGACAAACAAGAAAATGTTTTCAAGTTAGCATTCAGTTAACCTTATGATTGGCAACTGCCAACCAGAATCCTTTCAAATTAGTTCATTCATGGGATCCTCTAGGGATTAAACCTAGGATTAATGGTAAGGCTGTAAACAACAGGCTTTTCTAGACCATTTTCATGTAAGGGGTGGGAAAATCTCTAAAATATTTCAGCCAGTCCACACACCGTAAATACTGCTAATTTTGCCAATGAGAGCTCATGCAAATTCCATTTACACGCCACTAATTCACCTATGGAAAGACATTTCTCATATTCATCATGCTAATTATTAAATCCTGTGATGTAAGACGTAAAAACACAGGCATTTGTAGTGACAGACTCTGGAGGCTAAGTTTCCTGATTAGCTGGCTGTGTCTACAGTATGATTAGAGTAACTGATCACACACAGGATATAATTAAACCAACACACACACATCTCATTCTATGCTGAAATAAAGTGTTACAGATAGTGTAGTAAAAGCCAATAGATGAATGTCTAAAATGAATAAAAGAACTAGAGATGTAAGCATATAATTTGGAAAGTTAGATGTAAATACCAGAAATGCTCCTGAAGATGGAGGAATGGGGTGATATGTGATGGAGAGGGACAAGGAACTCCACTAACTTTAAGTCTTTTCGTGTCATCCAAATAATTTTAAAGCCATACACATGTATTTGTTTGCCAAGCATAAAATTAATTTGAATAAGATAAAAAGTTAAAAAATAAAAGCTAGGATAGAAATCTTCTCTTGGGAACTTGAGAGGAGTTTCTGCCCCATTAACCAGAGGAAGGGATAAAGGCTTCTGGTCTCCCTTGTTTCAAAAAAAAAATTTCAGTTGTTTCTGGGATCCACTGATGTATGCAGACACTTTGCTTTCTCTTTTGAATAAAAGATAAAAGACAGATAATATAATAATGAAATTAAAATTGCACACTAAATGGAATATAGATGAAGTACTGAAAGGAATCTGCTGTGCTTCAAATCAACAAAATTCCACAAAGGGCTCAAGACCTTGGTTTGAATTATAATGAATAAAAGTAGTTAGAAAATTTCCCTGTATTATAAATGACAAGGTTGAGCGAGGATCTTTATGAGGCAAACTAAAGGGGCAGGATTCAGTTCAATTCAAGGCACCACAGTTATAGAACACCCATTCTGTGTCAGGCATGGTGCCAACTGCTGAGAGATTGTCCAGTGAAAACTAAGACACAGGCTTTGTCAAGGTGCTCATGTCTGATGGGAGAAAAACAAACAACGTGGGCCAGTCTGTTGATGGACATTATCCAAGATGTAGAGTACCACTGCGGTCTCCAAACATAGCTGATGCACCCCTGCCTCCTTACAAGTAATTTCCTCTGCTAGAAATGAGTGAACTCACTTTTGGAAGTGCTAACTTCTACTTGTGAAAGGTCTTCAAGACTTAACTCAAATTTTACCCGTGCTGCGAAGCTTTCCTTGCCTTCCTTCACTGATGTAGATCCCCTTCTTCTCTCCCTGAGCTCATGTCATATTTCTATCTCTACACCTATCCAACTAAGCTGTAATTGTCACCTTGCTAGACAATCTTCCCTAAACAACTTGCACATTTTTGAGATTAAGGATCAGGATTACTTATCATTGTTAAATAATAACATAATGCTAGGTATACAGGTGCTCAGTTAACACTTGCTGAGTCATTAGTGGGAATTTTTTTCTGGTGGATGCTAGTGAAGATGTCTTAGTTGGGTTGACACCTAAATTGAAATTTTCAGCATAAATAGGAAGTTGCCTATAGGCAGATAGGTTAAGTGTAAAATGCATTATAGAGAAAGGGAAGAGTTCAAAGACAGGATGACTGAAACACAACAAAATATTCAGAAGATTGCCTGTGATTCAAAATGGTTGAAGAGTAATTGGAAATAAAATTGAGAAAATAATCAGGGGTCAGATCACAAAATGCCTTATGTTACACTTATACACTTATATGGGTTGGATCCTATAGGTCATGGGGAACTATTTAGATTTAAATAGAGAAGTTACAAGATGTGTATTTTTATTCACAAATAAAAGAATTTGTTTTACCAAATTGTATAAATAATATACATTTGTAGTGTAAAATCGGAAACACAAAAACATGTAAGCATAAAAGGTATAGAAAGTATAAAGTTTTGAAATGTTATAAAGTCCTAACACCTTGAGATACAACCAGCAACGTTTTGGTTTTTGTCTTTCCATGTGTTGCTCTACATGCACCCACAAATTTGCCACACATACATATACATTTTATGTAAACTGAGTCCTATTTTATTTTTATTGTGTAAATACTTTTTGTTCTTTCTTCTTAAACTTATCCACTCTTTTCCCTTTGTCATCCCTAAGTCCCATATAGCTAATGTCAATGTGTGGTTACATGTTAATTATCACATATGAGATTTTTGCCATCATTTAAGAAAAATGAATTCATATACTTCTTTCTTCATTTAGCTTTTCCCACTTAATATCTTGTGCAAATCTCTCCAGGTCTGGCCAGTTGCAGTGGCTCACTCCTGTAATCTTTGCACTCTGGGAGCCTAAGGTCGGAGTATTGCTTGAGCTCAGGAGTTAGAGACCAGCTTCAGCAACATTGTGACCCCATCTCTACTCTAAAAGTAGAAAAATTGCTCAGGCATCATGGCAAGTGCTTGTAGTCCCAGCTACTCAGGAGGCTGAGGCAGGAGGATTATTTGAGCCTAGGAGTCTGAGGCCACAGTGAGCTATAGTGATGCCCCTGCACTCTGCCCAGGGTGACAAGAGTGAGGCTCTGTCTCAAAAAAAAAAAAAAAAAAATCTCTCCAGACAAACTGGTATAGAAACAAATGACAAATAGAGACAACTCAGTTTTTTAATTGCTGCATAATATCCCACAGTATGAACATACCACAATTTATTCAACCATTTCCCTCTTGATGGCATTCAATGTGTTTTCAGTTTGTGATACAGCCAACTATGGTATAACAAACTTCCTTGCAAATAAATATTAACTGGTGATATTTCATAGACTAAATTCATGAGAGAGGGACTGATGGGTTGAATTATAAGTTTATTTTTTATTTTAATAGATAATACCATATTTCTTTTTAGAAATGACTGTAATAATTCATATTGTACCAGAAACATATGAGAGTAACTTTTCCTCGTATGCTTGCAGCCTGTAGGTATTATGATTCTTTTCAGTTTTCGTCAATCATCAGGTTATTCTCCCTTATGAAAGGAGTAATTGATGTTACCATTCCTTTGATTTGTGTTTTTTTCCTGCCTGCTACTAGGATTGAGCATCATTTTATATATGCATTGGCCATTTGGATTGCTCATCTGTCAATTGCCTATTGATATTATTTGCCTATTATCCTACAGAGTTGCTTTTAATCAATCTATAAGAGCTCTTTCTAAAGCATTGATATTAAAAACCTTTAATTT
The DNA here is from genome assembly GCF_020740605.2 of Lemur catta. Classification (NCBI taxonomy): domain Eukaryota; kingdom Metazoa; phylum Chordata; class Mammalia; order Primates; family Lemuridae; genus Lemur; species Lemur catta. The sequence goes on along the minus strand of NC_059139.1, from coordinate 57,053,862 downwards.
TAGAATGATAATTTGCATGAAAATTGGAAGATGGAATGAGAGTGGGCATTGCTGGAGGCAGAGAAATTTCTTAGAAGACTATTGGGAAAAAAGTCCAAATGAGAGGTAATGAGCACCCAAACCAAGAAACTGGCAGTGCTCATGGAGAGCAAGAGGATGGGATGTAGAGATCCCAATTAGATGTTTCCTAAGCAGAGATTGCTAGTCACACAGCCCCTGGCCTTCCACACTTCAGTTTATATCTCAATTCCTGAAGAAAATGCATTATATACATGGTGAAAGCAAAACATGACTCCAGTTAGAACTGGAGAAAACTCTCCCTTTCAGCCCAAGTCATCATGCGTGAGCAAGAAAAAAGGATCTTGCCCTCTTTGCTCCGTTCTCTGGGGTTACACAGCTGTGTGACTCTGTGCCACTGAAAGATGCCAAACTGTTCTCTGAATATCAAATTTTAAAATTAGGCATTTTCAGTTGAGTTTTCCCATGAAGTATGTTTTTACTATTTTTACTTCTTTAAAAATGGGTCACTCATAATTTTTGATGTGGTAATCATCTAATAATCAGGAAATTTGATTTCTTAACCGTAATGCTCCATGTTAGTATCGTGTCACAAATGAGCTTCCTTGGAGAACTAATCACAGGTTTTTGGTAAAATCCTGGACATTTCCTTTAGCTAACAGATTCTCTGATCATTGTAATTGCATTGCCAGCCTTACCTGCTAGCAGAAAGAAATGACCAGAAACTGTTCATTCGTATTTTTATGTACCATCTGATATATGACTTCACTTAGAAGCAGAAATCTCCAAACGGTATTAATATAGATAACAAAGACATTTAGAAAAAATACTGTTGAGGTTTTGGGACTGGTAGGTACTGTTATCTTCGAAGTTTAGGGAATACATGAGTTTGTTTGAAAATTTTTTTGAGCACTTTAAAAGAAAGATACTGTGAAAATTCAAAGACTGATTTATTCATATGCTTTTAAATGGAGGACATCAACATGATAAATGGCTCAAAAATTCCCAGAAAATAGCCACTTACTGATATGCCAACCATACATTCAAAGAATTTTATGTAGATTCTTAAGCATAAATTTTACTATTATAATTCTAGACATGATAGATCCCATTATTTTTGTCTTATTTTATTCTATAAGAAGATTTTATAACATTTCTTGACAAATTAATGTATTTTTATGGAACTCTACTAAGCATAAAATACTTGTTTTCTTTCTTAAAGTACTTACTATAGGGCCAGGGGTGGTGCCTCACACCTGTAATCCTAGCACTCTGGGAGGCTGAGGTGGGAGGATCGCTGGAGGTCAGGAGTTCAAGACCATCCTGAGCAAGAATGAGACCCCATGTTTACTAAAAATAGAAAAAAATTAGCCAGGCATGGTGGCATGTGCCTGTTGTCCCAGCTACTCGGGAGGGTGAGGCAGAAGGATTGCTTGAGCCCAGGAGTTTGAGGTTTCTGTGATCTAGGTTGATGGCACTGCACTCTACCCAGGGCAACAGAGCAAGCCTCTGTCTCCCCAAAAAAAATACTTACTATAGTCATTTAATCCACATAACTACCCCATGAGTAAGGTAGTATTTTTTTTTCAATTGAAGAAGCAGCACAAAATGGGTATGTTGTCTAAAACCACAGAGCTAATAAAGAGTGGAGCAAGGATTCACCCTCAGACAAGCTTGCTTTAGGCTCTCTGCACTTGTCCACTACACTAGAACATCTGACAGTGATTTTGCCATTCCTGCTGCAGTCTTCATTCTTCAGTCTGTACTTTTCACTGGGCATGCGGGTAAGGAATACACCAACAGAGGCATTATCACATCCACCCCAGATATGGTGGTAAGAAACTTGAATTTTTCAATGTCATTTGATTTTAATATAGGATTACTATTCTCTCTAGAAATTCACAGAAGTAGGAAAGTGCTATGCAATGATTATCTCAGTGATATTTGAAGATGTTTTTGATGCATAGAAGGAATTCAAGTGAATATTAGTTACTCTTTCCTTATGACTCTTTCCCCAAGCATATTTATAGAGAATTTGGTCATTAACATTTACAATCAACGATTTGATTTACCAGTTTCCTTCACATGACTGGATGTGTTCTACATCTAGAAATCTTGGGAGGCAGATGATCACAATGTCATCATCCTACTTTACTACAGGTGTGGCACAGAGGGGTGAGTGTTGTTTACAATGTTCTATAACTTGAAAGTGATGCATTTATGTCCAGAATGCATACCTTTAACTTTAAGGGCATTTCTCACTAGTGAACAGTCATTTAAGAAAAATTTCAGATGAAGTAGACATAAAAGTTTACTCCCTGTAACAGTGCCAACTTAGTGCCAAAACACCACTTGTGCCCTGAAGTTGATCTTTGTTTTATTTAGAGTGGCCTAGAAAAGAATAACAGAAAACCAGTGAAGCTTCGTTGAGCACATTTATTGTTCAGTGACAAAGCTGAAATCACTTTGTTCTAACAGTTGACTTTCCACTGAACTCTGAAAAAGTAAGCAATTACTTGGTTCATGCTCTTTAGCAAAGTGAATTCTTGCTTAGTTTATTTTAGGCTTCCAGATTTGATCTGTCACATTAGGAATGATAATACCCCTAAGCAATTATGGCATTTGTCATTTGTTGCTCTATTGTATATTTCCCTAAGCTCCAGATGAAAAATAAATCTCTTTTGAGTGCTCCATGTATAAACCATTTGGTAACAGCTATAGCAGGAAGAACTGCTCAGTGTTGATGGGGCCTAGCTAACTAAAGTAATTTAGAATTTCCCTTTCCTGTTCTCAGCCTAGAACCCTTCACAAAATAAAATTCAGGTGGTCCTAAAGAGAGTTGAGTGTTCACCAGATAAATGGTTAACTTTTGACAGATATCTTCAGATCGTTTGCTTGAGTCCATTCTTCCCATGAAACCAAAAGATTCACCTGTTTTGGGATTTGAGAAATTTGTTTCTTCTTATTTTATCAGTTTTATAGGATAACAAATTGCTCTTTGGGGAATAAAACTTGAGTTTCCACCTAAAATTACACTTTAAACATTTTTCTTATTACCAATTATTTAAATTAAAGCTCTCTTTACTTAGTAAATATATATGTTGCAAAACATCATGGGGAAGATAAAGATGAATTGATAAAGTCAATTCATCTTTTGTTTAACAGAACTTGTAATTTAGTCCTATAAGTCAGTGGTTCCCAACATTTTTAGCACCAGGGACTGGTTTCAGGGAAGACAGTTTTTCCACAGAGGGGGTGGGAGGGCAGAGCTCAGGCAGTGGTACAAGCAATAGGGAGCGGCTGTAAAGACAGACGAAGCTTCGCTCTCTTGCTGCCCACCTTCTGCTGTGCAGTCCCCTAACCCCTTTCCTAACTTTCATGGAAGACAATTTTTCCAAAGATGGGTGGGGAGGCAAAGCTCTGTGGCCCAGTCCCTAACAGGCCCAGGACCACTGCTGGTCCCCCACTGCCCAGGGGTTGAGGGCCACAGCTATAAGTGAATATTACAGAATAGGAGAGCTTGTTTGGAGGTTCTAGCAGGGGAGTGCAGCTACGTGTCTAACCTTGACCAAAGAATGGTCCTCCTCTACCTTGGGGAAGGTCATCCTCTTTGACAACAGTGCAGCTTCGGGAGGGATGCACATGGTGTGGTGAGCCAGATCAGCCTAATCAACCCTGCTGATCAATGGGCTGACAGATGTTGCAGCCAGATCGCCCTCACATCCAATCATAGAATATGAAAAATCAGGAAAAAAGAAAACACTCCCCTCCCAAATAAAAAAACAAACCGGGAAAGCTTTATTATTAGAGAGAAAAGGGAGGAAGACAATAGAATTTCAGTTCCTTTTAAAATAGGCAAATTGCATTAAAGACTGGAATGGTTATTACCAGGAATTGGGGGAAGGGAGAAATGGCATAATAGGCATAATATTTCAGTTATGTAAGATGAATAAGCTCTAGAGATTTGTGCTGCACAACACTTACCTAGAGTCAACAATAACATACTGTACACCTAAAATTTGTTAAGAGGATAGATCTTATGTTGTGCCTTTACCACAATAAATTTAAAAAAAGATAAATTACTTTCTAAATGTACAGATAGTTGACAGTAAGATTTGTCATATAGATTTATCAGCTATAAAGCAGTTAAAAGCTGAGATGTGTCTACCTGCAATGATGGCATTGAGCTGGAATAGTTAGCCTGTACCTCTCTTCACTGTCTGTATTAAAATACCAATATGAGTTTTTTATAGGGCTATTCCCTAACAAACAATGTCATATGTTTTTGAGAGAATGGTGTTTTTCTACTGTCAAAGAGAAAGGGAATCTATCTACTTCTTCCAAGATTATGATATTAAGGTTAAAATGAAAATAAAAAGGCAAGAAAAAACGTCAGCCTTATCTCCACCAAAATCTGTTGATTCATCAATAGTGCATTCTTAACAACTGTGAGACTCAGAAGTTTTAAGGTACACATGCTATATCAGGGTGGGAACTGACATTTGCATTGAGTTAATACAGTTTTGTCTATAACAGATTCTTGTGCATAGAATTTAAGATAGAAAATTTAATAAGTACAGTAAACCATTCTAGTACATTCCTAAAGGTTTTTTCTACAAGGTGAAAACACTTTTAAGGTTACTAAAAGTAGAACGGTTGTACCAATTTCCTGTTAGTGTTTGTCTAGAGTTTCATTTGCTTGAGAAGTCTAGGCTTATAGGCTATTGGACAAGAAATTAGACTGTAATTAGGTGGAATAACTTGTGGCTAGTGGGCCTAACATTGAGAGTTACCTCTATAGATTAAATCTAATTTCTTTTCCACATAATATCTCCTCAAATGTCTGAGGGTAGCAATTGTATTTTTCTAGGTATTATGGGTTTCTTCAGCCATTGATCAAATGAGATGATGTGAAGTTCCCTTTGCCATTCTCCTAACTTTTAAAATTATCCTTGTAAGGTCTAACCAATTCAAAGTAAAGAAATATTATCAACAATGTCATTCTAGATATCAGAATATCAAGAAAAACAGAAGTTAATGAATATGCCTTCACATCACATTAGTTCTTTGGCAAACAAATCACATAGTTAAGTCATATATTGAATTTGTAGTCAACTAATGCTATAATTCTCATACATGTTGCCTCTAAATCCATTTTTTCCATTCTTCTTTGATCCAAGTTCCATATTTAGGTTAGAGTTCAGGGCCTTAATAATTCCTGTCAAATTTCATATTGTTAGATTTTCTTTTTTTTTCCTTTTTATAAATATTATGGGGTATAAATGTTTAGGTTACATATATTGCCTTTGCCCTGCCCAAGTCAAAGCTATAAGCGTGTCCATCTCCCAGACTGCACACCACACCCATTAGGTGTGAATATATCTAGTCCCCCACCCCCTTCCTCATGCCTGATACCCAATGAATGTTACTACCATATATGCACATAAGTGTTGATCAATCAGTATCAATTATTTTATATTTTCTACTATCCTTTTGAATTCAGACTTTGACATCACTATATTCACTGTTCATCTTGGCTTCATAATGTTGGCACATTTGTAAAGCATGCCCCCAAGCACTTGCCTCATCTAAGTTATTGATATAAATGTTAAATAAGTCAAAGTTAGTTATGGTGTCCTGTCATGTAACATTTAATAATTGCCTCAAAATTATTATCAATTTGAATTAACCAGAATCTTCAGTTACAATGGTTTCAACAGTTACTAATAAATGCATTGATATATATGTTTAAAGACTATCTTTTTCAAACAGTATTATGTTCACAACAAACTTGAGAGGAAGGTATGGAGATTTGTCATATATCCCCTGCCCCTACACATGTATAGCCACTCCCATTATCAACATCCCCTACCAGAGTAGTACATTTGTTACAATTGACGAACCTGCATTGACACATCAGTGAAAGACCATAGTTTACATAGGGTTTAGTCTTGATGTACATTTTGTAGGTTTGGGCAAATGTATAATGACATGTGTGTGTGTGTGTGTGTGTGTGTTAATGATTGATATATTTTTAAAATACTCTGACAGTGTACTATGTGCTATCTGCTCTTATGCCTTTGATGAATTCCAGCTACATCCTGTCTGCCACTTTTTCCTGATTTGTAAGTCAGGTTACTCATTCAAAGTTATAGCCCTTTCTTTAAAAAGGTTTGATAACGAAGAAAGACATTAAAAACAAGAAACAAATAATTTACACACACTTATTTAGGTTAGCAGTTTCATAAAATTTATTTTTATTTCTTTTCCACGAGAAACCTCGTCTTTTTAACTGCAACAAATACATTGCTTTTAGAGTTTAAATTTGTTTTGTCTTATATATTGACAAAATAAAAGATCTAAAGGTTTCATTTTCAAGGTTGAGTAACAGTTGTGATCATCAACTGTTACCTATTTATGTGAGGATTAATGCACTTTTGGTTATTAAAGATTGTGTATCTTTTTAATATAATGGTACTAATTATAATTGTAGTAGTAAATTTCTTCATTTATTCTCTTAGATTCAATTTTCTTTTGCCGGTCATGATAAAAGCCTATCTCTTTTTACTTGATCATTTCCTCATTTCTTAGGTCACTATGGATGATACAGAATATTAGAAATGTTGTTAATAAATAACCAGTTTCATGTATCCAGTGATCCTTCTAATATTTTCTCATAAGGCTTTAGCTCAGAAGAGGACAGCTGTAATGTATAGTATAGTTCTCAAAGCACAGCAGAGTTTTGTTGTCCTCATTGTCATTTTTGCAATCATTTATTTTTTCTACTCAAAGCTGACATCCTTATGTTTTGATATCTTATGCAGTGATAACATTTGTAATGAGTTTCTAAGAATTTACACTGACCATGACCAAAAGTATAATTCTATATGCCAAATATATAAAGAAGGGATGGCCTATATATACTACCTGATATCAACTTAAAAGTAATGAAAGCAGTCTTAACTGTCAGTTTTCTGTGCTATGTTAAGACTTACTATTTTTTAAATGAGGTATAGTAAAAAGATACAGTTTATCATTAATGAAGTATTAATTTTATAAAAATAAAAGATTATAGTGAAAATTCACAGCATTAAATCTTACTGAATAATTTAGCTTACTACTCTCAGAATAAACAGGTTTAAGTATCAGGTATTTGTAATATAAGGCATATCTAGATTTATCCTTATATGAAAGGCTAGTATCATGAAAATAACCATGCAGTCATCGTTTCCAGCAAGAGCAATCTCACTGATCCTAAACTACGTTTTGCCCTGTGATTAACCCAAGGTCAGCATTCCAGGATAAGCAACCTAATAAATAATTTACAAAGAAGATTGCCTGAACCCTATATGCTATAATGTGCCCCAAACAGGGAGACAAGAAAAATAGAATGGAAAGGAAATAGTCAAGATCTAAGACAGTGGTTCGCAAATTGAGGGCAATTTTACTCCTCAAGAGACATTTTTGCTGTTGTAACTTGGGGAGAGGGATGCAACTGGTATCTAGTAGACAAAGGACAGGGATGTTACCAAATCTTACAGTGCACAGGACAGTCCTAATTTAGAATTAGATTTAGATTTTAAAATTCCACTTTTGTTTTCCTTAAATTCTAAGGGCATAGTGCCTTGTATAAAGTGGATCTACTGTATGCAGAAAATCAAGGGACTGCCCATGGGATTATACTATCAAAGAGTCTGACCTCCCATTTCTTCCTATTCTTATAAACACCCTGGTGAGCAGAGATTGCTATTTCATGCACAATAGCATACTTCATGCTTCTGGTGAACCACAGAGAAAGTCATAAACGAATGATAAATATATCCCTCCATAATCCCTTAATAATGCAATTAATGTCAGAAAAAAACAGTATAACATATGATTTGTAAATTAAATGGATGACTGTTATTAAATATTGATCATATAATGCATTAAAATGTGTTTATACATCTTGTTCTTCAGACCTGAATTGTTTTTCTGATATTTAGAGATGTTTCCTGCTAAAACATTCCAACTCCTAAAGTGTCCGCAAAACAATGTCTTCAAATATATTTGAGAAAGACTTGGAAAACTTACATGAAGAAAAAAATGAGTTGTACATCACCCTTTCAAATGTCTGGAGGGGAAAAAAGTTTTTGAAGACTATTATTTCAATGAATCGATTCTTTCCTCTTATTTTTTATTCAAATGTGTATCATCTGCTCTTGGAAAAGAATACATATTCAGTGATAACACATTCAATGTTATAAACTAAATATAAAACATGTAACTATGTAAAGTGAATGAATTTTGTAAACATATATCTTACTTTTTCTAAGATATCTTAATAGGACTATCTCTAAAATAATTTATTTACTGCATATGTTTGAGCACCTTATGCCTGGAGGGTACTACGGCACCCAAGAAAGACTGAGGATTTGACGAGGCCGAGGCCCAAAATAAGAGAAGATAATCTCTTATTTCTTTTACATGAAGGCTGAATAGCACATCTATATCTTTTATGCAAATTAAGAATCCAAAGAGTAGCTTGATGCTTCACTCGGGTTTCAGAAAAGTGGGTTTAATCTAAGAGAAAATCAAAGGAGGAGAGTTTTAATTTCTTTCCTCATGCTTCTCTATAGTTTGAAAGAAATAAGCAAAATCTATATTAACTGTATTAATGAACACCAGAGCTTCTGAAGTTTTGAATTCATATTCCTCTGGTGCTATAGTTTTTATAGTATAAATATTTATATCTTAGCCCAGCGATCAAAGGGGATGAAAAATTCATTGTTTAAAGAGAATTAAGAAGTCAGAGTTATGCTGAGAGTATACTTTTACACGTTCATTCATTCAACCAATATTTGTTAAGAACCTAATATATGCTGTGCAAGTGTTAGAGCACCAAGTAAGATGTCAACCATACCGTGATGTTTCCAGGGATTAGAGTGATGATATTAAGGAGGCTCTTGCCTCTTCTCAGAGAAATGGATTAGAGCACATGGATTTACATTTTAATATGAAACTCAAGTTAGAGCAAAGGGAAGGCCCCTTTTATTTTAACAGACACTATGCCACTTATGAAGGTATTGTCTCTCAGGCTTAGATTTGTTCTCAGCTTTTGGATTCTGGGGCTAGGATTTTGCAAACTGTTTTTCAATTTGCAAGACAACTGCATAAGGGCACTAGAGGGAGCCTGGAAGGCTGGAAGAGAAAGGGGGGACTTCTCCCTGCCAGCTTCATGCTGTCTTGCTCTTTTTTATTTCCAGTTCCTGTAAGCGTCACTCTAGCCATATTTTTTCACCTTGGCAGCAGTGATTTCAGGTTTCCGTTTCCTAACAGTTTAAACGGCCAGGGTACCCCTTGGAGATGCCAGCACCAGCTGGCAGCACTCAGCAGTCTGAGCTCTGTAGGGTTCCTCTACCGAACATCAAAGTTTTAATAATTCGTACGTCTTTTCTTTCTTCCCTAATGGCGGTAGAAGCATCCTGCAGATTCTACTTTCATGATACTTGGTTTTCTTGTATGACTTTCAGATTTTAAGACTTGCTTAAAAACTGTTTATATTGAATTCTATCTGTTAAAATAACTGGAGTGATTTTTCACTGGACCCCAACTGATCCAGAGATTAAATGCTTGACAGAAGGCACTATTTACATTAAGACTGCCATGCTATCAGTCATAATCGTGCTCCTGATAAAACCCTGAACTCTGGGTTATATTCAGGGGCAAAGCACTAAAGTTCTTTTGATGAAATTTTGGTAGTAATTATATGCGGTACACTATTTAAGGGTATGTATTTGCCTTAAGTGCATTAATATTTGTAAAATATTTAGAAGTGCCTGGCACATAGAGAAGATTATATATGGCTGTGTGTGTGTGTGTGTGTGTGTGTGTGTAGACATGTATATATATATATAGACATATGTGTGTATATATATTTGTTGTATATGTATATAGATATGTGTATGTATATATATATATTTGTTATGTAAATGAAACAAAAGACAAAATAAAAATAAATGATAAAATAATACATTACTGTTCTTCTCCAAATAAGTAGGTACTCTGTAAAAATCAATAGCACTTGATCTTGGCCAAAAGGCCAAGAGGCGATTAAAAAAAAATCTGTAGCAATCCTGTATTTGCTACATTTACAAGGATGCATCCAACAACAAATACTCATTTTTACAGGTATCTATTCCCATGGATCTTATAGGGGGAATGTCTCTGCATTCAAATGGCAAGTTCTATGTTGGTTCATCTTGTATCTTGCCTGAAGTCTATGGTTTACAGTACTAGATGGAGTATGACAGCAACACCCTCATATAACTTACCTTATGTAAACATATTCTAAGATGCTTCTGTTCATATCACACTGAGGGATGGCATATTACCTTTTGCCTGATTTGATCGCTACAAAATAATCATGTTTCTCACTTTTGAATTTTTTTAAAGGGCAAAAATCTGTTCTTACCACCATAACTCAGTAGATATTTGATTAAATTGAAAAAAGTCAACATTTATCCAGGGTGATATGTGGTATTACTCATTTAAGAAAATGTAATACTCAGGGAAGATATTAATATTCTCTTCCAAAATTCAGACTACCCAATTGTTTCTTTTTTCTTTCTTTCTTTCTTTTTTTTTTTTTTTTTTTTTTCGTAGAGACAGGGTCTCACTCTCGCTCAGGCTGGTCTTGAACTCCTGATCTCAAGCAATCCTCCTGCCTTGGGCTCCCAGAGTGCTAGGATTACAGGTGTGAGCCACTGCACCGAGCTCCTTATTGTTATAATTCTGTATGAGATTGGTATTATTTTAGTTTCCTCCTGAAATCTGTAGGAGAGCTTTATCCTAAGAAACCAATGAGAATTTCTCTTACTTTCAGGGTTTGTGAGTATTGGATACATATGTACTGTTACATATATATTAAATATAAGTAGCCCCCTTAATTTTGCATTCAAAAACATAGTTTTTCCATACTTTGTTTTTAATGCTGGCATGACATACATTTACTTAATTTGTATTTGTATTGAGCAACTCCTTTTTTTTCAGGTTTCTGAATCGTAAAACATTCATTTCTTGCTCCACATTTCGATCTCAAATCAGAGTCAGTCAGACTTCTGATATGTTTGTGAGTTAGCGACAAACACTATGGAACTCTGAAATTGAGGGCTTCTAGCCATTGAATGTGGTTATCACATTCACTACAACTGTGAATTTTTTCTAGGGTACCATAAAGTATAAGAACATAAACATTACTGGCAGATAGAGTTTATGAGCCCTACTGTTTGTTCTTGGTCAGATATTGACATTTTTCTCAGTTGTTTAGTTGAAAACAGTTTTTTTCTACTTATCAGATGTATGTATGTCAATACCTCAAATCCTCAGATCCTACAGACAAATTGATTCCCATGAACAGCACAGCAAATTATAGGCACATACCCTGGTGATCTATTTGTGAAGTTGATTTAGAATTCACTGATAAGGTATGTTTTGATTCTCCCAGTAAGCTCAGAAATTCTACGAGCTACTTTAAAAATGCCAAGTATTGCATGCCAAAGACCTTCATAGACTTTTTCCCTATATTCTTATTTTAAACACAAAAGGAAAATAAAGACTGCTAGTTGAGTTAAAGATAAAACATAGTATTTCCTTTTCTGAAGAAATGGGCTTTTTTGTGGACTTGGTAAAAATTATCAGAAAGTGAGAAATGATGCTTAATTTATATAAAAATATGAATTTTTGTTATTGAGTCTAGGTTTGTGGCAAGGAATACTTTTTGACAATTTTGTATCTTGATCTTGAAAGAACTCTCATTATTTCTTTTTACTTCTATATTACAACTTACTATTCTTTTTTCTTTTCTATAAATCCAAATTAACTTTTTGTGTAAAAGTTAATAGATGAGGAAGTAGAAACCACTAAATGATAACTATAAATTATTGGCAATTTTTATAAACTACAAAGACTAACAAACATGAATCATCTGTGGTTGTGTACTTTCTTGATACATAATAGTTGTACATATTTTTTGGGTACTTGCGATATTTTGATACATTTATACAATGCACAATGATCAAATCAGAGCAATTGGGATATCCAATCACCTCAAACATTTATTTTTTCTTTATATTGCAAATATTTGCAACCATTCTGTAGGCTGTCTCTTCATTTTGTTGATTGTTTCATTTGTTGTGGAGAACCTTTTTAAGTTGATATAATCCCATTTATCTATTTTTGCTTTTGTTGTCTCTGCTTTTGTGCTCCTACCCAAAAAGTCTTTGCTCAGATCAACATTGTTAAGCATTTCCCAAATGTTTTCTTACAGTAGTTCAGTAGTTTCAGGTCTTAGACTTAAGTCTATTCCATTTTGATTTGATTTTGGTATATAGTGGTCTAGTTTTATTCTTCTGCATATGGTTATACACTTTTCCCAGCACCATTTATTGAAGAAACTGTCCTTTCCCCATGGTATGTTCTTGGCACCTTTATCAAAAATGAGTTGGCTGCAAATGTATGGATTTATGTCTGGGTTCTCTAGTTTGTCCCATTGGTCTATGTGACTGATTTTATGCCACTACTATGCTCTTTTGGTTATTATGGATTTGTATTATATTTTGAAGTCAGGTAGTGTGATGCCTCCAGCTTTGTTCTTTTTGCTCAGGATTGCTTTGGCTATTTGGGGTCTTTTGTAGTTTCAAATAAATTTTAGGATTGTTTTTTCTATTTCTGTGAAGAATGTCATTGATATTTTGATAGGGATTACACTGAATCTATAGATTGCTTTGGGTAGTATTAACATTTTAATAACATTAATTCTTCAATTCATGAGCATGGGCTTTCCATTTTTTTGTGTATGTCTTCTTCAGTTTCTTTCCTCAGTGTTTTGTAGTTTTCCTTGAAGAGTTTTTTTCATTTCTTTGGATAAATTTATTTCTAAGTATTTTATATTTTTTATAGCTATTGTAAATGGGATTGCTTTCTTGATTTCTAATTCAGTTTTCTTACTCATGACGTACATAGATGCTAATGATTTTTTAATGTTTACTCTGTATTCTGCAACTTTACTGAAATTGTTTAATAGTTCTAATAGGTTTTTGATGAAGTATTTAGGTTTTTCCAAGTATAAGGTCATGTTGTCTGCAAACAAAGATAATTTGATTTCTTCATGTCCAATTTGAATGTCCTTTCTTTCTTTCTCTTGCCTAATTGCTCTGGCTAGGACTTCCTGAGATTGTGTTATAATGAAGTCTTACATCCCACCAATTCACCATTGATAGTGATAGGCTATGCTCTGAAAGTCCCTAGTTAAAGTATACATCCTTTCTGCCAGTATTTTTCTAGTAGTTTCCCATTTAGATGAGTTTTTTTAGATTAAATAGTTAAGCATTTTCTCCCTTAAAGGATAAAATGCTCCCTTAAAGGACAGGTCCTTTTCCATGAGCATGGCAATAGGGGAAAAGGAACAAGGGAGAATGAAATGAGAAACTCTAGGTATATGCCAGAAGGAACTTTTAAGGCACCAAGCACAAGTTGCAACTAGACTGGAAGACACCAACATCAACCTTCACTGACCTCACAACTTTGCTTGGGTCCAGTCCTCTGTAACAAATAGGATATTGAGATTACATATTTTTAATGCATATTTTAAAATTTCTATGATTTTGTGCAACAGTAATAATCAGAACACTATCAAGAATCTATTATATTCAAGGCACTTAAAGTGCTTCAGCAGTTCCATTTGGAGGAAGGAGCAAGGAAAAGAGGACTGAAGGCAGAGAAAGTTAGGGAGGAGAACTCAGAAGTTGCTAATTACATATTAACTGAGTATTTTGTTAAGGCAAATAGGAAACATTGGTGCTGTAATTGAAATTAGTTTATACAACCACTCTGATAAAATTTAGGAAAATCTAGTCAATTCACCAAATAATCTGCTGTAATTAAAACCATTCTCCATTATTTACTCTTTGTCATATTCTGCATGTATCTGAAAGAGGAAAGCATGTGCTTCTATAAAAATGATTTATGAGTTAGTTCTAATGGTATCCAACACATATAAATAAGATATAAAACATCTTTCAGATATTATAAAGACAAGATAGTCCTTTCTTTAGTTGTTTTGAGTGAGAGAATAAATTATCCAAATAAGCCATTTGCTTTTTAGATCAGATTTTGTGAGAAACCACTAGGTGACAGTGTAACTTTAGGACAAGATGAGTACATCTTTTCTGAGTTCACAGTAACCCTCGGATTTGGGAATTCAGCACCAGATTTAAAATGCTAATTTGAAAATCAAATATTTATTTTGGGGAACAACAAAAACTACCACTTACAGAGTTGCTTCCAGATAAGAACAAAAGTAAGATGAAAGAGTTAATATTTGCTATTATACAATTTGATTCAAATTTCTATCTCCACAGTATGACAGGATTTTCAGTAAGAGGTGCCTTTCATAATGCAACAGAAAACCCTCCTGTTAGAAAGCCTTCATTGTCTATGATGGCTATTGCTGTTTTCTAGTGTTTTCTTCCTCATCAATTTATCACAATCCATGTTGGTTCTTCACTCATCTAAACTTCAGAGAAGCAAGTTGCATTTCACATTCATACGCTTATTTTGAAATAAAACTAAAAAGGACATTAGGACATTATTTTTGTTCAATTATGGATACAGAATGATTTTTGGATAATCTTAGCAGTTTTTCTCCATTATTAAAAGATGTCAAATATATGGCTTAATAGTTAATATAAGCTTCCATGCAGGAGTGCCAGAGACCAATTCAACTATCCTGCTGGGATTCTTTCCCCTTCCAAAGCATTTGAGCTATAGTTTAAACCAGAAATATTGACAATGTTAGTCTCAGGCATACACGTAATAAAGAATTTGGCTGACCTTTGTCTCTGGTTGCTGGGAGTTAATGTGTACACCCATAGACTTTTCCAAGTGATTGAGGTGTCTTTGTTATCATGGCTGACCTCTAGGACTACAGCTGATAGTTTATGCTTATGAGGTGACTTGTGGTGGGCCCCTCCAAAGTTTGTACTAACATGTTAATGTTAGTGATGGATGACTCAGGATGGAGTCTGGCCATGACAGAAAGTCCAAACCTGTGACAGAGAGTTGGGTCTTTGAGGCATGTGATATCAGCCCAACCTCTGGGGAGGGAAAGAGGGCTGGAGATTGAGTTCAACCACATGGCCAAAGATTTAATCAATTTTGCCTCCGTAATGAAACCCCAATAAAAACTGGACACCGAGGCTTTGGTAAGCTTCCCTGGTTGACAGTAGTTTGAATATTGTAACAGATCAATGTACCAGGAAAGTAATGCTTCCTGAGGACACAGAAGTTTTATGTCTGGAACCCTCTTAGGCCCTGCCCTACACATCTCTCCTCTTGCCTGGTACTGGTTTATACCATTTTGGTATAATAAAATTGTAGTCATAAGGATTGCATTTTCCTAAGTTTTGTGAGTCATTCTAGTTAATTACTTAAACTGAGGGGGTGGCAGGAACTCTAGAATTTATAGCCAGCTTGTCAGAAATAAGTGTGGGTTGGACTCCCAAACTTGTGGATGGTATCTGAAGTGAGGGTAGTCTTGTGAAGGATTTTGCCCTCAGCCTCAGGTTGACAAGCTCATGTCAGACAAAAAGTCTACATTTTAAATTAGTTTAGCAGACTTTGATAAATATTCGGGTAGTGTCTCAAACCACCATATAATTCTTCTTCATATTTTTTCTGAGGTGTTGGTGACACTTGCTTAGAAATAGGTGTTTTTAATCAAGCATTGAGTCAGCATTATTTCTCCAAAAACAGTAATCTCTTCTGTGCCATATATATAAAAATGTTGATTTGAAGATTGTCACCTTCCTTGGTGAAATTGATTCTTATGGGAAGTGAGTAAATAAACTGTTGCATCTTTCTTTTTTTAATCTGAGCTGCTCATTTTCCCATTAACTTCAGGGAAAGTGTAACCCAGAGAGGCAACAAGCTGAGAGGGATGAGGTATCGTAGGCCGGTGCTATCTATACATTAGTCTCTTTCCCATTGTGGAGAGGGGACCCAAGATAATCTGGGAGCAATGGCAGGTTTAGCGTGCCATTTTTAGGCTCTACCTAACCTGAAGATAGTGTAAATATTACATTTTTTTTGATCCAACACCAGATGTTATCCTCACTCTTTCTATTAGCATCTTGCACTGGAGATAGACTTGATTTGGGGGCAGCATCTATCCCCACAGCCCCTGTCGTGGCCATGACACAGTGAGAAGGACACATATGTGATTTAAGTTCTGCCAGTTGGAAAATTTGTTTATTCAATAGGGGAAACAAATTTATGAAAATATTCAAGTCAGTTATATAGGCCAAACTGTTCTTCTCTCTCAGATTCTGCGATTTACTCAAATTTTTCCAAGAAACTTAATTTTTCCCCTTAGGTTGGTGGTCAGACTTTGTTGCCTACAACCAAGAATCCTGACTCACTAGGTCTTTAAGACGTGACTTATAATTGTGTTTAAAGGTAAGCAAATTCTCTAAAAGAGAATACACTCTGCTAATAAAAATGCCCGTAAAGACCAAGGTGAGAGGGAAAGAATTGGAGTATGCTGGTAAAGTCAGCCAGCCTCAACAGTAGTCTGATCCACAGCATGGCATGTAAGAGGCAGGAATGATACAAGTGTCAAAGGGAGAGTATAAAGAGAAAAATATTGCAATAATTAGATTCCAAGATATGTATCAGCCCAAAGAAAAAAAAATAAGGGTTAAATCAAAATATGAGTAAGTATGTAAAGCCATTATTTTACAGTTCAAAAAATATTTACTAAAGATCCAACATGTCTACCACTGTACAATAGCCTTTCTTCTCAAAAATAGAAAATGAAGTTAGAAATATTAATATGAAATTTCTTCCTTAAAAAAGATATTCTATTTGGAAAGAATTATGTAAGGGGAAGTGGTTGAAATTTCCTATGAGAGATATGCAATATGTTACTTTCACTCTGATACGGTTTAGATGTATACCTGCGTTAGGAAACTCTAGGTATTCTGAATTCTGTGTAATAAACAAACACTGTTATAATAAAAATCCTCTCAAAGGAACCACTGCTGCATAGAACATTGCCACTTATCATGTGGTCTTAGGAACAGTGGAATTATTAACACCTTGGCTCTTGTTAGCAATGCAGAATCTCAGGCCTTACTCCAAATCTACTAACTCAGAATCTGTTTTTCACAATATTCACAAGTGATTTGTATGAGAATATTAGTATAGAGCACACAGTAAATATTTTATTGAGTCCAAATCTCCTGGTTTCTAAACTACTCCTTGTAAGTCAATAAGTCACCTTTTGAACATAAACGAATTGCTTAGTTCACTAGCATTTATTTAATGTAGTGAAGGTCTAGACTGAAAGAATTAATTAAACTGACAAATTATATTCCAGGTTGAAACTACATGGTCATTTGAATTAATCTTCAGACTCAAATCTAGGCATTTAAAATACTTTTAGCAAAGTTAATTTTCAATTTCTGTGATCATGGGGTAGGAAGAATGCCTTAAATTTAAACATAAGGGCTGTATTTAGCCACTAGAAATGCAGTGATACAGGGCAGAAACTATTTTTAAACCATATTTTTGATAATTTTAATTTGAAAACTTTAACTTTCGGAACTTTTGGTTTTAGTACCCCCTATGGATACAAAAACCCTCAGATGCTCAAGTCCCTTATATAAAACGACATATTTGCATATAACCTACACACATTCTCCCATATACTTTAAATTATCTCTACATTACTTATAATACCTAATACAATATAAATGTGTAAATATTTGTTATTCTTTATTATTTAGGGAATAATGGCAAGAAAAAAGTCTGTACATATTCAGTACAGATGTAACCACCCATTTTTTCTCTAATATTTTTGATCCACAGTTGGTTTAATTCACGGATTTGGAATTCATTGGTACAGAGGGCTGACTGTATATATTACATTTATATACACATATATCGAAAGAGAATTGAAGCTTGAACAATGCGAAGGTTAATTTTGCTAACCCTCACATGCGAAAATTCCTGTCTAACTTCTGAATCCCCCAAGACTTAACTACTGATAGCCTACTGTTGACCAAAAACCTTACCAATAACAGATTAATACATATTTTGTATATGTATTATATACCATATTCTTACAATAAATTAAGATAGAGAAAAGAAAATGTTATTAAGATAATCATACAAAAGAAAAAATATATATGCTATTCACTAAGTTAAAGTATATCATCATAAAGTTTTTAATTCATATCATCTTCACATTTTATCTGGCTGAGCCAGATAAAACTCACCTCACTCTCTCAAGATAAAGACAGAGCCAAAGTCTGTTGCAGTTAATCTGATAGAGAATAATTCTGCAGACCAACATAAGTTATTGACACTCTCATATAACATGGAGGCACTATCACAATATAAGGAGGGAAGAAAATCATCATATAAACTCAGTAAGAGAAATAGATGGGACTACATAAGTACAGTTCAGGTACGAACTTTGAGTCCTTGTAGATTGATAATGAATGACAGCTGCAATTAATAATGACCTTCACATTAGAGCCATTTCTTACCAACTAATGTAGGATTAGAACAGAATTCACAGAGGATGAATAGAAGTTGAACAAGGAAAGGAGAGAAATTTGGGCCAGAACTAAGGCAATTCTCTTAGTCATTCAACAAAATTTCATCAGTTCTTAATGAAGAACAATAGAAAGTTATAACCAGAACTCCACTATTTTTTATTTATAGTTTACAGATGAAACTTGGAGTTAACTACATAATAAACTATTCATATATAGATATCAATTGGTTAGTCCATTGACTCTATTAATTCCTTTGTTGTCTTAAGTAAGTCCCAAGTCTAAGACCCCTTTAACTTAGAAGACAATATATTGCAAGGTTTCCATACCCATATGGTATATAGGAGTCTGCATTTTGGTGTCTGTCTGCATGTCTGGGATTTAAAACTCACAACAGCACAATGGAAATATATGAACTCAATAAAATTGTAATTATCCAGATTATGTAAATATATATTTGTTTTTTTCAGAACTTAACATACATTGAGGGAAAGGGTAAAATTTTAGATGATTAATTCTGTAGGTTAAATTATTTTCTAAATTCATGATATAACTTTTTCCTTATCAAAAGGGATAACATATAAATTTTAATGTAATAATGAGTGCAATTACCTCTATATCCATATCATCTTAGGAAGATTTACCACTGCAATGGGAGTGCTGTTGCCCTCCAGAGTAGAACACACAGTAATTTGTTCTTTTTTATAAACTGAGGAGAAAATTTGATTTTGAAAATTTGGTCTTTGATGAAAGATAGCAGCTACCTTTAGAGAATTTCTAAAGGAGAGGCTCATTTTTCATATCTGCTATATTAATGATCATGATCCTTCTCTTCCAAGGACATAACTTCCCAGAAAGTGTAACAAGCCTTCTTCATCCCTTAAGGCAATCCAGTAATGATCTTCCTCATCTATTCTCACTGAAGCTGTAAGCTCTGGTTCAACAGTCAAGAAGTTGTTTTTGTTTATTTGCTTGTTTGTTTGTTCCTGGTTCTGTAGCAGATTTGCCATGAATCCCTTCTGCCAATTTGTTTTCTCAAATGCAAAGTGGAGATGATGTTTTCATCCTTCTCTTCCTTTCAGCAAGGCATAGCTGGAAAAGACCTGTGAGCTTCTAGGGAAAACCTGTCACATAAATATCAGATATTATTTTATTTTTCACTAGGTTAATTTTAGTTCAAGGGGGAAAGGCAGGGACGCTGGGTGAATAAGAAGAGGCTTCAAGAATAATTTGGTAAAAGTCTTGGAAGAGTAAACTACTCAGTACTGATCTTTAAGGCTTTAGTAGGAATAAACAGAAATACTCAGCCAGGGGTATGGTGACCCACTAGCAGAACTGTTTGCGGTATACATACTGTGGTCACATGTTTGAACTCAGGAATCTGGGGTGGGGGGCAGGTATGAATCTAAGAGATGAAAAAGCTTGAGATAAAGTGATAGTGAAAACAAAAAACAAAAAAAAAAAAGAAAGAAGAGATTTCCAAGACCCAAGGAAAACTTAAAATATTACACTTCTATTTCAGGGAAGCCTGATTATTAATATTCACTATGTACATAGCCAAGGTTATTGGCTGAGAGCTTAGAAACAAGCAGTTGCCTGTTACTTTTGTCAAATATGCTGGTATGAGAGGTTTTTAGAATCTTCTTTTCATTAAGTTTTGAGGAGGATTTTATTCTTTTTTCCATCATGTATGTTGCATCTTTCTCCTGTTTGTTTCAATTCCCATAACGTTCATACCTCTTCGTAATTTATATTACTAATTCAACATTCTGCCACTCAAATTCATTTGACACATTGTTACCAGGATAATTTTCTTGAATCATAATCCCAATATCATGGTTCTTCTCAAATCTTTCAGTGATTCCTCATTTTTTTATGAAGTACAATTTTCTTCCTTGGGGATACAAAGCCTACCACAATTTGTTTCTAATTTACCTCATCTTCATCTCCCATATTCTTCCAATATTTCTAAAATCTGGACATTCTGAGTTGCTCCATACACCCCAATTAGTCTTGTATGTTTCTCTGGAAATAGCTTATACCCTTCTTTCAGACTAGCATATTTCCCTGATCCTTTTTTTACAAAAGTTAAGAAAATCTGTCATATCTCATTCCCTGTCCTCCACAATAATTTCCCTGATCTGCCCAGATGAAAATCAGCCCTTCTGTATAAGATTTACTTACAACATTTATACATCCTTTCTATTAACTACTTAAATTACAATTCATTCATTTATTAAATTTCCCCATCAGTTTAGTCATTCATTGAACATTTACTAAGCTTATGTTATGTGCCAGGTTCTAGTTGGGAGTTGGGGATATAAAGCTGTAAAACCCAGTACTTGCTCCTCTTGGGGAATTCACAGACCATGAGAACATAAATATATATATGTTAAACAAAGTACACTGTGAAAATTGCTGTAAAGAAGTGATGTATCAAGCGCAACGTAAAGCAGAATGGAAGGAATGCTTAAGATTACTTAAGGAAATAGCAATGGAATCTAATGAAAATGATATCAAAATAATATTAATAATAAAGTGAAATTCCATAGTAGACTTGTGGGAGACAAGAATATGTCACCCCAAAATATAAAGAACTACTGAGCTGAAGGCAATTAAGAAGTAGTAGATTTAGGAAAGCTTTCTGCACTCTATTTGCCTAAAAACAGGACATAGATTTACAAAGAAAAAAGGTATACTGCCCCTATCCATTGCCTCTTCTACCAGGGAGAACAAAGTTTAACCACTGAACACAACTTTAGACCCTTAAAAGCCTAGAGATGGTGCCAGAGGAATTTACATTAACAAGCTTTACTAACTAGCCTTTATCTGCTATTCATTTGCTTTCCCACGAGTTGCCACCCCTAGAGGCTCAAAATCCTTTTCCTTTGTCTTGTCACTTCTCTAAAACTTTACTGTTCTTTGTTAAAGATGTTACATAAGCAGGAATTCAAAGCCATCTCTTTGAGAACTACTCATTTCCTGGGTGTCTCCCATCTGTATATGAAATATACATATTAATAAACTTCTGCTTTTTTTTCTCTTATTAGTCTGTCTTTTGTTGCAGGGGTCCATTCCAACTAAGAACCTATGGGAGTTGAAGAAAAAATTTTTCTTCTTCCCCTACATCATTTTAAAGTTCAGTAAAATTCTCTCAAGCATAGATATTATCCCCACTTTCAGATTTGGGAACTGCAGCTGAGAAAAAATTATTACTTGGCCAAAGTCACATAGCTGGTAATTAATATAGGCCAGGATAATACCTAACTCTGTTGCACAGGGAGGTGTCAGGGCATTAAAATGGGAAGTGGTAGGGGAGTAGCAAGTAGAAAGAGAGATTCTTTCCTTTATCAAAAGCAAGTTATTTGATTTTGGAGACTAGGTCTTAGACAATTTTGGTTCTCACATACTGCTTTAAAACTAATTTTTTAAAATAAGTATTCTGGAGTGTAGGCTGAAAGTTTAGACTATGCCAGGTTAAAGTCATTGGAATGTTAGGCAACTTAGTAAATCCTCTTTTCCCATTCGGGTTTGGAACCAAGTGGAACCGAGTGGAGCTAGAGAGAGGGTCAAGAGGGTCAAATTATTGTCTTTATTAATGATAAAGTCTAGGTTAGAAGTCAGTTAATCAAGTGGCCTTAACTTGCCTATCCTGCCATAGGCAGCCCTAGGAAAGAGCAGGCCCCATCTGCGAGACACAGACTTTACCACTAACCTGCTTCACCTGAGCACACACTGGCACCTAAGATCCAGGGGAGAGGAAGAGATGGGGTAGTGCCAACCATTCCTACTCCCAAACTCACCCGTTAGATCCTCCTCCTCCCCGGGAAATAAGGAAGTGAAGAATCAAAAGAAGGCTGGGAATGTTGTTCAAATAGGTTTCCTCCCATGGAAACACATGGCAAGGGTAAAGGATTTTACCTTAATAAACAAACATTGCTTGCTTTAGTTATGGTTTTTCTCAGGCATTGCTAGATAATTGGAAATAAAAGAATAGTAAAAATAAACTAAACTGGAAGTTAAAAAAAATATGGCTTCTAATCCAAAATCTATCATTAATTAGTTTTGTGGTTTGAGAAAAAACACACAAGCATGTTTTCTCTTCTCTATACTTGGGGCATTGGGCTAAATTATTTCCTTTTAGCTCTATAATTTGGTAGGCAATGAGACAGCTCTCTTCAACCCCACTGCTATCTGTGCGATGAAAAGTTCTGATGATTTCAACCATTAAATGTTGAGCTTTCACTTGAAGGAATTACTGGCATTTTGTGAGGCTTGTGGTTTGGATTATAAGGAGGAAGTGAAGTTTAAAGAGGATTCCTGCTCACAAAGTGTAGGAAACTGAAACAAAGCCACTGAACTCTGAAGCTATTCAGGATCTTTGTCTCCTTAAAACCATCAAGAAATTAGTTTTGAAGTTTCAGCATAGAACCCTCTAAATGTGTACTCTTGGCTCTTAACTTTTGTTTGGTTTTGTTTCCTTGTTCCAAAAACCTTGCCAAAATATGCGGTTATCTTTTTTTTAACATAACCAAGTTATACTTTATCACTATAGATCTTGTTTTGTGCATACTTGGATTACAGATTTAAACCCAAACAGTGGAACCAAAAATATCCTATAATTTCTGATGCATGAAGAATGGAATGGAAAAACTATGCAAGCAGAGAGTTGTGGGATTTTATAGTTCTATATCTGACTAGTGAATATATATTGAATTATTCCGTAAGAGAAAACTCTTTATAGTGTAATATTATGAAGTAAATAATGTTTTATAAATGTGTTGAAATAGCACAGTGATTAATTAGTTGATTTTATATATATATATATATATATATATACACATAAAATACTGTTAATTAATTTGGCACACTCAGGGATTTTTCAGTGTGTGTTTAGCTTCATTCTGCAATTCCCTGTTCTTCCCAATATAATGTAAGTCTCTGAAATAATAGATAGCAATTGAGGTAAAATAAAATGATGTCATTACTAATTAGCATGAATATATTTAAGGACTAAGAAAACAGGAAAACTAAAGGCAGTGAGCTTATTATAAAACAACTTGTGGCATTTTCTAAGCATAATCAGATAAAAAGTACTTAACATTCACAAATATCTCTGCTCTTTCGCATTATTTTTAAAACTTAAAATTTCAGTACCTCTAATGAACTTGAATTGAAAATTGAAATTTTGGAAGGTGGAAGTGCCCTGTCACCCCAACCTTTCCCTTTAGACACCAGGGGACAGATTCTCAGGGAGGTTCATTAAACTGTCAAGGCTATACAGACCATGCACAGTGGAGCCACAAGGAGCAACAGGTTTCTGATTTATTGTTCTTTTTGATATTTTGTGCTAGTTTTCTTCCTTTAATGAATTACCAGAGGTAGAGTTTCCACCTCTCTTTGAACATGGCCTGTGTACTAAGTTTAATTCTGGTCTCCCAATTAATCATCTCCGAAAAGCCTCCCCTCCTCCTCACCTCTTTGGAAAGTCAAAGAAAGAATAACCCAGGGAAAAGACATCTTTTACTTTGCTTTTCTTTGCCTTCTTCCCTTTTAACCTTCCCTCTAACTTCCCTGGTATCGCCTGAGCTGGTTGTGCAGTATTTTCATCCCGGGGATAAGATCATTTTCTCCATTCTGCAGAACACTCAAAAAAAACCCATGTTATTCTTTCCTTGTCTTACTCCTTTCATGATTCTTCCCTTTCCTTCTTTTCCTTCCTCCTTTGCTTTCTCCTTCTTAATTAGGTCCCAGACAAGATGAATGTCTTTGTTCTCAGTCCATTGTCCTGAAAATAATATCTACACTAAGGCCAGAAGTGCTCTTTTTAAACCACAGAGCTAGTTGTAGACACTGAGCATATTGAGAAATAACCCCCTAAAGTTTTCTATTTCTCATTAACTTTTAAAAGCCTTACTGACTACGTGTGCTCATTACATTGAGTTGTAAATGATGTTTGAAGAGAATGATTCCAACCCACTCAGTGCACAAAAAGAATACAAACAAGCGTTCTGCAATTGCTTTTCCAAGGTGATACATGCCAAAATATTGAGCTGAGTTACTGCTATGAAAGTCTGAACTCCCAGAAGTCTCAAACCACTGAAAAACAAATATGAAATGAAAATATATAATTTGTTCTGTGTTGACTCTCTCACCTCCCACCAAGTTATTAAATATAGGTAAAAGCTTTCTTCTCTAAGATAAAGCACCACATGAGGAACTCTGACTTCTTATCCCCTTTTCCAAATTACTTTCCTTTTTCTCTTTCTCTGGCTTGATTTAACTCTTTATTACTACTGGAAGCCCTGGCTATAGCTATCACTGCCAGTTGAGTAAAGAGGACTGATGTTAACAATGGCCACTTCTTTTCCTAGGGAAACTGAACTCATGTTATGCTGTAATTTATAATGAATATTACAGGTTTTTTTTTTTTTTTTAAAACAATGTACTGGTGTTCAGGTGACTGGAAGGTTGATAGCCTTGACAGTCATAACTGTAGTTTGTTTCTTATGGTCTTCTGAACAGGAAATCTGTCATATTAAATAAAAGGGCCTTAAGCCATCACCAAATATTCCATTGAAGGTGTTCCTCAAAGTAGGAATCTGTCTTCTGAAAACCTACTCTCAACAAGGGGAATTGAATTTTGTTGAGGTAAAAAAAAAAAAAAAAAAAGCATCATCAGCTGTCTTTGTGCTTTAACTTGATGCCATGAGAGGAGCCACATAAATACCATCCTGAATATCTTAACCCCACAGCATTAGGGACAAAACTGCGGTGCATAGTATTGCAAAGTAAATGGCTCCAGAGAGCACATTTTAATATTGATTACCTGGAAATACCAGGCCTTCACATATACACCAGGCTTATACTGAAAAAATTATTCATTTTGAGAGAAATCAGTTCCATCTAAAATCTCGTTAGCAGATTCTTTTCTAGACTGCCAGCCTGAGGAAGAACAAAGAAAGTGGGGTGACACAAATAGTGATTTATAGCTGAGCCTCTGCCAAGTGTAAATTCTGAAAAACAAGTTTGGTCAGTAGAGCCCCAGGGGCCACGCAACAAACATCTTGTCACATCAGGTGGTGCTGTCACTCCTGGAGTCACTGTCCAGTTTCTCCAGGATTTCACTGGTGAATGGGAGATGGGCTGAGGTGAGGGAGGCCTGCTTTGTCTCAGCTCGGAGTTTTCCTTCATTAACCACGATCACTGTTACTCATTTGCTTCTATGGCCACTGTGCTCATATCTACCATCTTTGTAGCAATTGCCTGGCTCATGTGATTTTGCTGTACTACTCACCATACCTGGAACCTTGGGCCATTACACCCTTCTGGTCATGCCTCTTCTTCTTCCTAGTCCCTGCCTGGAGACCCTCACTCCATGTTTCAGTTTGGGGGCTCCCACATTTCTCCCAACCTCAAATCCCCTAAGGCTGGGCCATGCCTAGGAAGATTTATCCAACCAAAAGAAGTATGTTGTGTTCTCCCATGTTCAGAGAGTTGTGGTCTTTATTCTGCTTTGTCTGTTTTTTTCCCTTATTTTTTAGGGCTGGAGCTAGAAACTGAGGCAAGTTAATTCTTGATTTCCTCTCAAGAAGAAGATCTTTACACTACTCCCCCTTATATTACTTCTTCTTTTTTGGAGTTAAATTGCCAGACCTAATCAGAGTTTCCATGTTAAAATTTGCAGATTTGACCCCTTGCCTTTTGGTGTTCCTTTGAACTGCCAAAATATATTAGATTATTAACCATTATTTTTAGATAATCCAACTCCTAAACAAATTATTAGTGAGAAGTAGGCAGTGTATCATGTCAAAATCAGATCACCTGCCTTAGAACTCCTGCTTTGCCACCTACTGCTGGCTGTGTGACTTTTGGCAAAAATGTACCTCATGTGATTGTTATGAAGATTAAATGAGATAATACATGAAAAACTCATATAAAAAATGTTTGAAATGACATCTAGTTAGAGGACATCATGGGAGAGAAAAACTCATGTTCCAATAGTAACACTGAGTTACTATGGAGTAACAGTGAGTTACAATGGAACTCACTGTTCCAATAGTAACAGTGAAGATTAAATACCTAGGCATAAACTCAACAAGAAATGTACAAAGCATGTATGAATAAAATTTTAAAATTCTCCTGAAAGACAGAAAGACTTGAACACATGGAAAAATATTCTTGTTCTTGGATGTGATGACTTAGTATCCTAAAGTGGACTGTTCGCCCTAATTTATAAATTGTGCAAAATCCAGTAAAAGTATCAATAAACTTTATTTTGGAGTTAGATAAGTTTATACTAAAATCCATAAAGAGAAACAAACTTTTAAGAGCAGCTATCAAAAAGTGGGCAAAGGATATGAACAGGAACTTTTCAAAAGAAGATAGACTAATGGCCAACAAACATATGAAAAAATGCTAAACATTTCTAAATCATCAGGGAAATGCAAATTGGCATTTTTATAAATTATTGGTGAGAACACAAATTGGTACAAGTCCCCTAGAGAGAAATTTGGCAATAACTATATATGCACTTATAATAACTATATATACCTTTTGACCTAACAGTCCCAATTCTAAGAATTTGTCCTCAAACAATATGAAAATGTACATACACAAAGTTATTCATTGCAGCATTATTTGTATTAATGATTGCAAAGTACTGTAAACAATCTAAATGCCCACACACCAGAAAGCAGTTGAATAAATTATCGAATATTCAGAAAATACAGTAGGATGTAACTGTTAAAAGGAATGAGGACTATCTCTATGAACTAACAAGGGGTGATTTCTAGGATTTTATTCAGTGAAACAATGTAAGAGGCAAATATTTATAGTATTCAGCCATTTTTGTCAAAAAAATAAATAAAGCTCTATATGAAAGTATACAAATATCTGCTTATTTGTGCCGAAGGGAAATAAAGGAAGACACAGATACTAATGAGATTGATTACCTAGAGGGTATGGGTGGCGATGTGGTGAAAACCACGGGGAGTGGGTATATATGGTGGAGAGCATGAAGACAGATACGCTTCTTATTATAGCTTTTTGAAATGCTGTGACTTTTTGAGCCATGTTAATGTTTCACATGCTCAAAAGTAAAATAAAATTAATGGTGATGAGGGTGGAATCTAAAATAAAATACAAACAGTAAACAATGAACCTAACTATATTATGAATGAATGAGATAAACACAATAAAGAGGGTGGGAAAGAAAAGAACTAATTTAGGTAACTTTGGAAAACAGTATTTAGACTATATATAGTAAAACTAAAGATAAGAATTTCACACAAATATTGTACTCTAGTTAGTAAATTTGCTTTTCACCGAAGTATGGGTTAGCAAATTTGAAACTACTTTATGTATATTCTAGAACTGAGAAAATAAGTAAATATATTCTGGATAATGAGAGAGAAGTTTTTCATCTCTTGAAAAAAGGAGTTTCCAATAAGGAAACACGAAAGGCTAGATGGAATCCTGTAGTGTTGGATTAAAATCAGAACTCACGGCATTTAATATTATAAAGATAGATATATATCTCTGTTTGAATACACATATGAGTATTTTCTAGTGCTTTCTTCTGAAAGGGCCTAGAAGCAATGATACAACATTAGCAATGAGCACATCTAGCTTTGAGATCTAAATATGAAATACCAATCTCCAGCATACTGAACTAGGAGCCCTTGGAGAAAAGACTGGTTTTAAGAATGGAGCAGGGAAAGTAAAGATAAACCTGAACATTTTGTGGTGTCAGAAAGTAAGGAAGCATTCAAAAAATAACGTGAGCAGGTTGAAAAGAAATTGAAGAGACTCCCAAGACCCAATCTAGGACACTTTGAGCAAAAAATAATTATAATAATAAAAAATTTAAAGATTAATTTAAAACTTCTAAAAGAGAAAGAGTACTCAAATATTTGTGATAATTATTACTTATTATTTTAAGTTCTGCAGTCTTTCTAATTCACCAAAGCCAAAGTTCCAAGTCTAAAGCTCTCACAATTATATTCTTGTTATTAAGTACTTCTTGAAAGGAATTCTATGAATCATCTGTGAACTTTCTTCATCAAAATTACCTTGAATTTATTTTCCAAATACAGATTTCAAGGTCACTCCAGACCACCTGAATTAGAATGATGGTTTTTTTTGTACACTAAAAATTCTGCAACCTTGTATGCATGAGAATAACTTTATTTGCCCTTACCTTTAAGTGACAGCTTATTTAAATATAAAAATCTAAGTAATATTTTTCCATCAATACTATTTAGTATTGCTAAACAGGAGTCTAATGTCAATTTTATTTTTTTGTTTTTAAGATGATCTTTTATTTCCTCTCTGGAAGCTTATAGGACTTTCTAACTTGATGTCCTTAAATTTCACTGGAGTTTTTTATGGTACGGGGTTTTCAGAATCTATTCTGTTCTTTGTTCATTTTTTTTAATCTAAGGTTTCACATCATTCTTTAAAATTGGGGAGAAATTTCCAAATATTTCCTTTTCTTTGTTTACTTTTATCTATTCTTCTGAAGTCCTTATTATATGGGAGTTAATATGTCCACTTCTTTCCCCTTTATCTTTTTATTATTCTTTCTTAATTTTTATTCTTTTCTGAGGCCTTTGGGAGAGCTCATTAACCATTATAATGTAGTTCACTAATTTTTCAGCTTTCTACATTCTACTATTCAACACATCCACTGTATAATTTCAACAGTTATATATCTTTTTTTTCATACTTAATATCTCCTATTGTTTTCCAAAATCCTTATCTTTCTGAAGAAACTGTGCTTATACTAAATATTATGTTCTTTTTATATCATTAGCTCTGCTAATTCTTTTTTTTTTTTTTTTTTCCTTGAGACAGAGTCTCACTCTGTTGCCCAGGCTAGAGTGCCGTGGTGTCAGCCTAGCTCACAGCAACCTCAGACTCTTGGGCTCAAGCAATCCCTCTGCCTCGGCCTCCCAAGTAGCTGGGACTACAGGCATGAGCCACCATGCCCGGCTAATTTTTTCTATATATTTTTAGTTGTCCAGCTAATTTCTTTCTATTTTTAGTAGACATGGGGTCTTGCTCTGGCTCAGGTTGGTCTCGAACTCCTGAGCTCAAACGATCCACCCACCTCGGCATCCCAGAGTGCTAGTAGCTCTGCTAATTCTGGTATGGATTACTCTACTTGTTATCTTTCTTTTGTAGTACTTTAAGTCCTCAGAGATCATGCCAATTTTCTCCGTGAATTCATCTTTCATTTCCTCGAAACTATAAACTGCTCTGCTTAATTAATATTGAAACTCTCAACAACTTTTCCCTCCTTTTTTCCTCCCCTCCCTTTCCTTTCCTTTCCTTCTCTTTTTTTGAGGGTCTGCTAAATAAGTTGGATATATTATATCGAACAGTATGAAAACATTATGCAATGGTAAAATTAGTGCTGTGCATGCATGCATGCAACTGGAATTAGGCAGACACATTTTTGGTTTCCAGTGCCACATTGAACTTTATCTGAGTGCTGTGCTGCCAGAAAGAAATTCCTCACTCCTTTGTGTTTCAGAAATGGCTAACCACCAAGGACCACCTGCAATCTCATATTCCAAAATAAAATCCACCTCCATCTTTCCTCAGTGACTCAGTAATGCACCTTTCCATCCTCATGACTTCCAGAAGTCTCTTGGATGACTCCCTCGTCTACTCCTGGGACCCAAGTCCTCTCTTTTTTTCCGTGAGATGCTCCTCATGAATGAACATCCACATTCCTTCTTATTACAAAGGCTTGAATAAATTATCTCATTAATTGTCTGGTGCATTTTTTGTCTTTTATATCACTCATAACACTGCTTAGGGTGTATTTTTTTCAGTATATAATTTGTATCCATTGGAGTTCTCTTGGTGGGATAGACTGTTTTCAGAGAACAGCTATATATACAAATACTTTAAATTTTTAATTCCTTAACATCTTTTACTCTCCATCAGCTTGTCTTTCATTTATTAACTATGAGAAGTATTTTAAATATTGAATTTTTAATATTCTTTTTACTGGCTAGAAATTAATTTCATTTCTGCTAATAGAAATTCTCTAATATGTAGGTTGTAGATTGCACAAAATTTAAACTTTTGGTGTGTGATTTCCTCTAAACCAAAATGAAAATATTTTCTTGTAGCTATTTTTTTAAGAAAAATTATCTTGATCTTCAACATCTCCTTGCCTTTTTTTTTTACTTCAGTAAAAGAAGTAAGGATGTAGTATCACAAATTTTTGTCAAAAAACCCTAACATTTTCCTAATATCAATGGAAAGACAAGTCTCTCCCTGTTGGAAGAAGCAGAGCTTGGTAAAAGCTGCCTCATAAAACCATCTAAACAGCTTAGTCAGTTCAAGCCTCTGTGCCTGCCTAGAATGTGCTTGTAATGTCAGGCTCTCTGTCTTCTTTGAGTATCGTTCCCTGTCATCACCTCCTACACAGGCTCTGCCCTTCCAGTCTTATCTCTCCTAAGAGGTTAAGGAAAGTGGGGGGAAGTTGCTGATCAGCCAGCAGGAACTGTCAAAGCATCAGTCAGTCTGGCCTGCCTTCCAAGAAACAAAACAAATTACTCTCCCAGCCAGGCTCCTCATTGTCCTCTGGGCTCCGGTCTAAAACTGTTTGAACTCTCCCATATGGCTCTCAACATGTGATTGTGTTATTCCATCAGGAAGCCACTCAAAGGACATTTTCTCAGTTTGATTTATATTTTCTTTTTATCTCTAATATGCTCCCAAGAACACAAAGGCTTTCTTTGTCCTGCTTTGTCTTCCCTGTTTGCCTAGTTTCATTTTTTATCATATTCTGTAGTTCATTCATTTACTAGATTGAAGGCCAGAAACCATGCCAGACATTTTTGTTTGTTCTGGATTTGATAAGGCTGTATCAAGAATTCTGTTTTTATTTGCATTTGTGTGATTTCTATGTGTGTGTGTGTCTGTGTAGCAAACAAATTTCAGCAGATTTAGACTTTTCAATAAACAACTGAGCTTTTGGACAATGAAAGAAAGGGAACATTTTCCTATTAATAGCTTTCAGAAAGAGGCCATTTATGAATATACAATATTCCAGTAATTCAGGTACAATATTCTAAAATGAAAATATTTGCAAACATAAGGGAACAATGGCTGTGAAACCAGTGATATAATCTGTTGTATCCATTTTAATAGTGTAAATGCTACAACTTACCTCAAACAAAATACACAATGCTGTAAAACCATTGCTGTTGTCAAAGAGTTTATAATCTGGCCATGCTGACAAATAAATAAAATTTGAAGCTCTTGTCTGATTCACTAGAACATTTTCAATTGAAACATAAGTCACTTTATGTTTTCTCATAGATCTCGAAAGGTTTTAAAAGGCACGGAAGTGATAAGCATGAGTTAGCTCATTAACATCATCAATTATATAAATTGAGTCATTAATTTCTCTTCAAATTCTTAAGCCACTTATTTTACTTGTTACATGTTTTTTATTCCTAATCAGACTCATTTAACTGCTAGTTAAATTTAAAACACATCTGAAAGACTGAGAGTGTCTATGTGAACTTTAGATTGGTTTACTCATTCACTTATTGATACTAGAATATTGATTACACTTCCACCATGTATTAGGTCCTGAAGAAATAAAAATGGAAAAGATGGACAAGGTTTGCACTTTCATAAATGTTAAATTGTAGTCTAAAACAGTTAAATACTGGTAAACTAACCGCAGTATCTTTTGGTTGTTTTTCTTCAAGGAATCAGCCAGTTTTAAAAATGCATTTATTGGCCGGGCGTGGTGGCTCACGCCTGTAATCCTAGCACTCTGGGAGGCCAAGGCAGGCAGATTGTTTGAGCTCAGGAGTTCGAGACCAGCCTGAGCAAGAGTGAGACCCCCATCTCTACTAAAAATAGAAAGAAAATTACATGGACAGCTAAAAATATATATAGAAAAAAATTAGCCGGGCATGATGGCGCATGCCTGTAGTCCCAGCTACTTGGGAGGCTGAGGCAGGAGGATCGCTTGAGCCCAGGAGTTTGAGGTTGCTGTGAGCTAGGCTGATCCCATGGCACTCTAGTCCGGGCAACAGAGCAAGACTCTGTCTCAAAAAAAAAAAAAAAAAAAAATTAAAAAAAATGCATTTATTTAAAAAAATATATAAACCTACTATGTGCTATGCATAAGAGATAGGAGTATCAATAAGTCAGGGTATATTCTGTCTTCAATTACTGTAGAGTTGCCTCTTAGTTGTTCAGAATATTGGCAGATAGGACAAAAATCACAGAAAGTCACATTATCTTGAAAATTTCTTAGTAAGATGTCACATTAAAAATCACTACACATATTGCTCCATAAATCTACCAGAGACAATCCCCCATCCCTCAGCCCTAGCCTTGCAACAGATCACTGTTTGAAGCTAAAACCAAATGAAATAATTTGTTGGCTCTGCTGTACACCCTCCCTCCCCAAAGTATACCTTTAAAAACTAGTATCTCCCTCAGGATGGATAATGTGTGTGTGTGTGTGTGTGTGTGTGTGTGTCTGTGTGTGTGTGTTTTTAGAGGCCTGTAGGAACTGAGACTCTATGTGGTAGGAACTGAATCACGTCTTGCCATCTCACATCTATCCCAGCACATGAGGTCTCTGAGAAGAGTGGCGATTAGAAATACCTACATTGTTGAAGTTTTCATTCCCTCTCCACCCTGTGCTCCTCAAAACTATACAGATGATTTGGGACAAAGTTAGATAAGACTGAAAAAATTCTACTATCTATATTGGCTATCTACAGTTCTTAAGTAACAGATCATTTTGAATATTACTAAATCATTTTGCAAGTCAATATTGCTATTAATACAATGTTAACTGTGCTTCCTGAAACCATGTAATCATAGTGAACATAATTTAGCCTTTTCTTAGTGACTCAGTAAAAATTATGGGTCAATAATTGTGCCTCGTTCTAATATAGTGGTGCTCTAAGTACAAAGACAAAATACAGTCAGCAAAATGGCTCTATGTAAGTCTCTTTAGCCTGCTTGATTATCACTGTTCATTTCTCCAATGATCTGAATGTGCCCACCTGCTTGCCTATAGCATCCTTTCTCCCTCCTTTATGCTTTTCTAGGAAGCCAGGGAGCCAACTTTGACAATATTTAGGTAAAACAAGATTGAATAGGCCGGGCACGGTGGCTCACGCCTGTAATCCTAGCACTCTGGGAGGCCGAGGTGGGCGGATCGCTCGAGGTCAGGAGTTCAAGACCAGCCTGAGCAAGAGTGAGACCCCGTCTCTACTAAAAATAGAAAGAAATTATCTGGCCAACTAAAATATATATAGAAAAAATTAGCTGGGCATGGTGGCGCATGCCTGTAGTCCTAGCTACTCGGGAGGCTGAGACAGTAGGATCGCTGAAGCCCAGGAGTTTGAGGTTGCTGTGAGCTAGGCTGACACCATGGCACTCACTCTAGCCAGGGCAACAAAGCGACACTCTGTCTCAAAAAAAAAAAAAAAAAAAAAGATTGAATAGACTTCAAGAAATGGCCTGAGGTGTTTTATTTTGTGAATGAAATGTTAATATGTGTGCATTAAGACACAAACATAGTAAATTCCCATTTAGCTGCTCTGAATAAGTCTACCATCACACTTCCAGGTAAAAATTGTTATATAATTAAAGTGAAACTGTAACTGGTTGATTCAGTTCAAATGTTTAAACCAGTTTTTAGTAAAGATGCCCCATAGTGAATAAAAATTGTCAACAATATAAGGAACCCACTTTTTGATCCTCAGGAGATATGCATAGGCTTATCTCTGAACATTTATTCAGAGAATAGTGTAGTTGGAAAGCTACTCTAGAAATGACCTAACCTTCTCTTAGCATATAGCTACATAGCTGCATTAACTGAAAGTAATTAAAACCATTAGCTTCAAAGAAGCAGAATATTTACACACTTATTTATTCAATCAAATGTTAACTTTTTAGGTCATTGTGTACTGCTATGTTTTGAAAGTTTGTTCCCTGCAAAATGCATGTTGAAATCTTATTGCCATTGCAGCAGTCCTAGGAAGTGAGACTTTTGGGAGATGAGGCCATGAGGGCTTCACTCTCATGGATGGTATTAGACTATTACAAAAGGACAAATTTGCCCTTCTTTTGCTTCTTAAACCTTCCACCGTCCGCCATATGAGGATGCAACATGCAGGGCACCATGGACCTGGGTGGAATCAATCACAGGGTTGAAGGGGGAGAATGACCTTACCAGAGGCCAACCTGCTGATGCTTCACCTTAGACTTCCCAGCCTCCGCAACTGTGAGTCAATCAATTTTTGTTCCTTATAAATTACCCAGCCCTAGGTTGCTGTTTTAGCATCACAAATGGACGAAAGACAGGTACTGTTTTAATTTTTAAAGATATAAACATGGTAAGAGTTGCCCATACCTTCACAGGATTAGCACATGGCAGAAAAGCCAAGGCAGATGTCTTTTCAAGATAACAGAGCAAGTCTGTTATAAGACTTGGAAGGCACCCTTTCTGCTCTAAACAAATATTATGAGGAAAAAAGAAAATAATCTCTCCATGATCTAGTAATTGGACAGAAATACAAAGCCATGAGAGGGGCTTAAGTTATGGTTTTGATGGCCTTCAGGTCCAGAAACAGGGAGAGGTCACTGGGAGTTTGGCCCCGACAGAGCAAGAGACTAAAGTGTTCCACATAAGGGAGTATGTGACCTTTGTCACTGTGGGGCGAGTTACCTTGCTCATGAAAGGAGCATGAACAAATATGGTGTAGACAATCTCCTGGGTCTATGGTTTAGTTAACATTCCAGTTTAGGGAGGTAGGAGTATTCAAACATAGTGAATGAAATCACCTGCTGGTAGGGGGATAAGATTTGTGACATCTACTGTATCACTTGGGAAAAAGTCCCATCTGTCAATATGAGACAATAAAGATTAGAGTCCTCAGGGGCTTTGGTGGAATAAATCAGAGAGTTGATGAGGAAGAGAAAGAGAACTTCCCATTCATATGATCCTGCAATTCAAAATTCCAAAGAACAATACAGTACTCTCTCCTATTCAATAATCAAAATAAGAATGTGGTTCTGAGGGCATTAAAATAACATAGGAGTCTGAAAAAGATGTTAACATAAATATCTTGAGAACTATCAAAGAGATGAATATCTGTTAAAATTACATAGAATTATTAAATAAAAAAGAGATGGGTAGGGATAAGACGATGCTCAGTTAGCAAAATCTTAGCACAAACTGGTGAATTGGATGAGGATATCACCAGAACCCTCATCCAGCTCAGTAGTTTTCTACTGAGACCAAGATAAAAGTGGAAGAAGTATGAAAAGTAGACAATTCTGAAATTCAGAGGAGAATAGAGAAAGTGGTAAAGAAGCTGTATTTGCAGATGTTACAGCTGAATACTTTCCAGAAGTGAAGAAAAATACAAGTCCTCAACTTACAAATATACTTCAAACTATCAAGCAGAATAATATTAAATCCACACCAAGACTCATGACAGTGAAGCTACGGACTATAAAGAATAAAGAAAATATTACTTGAAAGAGAGAGAAAATATAACTCAAACAGACTCTAGCTAACTATTTATCAGCAACAATAGATGCCAGAACATAACAGAACAACAGTTTCAAAATGATGAGGAAAATAACTGTCAGCATAGAATTTATCAGCCAAATAACTATTCAAGAGTTTAAGCAAATGAGGATAGTTTCTGATGCAAGAAGACAAAGAGACACAGACCCTCAGAGCAAAGCATTTATTCAGTAGGAAGAAAAACAAAAACGGAAAGGAAGTGTTAGAGGCAAGAAACAAAAAGTAAAGAAGAGAAAATGGACTAATACTATACTGAGGAAATTTTTTTTTAAGTGAACACTGTACAGTGTCTTTGGTAACAAAGACTCAAGTCTGTCTTTATATAGCCCTGTCCTAATGGCATTTTCTCTTTTTATTGTCTTTTCACTTTCTTTTTTTTAGTTGATACATAATTATTGCAGAATAATAGACTAAAGACTTAAATGTATGACCTGAAACTATGAAACTACCAAAACAAAACACTGGGGAAATGTTTCAGGACATTGGTATGGCCAAGAATTTTTTTAGGTAAAAACTCAAAAGCACACTCAACAAAAGCAAAAATAGGCAAATGGAATCACAGCAAGCTAAAAAACTTCTGCACATGAAAAGAAACAACAAAATGAAAAGATAACCTACAGAATGGGAGAGAATATTTGCAAACTATCCATCAGATAAGGAATTAATAATCAGAATATGTGAGAAAATCAACTCAACAGCAAAAATTCAAACAATTTTTTTTATTACAGGAAATTCTTGAGCCATCCAATATATTAGCCACTAGCTGTATGTCTAAATGTGACTATTTAATGAAAATTAAATGAAATAAAAAATTGTCTTTGTCACAATTTTTACATAAGTGCTCAGTAGCCACATGTGGCTGATGGCTACTATATTAGATGGTGCAAATATAAAGTATTTCCAGCAATGCAGAAAGTTCCATTAGACTGCACTAGTAAGAGTTTAAGCAATCCCTGAAAGCTATATACTTTACATTCATAAAGTAACTAGAAAGAGCATATATAATATAAACAGATGATATATCCATTGGCCTTAAGGATATCATCTTAAGCCATATAAAATAATCCTGTTTAATGTTTAGTTTAATCAGTATGTAATTTTTTCACCTCTATTGTGTGGTAATCAATAGATGGAATAAACCAGTTTCAAGTGTCATACATAAATCACCTCAAACTGGGTAAAGTTTTTTTAAGCTTAGCAAACCACCTTCAGTTATAAAAGTCTTCAAAGGTATACCTTTAATAAGAGTAAATTTGGAAAGCTATTTTTCTACTTGTTCATGTTAAAATAAGTCATATGTGTTTGTACTACAAACAACCAAAGAAAAAGAAACAAAAGAGAAAAACAACAAGAAATCCTTGTATTGATTTCATGTACATGTAGGCTTTATTTTTCAAAAGTAAATGAAAATTGCACAAGACAAAAATCTTGTTTCAAAAATTCCATATAACTTTTCTCATAAATTATGTTACAGTGTTCAGTAAGTAGAGGTGGGACTAATTGGATACTTTTCAATAGATTGATTAGAGTTCATTTTTTTCATAATGTATATGAAATTATCTGTTGGTTCATTCATTTGCCCATTTATTTCATTTTGTTCATTTACATGAAAAATATGTTGAATGTCTGCTATATTCTAGGCACTGTACTAAATCCTGGGTATTTATTAGTGATTAAGACATAATCCTTCCCTTCAAGGAGTTTATAATTTATAGTAAGAAACAAACTGTAGATTGAATCATATGGAAAAGCTGTATTTATAGTTAAAAGTGGTTGGATATTGGCAATTTAATGCCTATGCAATTTTAATTCAGAGTAATAAATCTATAATAACTATAAGTGTATGTTGCTGCTATGAGATTATATATACTACCCTCGTTTATCTTTCTTGAAATGAGGTCTAAGCTTAAATGTGTAGGGAGAATAAATTAGGTGAAGATTAAATAATGTTCTAGGTAGAGAAGTCAACCTGTCAGTGAAGCTGTTACAAATTAATCGCCTCTGACCTGCATGTGAAATTGGGAGATCTACCTATTAATAGTTAGTAAGCACTTTAGGATTTTGTTAAATAAGCTGGAAGCCACTAGCCTGAGGCTGTCTATCAGTGCCTACATATTACACTGCAACCTAACTTAGTAATAAACAAACCAAAACCTAATTTTTTCGGTAACAAATAAGCAGGTTTCAGCCAACCACAACTGGCTGAGCTTCAGCCAATCATAAGCAGTCAACTAATCAGACCATGCCCCAATAAGGTAGATGCCCAGCTGCCTAGGTGGAACCAACAGGTGATATCTCTATTTTGCTTCCATGTTTGGCCTATAAATGCTTACTGCTCACACCTCTGGGTGGAGCTTTCTGAACCTCCTCTGGTTCTGAGAGTTGCTCAATTCATTAATTGTTCTTTGCTGTAATAAATTCTGTTAAATTTATTGTGTGTAAAGCTTTTGTTTTAATCATATATAGAACAATGATGGTGGTGCTTACTTTTTTTAAGTTTGCATATACTTACTATATAAAATAAGAGTTAATATCTAGAAGAAGGACAGAAAAAAGAAGAAAAGAAAAGAAGAAAAGAAGAGAGAAAAAAAGCAACAGAACAAGAAGAAGAGAAAAGAGCAAAGTGTAGCCTTTGGCATCAGACCAGGGTTTGACATTCAGATCCACCACCTTTAAGCTTGTAACTTTGAGCTATTTACTTAACCTACCTGAATCTTAGCTTTTCATCTGTAAAAAAGCAACAATAATTAGAACCCTTGTACACCATTGTAGGAATGGAAAACTATGGAAATTAATAAAAAAATAAAAAATGCAACTATTTACCATATAATTTAGCAATCCCATTTCTAAATATTTGGATAGTTTCACTCCCATATTCACTGCAGCATTTTTCACAACAGCCAAGATATGGAAATAACCTAAATGTCCATCAATGGATGAATGGATAAAGAAAATGTGGTATATACATATGATGGAAAATTACTCAGCCTTAGAAAAGAAAGAAATCCTGCAATATGGGACAATACGGATAAACCTGGAGATCATTATAAGAGCAGAAATACACCAGTTACAGATGGACAAATACTGTATGACTCCACTTATGGGAGGTATTCTAAAATAGCCAAATTCATAGAAGGTGAGTAAAATGATGGTTGCCAGGGGTTATGGGGAGGGGGAAATGAGGAGTTGCTATTCAATGGGTGTAAAGTTTCAGTTATACAATGAATAAGTTCCTGATATCTGCTATATATTGTGTCTGTAGCTAGAGATACTATATTGTACACTTTTGTTAAAAGGGTAGATCTCATGTTAAATGTTCTTACTACAATTAAAAAAAGGCAATGATAACAGATAGTGTTATGGAGATGATTAAAAATAAGATATATACCAAACAACTAAAACCTTGACTAACATAGTTCAATAGATCCTCAATACACAATAGCCATTTAGTAATAGTATAAATGTGCTTACTAATAAGAGGAAGAGAGAAATCAATAAATAACCATAGTATTTGGGCTTTACCACATTCACAAACAAAAAGTGATGTAAACAAAAATGTAAATAAAATGTATCCAGGATAAATTCTAAATGATGTATACATTTGTAGATGTGCTTCTTAATCCCCATCTACCCAGTTTTATCTCTCCCACCTCCTCCCACTGTTAACATTTTCTTTTTTTTTATATCTTGGGAGATAAAGAAAATACAAAAAGAAAACATTTTATTTTTTGGGTTTTTTTGCATTAAGGTGGCATGCTATATACAAAGTTCGACTTTTATTCAGGTAATATATACTGAATAGCTTTATATATTGTATATACAGAGTCTTCTCATTCTTTTTATATACCTGGGTAGTATTCCTACTGTATGGATGTAACATCATTTAACAGGTTGGACAATATGAAATTGCTGATAATTAACTGCCTTAGGTCTATGGAAACAACAATTTCATACAATTTGTCATGTATATAATTCCCTACTTAGAAGTATTTTATATTTCATAAACAAAGTTTTATTAGAACTATGTTTATTCATAACATGCTGTCTGTGGCTGTTTTTGTGGAACAGTGTTGAGTAGTTGTGACACAGACTGAATGATCTACAAAGCTATAATAAAATATTTACTACCGGAATTGAAAACTTAAAATCCTTATTGTAAGGAAATTAATTGTCTTCTATTTGAAAAATTGGGTGACACTATATAGAAATTCCTTTATCTAACTGTAAAATTCATCTTCTGTCATTGGAGACAGTTGTTAACAGCTAGAATGCTTTAAATACAAAAAGTGAAGATATGCAATTAAAATGACCAATTAATTTAGAATAAGAGTCACTGATGCCACTGAAAAGTCTTATCAACATTTCGTCTTTGGGCACAACCTTCTTAAAGATCTACTAAGTCTGAAATAGGGGCTGATAGTTTTTCAGCAAATTTGCATCTTCTGTTTCTCATCTGGTCAGTGATATTCCTATTGCTTCCATGGTAGATAGTAAATGTTAAAAATATTTTGTCCATATTACATTTTCTTTGTTAACTTTCCACAAAATGAAAATTCAGTATCTAATATTTAGTTAACATGTATTTTCTTTTTTATAGTTCATTGTTACTGAAAGAGTTTATTGGAAAAAACAATTTAATAAACATTATCATCAATAACATGTGATTTTAGATTTACACCACATAGTAAGTGATCAAACTAAAAAGTAAAAGCTTTCAGATTATTCTCACCACTTTCTATGGCATGACTGTTCAGCTTCTATTTCACATTTATATTTCACTTATACCTGTTCTTTAATTTCCCTTCTATCCCATCTAACACACTGCTGGGCAGCCTTGCAGCTCTTCTATCTCACAAGGCTCGGGACAGACCTCAGCACAAATGATTAGATCCCAAAATTTAGGCAAAAGCAGCTGTTCCCAATATGTTTCCTAAGCCTGAGACCTGAAAGAGTTAGTTGCCCCTAGCTGCTCTTGTCCTCATGTTCCCTGTTTTATTAGTGAGCAGTCAGCATGCTGTCCTTATAAAGAAAGTGTTAGTTACTTTGGGTCTAGAAAAGCTTGAGAAAATAATAAAAGATTATCATATGTTAAAGCAAGAATTGTATCACTGCATAGCTGATGATGTCCAAATTCTCCCCTAATTGTGCCATAAGAATAGATTTTATAGAACTATCATGAAGGTTCTAGGCATTTCTTGGTGACTTTTATTGACTGCTCTCGTGCTAAGGCAGTTGAGTTCTATTAACTTCAGCTAGCAATGCAGGCTTCAAGAGGCAGAAAGCTAGTTCCAGGTTCATAATAGCTCAGAGTTCGGCAGCCCTGCTTCACCTCTGCAGTCTATGTACCTACATAGCTCTTAGAGAAGGTGACTCAAATGAGGGAAGCTTTTTCTCGGTCAAATTTACTTTGACAACTGAAAAAGTATGAGTGATGAAAAGAGAGGCTAAGAAATTTAATGCAGTGAGTAATTCTGAGAGGGATGAAGATGACTTGTTCTTCTCCATGCTGGGAAAGGTATGTGAAATATTAGCAAGTTTGAAGGAGTATTAAAATTTCCATTCATCCTCACTTAAAAAAAAAAAAAACACTGAGCTGGATACATAAAACATCTCTACTGGCCAAGTTCTACATGGGGACCATAAGTAATGGCCTCTGAATTCAACCTTTCATTCCACAAATGAGGAAATAGATGCCAAGAAAATTTAAGTGACATGGCTAAGGGATATGACTAATCAGTAACCATACTAGGATTAGAAGGTGCATATTCTTCCTATAATCACAAAACTATTGCTAACCTATGGGTAGCCTTGGTATTCATAAATGCTTCCCAATATGTTTTAATGCATTTATATTTCCTGAATAAGACTTCTTTTGGAACAATATGTTCTAAAAATTAATCCCTCTCTTTGTAAAATGCTACATTAATCCCA
The DNA here is from genome assembly GCF_020740605.2 of Lemur catta. NCBI lineage: Eukaryota > Metazoa > Chordata > Mammalia > Primates > Lemuridae > Lemur > Lemur catta. The sequence goes on along the minus strand of NC_059139.1, from coordinate 57,011,715 downwards.
AATTGGCAAGAAACCACAGCCCCTCTTAAATAGTACATCTCACCAAGGCTTAACAAAAAGACCATGTGAGTATTTTTTTTTTTTTTTTATTTCAGCTCATCATGGGGGTACATAAGTTCAGGTTATACACATTGACCATGTCCCGCCCATCCCCCTGAGTCAGAGCCTCAAGCGTGTCCATTTCTCCAGACAGTGCGCCTGGCACTCACCATGTAGTCATACCTCCATCCCCTCCCCCCACCCCCCACTTCCCTGAGTCAGCATCTTCAAAAATGACCATTCCCCAGACGGTGCACAACGCACTCATCATGTAGGCATACACCCATCCCCTCCCCCCACCCCCCATCTCAGTCTGATATCCAATTGGTATCCTTCCCTGATGTGCATTTAGGTGATGATCAGGGAAACCAATTTTCTGGTGAGTACATGTGATGCTTGTTTTTCCATTCTTTGGATACTTCACTTAATATAATGGGTTCCAATTCTCTCCAGGAGAACCAAAGAGATGTCGTATCATCGTTATTTCTTACAGCTGAGTAATACTCCATGGTATACATATACCACAGTTTACTAATCCATTTGTGGATTGATGGGCATTTGGGTTGTTTCCATATCTTTGCAATTGTGAATTGTTCAAAGGCTCTTGATCCCATTCTTACAAACTTGGCCCTTCTAAATATACCTCAGCAAGGACAGTGTGCTGATTATGCAAATGAATTCACTGTTTTCTAGGTCACAGCAGGCCTTTTACATAGAATGCATCAACAGGAGTATCAGGGGGTTCTTGTTGCCAGAATGTAAACAGCATCTACTGAAAAACTTGACTGGAGATGAAAGATGTTGTGTCATTCTTATCTTCTCACTCACTTAAAAGAGCCATGACCTGAGACAGTGTTCTGCCACTCCGGAATTAAAAGTCATTTTTTGGCTTCTAGGCTAGATGAGTTAAAAAATTACAGGCTAAAATTTATTCTTCATATTCTGTCATTAGCTCTGTACAGTTTTGTAATCTATTTGGGTCTCAGATTCCTCATCTGAATAACTGTGTTTATTTTTAAATGGGGTTAAGGAATAGATAGTTAACTATCATATCTAACACACTGGGAACGTACCCAGAGAGGAATTGATCAAATGATGCTGGCTGTTTCATCTCCTCAGATACAAAACAGCAACAGCTTTGTTATTATTTAAAATCTTCCGTAGGTGTGATCATACATTCTTAAGTGTTAATAAAATCCACTAGAATCATATATTCTTAAGTGTTAATAAAATCCACTAGAATTCTAACATAAGGCACTTCTTCATTATTTCACAATTTCTCTTCTACTGGATCAAACTATATCCTCCGTATATACAGATTTCCATGGGTATGGAAAGGAGTGCACTATTTTGATAAGGTGGAGGAAACACTGGGCATGGACTGAACAAGTAGGAAGCAGTGCTGGTTCTGCTACTTACACCTGCGGTACCTTGAACCTTGTTGAGCCTCAATAATTACCATAAAAATGAAGCAATCATTATTCTATAGAAAAGATGTTGCTGTACCAACAAAAAAAAAAAAAAAGGAAAAAAAAGCAAGGAACTGTTGTTATAGTGTGTGAACTAAAAGTTAAAACCTAAGCTCTCTGCTAACTGAATGGAACCCTCTCAGCTAAGAGGGCCCCAGAAACACCTTAAGTCATGGTGAGATGGGAGAGAGAAAGCACAGTGATGTGGGTATGACTTTCCTTCATAAATATTCATGACTCCTTTAATAGCTTGTTAAATATGTATATTTGACCATTCTGCTCAGTATAAAATCCTGTTCCCTTTTGTCTCTTCTTTGAAACACATGTACCTGGCTTCTGGCCCAGGGCTCTGCTCCCCAACCTGCTGGAATGGCTTTCCAACAGGCTGCTACCCTTTATGAGAAATAAAACGCTCCTTTTTCCAAAGTCTAAACCTCATAAATTTTTTTAGTTAGCAAGGTGTCAAATATAGCAGTGTAACAGCACTGAGGTTACATAGACGTATTTTGTTGTTCCTTCTTTCTGGCCTTTTATCTCTTGTCTACCTTTGGAGAAATTTTGGGAAAAAACCTGTTCCCCTTTCTGGAAGAAAAAGGAAATAAAATTTCAAGACCCTCTAAATTTATTATGCCAAGGGGGAAGTTAAGCCCTAGAGACTGAGCCACATAACATAATTGCAATTCTACTTCCTAGATTATAGCTTAACTCTCTTCCTCATTGTTTTTGTTCTGTAATGACTAGGAGAGACCAGAGTCCAGACCTCCTTGCTTTCTGATCACTGATTTTTGTTATAGATTAACAACCTTCTTTATTGTCTTGTACCTAAGTCAGACCAAATGGTGACCAAGACCCCATGACAGTGACATCTTCAGTGTGGAGTGTTAAATACATCTTTCCTGAAAGAAAAAGACCACCTCAGCTAATCAGATTGTTGTAACTATGCATTAAGCCTTATACAGAAAGATGTTGGAATTCTGTTAAACTTTCCTAAGCTTTGTCTATGTAAGTAATTCCCAAATTCTACACTTTGGAAAGCTGACTTTCATTCTTTGGAATCTGTGCTTTCTTAGACAGCCTATCCTCACTTTATGCTTGAATAAAGTCTCTTATTCTGACCTTTTTTATTATTTTAGGTTGACATGGAGAAACTTTTATTTAAAGCATTAAAACCTTGTATTTAACACAACATTAAAGAATGTTATAGTTTTAGCAACATATGCTAAACAAACTTGCAGTTATAAGATGAATACGCTCTGTAGCAACATATACTAAACAAACTTGCAGTTATAAGATGAATACGTTCTGGATGCCTAATGCACAAAACAGTGACTACAATAAATAATAATGCATCACATACTTGAAATTTGCTAAGAGAGTACATCTTAAGTATTCTCTTCACATCTTTGGAGTTAATCTCCAGATTCATTTAATGACAATAACAGTTTTGACCCCTGCCTGAATTATCTGAAGTTTGACATCAACTGCAGATGAAAGCTGTGAGGGAAACAACAGACCCTTGTTCAAATAGGATGTAACAATTTTCCATTCAAGGTGAATCAGTGACAAATCTCTACAGGAGAGAATCTCTGCAAAGTATTGTCTGTGGCCGAGCCCATCACAATTTAACAAAAATTGTGCTTTGGTTTATTTTTTGTTTCAAAGTGTGTTCAAATATGTGTTATTTTCTCCTTCTACTCACTCATTTCCTTGTCTGTAAACTTTTTTTTTTTTTTCTCTCACCAGAAGAGGTTTTGGCAGAACAAAGGTGTCAAAAAAAAAAAAAAAAAAAAAATTCAAGCAGGCAGACACAATGTTAGTTGAACACATAATGGGAGTCAGCAGCATGCATGACTCAGGAAAAGACAGCATAGTTATTAAGTCCCAGAAACTTTCTTCGATTGAGAAAAATAAGCATGGAATAAGGTAAAATAATGAAAGCAGGATTAGAAAATTAACAAATTATAGAATTTCTTTGTTCAGTGATGCTTTTAATTCTCCCTTGGGACTTGAGATCATTGAAAACGCTTATATTCACAAATGACCTCCAAGCCAAAGGATATGGAATGAATATAGCAGGTATCTTAGTAACTATGAGGCCTAGTGATACCATTTTAAATAAATAAATGCAACCAATGTTGATTGAATACCTACAATTGAATACCCAGCAATAGTCTGGCAAGTGGAAGAGGGCTTTGGAATGCAACTGGTGTGTGTGTGTGTGTGGGGGGGGTTGGTGAAGGGATGCACTTCTAGCATAATCAAGTCAAAGATATGTTAAATGAGGAATGCACATCTCCTATGCAGCCCTGGTTCAGTTTTTTTTGGCAGGTTATCTAATCCTCACTGTGCTATATTTTTTATTTGGTTTTTGTTTTTCTTTGGGGGAAGATTAAGTAATAACTAAGGTTAGGGAACTTTCAACACGTTTTTTCTCCACCCCCCAGGCCCCAAGAAACATCCTTTCCTATAGCTCGTAGCAGAAATTTGGCCATGCAATGTACAAGATATAAGAGGGACATTGGTACATGACAACTTCTTAGGGAAGGGAGTTGTGACTTTATAAAAGTATAGGGTTGTGGCAAAAAAAATTGGAAGTTTAGGGGATATTGAGAGAAGCAAAGCTCTTATTTAAGAGATAAATTTTGAGAATAAAAATTAAGGGATAAAATTAGGAAATGAGGCCATATTCATGTGAGAATTTGTGGAGGCTAAGGGCCATCCAATTAACCTCCAAAATCCTTGCAGTGAGGCACCATTTTTGTAGGGTACAAAGATACAGATTAGTTAGTAAAGAATAATTTTTGAAAAGATAAAATAAGATTCTTGTGCAAATATAAAATGAATGTACACTAAAGATTTCAACTAATTTCTAAACAAGGAAGCAATAAGATAAGGTTCAAAAGAGTTTGTAGAACTGAGATATAAATAGTCAGGAGGAATGCTGAAATGAATTTGCTAATAGAAGCAAAACTGCTTAATATCTTATTGGGCAATAAATTGTAATGCTTGTGTTATTGTTTCAACCAGGAGGGATTCAATTTTATCTCTACTGGATAAAATTCATTTGCATAGTTATGAATAGGAACCATTTGTATTGCCGTGAAGAGGAATCATTTGTAATTTCTACATTTAATCTCTAAACCTACAGAAAATACAATACCCTAGTCAATAAAAAATTAATAAAAATTACACTTTCCTAGAGAATTAGGTTATCCTTCAAGGGTCCACTAGGCAACAACCAGCATGCCACTGAAAGGCCACTTAATGGTATCCTTTGCCCATTTCCAAACTTAGACTTTTTCTTAATCTTAGACTACATGGACAACTTTTTTTCATTCTTTTAAGTTTGGCATTAATAAAAAAATTGCTTCAATCTTCATGAAGGGTCAGAATCTACATTCACATTGGAACAGTGGCCAATGAGCTATCCAGAATTGAATAGGGAATGACCCCTATTCTCCAATAACCAGCAGACCTCTGAAAGAAAGTTTATTTCCTTGACTTTCCTCTCCCTGGGAAATAATTATCAACATATTCTATAGAACAAAATAAAATATCCTTTTGCATGGTATTATGATGCAAGGGACAGATTTTGTAGATGATGTAACAGAGCATTACGGGAATGCACTCTTCATCATCTGAACTCTGTCTAGTCTGCTCAAGATGTTCTTTATATTTAAGTGTCCTGGCTGCTTTTTTAATGAGACACTTGGGTCCCAGGAATTTATAATTTTCCATCTCTCCATCTGAAGGCACACTGTTCTTATGGTTTGGTATATATACTGTGGAGTAGGGCCCAAGGTAGAAGTCAGCCTGGGTAGACAAAGGGGTCCTGAGCAAAAATACGAGGGGATAAGCAGTATATTTGAGAGAGGTAGCTGGGCCAGACGTGGGGCAAAATGACTGAGGACTGCAGCAGACCACAGAGAATATATTAGGCAGTCTAAAACTTTGTGGGGGAAAAAAACGGGCATAATGAAGTCAGACAAAATTTAGGAAATAATCAGTGTTAGAAGGTCCAGTTCAACAACAAGGAACCACTGGAAAAGGTTCCATTCACAAATCAGGCTGATGGCAAGTGGAAATCTGACCATCTGTGGATTCAGAGAACAGAATGTAGCTCCTTGGAAGGAAGACTGTAAAGATTTAATTCAGTACTTGGTACTTATTCTAAAGAGAAAACTAAGCAGGATAACCAAGGCTAAAAACCATGGAAAGACAAAGCTATTTCTTGGGAATCATGCTTTGTCCCAGGCACATTTTATTTATATATACTGTTGGCTTAAGAAAATTTTGGTGAGATGGACAGAGGATGGAAATGGTCCAGGTGAAAGCCCTACAGACAAACTAGATTCTTCAGTCCTTAGCTAGGAAAAGTATGCTGGAATTACCACTTTTACTAAGAGTGGGTCTGAGACTTGGATGAAGAAGATTTCACCAACTAGGGTGGGGATGAGTATGGATGGGACTAGGAGTAGACTCACAATTAGGAAATTCTGAAGGTAAAGGCACAAGATACAAACCTGGAACTAGATAACATCTTGTTATTCTTTTTTCGCCTTGAGCAAAATGCAACACAGTAAAATGTCTTGTTGACCAACCTAACTAATGTCCTGGGTTGCCTTAACTGGCTATTGGTCTAGAAAGACTTGTATATGTGAGCTTACATTCATGCTATGTCTGTAAATATTCTTTGTTATATCAACTTCTAATGAGTGATCACACCACCTTTTGAAAAACCCTGCTCCTTACAGAGTTGTTAACTAAATTGACATATATTTTATTTTTTATAGCTCCCTCAGCTCTTCTCCAGGTTTCAATCTTCAATTTGATGATATATATCTTTTCCACCTATTGTCATGATTATTAATTCCATGGCCTTTGAAGTTAATGATTTTATATCTGGACCTTCTGTTGACCTAAACCTAAGTTTTAATCTGTGTTTAAAACATTATTTCTACCCTGAGGCCTCTTATTCCCTGAACCTTTTTTATTATCTATTTTCTTTAACCATGTTGTGCTGGAGATAGCTTGTACTGATTCTACCAGCTACTAGAGCTGATTGTTAAATATTTAGAAATTTTATGAGTGGGTTGTTAAATTTGCCATGATGGGAGTATTTATAAAAGGTCAACTTACAGTTCCTGAAGCTGAAATGTCCATTTTATAGATGAGGAAACTGAGGTACACAAAAGTATATTAATTTTCCTAAGATCAAAATACTAAGAAGTTATGGTGGTAGAACTGGAATATGAGTCTTCTCTGTTCTAACCCATGCCCTGGGAATTTTATGATTCTTAGTTACTAAAAAAAAAAAAAAAGATTAAAATGAATTTAATTCAATTCCTCTTGTTTAATCTTATATAATGTTTGTAACTAAAAATAAGGAATGTAATGGCACAATGATAAATATTTTAGTAAAATATGGAGGATATGCTTGTAAGAAGGTTTAGAAGCTTTTGTTCCTGAAATAGTGCTCAAATTGCAAAGCTCACTCTTTACAGAAATTGCATCCTCCTAAGCATTCCAATTGACTTTTATATGGTTGGTTCTGATTATGGGTATGGAACTTGATGGGTTAATGTCTCCCAATAAATAAAAATAACACAGTAAGCTAATATCACACTTCTATAAATTTCTACATTAAAATGATACTGTAGATACTCTAAATGCCAAAAAATGTGTTTGTAAAGTCTTAAAAACGTATAATGCAAATTGGCGACTTCTTTATTGATATCTATCACTAGTAAATGAAACTAGTTGATTCCCCACCACTACCAAACCCCACATGCACCCTAAGTTATAACCTTCTACTTTCCCCCACTTGCTTTCTAGAATCATGTTTCCCTTCCAAGACTAGCTATGTGAAACTATTAGAATTCTGGAAGGAAATGTAGGAAAGACTCTTATAGACATTGGCTTAGGCAAAGAATTTATGAAGAAGACCCCTAAGGCAATCACAGCAACAACAAAAATAAATAAATGGGACCTGATCAAATTAAAAAGCTTCTGCATAGCCAAAGAAACAGTCACGAGAGTAAACAGACAACCTACAGAATGGGAAAAAATTTTCGCATGCTACACATCCGATAAAGTACTGATAACAAGAATCTATTTAGAATTCAGGAAAATCAGCAAGAAAAAATCAAACAACCCTATCAAAAAGTGGGCAAAGGACATGAATAGAAATTTTTCAAAAGAAGATATAAGAATGGCTAACAAACATGAAAAAATGCTCAACATCTCTAATCATCAGGGAAATGCAAATCAAAACCACAATGAGATATCACTTAACTCCAGTGAGAAAGGCCTTTATCAAAAAGTCCCAAAACAATACATGTTGGCATGGATGCAGAGAGACAGGAACACTCATACACTGCTGGTGGGACTGCAAACTAGTGCAACCCCTGTGGAAAACAATTTGGAAATACCTTAAACAGATACAAGTAGACCTACCATTTGATCCAGCAATCGCATTATTGGGCTTCTACCCAAAAGAACAAAAGACATTCTATTACAAAGACATCTGCACCCGAATGTTTATAGCAGCATAATTCATAATCGCAAAGATGTGGAAACAACCCAAATGCCCATCAATACATGAGTGGATTAATAAAATGTGGTATATTTATACCATGGAGTACTACTCAGCTATAAGAAATAACAGTGATATAGAATCTCTTTTGTTCTCCTAGAGAGAGTTGGAACCCATTCTACTAAGTGAAGTATCCCAAGAATGGAAAAATAAGCACCACGTGTACTCACTAGCAAATTGGTTTCCCTGATCATCACCTAAGTGCACATTTGGGAATAACAACAATTTGGTGTTGGACAGATGTGGGGGAAGGCGGAGGGGATGGGTGTATACCTACATAATGAGTGTGATGTGCACTGTCTGGGGAATGGTTGAAGCTTTGACTCGGGGCGATGGGGGGGCATGGGCAATATACATAACCTGAACTTTTGTATCCCCATAATAAGCTGAAATTTAAAAAAAGAGACTAGCTACTTGTTCTTCTCAGAGAAAGTTATCACTGCCTTTCCTGTAGAGCCAGCTTTTGGCAGCGTGTCTCTGTACTTAAGCAATCTCAACAGGAAACTCTATTATCTTTCTTGACTGTATGACTCAAATTGACCAGAAGTCCCAAAAGATATCATCTCATATGTTAGGCATCTTTTCCTAGTAGCTTTCTTTATTCCCCTTTGGAGCTTCTTTCTATTAGAACCATGTGTGGCCCATTCTGTCAACTAACTTCTGGGTCATTTAACCCCTAAACCTTAGCATTTAAAGCAAAAATTTATCAGGTTATGGAGACTATTTGTATATTGGGAGGTCTTCCCACTCTCTCATTCCTGTCACTGAATTGTTAATCAAAGCTTCTTGATTATGATTTGAACTTTCTTTTCTTCCCTGTTCCCTCACTATACTTGGGACTGCTGCAATCTTAGTTCAAACCTGTATTTACATTAACAATAACAACAGCTTCTTTACTGGTTTCCTTGCATTAAGTTTTTTACCTCTTTCATCATGTTTTTACATTGACTTTAGAGTTTTACATTGAGTTTTCTTTACATCAGAGTTTTACATTGACTTTAGAGTTTTACATTGACTTTAGAGTTTTACATTGACTTTAGAGTTATGGTTGCAAAATGTAAATCATATTCCATTCAACTTATGCAGAGTAATTTTTGTATTCTTAGGATTCAACACTATATAGATCAAAACTTACATATTTAAAATGTTTTATCCAAAGATAAACCATTGTTCAAATATTTTTGTTATTAATAATGTTCTTCTGGGTATAAATACTGTGTAAAAAATGCAATGCGGAAATATACAAAAAAATATTTAAAATTCTTCCAAATACTATAATTCAGATAAAGCCTTTATTAACATGTTAACTTTTTTCAATCTATACATATTTTTCTTGGGCTTCAAAGTTTGGCAATGTTATAAAACAGCTAAGCTCAGCACAATGGTGGTTGCAATGAGCTTGTTCTCCAAAAAGGTGAAACAAATGCTATTTACCTTATTTAGAAATAGACGGCATTTAGTTTGATTTTTTCCTTCTATTTGGGTGAGAGTGGCAATTTCTTTAAAATGTTAACTCTAAATTCATTCACATTTAAACTTTCATTTTTATCACTTTATTCACTCAGAAGTATTTATCCACACATTGTATGCGTAGCACATAGTAGTTTACACAATAGATGGCTGGGTTCTTGCCCTAGAGGACATACAGTCCAACAGGGGGAGTTGTGACAAGTACTTAAATTGGTTCTTGTAAAAACAAATTAGAATGGCACCACCGTAATTAGGAACAAAGTGACCAAGTGTTTACCAAGAAGAAATTGCTTTCTCTCTCCTAGGGTCATGGAAACTTCATGCATCAGTAGCAGTTGAACTGAATTTTGAAGAAAAAGGAGAATTCAGAAAACATTAAGTACTAAAAGTGACTGGACTCGCTGTCTGAAAGTGATGAGAAAATGTAAAGACAACATTCAAAATATTGCCAGTATCTGGAGAAGGTTGTTTAGCTTCCATGACTGAGTAGAAATGAGAATTTCTGTAATTCAGGTTAACCAGGAGAATGCGATGTCCTGAAGAGTAAGAGAAAAGGGTTAGGGGTGGGGAGAATTTTGATGAAAGAGGATGTTAGTTTCAGATATAGAGATTTTAAATATTAATCTACTCTTAATATGGAGACATTTTTCAGTATCAGGTTCAACTTTTACTTTCAGAACTTCTTTATAAAAATTTTATTACTTTGGCTCAACTCTTCCTCCTTGAAAAGAAAATTTAGGCCATTTGTCACTGTCGTGCTAATTTCCTTTTTTCACTTTATGTTCTTACCTCTAAGATATTTATATCCTGTAATCACGTCCTCCCTCTTTAGAGTGCATATGGTTGGTTCGCACAGATCCCTCCCCTGCGTCCTGCCCTGTAATTTTTGTATTGTTTTGACTGTCCTCATTGATCCGGCTAGCCATGTATCATCCGGTAACTATCACCTTGCTAACACTATGCCGTCTATGTCTGCTGGGAGGGCAGGGTGTTCACCTTAGAGAGGCATGCTTGAAATCAAAGTGCAGTGAAATATTTTGTGTATCATACTTGGTGGGGGTGGGCAGTGGGTGTACTGTAGTTTCTTTGAAATTGTTCAGTTTGGAAATTACAGCTCAAATCTTGGGCAAGCTGCCATTTTCTGTTGTCACTGAGTGATCTATCGAGGCGAGGTAAAACAAATCAGCATATTTGTTTTAGTGTATTAAATGACCCTGTTCCTTCTACTTGATTAAAGGGGATTCTCAAAGTACTATTTTGCAATCCAATGATTGTTCCAAACTGAATTATAATTGCTGTTGCCCTAATCTACTATTCATGCATGCACTGACTTGGTATTATAGATGTGAAATATAATTTTTCACAATAGGGTCATGATTTCTTAGTTATAATTCTGATTCCAATATTGTCCCTTTAGTCTCTCTGATAACTATTTACCAGAGGAAGGAATGAGGACAATGGCAACTAATTACATAGTGATGCACAATTTACCTGGTATTTATATAACAACGTGTTTGCTTCCAAGGTTTTCTGTCCTTAATATTAACATCATCAACAATAACAGAGAGATTTTGTTTTTGGGCTGCTGGAAACTGGCACTGACATACCTGGGATTTGTTCACTTTTTAGAGCTTAAATATTGAAAACCCCTGTGACTGAGCAGCATGGTGACATTCCAACTTTCCAGAGTTGCTGTACATAATTCTGAACCCTCTGTGTCCTCTTTCTAAAGTGCCTCATTCCCCTAACCAGAGATTTCTTAATAACGTGGTCTTGATTACATTCTCCCTCTTTACAATAGTAATGCTTAACTGTCGGTCTCTTTACTGTCATGCCCTCTAATTCATATGCTGGTTTTAATGTTCAGCTGGTGTCTGCAGCCCCACTGAGACGAGGCTGTCTGAACCACCAGAAGGGCAGGACTGGTGCTGTAAAGAGGTCTGCATCAGATGAAAGGTCAGGCCGACTACAGCAGACTTGCAGCAGTTTCCCAGCAAATAATTCTAAAACACGGGGATTGTGCATTAAGGGGAACTTTTGCTGGTTTCTGGTACCAACAAAGTACCTCTTTATCACTGAAAAAAAGCAAAGAGAAAAGGGATAAAAAAATCCCAACAGTGTTTAGTTACTTTTGGGGGCAAAAAAATAAGGCATTTTAAAGTAACACAAAACTGCTTTATGTCATCCATATTAAAATAAAAAATAATCATCCTTTTGAAACACTGGGTGTCTTGCTTTGACTCTAACTTTTGAACGTTTACTTTTTAGTTGTTAATCTTCACTCACAGGTCCTGATTGTCAAACTCAGTCCAGGGTTTTTTTACTGGTCTGCTATTCTTGCATTGACTTGGTACAGATATTTATGAAACCAAAGTATTTGCCCACAGATGGTATGTTAAAGGAAGGCTGTGAACTACAGATAAACATAAACCCACATACTTCTAGGTGACAAATGCTTTCCTACACTGAAATGTTGAAAACATATGTTTTCCTGTTTAAAAAATTTATTGAACCTGAAACACAAATTCTAACTATTAGCCTTCTTAGTAAGATATTATTTATATTTGCTAATGTTTTTGACTCATAAAATATATATTTTCAGAGGACAGGAAAATAAATGATATAGAGGATCTACAAACTTAAGATAATAATTTTTCTAAATTCATAAACTGTATTGATTTACAAATTACTGACCCAACATTTAGATCCATTTTCACCCTGATTGACAATTCCCATAAAGCATGGAAAAGTGCTGTGATGTTCTCGAAAGGAGGACGTGAAAACATGAGAGGCAGAAAAACTATAGCTTTCACAGTCTACAATATAACACTGTAAAACTTGGTTCTATTCCTCTCTTTGCATTAGTTGCCAGAAGCCCTGAAGACAAATGTTTGGTAAGTGCACAAATATTCAAGATGTGCATTTTGTGTACTAACTTTATTCACAATGCATTTCTTTTTTCCATATCTTTTCTCTTTTAAACTTATTTTAAACTGATTTTTACTTACATTGCTTATAATTATTTTTAAAACTTGTTTGTGGCTAACAGTGGGATGAATAGATAAAATTTTAAAAGTTTACTGATAAAAACAAATTTTCCATATTATGGATTTCAACAATTTTAAACGATGCCTTACAAATAATTAGCATTAAATCAGTATGATATAAAATTTATTAATACTTCTTAATATCTCTGAAAAGTGACAATAAAGATTCTAGATCTTAAGATTCTAGGATGGTATCAGGATTTAATTCCAGGTTGGGCCAAGGACCCAGGAGAATTTTCTAACATTTTTACACCAGGGATAGGATTTTCACAAAGTGCAAATCAGTAAAACCAAAGAAGTCAGGGTGAAGAGAATACTTCAGTGAATATTTTACAACCTGAGGCAATTTATGTTTGGTATTGATGAGTTTCTCATAACATCTTTTTTTCTTCAGCTCTTTAGGGGCCTCCTGCTTAGTTCAATGACATTTACTGAGCGTCCTTAAATTATACAGCATTATATTTAAGCATTATGTATGCCTGTTAATTTGTATGTTAATTTCTGTCACAGCTTGTTTAAAATTGCTTGGAGTGTGGGGCTCAGATATTTAAACTCAAAGTGGTAGATGTCTCTAGAAATTTTAGAGAGTTCTGTAATGTTAAGCATTGTAGAAGCTGTGTTTTTCCCTGGGAAGTTGGTGGAGGGTACATCTTCCCACATTATCCCCTGAACATACTATTTGTGGTCGATTTCCACAGTTCTTTGCAGCTTCTATCCCCAGGAGATGGCATCTATGTCTTCACTTCTTTGAATATGGACTGGTCTTGCAACTTGCTTTGGCCAAGAGAATGCAATGGAAACCAAGTTGTGTAAGAGACTGAACCTGATATTCCAGAGGCTTTTCACATTTCTGTTGACTCTCTTGGACCCCTGTAACCACCTGTGAAGTCTCATCCTGCTAGAGGATAAAAGACACACAGGAACAGAGAGGAGCCTTCTCAACTGAGACTAGCCACAGTCAGCCCCTAGGTGATTTGCCAAGTGTCTGTAGACCGTGAGTGAACCCAGACAAAATGAGCCTAATCAGGCCTAGATCAACAGGGATATCCAGCTGACCCGAGATTCATAAGCAATAATAGATGATTGTTGCATTAAGTCATTAAGTTTGGGGGTGCTTATGTATGGAAATAGGTAACTGATGACATTGCTTTCAGATCCTCTGAAAGTGACCTGTCTTTAGCTCAACTATTCTCTCTTCTCCATAATGATGACTGTGAGTTTGAACTTACATATACTTGGAGGTAGTTATATAAAAGGGAAGCATCTAGGCCTAATCAAGACACTTTTGAGTACAAAGAATCTTGCTATTCTAGAGTGGCTGAAAACTCAAGAGAATACCTTTTCTGATTTCTCAAAACACACTGCCTAAATATAGTCCTAAGATTGGCAATTGATACAGAAATATCCAGAAAAAGCAGTTCCATCCCTTGCTTTTGTTGTTTGTTCTATTACTTAATAAAATTTACCTTTAAGATGTTTGCTCTTGTATCTTGGCTAAAATTCCCTTTTAGTATTTTAAACTCACATTCCTTAGTTTTTGTCCAGAATTGAAACTCATTGGCTTCAAGTATCCTAAATGTTCATCACTTGCTCTCTAAATACAATCAGTGGTACCAAGGGCATGATCAGTGAACTTCCCCATTGCATATCAAGCTTCCGTTTTGTGCTTGCTTATAGTAAGAAAATACTGTGATGAGTATAAAGTTTTTAATACTTGTAGCACCTAGTCTTTATTCATTGCTGAAATATACTCGAGAACATCAGAGACAACATATCTCATAAATATAGGAATGTACATTTAAACCTATAATTAAACATACCAAGGAAAACGTTCTAGTATTTGACTACTTTCCTAGATTTCCCATTTCATTTGGAAAGTCACTAGAAATATGCCTTTTTGGTTCACAGGAGACCGAAAAGCAGCTGGCTCCTAGCAAACTAATATAATCTACCTGGAGATTCATTTCAATATTCCTTGAACCTCTCCTTAATCTCCTTCATCCACAATTGCTCTCAATAGTGCCATTCTCAGTTCAATACTTAAACGTGTTTACTTCATCTATAACTACTCTCCAGAAGAAGAGCTCTACGGATTATTTACCCCTTTTATGGCCTCAATTTTGTCCAGATAACACACCAATACTTCTCATGTAGTATCAGTCACCTGCCATCTCCATTTTTACCCAAGACCCTTTTTGATGAAAGATCTTCCTTTTTTTTTCTGGCTATATTCTAACCAGATCAATATCTCATTCCTAACTGTAAGCAGCTCAGGTCCTCTACATACTCATTCTATATTCTTTTTATAGCTTCCTGCTTAATGGGGAGGAGACGAAAACGGCGTGTGTATGTGCGTGGCTCTCCAACCTCCAGGATGAGTCGTCCTTTCCATTCTATTTGGCTCCTCGCCATAACAAGTTGTGAATATTTTGTGGTTTGCCCCTCTGAAATCTCTGAGGAGGAATAATTCTTTTTTCAGTTGCTTGAACCATTCAGATTCAACAAAACTATTTTGGGTATAATGACATCTGTTTGGTGCATGATTCTAGAATATAGGCACCTGCAATCTTTTGGTTGCTATGGAAATTTGAGTAGGGGGACTAGTTGACAAGTGGATATGGCTTTTGCCCAAATAGGAGTCTTAGATTTCCTTGGCACATGGCCCTGCCAATGGCACTACAGTCAACTAAATAAACATGAGGTCAAAAGTGAGGAACAAATGGAATCCTAGGTTAATAACTCTGAGCCCAAGGCAAGAGCAGGGAATGGAGAATTGCCTCGTGTGCACATGAGGAATTGCTAACCTTGGTCCTGGTGACTTGGAAAAATTCATGAAGAATTTCAAGATGCTTTACTCTTGGTAACCCACTAAAAGGTGGGCTGCATTCCAAGAATATTACTCTCAGCATGACATTATATATGCACAATTAATGTAAGCATAAAATTTTGAAATGCTGGTGCCAAGGCCAATTCCAGCAGTTGTAATTTTCTCAGATTAAGTTCCAATGAATGTAACACTTAAAAGAAAATTATGATATAAAAGAAAAAACCCTATTGCAAAGGCAGATCACAGCTCCTTTTGTAATAAAAAGGAATACTGATTGGTAGGAATGGGTAAGGTCCCCCTTGTGCTAAAGCATAAGATACAGGAGGTTAATTTTTACCCACTAAGTTCTAAAATTACTTACATAAATCTCCAACTTATACATGTAAACTGGGTTACATGTTGTGTGAGGAAAAATTAAGGATTAAGCAGGAAAAATGCACATTAAATTTATGGTAGCAATTTTGGAGTTTGAACTGAAGTTGTCTGAACTGTTCCACAGTGGTTTCAAACATAAAAAAAGGAAGGGGCCTGAAGGTGAACTCCAACATCAACATCCATTTGTGTATACTTGACATTGGGCCTGAACAACTCAAAGAATTCTAAATGTCTCCCTGTGTTGGACTTTCTCCAATTGTGTGGTAGAATCGCTGCAGCAGGATCACCTGGGCTACTTATTAAAAATGCAGACTCCAGATTTTACCTCAAATAAATCCCTCGTGGATGAAGCTTGAGAAAATGCATTTTTAACAAGCTGTCAGGGTGATGATTACGCACACTCAAGTTTGAGTACCACTCCCTTGTGGAATGTTAGCGTACGCAATTTTATAAAATACAGTTTCTTAGGTTTAATAAATACTATGATGATAGAGAGTAGTGAGAAATAGGATTATGTCCATTATTCAGGTACAAATTGCTTTGACTCTTAGTTGTCAAAGTACATAATCTGTCTCAGTCATTTTCCTTCCTTAACTTCAAGTCAAAACAGTCTTCCATTGGTCCGGCCCTTCTTGCTATCCAGGCTTGACAACCAAACTTCTCCAACTGACTGGCACCATCCATAAAACCCAAGGATTTCTAATCTGTAAAACTCGTCACTGCCATTTTTTTTTTTTTACTTTTTTTGTATTCATCCATTCTAAAGTTCAAATCCATTTCATGCTTGATATCAAGATTTTGTGACCACACATTCATACGTATTTGCTCATGTGGAAAGAGATACTAGGCAGCCCTGATAACTGGGGCTATTTCTGGGAATTGGACGATTGGGAAATAACTTATACTTTTTAAATGTTATGAATGTGCATATTGCCCATTCTATACACTGATCAAATTAATTTTAAAATGTAATAAAAATTAACTCTATGTTCTATGTCCTGAGTAATACTAAACTCCTTAATGACTTAGGCCTTTGAATTTTCTTTCTTTTCTAACCCCAATAAGTCTGTGTAGAAATTAGAGGTTTGATAAATGTTGTTGACTGAGAGTTTTGAAACAGATGAAAGTAATTTCAAATTGCAGGTTTGTACTTAAAAAAATGTATTGTACTATTTTGAGACTTAAATGTTTTTCCTTCAGAGAAAAATAATATAGTTCACCTCAAACACACTTTAAAGGACATAAAATTCTCTAAAAGATGGATTACTGAAGATATTTTAAAACCTCATACTAATTAATAAATACTCTGGCTGCAATACCTGGGGCTAGGGTTGAATCATAACCTGCTCCATATTAGCTCTGAAGCTTCAGAAAGTTCATATTTTGCTTGTGCACTTAAAATGGTATCACCAAGGAGCAAATCTAAACAAATAAATGTTTGTAAAGCTCCTCCTTATGGTAGTTCAATACTGAACAACATCCTTATTCATCTGCTTAAGCCATTAAGCTGACAGAATATTTTTATCTTTAAAGTAAATTTCTAAAAATTGCACAAATCTAGATGATGGCAGGAAAAAAATATAGTTGATACCTTTTGGTGAGGGGACTTAGTCATTGTGAATAACAAATTCATATGAGTATTAAGTGGAAAAAATTGTTGCAACTTCTGACAAACATCAAGCCATTATCAAACCAAAGGTGCACAGACTAAATATGTTTAAAATACCAAATAGGATCAGCACAGGTAATTAAATCCTGAATTAAGTTTCTGATTATTTAAATCCATGCTAATCTTTTCCTTCTATGAAATTTTACAGTAAATTTTTATCTGAATGCACATAACCATTCCTTAAATACTATTTTATATAGATATACAAAGACATAACTATATGTTTAAAATATAAATATATAAGCATATATTTAGTGTTAGTGTGCTGTATGGCACAAGGAAACGTGAAAAACATACTGCTTAAGAGAAAGTTCTATTAACTGTTATGACAGTCAATTGTCTTCCCAAGTCAACTCTACCAACAATCTTTCTGCCTCCCCATTTTCTTCTACCTAGCTATTTCCTGCTAAGAATTTTTACCGGTTCTTTAATACTTGTTCATCTTTAGAGGGTTGGTTGCCTTGGTATTGATTTTAAAACTTTGCCTTTCTTGGGGTAGATTGAATTTTTAGACAGAAGAATATATTTTAAGAAGGTTTAACATTAAATATTTATGCTCATTATGTTTTTGAAGCAATAAAAATATAACAGCACTGTTACCTTTATGTTCATTTCAATGACTTACGGACAATGTAAAAAATTTTTGACTTAGAGAAATATAAATTTGTTGACAGTTCCATCACTTAAATGCAAATTTACTGTTCAGGCTAACCAGTCCTAATTATATCTCAAGGATAGTGTCCTTTATTTTACTACATATGAAATTAAAACATGCAGAGTCTTTCTTAAATAAGTAGGTTACTGACACATTTAAACAATGGAGAAACTGAGGCATGCAGAATTGAGATATGTTGCACCAAATAACTCATCAACTTGAAGGCTGTTTTCAAAATCATGGAGGGTAGTGGGGCCAATCACCAAAACCATGGCTCTTTAGGTTCCATACTTGAAAGGGTGAGAGTCAGGAATCTGCACTGTAAGCAGCAATTCCCAGTAATTCTGTTTTAGGCTATAAGACCACACTTTTTAAAATGCTGCTTTGGAGAAACAAATGACACTTTATGCAGCATATCCTCTATGGGATAGATTTAAACACGGTTGAAAAAAATCAAGAACAATTCCAGATCTTCTCTTCTATTTCAATCAATATAGCTTAAGGCTTTGATGATAAAAATGGAAATAACATAGATAACATTCCCCTAATCATCTAATGTCTTTTTTCTCCTGATAAAAATAAAATTTTATTACACTGGATAATATTATAAAATACAAACTTTAAACTGGAATATTTTTGCACACAAACTCATATTGTCATAGTCTTATTTCATGAACATTCTATGTTCAGAGAGAACAATATGGAGCTTGTTGGGCCAATGGAAATAAAGATGGCTAAAATTTATTGGACACTCATGACCTTCAAAATGATTTACATGTATTAACTCTCAACCATCCTCTGAGTTGATTGTTACTACCACCCTTTTACAGATGGAAAGAAGCCAAAAAAAATCACATAAGTATCTTGCCCTTGTAGTAGAGAAGGTGCTCGGCTTGGAATACAGCAAGTTAGCCTGCATGATCCAGACTCTTAATCACTGCACCACTATATGACTGCTAACCTGTGTGTTTATTCACTTATTATTAATCTGAGGGAAATATGACAACTGGGAATGGCATCATTGTGGAACCTGGGAAGAACCCTGATTGAAGTCAGGTTTCCCAAAAGCTGAGCACCATGAACTTTGTGGCTTGAGATGACATATATTTATTATCTTACAGTTCTGGAGGTCAGAACTCTGATACGGGTCTCACTGGGCTAATATCCAGGTGTTGGCATGGGTTGTGTTTTTTCCTTGAAGTGCTAGGGGAGACTGTTCCTTTTTCTATCTTCTAGAAGCTGCTTGTATTCTTTGACTCATGATCCCCTTCCTCTGTCTTTAAAACCAGCAATGTTGGATTTCTCTGGACGTTCTACTGTAGTTACATCTCCTTTTGACTTCCTCTTCTCTCTTCCACTTTTAGGGATCCCTGTGATTACATTGGGTCCACCTTGATAATCCAGGATAATCTTCCTATCGTATGGTCTGCAGATTAGCGATCTTAATTCCATGTGCAACTTTTCCCTTTTTCCAAATAACCTAACATATTCACTGGTAGGGGTTCAGACATAGATATCTTTGGCGACCATTATTCTGTGAACCAAAGGATTCTTCTTCAGGTGATTAATTATGAGAATGCCCTCCATAGAACGGGAGTAAGGGAAGTGGGATAGGTCTGGAGAATGAAGCTAAGCCAAGATGCGACTTCAGCTGAAGGCCAGCTTCAGCCTGATCCCAACTGGAAGCTGTGGGGTACAAAGTGTACCACAAAGTTAGTCCAACCTTAGGCAAGGGGCTTGGTAGAGGTCTGAGGGTGGTCACAGCCTACAAGTTGAAATGGCTCCATTTGTCAGAAGGCAATCATCAGAAGTGCAGCTGTGAGGCTTTATGAGGTAACTAACTACACCTGGAGAATGGGTGCCAGTTCTGGTAAAGAGGACCTGGGAAGAGCACCAGCATTATCCATTATAGACCATGGTATGTGTTTGTGTCCCCCAAAAGAAGATCTGACAGGGTCTTCACTTTCAGTATTTAAGAATGTGACCATATTTGGAAATAGGATTTTTACAGGAGTAATCAAGGGAAAATGAGATCACCTGCTAATCCAATAGGGCTATTGTCCTTATAAAATGGAGATATGTGGACACAGAGACAGTGATGCATCTATAAACCAAGGAACACTGAAGACTGCCAGAAGCTAGGAAAGAGGTATGAAACACTTCCTTCCATGGTGCCTTCAGAGGGACCATGGCCCTACTGATTTCAAATCTCTACTTACCAGAACTGTAAGACAATAAATCTCTGTCATTTTAAGTCATACAGTTTGTGGTACTTTGTTATAGCAGCCTGAGAAAACCAATACAGATCCCCAGTCACAAAGCCTAGAAAAGAGCATTTAGTATTCAGGAATTAGCCTCCTTAAATTTCATCCAAGGGATCTTCCTCCATATTGTCAAGTAGGGAATATTTAACATTTCCTTTAGCTAAGAAATCATTAAACTCTTCAGGGTAGGTCCTTTCTTGACCCTTGTGTCCTACAGGCAAATATTGTCTGGATTCCCACTCTTCCCTGCAAGTACTCTGATAATAGACCCACAGCCCTTTAATTAATTACATGATTTTCTTACCTTCAAACCAGTAAATTCTGTGAGGACAGGTCTCATACATATTCATATCCATCATATCTATTATGTAGCCTGATATAATAGAAACTTTGAAGAAATAATTGAATAGTCCTTCCCCGATGGGATTCTCAAAAGACATTAATAGTACTTTTTTGTGCTCAAAGATAAAAATAAAATACAGAAGAAAGAAGAGCCTGAGATATTAATGTAGTAAGCTCAGAGATAATGGATTGGGTCAGCAATAGAATAACATGAGTTTCACAGACCCTGCCCTTTGCCCCAGTGAGCAATCTCAGAAATAATAAAATTATTTCTGAGAAATTATAACCGACAGGCTTATGAAATGGAAGCATGATTAGAAGTAACTTTGGCCCAAACAACCAAGGAATACAATAACAGTTTAACACAGTTGGGAGAAAATAATTTCAACCAAATAAAGTACTTGGCATTTGTTGGAGAAAAGAAATTTCTCCAAAGCTCTGAATTATATGATTGTATGCTCCTATGAGATACTGAATTCTACCACTCTTGACCCAGTCATTGGGGCATAAACACAGCCTACGTTTTATGCTGACCTAATGCTACTTTAAAATTATAATTGAATTACTTAATGTCTTCTACTACTGTGTCAAAAGCAGAACCTTGGGACTCCTAAAAAATAACTTTTAATGAGAAGACCAAGGTGCAATAATTTCTATTCCAATTCAGGCAGCAAATAAAATACACAGTTGCCAAAGCCAGCTTTCTTCAACTGACCTTTAAACAAATTTTATCCATATAGAAAAAGTGTGCAAGAATCTTAGTGAGGGGAAATTGAAATACATATATCTATATCTAACTGTCTCTCAATCTAATTTCTGTAGCTCAGTGATATGCTTTCAGGTCCATGCCATACATTTTGTCTTAGCCTTCTAAACCCATCATCATAGATAACAATAAAAAGGATACATCTAAGAATTATCTTAGAGCACACTTGCATATTCAGAGGAAAAATATAAGTTAAAAAGGAAAAATAGCATTACTAAAATGTTGCAGTATAAAACAGATTTCACTGTATCTGTTCAAAGAATCATAAAATTCATCTATTTATTCATTCATCTGCTTTTGTTGGAGAGTCAGTGCTCAGATACCTAGTAAGGGGCCTGTCCTCTCCACCTCCGTGGTATAACCTCGTTCTGCTTTTCCACCTGTACCTCTCTTGCTTCAGGACTCCACAGCTGCACCAAGTCCCTCTGCATCCTATGTTTTGTTGCAACAAACATTTATTCAAATGTCAAAGCACACACAACTATTAATATTAACCTCTTAGAGCTGAGGCTCTGAGGATTCCTTGTGACTGTTGCTAAGCCCTACAGATAAATTATTTGCTGTATGAATGTTTGTGGGGGTGGTGTATAAAAACACATGAATATTTTTGCATGGGATTCTGAATAATCTTTCAACTAAAATTATAGTCTATTGAAATAAAGTACCTTCATATGATGATCCTCAGGGTTTCTTTCCAATGTATTTTTAAAAGTGAGGACTGGGATTTTTAGTTATTAACATTGGTACCAACTTCTTCCTTTAGTGACATTTTGGTTGAATGAAAGTGGAAAACTTAATAAGCATAATACCTCTGAGTTTGAGAGACTGGTAACTCTCAAGTACACAGTAAGACTAAAGTGCCCTGTCAAATAACTCAAGCCTTATGCCAATCCCTAAGATTAACTTGACATTGAGCACCTCTGTACAGTTACAAAATATATCACAACTGACTCTCTGGTTACCTTTCTGAGTAAATTGGGTTCAGTTATTATGTTTAAATATAAATATCAGCAGTGACCTTTTATTATTTTTTAAACATTTAATTTTTTTTAAAAAATTCAATGAATGACTCCCTTATTTATGTCTTTAGTCTTGTCACATTTGGATGTCACTGAGGATTCTCTTAAAGGAAATCTGCTCTAGGTGATGAGATTTAGAATGATTCCAGAGAAACTTGTCCTTATGGAGGACAAGCTGGCTATGCAGCCAGTCTTCCGTATCTGCAAATTTTGTATCTGCAGATTCAACCTACCACAGATCAAAAAATATTAATATTTTGGGGAAAAGTAATATAATAAAAAATAATACAATTTAAAAACTAATTCAGTATAATAACTATTAGCATAGCATTTCCATTGTATTAGGTATTATAGGTAATCTAGAGATGACTTCAAGTACACAGAAGAATGTGAGTAGGTTGTATGCAAATACATAATTATGCATTTTATAGAAGATTTGTACATCCTGGCGGATTCTGGTATCCTTGGGGGCCCTGGGACCATTCCTCTGCAGATACTTATCAAGATTATAAGTGTATAACCCTTTACCCAATAATATGTGGGTCAGAAAGTCCTGGGAATTCATGCTGTAGAAATACTAGCATGTATGAGAAATGATACAAACGCAAGCTTATTCACTTCTGCATTGTTTAACATTTAATAATTACAAAGATTGGAATGAACATAAATGTCCAGTGTTAATAGAGTAAATTATGGCATATCCATAAAGTAGAATGTTATGTAAAAAATAGAAAACTATATTCATATGGAAACATCTCCAAAATATATTGCTAAAGGCAAAAAGAAGAAAGCCACAGAACAGTGTATACACAAAGCTATCATTTGTGAAAGAAGGGGTGGGGTTAAGACAATATATTTATATTTGTCATAGATGGATACAGAATATAAAGAAATTAATATTTATTATCTATGCATCAAGAGGGTTGCTTGAAACTGGAGGAAGGTAAGATAGAGGATGGGTGGGAGATTTTTCATATTTATTATATTTTGTAATTTTTAAATTGGGAATTATATATTCAAATATTTTAGAATACTGGGACAATCAAAAGTTCAAAAAAATAATAATTTCAATGTAACAAAACATACTAGAGGGATTGAACACCCTCTTTCACTGTCTGGCACCTAAGCACTCATGCTATCCAAGCTCAGAAAGGATGGATTTCAGCTTGATTTAATCATTCTACAATGTAATTATATATAAAAACACTACATTACATCTTATATCTTGTGTAGCTGGAAAAAAAACCTCCCATGAGACTTTTCTGGAGAAGGATTATTTCTCCAAATGCAAACTGATCTTTTTTAGGGGTTTCCTCCACCATATCTAATGATTTCTCTATTCCTCTCAATCTACTACAAATACAATCTGATTTATATGGACATGGTCACCTTCCACTTTTCTATAAATCACCATTTGTGAAACCTTGTTGGTTGATTGACTTAAATCTTCATAGATAAATATAAATCTCCTTCTCAAGGCTATATTCCATGTATTGTCCTATTCTCCTACTCCAGCGTCACCAATAGTATGCTTGGCTTTTTAAATTTTTAATATTTTAACAAATATGTGGGAAGCAAAAACAATGGGTCCAACACCACTAGGGGTTATGAGGAACAAAAGACTAAGATGTGCTCCTGCCACAATAAGGTTACAATACAACTACCCCACCTCCATCTCTAACCTATGAAGTTTCTTTCTCTAACCAATATTGAGACCCTTCTCAGTACTAAGTGCAAGCTTTTCAATTTTATTTCTTAAACCTCAAATTCATTCCACCTCTACAAGTTCTCCTTTTTGATAGCAACACAGTTATCTTTTATAGATCTAATTTTCTGTGGCAGACATAGGGCTTAGCCCTTTATAAATACAGAAAGTCCAAGTTTTACTGACTATAAATTTAGTGAGCCAGAAGTGTAACTTTATTTTTTTCTGTGACTAAATATCTATTTCAAAACCAATTCTACTGTTGGCACAGATGGAATCCTAATTTCTGAATAAACTAAGTCCATTCAGGGTTTCTTCCATTCTCTCTTTTCTCTTCAAATTTATATTGCTATTGGGGTGAGAGCAGGAGAGCAGTTGTAGGTACTCAGGTAGTGTCCTGTCTTTGAGAATAGAAAGCATTTTCTCCTCAGCCATTTCTTATCCAGGTTAACCTCTTCTGAGCTCTTCCTTGTCTCATTTGACTATGATGATTGTCATCCTTCTTCAATGGCATTTTTTTTTATCCTACCTGATTCCTTGGCACCTGCTGTTGCATTCTTCCCATGGACTGCAACAGCCCTCCAGGGCCAGCACTCCCAACTGTCCTGCATGGTCCCATGCTGATCACACTGGAAAACAGCTGCTCCTCATACCATGCAGGGGTGGGTGTTTGTTAGGCTCAAGATCCTCCTTCTAGACATAACATTCAATGCTTTCTCCTCTGCTATTCTCACACCATGTTGCTGCTCTCTATAATCTGAGATTATAGAGGGGGAATATACATCCATCCTTCATAAATATTCTCAGAATTTCTTACTTATTCACAACACTACTCCTCTTTCCACCTTGCCCATTTTTTTCTCCTATCCTAGGGTATATGCTAGCCTCTGTGATATAAAAATCTGACTCAGTAGATATTCCTTCAAATATATTTCCTACTCAAATAACAAGCATTAAGTTTTTTGGTTTTGGCATTGTACTGAATTCTCCCTGTAAAGGAAAACACATCAGCTAATACATCAAAATATCTTCCCAGATGCACAAGTATTAACTCATTTGTCGTTCACAACAGCCCTATGATATAGGTGCAATGAATTTTCTCTTATGGGAACTGAGGCTGTGTTGTTTTTTCAAGGTCATAAAGTTAGTAAGTAAACAGAGTTGGAATTGGATCCAAATGTATTCTCAGAGCTTACCCATAATCTTTTCTAGAAATTTTTTTCTCCTAATTTCACGTGAAAGTCATACTTTTCTTACTTAAATGATTCTGTACTCATTTAATAGGGGAAGAAAAAAAAACCCACCTAAACTTGTTTTCCTATTTGGTGATTAAACACTTTTGGTTGTTGTTCTTGTTTCTATAGTGCACAAAGTCCATAGCTTTTTACTTCAGGCAGATCCAAATCAATAATGTTAGTTATCAAATCTGTGTTAGTTGGGGTTGCTTCTTTTGCATTCAGTGTTTTATCTACAGATTATATTTTGCCTCATTTTGAGGCTTTTTACAAAGTGAAGTCTTACAAGAACACCATACTTTCTACTCTCTCCTCAAGTATCTTACTCAATCCTCAGATTTTTCTCTTCCCTGAAGCACTGACATGAATTTTGTTCTCTTTGCCAATAGTGACCCTGACTCAAATTTCTGCCCAGTGTTCCAGCACATTTGGGTGAGTTTCCAACGGACACTGTTGTCCTTCCAACTTTGCGCATTTTCCTTTCTTCCAGAGCCTTTCAGGGAAATTTGCAGGCAAAGACATTGCATGTGGGTACAGCCTTACCTATACAACCCAGCCAATCCTCTGATGCCTTTGATCCTCATGTCTTCTGATTAGTCAGATGGATAACCCAAAGCAGGATGCTTTCCTCTTATCTACTATGTACCTCACTGTGGCTCTGAAACGGAATAAAAGAAGAAAGAGAAAAAAACCTGGGGGATGGGGTGGGGGAGGGGCAGAGGAGGAGGAAGGTGGAGACAATAAGACAGGAGGGAAGAAGCAAGGAAGGGAGAGAGGAGAAAGAGAAAAAACAGGGAAAGAGTTGCTTGGAAAGCAGAAGACTAGAGTACAGCTTCAAGTGGGATGGAATCATTCTCTCTGGGGGGGGAAGGAATGCTAGAACACCATAGAGAGTTCTGACAGATGTATTTTCACAATCCGCTAGAGAGGGACACTGCAGCACATAAACTCCCAACAGGCACATATGATAGTGTTCAGGTGATTGATAAGTGCTTAGAAAGGTCAAAGAATTTCATATCTCTGGTTTCAGGTTTACTCTTTGAAAGAACAGTACAGTTAATTTCTGGGAACCTGAAAAGTAAACTCAGTTGTCCTGGCTTGAAGATAACATTAGGTGAAGGCATGTTAGGTGATGACCACAGTCCTATTTACAGTTAAACCAGCCAGATTGTCATCTAAGCTATGTATAACAGCTATGTTCAAGTCTACAGATATCTATGTGTACGTGCTATGTGTCAGTTGCTATTTTGCGTACTGGGGATAGAGTGGTGTATTAACACACGGTCTTGGCCTTCATGTAACCTAAAGGTGTATAGTGGAGAAAGGTTCATTTATGACCCTTAACCTGAATAAAAAAGATTTGAGGTGAAGGCATAGAAAATATAAACCTTAGGTTCTAAAGTTAACTAATGCATTATGTTTATGGAGGCATAAATGGCAATTTACCACTTCCAATGACATGTTTTTGGTATTCATTCTTCATTCTTTTGTTCAGTCAACAGTTGAACAGCTTGAACAGCTCCTGTGTGCCACACACTGTGTAAAACACTGTAGAATAATGTTCCTAAATTTCCTCGACCATTAGAATCACCTTTATGGAAAAAAAAACATGGATTCCCCTTGGAGATTCTTATTTAATAAGGCTAGAGTTCATCTCAGAAATATACATTTTTAGCATACACTGTAGGAGATGCTCATAAACAAAGAAGCTTGGGAAATCCTGCTGTAGAATATACCAAGATAAAGTACATACAGAACATAAGGCTCAAGGATTTTACAATTTCTCAAACTTCAAACTGTAAAATAATGTCCCTGATCTTTTAGGTGAATCTGAAACTGGTTCTGTAGGAAATTCCAAAATCACAGTTCCTAATATACTTGGAGTAGTAAGTTTGCAAAGTGACTAATTTAAACTGCAATTTTTTTTTAAGTTTGGTATTCTTATTACAAAAAAAATCATTATTTAGAATGACATGCTTGATAGTTAATACTTGTGCATCTGGGATAATATTTTGATGTATTAGCTGATGTGTTTTCCTTTACAGGGAGAATTCAGTACAATGCCAAAACCAAAAAACTTAATGCTTGTTATTTGAGTAGGAAATATATTTGAAGGAATATCTACTGAGTCAGATTTTTATATCACAGAGGCTAGCATATACCCTAGGATAGGAGAAAAACATGGTCAAGGTGGAAAGGGGAGTAGTGATAAGTGTGTCACCTTAAAGCTGGTAGGGCCCCTGAAGATAATTCCCTCACTTAAAATTTCATGGGAAAACTGTACCCAGAGAGGCTGAATTTCCAAATTCATAGAACTAGTATTATAATAACAGAAGGTGAATTAGAACCTATGTATTATAATTCTAAAAGTACATTATTTCCATTTCATCACATTCATCCCATCCTTCAGCTGCTGAGAAAAAAGAAAAAGATCTTCCTGCAGCGGACTTTAAGTTTCACAAGGAGCATGGGGTTGGGCATCTTTAGCTTATCACTGTATCCTCAGCAGGTGGTGCAATGCCTGGAATGCTGCAGGTGAGAGAAACCATCTCCTCTCACCCATTAAACCAAGGGTGCATGTGGAGTAGGTATCAGATTACCCTCCCTCTTCCTCCTCCCAGTTTTTCTGGACAACAAACCCAGCACCCACCTCAAAGCTGCTTCTCCCCATCCTCTCCCACCCCCCACTCTTCCTGGGAGAACTAATACACAAGTATTTTTCAGTCAGTCCTACTGAAGACTTCTGGGTAACTACTGCAAATGTGTTCCCCTATCAGCTCATCATCATAATCTAGGAGCTTGTTAGAAATGTATCTGGATACCAGATCTATTGAATCAGAATCTACATTTAACAAGATCCCAGGGTGACTTATATGCACCTTAAAGTTTCAGATACACTGGTCCAGGTCTATATCGAAGGCACATTGAACGAACATTTTATTTCTTGTAAAGATGTAATGGCAAGTGAGCAAATTATATTGTAAGAGAGAAATAGAAGATTGCTGACCTCTTTTAGGGAGACCAATAAAATAATTTTATTCCAAGCTATAATTACATTATTAATTAACAGCTTTATCCTTGGAAATAGGTTTTTTGGTGCTGTATCTAATTTGTTTAATAATGATAATTTTTAAGTCCTAGAAAGATTTTTTATTATCTTGTTACTTTAAACTAGCATGATTTTGGCAGAAACAATTGTAGTACAGGGTATTTCTTGGGGATTAATGAAAAGTTAGAAGGAATGGCTGGCTTGAGACAACGCTGAAAGCAATTAATCCATCAAGTTATTAATTCTGGACACATATCTTATGTTAAAGCTGCTATTGTTTCATCCACAGAGCGCTGGGAAAAGAAAGAAAGAAACAGAGCCCTATAGATCTTTCCTCATGCTCTAGGCAGTTTCATTTTGTTGTTTGCTAATATTTTCTGGAGGCCTTCATAGAGAACCACTGCTTTGTTCATTAACCTTTCAAATTGCTTAATGTTTGCAGCACACAGAACAGTATGATCTATTGCTATTACCTCAACATTCATTTAATTCACTCTGCTACCTCTACCACATGTAGGAAATGTACTGTCAATTTCAAACTCATTATGCAAATACTATACCTAGGCACTGTTATTTTGACTTCCATTAGCTCTATTCCACTATTATCCTTGCCTCCTGTGAATCAGAAGTGTCAAATTACATATGGAGATTTTGGGGTTTTTTTAGGTTTTGGAGTAATACTGAGTGGTCTCCCACAGACGCAGCAGAAAATCAATTGCATTTGAATCAAACACTCATTCTGCATTTTCAAATATTACAGTTCTAATATGTCCTCCCAAAAGAGTCTTATAGCATAAGAATTAGCTAAGAATTAGCTCAGGAAACCATATCATATTTACAAAGGCAAGGAACATCATCCCTCTAAACATGCATTTCTGTATATTTGCTGAAACTTCTATATGAAGATGACATTTAGTTTTAGGCTAAAGTAGGAGAATTCTGTACTATCAAAAAAATTAAAATATGAAACAAAACGAAACACAAGGTCTTACCTTCATGCTTATGTATATACCAGGCTTTACTTTATATGTTAAGTAGCATGCCCTAAATAAAACTATCTGCCACCATGTGCATAAAAATGTATTTGAATTTCTGTAAGACTATTCGAGTTTCATATTGTTTGTATTTCAAGAAAGAAAACATACTCTGTCTATGAGTTCATATGTTAGATCACTCCTTTACTCAAGACACAAGATCTTAAAATAAAAAGGTTTTTTTTAATAATATAAATAGAATTTTGCTCAGTTTGTTCACCATTTTTCTTAAATGAGTTGGTTTAATCACATGAGTAATGCAAACCTGAACCAAGTATTTTTCCCCTTCCCCCATTCTGTCATGCCAAAACCCATTGATTCCATCTCTACCTGGTTGTGAGCACCCTTATTAATGTTGGGTAAAATCTAAAAATTTTTCAACAATGGATACTCATGATCTGAATGTAATTTAATCTTTTGCAAGCCCATTATTCACCAACATAAGTATTTCATCAATCATTGCTTATACATTGAATAAATAATCTCATACAGATTTGCTTCTTTATCTTTAAATATATGTAGATATAGTTGTGATTAGCAAAATGACAATGCATTTAAAGGATTGTTACATTAATTCATTATGTTTTTAATCTAAGTTTATAGATACTTAGTTCAACATATGGAGAGAAACTGACTGTTTTAAAAAACAATTTAAAAATCAGATTTCATTTGGGTGGAATGCTCTTCTCATCAGCTCATGGAACTTTCTCTAAAATCGATCACATCCTAGGCCACAAATCAGATCTCAACAAATTTAGAAAAACAGAAATTATACCATGTATTTTCTCAGACAATAGTGGTATAAAATTAGAGATCAATTCCAACAGAAATATCACTTCACAAAGTCATGAAAATTAAACAATCTATTGCTGAATGACCATTGGGTCAAGGAGGAGATCCAGATGGAAATCAAAAGATTCTTTGAACTAAAAGATAATGGAGACACAATTTATCAAAATCTGTGGGATACAGCAAGAGCATTCCTGAAAGGAAAACTAATAGCATTAAGTGCTCACATCCAAAAGACAGAAAGCTAACAAATCAACAAATTTATAAACCTTCTCAAGGAACTGGAAAAGGAAAAGCAAATTAATTCCAAACCTAGCAGAAGAAAAGAAATAACTAAGATCAGAGCAGAACTAAATGAAATTGAGAATAAAAGATTAATAAGATTAATAAAACCAAAAGTTGGTTTTTTGAAAAGATAAACAAAATTGACAGTCCTCTTGCTAGATTGACAAGAACTAGAAAGGAAAAGACTCTAATAAACTCAATTAGAAATGAAAAAGGAGAGGTCACTACAGACATCATGGAAATACAAAACATTATCTTTGAATGCTATAAAAATCTATATGCCCCAAAACTACAAAATGTGGAGGAAATAGACAAATTCTTAGAAATATACAATCTTCCTAGACTCAATTAAAAAGAAGCAGAATACCCGAACAGACCAATATCAAGCACAGAAATTGAAGCAGCAATTAAAAATCTTCCAACAAAAAAAAAGTCCTGAACCAGATGAGTTCACATCTGAATTTTACCAAATTTACACATAAGAATTCATACCTATACTGCAGAAATTATTCCACAACATTGAGAAGGATGGTCTCCTCCCCAACCCATTCTAGGAAGCCAATATAGATGCAAAAATCCTCAACAAAATCTTATCAAATCAAATCCAACAGCACATCAATCAAATAATTCATCATGACCAAATGAGCTTTATACCAGAGATGCAAGGATGGTTCAACAAACACAAATTAATAAATGCAATTCACCACATAAACAAAAGCAATAACAAAGACCATATGATTCTCTCAATAGATAAAAAAAAATTTGACAAAATCTAGCACACTTTTATGATAAAAACTCTTAAAAAAATAGGCACAGATGAGAAATACCTTAAAATTATAAAGGCCATATATGATAAACCCACAGCCAATATCATACTGAAAGGGGAAACACTGAAAGCATTCCTGCTTAGAGGTGGAACCAGACAAGGTAGCCCACTCTCTCCACTTGTATTCAGTATACTGCTGGAAATCCTTGCCAGAGAAATCAAACAAGAGAAGGGAATTCAGGGTGTCCAAATGGGATCAGAAGAGGTCAAACTCTCACTCTTTGCTGACAATATGATATTTATCTAGAAAACCCCAAGGATTCAACCTAGAGACCCCTGGAATTGATAAATGAATTCAGTGAAGTCTCAGGGTACAAAATTAATGCACATAAATCATTGGTATTCATATAGCCAATAACAGTCAAGCCAAAAATCAAGACAAAGACACAAGACCTTTCACAATGGCATCAAAGAAAATTAAATATTTAGGAATATATTTAATGAAGGAGGTGAGAGACATATATAGGGAGAACAACAAAACACTGAGAAAAGAAATTGTAGAAGATGTAAACAGATGGAAAACCCTGCCATGCTCATGGATTGGCAGAATCAATATTGTTAAAATGTCCATACTACCTAAAGTGATCTACATAATTAATGCAATCCCTATCAAAATATCATCATCATTCTTTACAGATCTGGAAATAATTCTATGCTTCATATGGAACCAGAGAAGATCCCATATAACAAAAGCAATCTTAAGCAAAAAGAACAAATTGGGAGGCATTAGTCTACCAGACTTCAAGCTTTATTGCAAGGCTATAGTAACCAAAACAGCATGGTACTGCCACAAGAACAGAGATATAGACCTTTGGAACAAGACTGAGAACCCAGACATAAAAACATCCTCATATTGTCATCTAATCTTCAACAAAGCAGACAAAAATATACATTGGGGAAAAGATTTCTATTCAATAAATAGTACGGAAAACTGGATAACCACGTGCAGAAGACTGAAACTGGATCCCCACCTCTCACCTCTCACAAAAATCAACTCATGATGGATAACAGACTTAAATCTAAGGTGTGAAACCTTAAGAATTATAGAAAATAATGTTGGGAAAACTCTTATAGACATCAGTCTAGAATTTATGAAGAAGACCTCCAAAGCAATCACAGAAGCAAGAAAAATAAATAAATGGGACCTGATCAAATCAAAAAGCTTCTGTACAGCCAAAGAAACTATCATAAGAGTGAATAGACAAACTACAGAATGGGAGGAAATATTTACATTTTACACATCTGATAAAGGACTGATAACAAGAATCTATATAGAACTTAAGAAAATTAACAAGAAAAAAAATCAAACAATCCTATCAATAAACAGGCAAAGGACATGAACAGAAAGTTCTCAAAAGAAGACAGACTAATGGCCAACAAACATATGAAAAAATGTTCAACATCTCTAATAATCAGGGAAATGCAAATCAAAACCACAATGAAATATCACCTAACTCCAGTGAGAATGGCTTTTATCAAAAAGTCCCAAAACAACAAATGCTGGGGTGGATGTGGAGAGACTGGAACACTCTTACATTGCTGATGGTACTGCAAATTAGTACAACCTCTATGGAAAGTAATTTGGAGATATCTCAGAGTTAAAAAGGGAAATAACATTTGATCCAGCAATCTCACTATGAGGCATCTACCCAAAGGAAAAAAAGACATTCTGTAATAAAGACATCTGCACTTGAATGTTTATGGCAGCACAATTCACAATTGCAAAGATGTGGAGACAACCCAAGTGCCCATCAATACATGAGTGGATTAACAAAATGTGGTGTATGTATACCACGGAATACTACTCAACTACCAAAATCAATGGTGAACTTGCACCTCTTACATTATCCTGGATAGACCTTGAGTCTATCCTTTGAGGGGAGGTATCACAAGAATGGAAAAACAAGCATCACACATACTCATCATCAAATTGGTACTAACTGATCAACACTAAGGTGCTTACATGGTAGTAATATTCATTGGGTGCCAGTCAAGTCGGGGAGGGAGGGTAATCTGACAAGTAATGAATGTGAAGTGTGCTGTATGGGGGAAGGGCACGCTTATAGCCCTGGCTTGGGTGAGGCAAAGGCATTATATGTAACTAAAATGTTTGTAACCCCATAATATTCTGAAATAAAAAGAAAAAAATTAGATTTCATGATTAAAAACAGGGGTAAATGCACTGTAGGGAACAAGAAAACATGTTTAAGTGTATGTGTGTCTTTTTTTTTGCTGCACAATTAAAATCTCCCAAGCACTGAAGCAAAGTGCTAAGCACATGTGGCCACACCAAAATGTATATGAACCAGTCTTTGACCTGAATTAGGTTATAAGTCCAGACTTGTGAACTGAGGCATGAGTTTTTTTAAAAACAATTTCATATGACTCAATTTTAATATAATAAGATAAGGTGAAATATAATATGTAAAACAAATGCATTATGGATCATATTAAAACTTTATAGAAAAAATATGTATTGGTCATCTAGGACATTTGTGGAAATTCATCTCATATCCACCTTTAAGAAAGGTGGTGAGTGGTGACAGGGAAAAAAATTTATATTAGAGCAGCTTCAGGTATATAACATCTACTGCACATTTAAAACACTGTCCCCAACAACTTTAAAAAAGCCTTTGATTTCTGCATACTTTTTACCAGTTTAACAGATTTCTTGAACCTCTATGGTATTCTAACATCCATGCATATTGATCCAAGCATATTTGATCACTAAAAGCAGGTGATATATTTAAACATCCAAAGATTTTGTTTTTAATGCATTTTTATCTGTGATTCATTTCCCCAAGACAATTTCTTGACATTCATTTAAAGCTCATGATTAGAAATATTAGATTCTGACTTAGTTGACTCTTTTATTTCATAGTCATAAACTTTTACAGGCTCCTACAAATTCTGATTTCAGAAATGCCTAAAACCAAAAGTATATTAGAGCAAATATTTTAGGTGATGTGTCTTTTCACCAAACTAACTCTTGTTTGAAATAATTGTCCTGTCACAATAAATTATTTCATTAATGAACTTACAAATTTGTTCAAATAGGCAGTAAGTTTACACACTTCAACATCCCTTTAAGTCTTGTGGCCCTTTTCAGATGTAAATTTTTCTTCCAAATAGTCATCTGGAGTCCTATGTTTTAAGACATAAACTGGAATTTGGAAGTGATTAGGATCTAAATAGCAAGTTCTGAGAGTAGTAAAGTGGCATAACTTCCAGGTTTCTGAAATTTTGCGTTAACTAACTCTATAACGTAGTTTTCCCTATAATATAGATGACTTCCCTGCATCATTTGAGGAATCACTAGCAATTATTGGATATTTAGATAGAATATGTTAAATATTGGCCAAGAGTAAAAACGAAAAGAGATTCAGAAGTTAAACATAATAAATTGAAAAAAGATTTTAACTAACCAATTGCTTTATTTATATCAGTTTTCCAAATAGGTGATGGGAGTATTTTGATGCACCAGATGACACACTATATATCAGCAACATAACTTGGCCAAGTTACAACATGGAGGATGAGATGGTGGTAACCAAGATGAAAAGAGGTGAGATGAGTGAGGAGGTAACTAGAGTGTAAATTTGTGAACATCTTCTATAATGCATCTAGGCAATATTTTTGACAGATCAGGAAAAAAAAATCACATTAGAAAATTTTAATTTACTAATCATTCATCAAGAGGTGAGTTCATGATAGATAGAGCAGGACTAAAACCAGGATCTCTTGCCTCCCCCTTTCATTTACTTAGTTTTGTAACCAAGTAATAAAAATATGTACACAAAACTAGATATGACTTTTGACTACATTGAATAAATAGGTTAAAATAACTAGTTACTAACCTATCTGTATTATCCTAAACAACTGTTGACAATGGTAAAACAATCTCCTTTGGTACTGACAGAGCAGAAAACTACTCTGAGAATATTTGGTTTCAACAGGGTGTTTGGACATTGGGTATAACACATATTTATTTAGTTTCTAATATTTCAGGCAGTCCGCTCAGTACTTTCTCATTTGTAAGGTAAATCTAGTCTATGTCTTTGTTCTTAGTTACCAAATTAATGAGCTTTCAATACCCAAATCCTTGAAACAATAAGGATAAAGTATCCAAACAAAAGCGTATTATTTGCAATTGTCCAGTTTGGATGCATTCATTGGTTTATCCATTAAATAGTTAAGTTCCAACTATTTTCTGGGCACTTCATAAATGCTTGGACCCAGTGGAGAATTAGAGCCCATTGTAGCTTGTTTTCTAGTGAAGTATAAAAAGAATAAATAAGTAAATATATTTTAAATATCACAATTATAAAAATTGATAATTAATGCTATGAAGGAAATAAACCAAGTAAATAAAGTAAAATGAATATAAAGTCACCTAATTTGGCATCAGGCAGACACCACTTGAAATCTGTGACCTAGTTCATAGAGAAAACACTGCACTTGTAATGAGTTTGAACTCGCTAACAAGGAATATGCAAGCTAAGGAGTCACAAAATTACTTTTGACACATAAGGTAAATCTACAAACACAAATATAGATGGTAATACTTAATAGCTCTGTTGAGGATGTTGCAGAGGTCAACACTCTCTTTTAACGAACCATTAATACTTAAAGCTATGCATTAACACGATGGTAAGATTAGAAGATAGCAAAAGGAGTAAGAAAATTTAATGATCAAGTTAATACTCTAGTTTTGCTACAGGGCCCACTATTTTACAAACCTCTGCTCCATAAGTGAGAAATATTATAGGTCCAGGGATGCCAGACAGAGCTTTGGGGCAAAAAAAAAAAAATAAAACATGTTCAAATTCTGAGCAATGGTATATAAAAAATTGCTTCATAGTATTTTCTCTTTCAAAACCCTGACATGTTATCTTAGTGAATAGTGTTTAGTCTGTCACAGCAGTGTCTTTTTTATAAATATTGATTTATAAAAGACAGACAAGGGATACTTCGTGCAAAGCATTCATTGCTCATTCAATCATTTATTTATTGAGCATCTATTATAATTATTCCTAAACCTAATTTTGGTATTTTAGAAATATACAGTAAGCTGTCTTACACTTGTTTAGCCCAAAGGATGACAACACAGAAAAACCACCCGTGTGTGCTCCTCTTGGCAGGTCTACTCAGTTACTAGCTATTCCTACAGGTGTATACATGGTACAGAGCTTCAGGTTACTCACAGAGAACTTCCTTAGGGCACCACATGGTTGTGCTGAGTAGCTGGCTACTTTATTCTGTTATCTAGACACTAAGACTTTGGAAAAGTGCCTATCAGACAAATGCTAAATGGGGATTTTCTGATTTGTATACATTTGGCATAAAAATCATTGTATTCGTTATGCATGCAATATTGAGCTATTTAAAAAAATGAACAAACACAATATTTGGATAAATAAGGCATAAAATAATATAAAGAAACCAAAAGGAAGTCTCCTGTTTCTTATAGCATTTGCTAGACCCTTGCCTAAAGACCATGTCCAGGCTTTATTTCCACAAACTAAGGAGGAGGTGTATTTAAGGGAAGAATGAGCTAGCAGAAAAATTAATTTTAAATTAAAAAAATCATATATAGAAGAAAATATTACCAAATTAAAATCACTTCTTGTAAAGATAGAAAAGCTGATACAATTCCATAATGTAGATATATATAAAGCTACTAGATAAAGGATACTAGACAAATGTTCTCTATAGTCCCAGGACGGGAGTAGGTTAGAAGGGAGTGGAGTAGAAGAGAGCGGAGAAGAAATGAACAAAAAAAGAATGAATTTGTTTTCTACTAACACATTTAGTTATATGTGATTTAAAATGTTCTTTTCCCAAAGGATCCTTAAACACGAACAGTTTAAGGACCTTGTAGAATGTTCTTCCCCAAACCCTTAATCAGCAGCATACATAGTACTTTTCCTGTCCTATGGATCATTCCAAAGTATTTTTACTTGAAATCTAGAGCTCTGACTTTACATCCTTAAAAATTGCAATTGATATTTTTTTAACTATGAGTTTGAATTATGCAAGTTTGAACTATGTGCCAGGCATCTTTCTAAGAATTTACATTCTAACTTCACATCAATGCTACAAGTTAGGTGTTATTAAACTTATTTACCAATAAACTAACTCACTCATGAGAGTTTGAGTGCCTCACCCAAGGTCACTCAAAGGCTGAAGAGTTCAAGCTGAAAGCCACTGAAAGCCACTAGTTCCCTTTGTAAGCTTGTGAATTTTGTACAACTAGGGCCTGGTACACATGTTTTTGCCTCTGGGCTTCACCACGAAGGCAGAAAGTATATAGATTTGCCACATCATCTACACAGTTCTTTAGAATGCAACAATCCAATTGCCTTTGAAATTAGAATCTCTAGAAAATACAGTTGCACTGACCAGCCAAAGTTTCTGATTCACTGTTAAAATTCCAGCAATAGTGTTATAAAAAGCATAGCTTTTATTTAGGGTAAGTAAGAAATAAAATCCAGTATTTATGCTGATAAAGTTACTTGAATGCTAAGGCACTAAGCACGGAGAATTTCAATTACCGTGACCCAATAGAAGCTAACAGTGGGATCATTAAGAAAGGGTTTATGTACCTGAAAGTAATAAAATATTGTTTTCTGAGACTGAGGTCTCTAAGGCAAATTTCAACTTAGTCATACAAAATAAATGAGGTAAATAAGATAGAAACTAGTAAAGGTGTTTTCAATCCTTCCAAATATTAGAGAACTTGACATATCTAAGGGGCGCATTTGAAATTAATGGTGTATATGGATCAAACTTTTAAATGTCAGTCTTGCCAGGAACGTGCATGGATGAGATAATGGAAGTTTATATATCTTTAGGAATGTACTAGCTCAAGGTAGTTTTGCTCTTCTAAATAATTGTTTTTTTTCATGCAAAATGTTAATTCAATAGTTTTCATTCTACTTAGAGAAAACTTTTATGTGGATAAGTGAGGTGAGGGCCTAAGGAAAGTGTTGGAAAACTGAATGAATTGCAGCAAATATTCACCATATTATATTGTTCTTAGTTAATGATAGCTACAGAAATGTGCTCAAATTTGGGCCCTTCAGAAATGTTTCAACACATTTAACAGAATCTCACCATACATTTTCTTTCCATTTCTTCATTAATATACTCTCATATGTTCCTTTATTTTGCAGATATACTATATTTTTACTGTATTTTATCCCTTCCCCACCAATTTTTTTTTTTCAATTATCAGTTTCTCTCACTCAGTTCACTGAAATGTGAATGTCCCATCTCAGAGTCAAGAACAAAAGCCTTCCACAGTATAGCACTTGGGTTGCATATAGCAACTTTGGGTAAATGATCTTGTGGACTTGAAGCCTAAGCTAAATCCTCATGTTAGTTAAGGCTGCCACATCTCTCTTCCAAGAGACTCCATCTGCTGCCAAAGCCAGGTTTGCAAGGGCATGTGGAATTCCTAGAGTTATTGAATAATTTGTTTCCATTTTTTTCTGATTATGTCAGTTTATGACCCTGGTACCAGTCCCACGTTGTCTAACTGGAGATACAATCACTGGCACTGATGAGGAAATGTTCCCAGTAGTTCTCTGCTCTCCTTTATGTCTGTGTTTGCATTTAAATTTATGAGTTTTTACATATGTCATAGAAATCAGGTTTCAATGCATATTTTGAAACTAAACAAAATTGTTAGTAAAATTCAGGATTATTTATTTTACATGGCAACAACATGTATATTGCTAGCTATCTATAACAGAACTCTACCAGTGCTATTACACACATACACACACACACACACAGTTAAGTTAACAACTATGAAAATATTTCCCTTTTCCCTATAGTTCTCACCTTACCTAGGCATCTGGCAAATATCCACACTGCATTTAGGTGAACCATAGCCCTCCACTCCAGGTTTTTATCCATGCCCTGATACTTTCCCCAACATTCACTATACTATACCATTACCACCACCACAATTACATGCATGCACACTCATCATAATACTCAGGCGTTCATATTGGAGATCGTGCCCCTTTGCTCTGAAATGACATATTTCCTCCCTATAGCACAAATGTTCACTTCCCTACGGTATTTCTCAGGTCAGAAATCCAATAAAATGAAATAATCCTTGCAAAGTGCTAAGGATTTAAGGGAATGCTGACCTTTTAAAAGCAGCTTTTGTATGGCTGTGCCATGTTTTAAGGAGTGAATCTTTACTAGTATAATTTTAGGCTAAGATACACATTATAAAGCAGATTATTTGGGAGTAGAGAGATCCTTATATCCTATAATGTCCTCCAAGGTCACACATTAAAATATTTTTTCTATAGACTGACAATATATTCTTTTCAGTTGAGTGGCCTAGGGAAAGCAATACAGTAAAATGGGAAAATTCACTGCACCCCATGGGATTCAAGAATATTGGGATCTGTATTCAGTTTTGGCACTAACTAGCTTGACATTTCCAGCATATCACCTATACTGTCTCAATCTCAATTTCACCTACATATAAATTAAGTTGTTTGACATTAAATATATGATTCTATAATGTATGTTCTTAGAACTGAGTTCACCTGATATTTGTATTGTGAAACAAAGGCGTGGAAGAAAAAAATACACATGAGGAGGTAAGCAATTTCTATAGAAGAAATGAGAATTAAGCTACTTTTACAAATGGAAGACATATCAAAATGTATGTACCATCACAGAATCCATGAATTTCAATGAATGCTTTTATAATTTGTCAATTGAGTTCTAAAGAGGAGAAGCTAAAGTGGGCCATGAATGTATTAATAGGAACTTTAAGGATGAAATCTGATTATAATCCAATCTTCACTGTTTCTAAATCTAATTTGATGTTGTCCACAAGTCAATCTATTTGTTAATCAAATGGGCCTTAAAGTAACCTGCTAATTAATCAAACAGCTCTGCAGCTCACAAAAAGGAGCATCTTATTTAAAGACTTTTAGTTATGATTACATTCAGATCATAGTCTTTACATATTTTATTACATTGCTTTACAATATGTTAGCATTCCTATGCTGCATTCCCATTTATGGTTTTGAAGCAAACAAATGCTTAAATTGAAACCTGAGAGAATCCACACTAATCAAAGCAAAAATCATCGTGAGCATACCAAGCATCTTCCACCCTCCAATGCCTAAAAACAATCTGGAAACCTTTGAAACAAAGGAAGAGGTGCTGCAATCCAAAAAAAAAAAAATAGGTTTTCAGATTATTGTTTCAAAAATAAGACATTTTCAGATGAGAAATGACTTAATTAAGATGCCACATTGTAAAAACAGTAGAAAGATTTTAATTTATTTCTACGGGAAAGACTAAGTGTAGGAAAATCAGGTGAGAGATAATTCTGTTTATCTTCTACCTGCAGATTCTTTCCGTATCTGAGGAACTTTTGTTGAGAAAATCTTTTAAAGGAGAGTGAGGAACAGGTTTCTAATCTTTTTCAGTGCAAAGATAAGATGCAGTGAGAGACTGTAGTCAAATGGGATGAGAAAATTAAAGTTTTCAGTGCTATCGATATGACAACTCCTAGCAGAGAATTCAGTTGGCAAAGATGGATTTCTGACTTGAATGAAGGAAGACCTTGAGATAAGAAGAAGAAATTGGCAATACCTCTTTTCCCAATTCTATTTTCAAGGTCCATCTCAGGCCAACTTACAAATTTCCTTTGGATCTCTTCTGTCTATCCCTTCAAGGCTTGTGATGGAATTCTTTGTCTTTCATAGTCTTGCAGTGTGTGTGACTGAGTAAATACTAGAACAGTATTAGTCTACCTAAGGTTACTATCATTCTAGTAGAAGATCTTGAAGACCTCTGGCAAAGTTGAAAGAGGTATGTTTGTAAAAGAGATCAACCTTTATAATAATTTCCTTTTATTGTGTGCTTGGTTCCAGGCACTATATCAGGTGTCGTACATAATCATTAACATTCTCATCAAAATCTAAAAGTTTTTAATTTCCATTTTAAAGAGATTTGAGATGTAGGGAAGTTTAATTTTCTTTTCCCTGAGACATAACTAGTAAATGTTAAAGTTAGAATAAAAACCAAAGTTTGTTTAACTCTAAAACCCTGTCTCTTTTTACTGTTTTACTTCTTTTGTGTTATACTCCACTGCATACCTCTTCTGTCTACAAGTAAAGCCAGCTTTCTCTGACTCAAGATTGATAGTTCACTGCTCACATCTACTACCTGGAGCTAGGGAAGATGATGAAAGCACAAGGCGGCAGATAAATATAGGGTGTTAATCTGTCGAGGACAACAATCCTTTCTATCTCTTGTGGTGTCAACTCTAAACACTCCAAGCCTCAAGACTTCCAAGCTGACCCCACTCTATTCATACAACCTCTTTGGACTCTCAACTTGGTCCAGTTTCTTTGTGTCCTTCCATGACTCAAGGCATGTTTATTTGTATAGTCAAAACTCACGCTACCTCCCTTATTTACAATTCTCTTCCTTCTGTTCCCACTTTCTAGCTTATTCAAATTCTACTCAACTTTTGGAGCCAACTCTAACCCCTAATCCTTTGTGAAGCCTTTTCCAACTTTTCCAGATTATTTTGACCTGTCTCTTTTGTGTGTGTGTGTGTGTGTAAGCTTCTGAAAAAGTGCTTTTCAGAAAGACTTTTCAGAATAGTTCTGCTATTTTTCATTATTTTCAAAATTTTTTTGTCTTATCTTCCCAAAGAAATAGCAAGTAAGAAGTGAATAAAATGCTAGATCATTTGTTTTCAATAAGTATCTATTGTGCAAATGGTTAAGAGTGAGCTATTAATGTATCTGAGACATTGTGGAGCAAAATACGACAAAAAAAAAATCACTCTCCACCCAACTCCATCTTATACCTTAAATGTGTCAGGATTAAAGAGGCCTTTTTTGATAAGCCTTTCCTAGCAAACTGACAGAAACTTGTATTTGCGTAGGGTGAGCTCTTTAGAAAATTCTGGAATGATTCTCAGTAAGAGAAATCCTCTGAATTTATATACTATCCCAGCTATTCCTACAAATTACTGCACATTTCTTGATGGTTATATCTAAGACACGTATTATAATTTCTTAGGTTTAGGAACCTCAGGTAAAAGAAACAAGAATGCTTTTTAAAAAATGTAATATACACTGTGAAGAGAAGCCTTGATTTTTTTTACTGTGCTCTTGAATACACTTGGTGAATATATCATTTCAGAAGAGTTTCCGAAGAGCAACAAAGTAAATGTCATCCTGGAATTTTGCAGAACTAGCAGAGAGTCTGCAGCTAAATATCCTCCTCCAGAAGAGAGCCTAATTGAAGAAACAGCAATGAGTCACTACTTCAGGTCTGACCTAGATTCATATAATGAGCACAAACGCATGGGCAAATATTACTGATCTGTTGGTAAGACTCTCTTGACATTTTAAATTCACTTCAGTTAAGCATTATCTGACTACTGGAAACTTCAAGCCCAGTACTTTCCTTCCCTCTTTTTTTTTTTTTTTCAAGCCAGCCATTGTTTCTTGCTCCTGTTCTCCCCTGCGCTATGCACAACATGCCAAAACCTGCATTGTATGGGGAATCTGGAGTGGAGGAGAGGTGACTCAGACAAATTCCCATCTCCTCTTTCTTTTCCTTCCAACATTATTTACTTTACCCAGAAAGGTGGCAGAATAGAGGGCAAAGATCACTGTGGGTTTTCCAACCTGAGTTCTCTTACTCCTTTGACTACAGCAACCCTGCAGTCCCTGTAGACCTTTGTGGCTTCTACCATGCAAAGGCTTAAAGCATATTGCGGAATGCCTGGCTCTGGCAGCGAGTGAGTAGGTCCTTAATGAGCAGTGGATACACTTATTTTAAAATTCTATTGGATCTCCCTCAGTGATTAAAAAAATGCCTTGTATACAATAGGTGCTTAGCACATGCTAGTTAGGCTGACCCTATGGTTAGTATTCTGGAAGAAAATTTGTTTTCAAGACATTGCTTAAAAGCAAACATCTTTTATTTGAATGTAACTTTTAGTAGGAGAATTCTGAAATTACTTTTAAAACTATCTCATACATGTCTCTGAGCTCTGGTTTCTTGGGGCTGCAAATTTTGTTCATGTTTGTATAGTAGACGTGATTTAATAAACCTGTGAAAAAATACTAAAGCAACAATAACACTTTCACAGTTGGGGATCTAGTTAACATTCTCACAGTTACTCAGTATATGTCATGGAGAGTTCAGTGGAGATGTCTTTGGCAATAGCTATCCTTGCCCAGAGACACGGAGGGAGAACAAGACAACACTTAGAATGCAACACTAGTTTCCCTGCTTTGTACTTTATTAACTGTAAGTATTTCCAGCTTTTCTTCCCTGCAAAAATCTAATATTTTCTGTCCTAAAGAAAAAAAATGTGTCTACTTAATCTTAAAGACACACTGGATTAAGCGGAAATGTTTAGATGAATGTGGACAAACTCCTATCTCTTCTTTCTTTTCCTTGGGGGTAGCTTTTACCTTTTTACTTCCTAAATAGCAAACAGTAAGATTGAAGTAGCTCTTATATGGCAAGTTTTGTTATGATTTGTTCATCAAATTAACAGACTCCAGTGTCCTGCAGCAATTTTTAACCAGGAGACACTTGGCTGTGTATGACCGAGAGCCAGTAGAGCCTTTTGGGGACTGTTCCAATTAGTACTATCGATTTTTCATTTTCTCCTTGTATCAGAGAATACTATCTTTCATTTTCTCCTTGTTTTATCTCCTCCTATGTTGCACAAAAGGAAGGAAAGTACCATGATTTTCTTAACAAATTGTTACTCTACCAAAGGCCTAC
This sequence comes from Lemur catta, assembly GCF_020740605.2. Taxonomy (NCBI): domain Eukaryota; kingdom Metazoa; phylum Chordata; class Mammalia; order Primates; family Lemuridae; genus Lemur; species Lemur catta. The sequence goes on along the minus strand of NC_059139.1, from coordinate 56,967,448 downwards.
AGTGAATTCTGGATTAAAATGATGATGGCAATTTTATACCTTTTACCCTGCTTTCAATATTATCAGATACTTAAATCACTGACTTTGTTTCTACCCATGATAACAAAACAACTTCATTTCAACCCCAGTCTGACTCAGGCTCAACACCTAATGTCTGACTTGCTTTCAAAATTGCAGAGAACATTTTAGTGAGTGACTAGCATGGGAAGAAGAGAATTAAAGTGTCTCATTTGAATCCTAAAGGATTCTGAAAAATGAATATATAAATCAGCTCTCAAATGTATAAGTTTTAAATTGTGTTTAATTGTGTTTAATTTAAATTGTGAGAAACGTGTTTAATTCTCTCCATTACCCTTATCTGCTTCATTCAAAAGGGAATCAAAGGAGGAACACATGCAGTGTGTAGCTACCACCTTTAGTAACCCCCCTTGCTCTTCCAGATCTTTTCCCAGTAAATTTCTAATAACCATCATCTCTACATTGGGAGTGAAACACCCGAGAAAATATTTATTCATATTCCGAACATTAAAGATATTGCTTTTTGCTGCATGATAATACTGGGTGATCTAAAATTTGAGTATCTTATAGAACACTTAGGATGTTAGTGTTCCGACCAAAAAGTTGTTTACCTTATTGACATTGCATCATTATGAAATATTTTTCTAAGACTATTTTAAAATAAAAATCATGCATTTAGTTCTAGAGTTTGCAATAATATAAATATCACTTTTATCAGTCAGGAGCCATTACTGATAACATAGACAATCTATTTACTGAGTACATTAAAATCTTCGTATTTCCTGTTGCTAGGATATGTGCCATACATTCCCTCAGCGTTTAAAGAGGAGAGTAACTTGTATCCTTCACTCTTATTTTCAAGATATAGGTCACAAGAAGATGAGATTAAATTTGAAGCCATAAGTTTTGTCAAACTTTATTTCCAAATACCCACCAAGCAGAACACCTGAGATTAAATTCTAAGTGTCATTTATGAAGAAGGAGTAAATTTTTTCTCTTCTCTGGCATAATTAAGGTACATGAATCATTTTTAATAGTACTTTTCCAAAGCTCTAAATGAACATGTCCACTCTTTGGATCTTCCCTTTAGTTAAAAATATGACTGTTATTAAAAACAGATTCTAATCCTTATTCCTTTATTACTTATACGTCCACACAAAGCAATTGATAGATGGGTCCATATACTGTCTTCATAAAATCCTCCCTGAGAACATTTTTATTGAATTCCCAAATGTTATAATACTGGAAAAGATAATTTAAGTTAAAATGTATTAATATAACAGAATTTTCTGTATTATAAAACTAAAAAAAGGTTTATTTTGATCCAATTTATTTCAAATTAATATAAATGAGTGAAATGGTTAAATAAAAATAATTAGGAGAAGTAGAAGAGATTAAATGAATCTTTAACAATCTGTATTTGTAATTACATGCCATGTGCTATTTTAGTCTTTTATTTACTTTTTAGGTTTTCATTCATTTATGCCCTTGAGTTAGTCTTAAATTTTTTCCATAATATTCTAAATTTAATTAGAAATAATTAGCCAACACTTTGTATTACAGAGCATCATGTTAAAATTGGACCACATGCATTTTAGTGGGACCTCATTGTATAACTTTATGATAATGCATAATATTCAATACTAGGCAGTGCTAAACTGAATCACACCCAAGAGGGGGCTCAGTTATTAAAATATATTAAAGACATCATTATAAGCTTATTTCCCCTTGAAAGTATTCTCACATCACAGAACTTTCTAACATAGCTACATACCAAGATGCTCTTTTTTACAGAACATCCTTCAGAGCTTTGTGACCAAGAATATCTGATTTAATATTTAAACACTGATTTAAAGTAAATTTGATTTTTCTTCCAGTGGGAGATGAAAGAAAAACCATCTAGGATGGACAGACATTGCATTGCCCAGTGTGCTTGTGTGGGGCAAGGAAGCCTTGGAAGTTGCTTTAATAAGGTCAAGGTATAAGGGAAATATGGGTTGGTGACCTCTAATAAAATGACTAATGTTCTATTTTTATAGAAGTTGGAAAACTTTGTATTTATGTATTGACCCTTCAAAGAAAGAGCTAATAAGTGTTTATTTCCCTCAGGGTTACTTTTCAATAACCGAATGTGTCTTTCGTACTTCTGACATCTAAATTGGTATGCCTTTTTATTGATATTAAATTATTTTCACAGCAGTACCAACATTAACTATGGATGTCTCCATGTCAATTCGTGGTATCATTTTAAGTATCCAGGGACTTGTCCTTATCTTACCCATATCTTTTTGCATTTTAATATCAAGATGAGACTTTGGCAGAAGGTACAATTCTTTAATGCTGTCATTAGGGATAGGATATGTAAAGCAGACACCTCTGGGAGAGAAAACATATTGACCTAAATTCATACTATGGTGAAAGTGATTGAAAGGACATCCCTTCCAGAAGGTAGCTATTAAAACACGGATAGCATGAAGGCAAGGAGTGCTAGAGGTGAAGCACTGATCACATAAACAGAAGGGAGGATACATAGAAAAGGGACATTGAATATAACATTTAAGTGGCACAAGCAGGTTTAAAACAGCATATAACAGATGTTATATATATACCCAGTGCCTTTAGCTTTGCCAAAGCCAGCCTGACTCTATGTCCCAGAGCTGCATATAAGGAATAAAGAATATCTTCAATTAATTAAAGTTTGTTGAAGAATTCTTTTAAATTAGGCATTATTGAGAACATAGAAACAAAAGCACATTCTCTGATCTTGAGAATTTTAAGATTTTGTTGGGAGAGATCTGAATGACTCATGAGTCAAAAAAGTAACAATAGAAGATAATAGTAGGTCACTCTGCACTAGGCAGAGAGCAGAGTTATTAGCTTTCTGCCTCCATTAATTCTCACTTAACTGCGTCTGAATCCATGATAAAATACGGTGGCTTATAAATGCTAATCATATAAAATGTATGTGAGAGGAAATAGCAAGCATGGATGTTTTCAAAACAGATTTTCAGATCCCCAGTTTTCCAAATGAACCATTGTAGTTGAAATGTGAATAGAGGCATACCTTGGAGATATTGCAGGTTCAGTTCCAGACTGCTACGATAAAGTAAATATCACAATTTATACAGATTTTTTTGGTTTCCCAGTGCATGTGAAAGTTATGTTTACACTATAATCTGTTTAGTGTGCAACAATAGCATTATGTTTAAAAATTCAATGTACATACCTTAACTAAAAATACTTTATTGCTTAAAAAATGCTAACATTCATCTGAGACTTCAGTGAATCATAATCTTTTTGCTAAAGGGTCTTGTGTCAGTGTTGATGGCTACTGACCGATCCGGGTGGTCGTTGCTGAAGGTTGGGGTGGCTGTGGCAATTCCTTAAGACAAGACGATAATGAAGTTTGCCATATCAATTCATTTTTTCTTTCATGAAATGTTTCTCTGTAGTGTGTGATGCTGTTTGATAGCATTTTACCAACAATAGAACTACTTTCACAATTGAAGTCAATCCTCCCAAATCTCGCTGTTTCTTTATCAATTAACGAAATGATTTCTTAAATCCTTGGTTGTCATTTCAATAATGTTCACAGCATCTTCACCAGGAGTAGATTCTATCTCATGAAATCACTTTCTTTGCTCATTCATAAAAAGCAACTCTTCATCCATTTAAATTTTATTATGAGATTGCAGCAATTCAGTTACATCTTCAGGCTCCACTTCTAATTCTAGTTTTCTTGGTATTTCTACTACATCTGCAATGACTTCCTCTACTGAAGTCTTGAACCCCTTAAAGTCATCCATGAGGGTTGGAATCAACTTCTTCCAAACTCCTGGTAATGTTGATGTTTTGTCTCCCTCCCATGAATCATGAATGTTCTTAATGGCATCTAGAATGGTAAATCTTTTCCAGAGGTTTTTAATGACTTTGCACAGATACATCAAAGGAATCATTACCTATGGCAGCTATAGCCTTACAAAATGTATTTCTTAAATAATAAGACCTGAAAGTTAAAATTACTCCTTGACTCATGGGCTGCAGAATGGATGTTGTGTTAGCAGGCATGAAAACAACATTAATCTCTTTATACATCTCCATCAAAGTTCTTGAGTGACCAGGTACATTGCCAATGAGCAGTAATATTTGGAAAGGGTTCTATTTTTCCCCCCTGAGCAATAGGTCTCAAAAGTGGGCTTAAAATATTTAGTAAATCAGTATAAACAGATGTGACGTCCTCCCAGCTTTGTTGTTTCATTTATAGAACATGGGCAGAGTAAATTTAGCATAATTCTTAAGGGCCCTAGGATTTTCAGAATGGTAAATAAGCATTGGCTTCAACTTAAAGTTACCAGATCCATTAACCCCTATAAGAGAGAGAGCCTGTCCTTTGAAGCCAGGCATTGGCTTCTAAGCTATTATATGAAGGTCCTATATGGAATCTTTTTCCAATAGAAGGCCATTTTGTCTACATTAAAAATCTGTTGTTTAGTGTAGCCACTTTCATTAATTATTTTAGCTAGATATTCTAGATAATGTGCTGCAGCATCTATTACATCAACATTTGTTGCTTCACCTTGTACTTTTGTGTCATGGAGATGGCTTCTTTCCTTAAACCTCTTGACCCAACCTCTACTAGGTTCAAACTTTTGTTCTGCAGCTTCCTTATGTCTCTCAGCCTTCATAGAATTGAAGAGAGCTATGGCCTTGCTCAAGATTAGTCACTGGCTTAAGGGAGTGTTATGGCTGGTTTGATTTACTACCCATATAGACAATAAAAACTTTCTCCATATCAGCAGTAAGGCCATTTTGCTGTTTTATCATTCATGTGTTCGCTGGAGTAGTACATTTGATTTCCTTCAAGAACTTTTCCACTGCATACCCAGCTTGGCTAACTGTTTGGCATAAGAGGCTTAGCTTTGGCCTATCTTGGTTTTTGACATGCTTTCCTTTCTAAGTTTAATCATTTTTAGCTTTTGATTTAAAGTGAGAGACTTGAAACTCTTCCTTTCACTTGAACTCTTAGACTCTATTGTAAGGCTATAAATTGGCCTAATTTTCAATATTGTTGTGTCTCAAGGAATAGAGAGGCCTGAGAAGGACAGAGACAGGGAACTGCTGGTTGATGGAGCAGTCAAAGTACATACAACATATATTAATTTTACTATCTTATATAGGTGTGGCTCATGGTACCCCAAAATAATAACATCAAAGATAACTGATCTCAGATCCATAACAGATATAACAATAAAAAAATTTGAAACACTGAGAGAACTACCAACAAGTGACACAGAGACACAGAGTGAGCATATGCTGTTGGAAAGATGGCATCATTAGACGTCTTTGATACAGGGCTGCCACCAACTTTTAAAAAACCAGTATCAGTAATGTGCAATATAGTGAACTGCAATGAAAATGAGGTATGAAAATAAATTATGAGCCAAAAGACTCATGACTTTTAATCATTTTGGATATCAATGTTGGCTATATAAGAAAGTTATTAAAACATTTGATCGTTTAAGCAGTACTAATTTCATGACTTGCAAAAACATATTCATTATGATCATTAAAGATTTTCAGGTAAATATGTATCAATGGAAATGAAATATTGAAACCTGTATTACTTTACACAACATGTTATAAAAAGTCTTCCTCCCTATTGTTTTCAAAATATATTCCAGGTTGAAAAAACAGTGTTCTTCTGTTTTCTAAAATTAACAATACAACTGTATCTTTACTTAACTTGACCCTTATTGGTTAACAATGGCCCAAACTTGCCTTATGTAATAAATATTTGGTTGGATCATTTCTCATTTCTTCAACTTTCACTGTAACGTTTAACATCATTGTGCTACTTGAAAATTGCTGTCCTGGCTTCCAGATTAGCCCATAATTATCATAGTTATAACCACTATTTATTAAGCACTTTTTATGGATAGAAAACATATTAACTGTACATTTATTAACATATATTTTTCACAACAGTATTTGTGGTGATATTATTATGCCATTTAATACATGAAGACATTATAATTCAGTTTAAGAGCTAATATTATTCAAATACAGTTTAATGTTAGTCTTTCTGATTCCTGAGGTCAAGTTCTTAATTACTTCCTTTTATAATCTCTCTTAATAGTACTTTGGATTTTTGACTTTTTTTTCTGAAGCTATTGTTCTGTCTTGTTTACGATATTTCTATCAACTTTATTATGTCCCTCATGATTTATAATTTCCTTTTCTTTCTCTACTTGTCTGTCTTAAGCAGCACATTACCTCAGTTTCATATCTCCAGTTGCCTCTTTAACATTTTTAATGGCTTTTTTGTCATATGAAACACAATGAGGATACACTAAGCTGAACTAAATAGAGTTAGACCCAGAGTCAGGGATTGTAGATTCTTGTTCTAGATTTGTTATTAAGTATCTAAATTTGAAAATGCCATGTAAAATCTCTGGATTTAAGTCTCTTTGTCTATAAAGGAGCCACATTTAACTCAACAATCTTTAAGGTTATTTGAAATTTTAAAACTTCATGATTTTTTGTATAAAATATAACACCTTTTAAAACATACTCTTCTTTCCAACTATTCCATTTCCCCTATGATAATGCCACTCACTTCTATAGCATCCAGGACCGTTATCCGTCCCCATATCCTGTAATTTCTACACAAAGTCAAAAAGTTTAACATTTCTTTGTTCATATGTGTTTATTTTACCTTACAGTGTAAAGGTCCATTTCTCAGTCATATAATCTAATTGGTGGATTTAGCAAACAAAATTAACTATGAGTAATTATTAACCACATTCTGTGACACTATGATCTACTTAGAAATACTAGTTTTCTAAGAGTGTGAATATAACAGAAAAGCTCAAAATTTAACAAAACCACCATATTAGGAGAAACAGGCTATGTGTTTGTATATTAGCATGGCCGAAGATTAATTTTTGAGGTCCAAAGACGGAGCACGATGGAGTCCCCTTTTTTGTATTTTCTTTAAGTATATAGGCCTTTACACACTGACAGTAGGAAAAGTAAAAAAACTGAATGGTAATGTGGGTCTTTCTGAGACTTAATGAGAAGAAACAGGCGGTTCCCTAGTCAAGAGTAGACCTGGGAGTTACAGATAGATTCTACAACTCCAGGTAGAGTTTCAAACTTGTTGAGGTGAAACATTTCCAATAACCTATGGGTAGCTAGCCCTCCTATTTCTGCGGTCCAGCCAGGTATAATCTTAATTCTTGTGGTAAGTGGTCTGGCCTTCAGTGGCAGGCAGCATTTTATACTCTTAAATTTCAAGTGTAGCATTTATACCAAAATTAAAATTGCTATATTATAATCAAGTTGCACCAGTACACTCTGTATGTAAGGATTACAGACTGTCAATTCTTTAGGGTCAGTCTGGAGACCAAAGGAAGAAATTCTCATTATAAAGTGACATTTACTTAGGGAATTTTGGGCACCAGGAAGGGGATTATCTTCCAAAGATTGTGTGATTTTTCCACAGTAGATTTGGGAATGTTTACCCTGATAATTTCAGCCTTATCAACAGATTTGAGTCACTTGCATGACTGGAATCATTATACAGAAAGTGTTTGACAAGACTGAAAATAAAAGTAAAGAAAAGGAAAGGAAAAAAAGAAAAAAAGCTACACCTAAAACCTTCAAATGATCATTTCATTGGTGATACACTCAAATACTGAAAGCCATCTGAACCTATAGTTGGGCTTAAATCAGAAAGAGATTTGGTAAGAAACAAACAAAAAATTAAAAACCATGCATCCAAAAGAGTTAATCGAAGGTAAGAATGAATAGAGCTCATTTTCGCTTAAGCAATTATTATGTATTCTCCCCTATTACTAACAAAAAACAGACAAATAATCCATTTATTGGTTTACAAAACTGAAATTATTTGCTTTAAAGAATTACAAACTCCTGACCACATTCAGCTATCATTTTATGGAAGGAAAATCAGGAACTGAAGTGCTAGGGGTGTTACATAGTAATCAAGCAGCAAACTTTCTTGGCATTAGTGAATTACTACTACAGAGAATTAATTTCATGCTTGTCTACTCTGGTAAACTGTGAATGGTTATAGAGAGTTGGAAAACAGGAGTTAGAATAGGATCAGAAAGCTCCTTTAAAAGACAGAAAAAAATGAAATAATTCAAAGCATTTAATACAATTAAGATTTTTCATCGTAACAGTGCTTACAAACGTTATTTTATCTACAGTCTCATCTTTAGGAGAAGTTAAAATCTATTGCACATGCATAACGCATCTTAAAAATAACTGAAAAATGACTGGAAGAGATGCCTTGATTTGAAGTTAAATATGGAAGGTTTAGGAATATATTAAAGCTGATTCATTCTAATCATGTTAATTCCCCAACCTAAGCTTTTAAAATTTATTTTACACTAAACTGTTTGAAATTGGAAAACATGGAAAAGTGTGCCAATACATAAACTCACAACAAATTCTAGGTTTCATTTTGAAAATAATTTTTTTTACATATGATTCTACTTGTTTATCCATAATGACCTTCCCTTTTTATTTAGATTCATTGCTTTAGTGTGTAATATAGCACTGACAGCCCAGGAAGGTTTTATACTCTAATAAACTGCTTACAGAGGTGCAAGCACTTATCTGAAGTCACTTTAACTTTGTGTCTGCATGCCCTCAGGGATACTGCCATTTGTTTTGATGTCCCAGTAGGGGGAGAAAAACCTAGCAGAATGGCATCTATATGCGCATGGAAATTTTCAGCAGTTATTACCTTGCCTTTGCCATTGACTCACCTATAAATCACTTTAAAATATATCCTTCAGTGTCCCCTAAAATGACCTTATCCCCAATTGCTGATAGGACTTCCTGACACAAAATTGTCCCCTTTATTTTTCATTATTTTTGTGGAAGCACTTGACCCATATATAGCTGAAGGTAAGACACCAGTCAGTTGTGTATGTGTGTGCATGTGCACTTAGCACTCTTGACCTCACATCTATTCTCTGTATCTCCCACCTACTTGGATTACTTAAAGAAAAAAATGGAATCCAGGCATATTCTTATAGTTGAATCAAATATGGAGACCAATTCAGATATGCCAAGAGTGTATGTTTATTTGAGACAATGGACACAATTCTGGTCATTGCAAACTATAAATATATATATATATATATATATATATATATATTAGATACAGAAAAGTCATCATAAGCTATTTTGTCTATATCTCTAGAACAGATGGAGAAATTTGGGAAGCAGTGGGGATTGCAGAGCTGCCAGCCTGGTTCAAGGCCATAGGTTTGCCAAATGTCCAATATTGAACTGATCTGCCTAGTGTTTGATATTTGTGTTTCAGAAACATAAGAAATACAGTCTTATAAGCAGTTTTTTAAAAAATGAAAAAAACAGATAAAGCCACAGTGTAAGGTGTAATATTTTTATCAATATAGTTTCTACACAGGTTGAGAATCCTTAATCTGAAAATCTGAAATCCAAAATGTTCTAAAATCTAAAACCTTTTGTACGTCGACATGATATCAAAAGTGAAAATTCTACATCTGACCTCATGTAATGGGTCACAGTCAAAATGTAGGTGCACAGTGCACAATTTATTCAGCGTCCCTAAGGGAAAAAAGACCTTCCCAGCCCTATCAGCTGCAATATATCTTTCCTGAGCATACCCAGAGTCTTCCATGCAAACACACTCACAAAGGGCAATCAAATGGCACATGTGCAGGCCTGGTGCACCAACAGCAGGTTCCCAACACCCCACATGGGGCCAAGACCTACATGCATTACTCACCATGTGTGTTTGCTTATTCTCTTCTTGTGGCATAAAAACATTGTTGAAAATGTTGGCCAGGCACGGTGGCTCACGCCTGTAATCCTAGCCCTCTGGGAGGCTGAGGCGGGTGGATCGCTCGAGGTCAGGAGTTCGAGACCAGCCTGAGCGAGACCCCCATCTCTACTAAAAATAGAAATAAATTATCTGGACAACTAAAAATATATAGAGAAAAAATTAGCCGGGCATGGGGGTGCATGCCTGTAGTCCCAGCTACTTGGGAGGCTGAGCCAGGAGGATTGCTTAAGCCCAGGAGTTTGAGGTTGCTGTGAGCTAGGCTGACACCATGGCACTCACTCTAGCCCAGGCAACAAAGTGAGACTCTGTCTCAAAAAAAAAAAAAAAAAAGTCAAAAAGGCCTGCAGATACTCCTATGGGTAACAAGGATATGAAAAGGAGGAAGCATTTATGTTTACCTACAGCACAGAAAGTCAAGCTGTTGAAGAAACTGGACAGCAGCAGAGGTGTGAAATGTCTTATAGAAGAATGTGGTGTTGGAATGACCACCATATATGAACTGAAGAAACAGAAGAACAAAATTCTGAAGTTCTATGCTGAAAGTGATGAACAGAGTCAAAGAAAAACAGAAAAACACTGCATATCGCTAAAAATGAAGATCTCAACCATATATTGAAAAAGTGGATCCATCAGCATCACAGTGAACATGTCATCATGGTATGCTGATCATAAAACAAGCAAAGATCTATCTCAATAAAATGAAAATTGAAGGGAACTGAATAGTCCACAGGCTGGTTGCAGAAATTTGAGAAAAGACAAGGCTGTACATTTTAAAAAATTGGTGGCAATAAAGCACTGGTCATGAAGCAGCAGAGAAATTCATTGGCAAATTTGCCAAGGTCATCACCGATGAAAATCTGATGTTATAATTGGTCTGTAATGCTGACAATGTTTTGGTATTATTGCCCTAGAAAGACACAGACCACAACTGATGAGACAGCCCCTGCAGGAATTATGAATGCCAAAGACAGAATAACTGTGTTGGTATGTGCTAAGGCAGCAGGCACACATCAGTGTAAACTTGCTGTGATAGGCAAAAGCTGTGGACCTGTTTTTAAGGAGAGCATTTCTTACCAGTCTATTATGATGCTAATAAAAAGGCATGGATCACCAATGACATCTTTTCTGATTGGTTTCACAAGCATTTTGCACAGCAGCTTGTGCTGATTACAGGGAAGCTGGACTGGATGATGACGAGATTTTGTTATTTTTTGACAACTGTTCTCATCCTGAAGCTGAAATTCTCACCAAACATAATGTTCATGCCATAAAATTTCCCCTAAATTGTGACTTCACTAATTCAGCACATGACTAGGTTATCCTTAGATCAATGAAGACTAAATGCAAAAAGTTATTTTATTTTATTTTATTTTTTTTGAGACAAGGTCTTACTCTGTTGCCTGGGCTAGAGTGCAGTGGTGTCATCGTAGCTCACAGCAACCTCAAACTCCTGGGCTCAAGCAATCCTTCTGCCTCAGCCTCCTGAGTAGCTGGGACTACGGGTGTATGCCACCATGCCCAGCTAATTTTTTCTATATATATTTTTATTTGGCCAGATAATTTTTATTTCTATTTTTAGTAGAGACAGGGGTCTCGCTCAGGCTGGTCTCGAACTCCTGACCTCGAGCGATCCACCCGCCTCAGCCTCCCAGAGGGCTAGGATTACAGGTGTGAGCCACCGCGCCCGGCCGGTATGGGAAGTTTTCAAAAAGATTTTAGCATAAAGGATGTCATATATGCTGTTGCCAAAGCTCATGACACAGTGACTAAAGACACAGTTGTGCATGCCTGGCACAACCTCTGGCCTGCAATTATGTTCAGTGATGATGATGAACAAGGTAGTGACTTTGAAGGATTCTGTATGTTAAGTGAGAAAAAAGTGATACCTGATCTCCTTGTATATGCAAAAAATATGTATTTTCAAAGTTCATCAGTAACGTAGAAGTAGTGGATGTTGAAGAAGTTTTTAACATCAATAACAATGCCATATCAAAATAACTAAAAGTATTCTGAATCAGGTGATTGTGATAATAGTGATGATGAAGATGACATTGTTAACACTGCAGAGAAGTCCCTATAAATGACACGGTAAAAATGTGTGATGGGCTTCCTGAAGGACTAGAGCAGTGTGCATAATAGAACAAGAAACCAGGTGGGCTTTATCCCAGAGATGCAAGGCTGGTTCAACATACGCAAATCTATACATACAATTCACTACATTAATAAAAGCAAGAACAAAGACCACACGATTCTCTCAATAGATGCAGAAAAAGCATTTGACAAAATCCAGCACATCTTCATGATAAAAACTCTTAACAAAATAAGCATAGACAGGATATACCTTAAAATTATTAAGGCCATATATGATAAACCCATAGCCAATATCATACTGAATGGAGAAAAATTGAAAACATTCCCGCTTAGAACTGAAACCAGAGAAGCTAATCAGTTTTTAAAATCAAAGAGAGACTTCTAAGACAAAAACTATTGTTAATGAGGCAGATGACTTTGGAAAAACATGTTTAAAAGCCATGCAGCATGATGCCTCCTCATCCCTAGAAGACCCACTTCCTGGTCCCTCAACTACTTCTGATGTTTCTTCTCACCTAAAAATAAATCAGCTTACAGTAAGTTTTTAATCATTACAGCATCATAGGTAGAGACTAAAAGAGAGCTATTGTCTGTTGTTGATGTTGTTTATTTAACAGCTGATATAGTATTCTGGTGATGCTACTGTGCTGCTTAGCTACCCTGGACACATTATTTTTCTAATAATTCTATATTTCTATTAATGGTATGTCATTTTTTCCTTTTAAGTATTTATAGGCAGATAAGTGTAAGAAAATGGTTGCTTAGCAATAATATATAACTTAAGAGTCAGAAATGGTGGTGATGCCAAACCACTAGACTGTCCACATGGCTGACTTAGTGACACCTTTGCTTTCAGATGGTTCAATGTACAATAACTCTGTTTCATGCACAAATTAAAAATATTGTGTAAAATTACTTTCTGGCTATATGTATAATGCACATATGAAACAAATGAATTTGGTATTTAGACTTGGGTCCCATCTCCAACATATCTTGTTATGTACATGCAAATATTCCAAAATTTTTAAAATATCTGAAATCCAAAACATTTCTGAATCCCAAGAATTCTGGATAAGCGATACTTAATCTGTATAACGCTGACAAATTTTCACTAGTTGAACGATTTGTGGAAATAATCTGGTAACTCTATCAGGGCCAAGAAAGTGACTCATACAAAAAGTTTGTTATTCTTCTGTAAGCCAGAATGTGTGTACCATAGAAGGGAACAAAGAGCCCAGTCAGGAGAGGAAGGTAGAGAGGGAAGCATGAGAAAAGACTTCTGCAAGGAGCAGAGAAGGGGTGGTAGAATGTACAGCCTGAGAGTTAGGGTACCAGAGAGAAGCAGGGGAGCTGGTCTGAGGCAAGATGGTTCAGGGTTAATACCGAGACTGTTACCCACAGTAGAGTGTCCTGTGTTACTCTTGGCAAGGTGCATGGGAGGCCTGGCCGAACTGAAATGACCAGGGGTAGGGTCGAGAACTGAGCCAATTTGATCATGCACAATTCTTAGGTTCTATTTGTTAGCTTTGCCCCAAAGACATTTTGAATGAGGATTAACTTATCTCTCTACTATGTCTCAAACTAAAATCTTCCATGTGTCCGAACCTTCATCAACTAAACTTTTTTGGTCAATGAGCTTAAATATAACCTGTTTTGGGATGTTTAGGAACTCTTAGCTCTTGCTTTTTAGGTGTTTCGATCACCATCTCGCATGAAAAGTTGACTTAAGGAAAACTCAAAGATTCTAGCTGCAGAATTCTCTTCCTCTTATAGTTAGCTTCAGGCAAAATCCTTCAATGCTTATTGTGCAATACAAGAAAATTTTGAGACTTAACCTAGGTCTTCAAATCTCTGCCACAAAAAACAATGGTGATCTAGCACCTCTTGTATTATCCTGGATGGAGCTGGAACCCATTCTACTAAGTATCACAAGAATGGGAAAACAAACACCACATGTATTCACCATCAGATTGGTATTAATTTATCAACACTTATGGGCACATATGATAGCAACATTCATCTGGTGTCAGGCAAGTGAGGGGAGGAGGGGATGGGTGTATTCACAGCTAATGGGTGTGGTGCACCCCCTCTTGGGGATGGACATGCTTGTAGCTCTGACTTGAGCGGGGCAAAAGCAATGTATGTAACCTAAACATTTGTACCCCCATAATATTCTGAAATAAAATATATATATGTATATATAAAACAAAGGATATATCCAAAGACTTGTGTGAGATTGTTCATAGCAGCTATATTCATAATACCTAAAACTTGTAAACAAGCCAAATGTCAATCAACAAATGAATGGACAATCAAATTGTGATATATCCATGAAATGGAATACTCTCAGCAATAAAAAGGAATGAACTATTAATATACAAAACAACATGGATAAATCTCAAAATAATTATGCTCAGTGAAATAAACCAAGCCACAATGATTTCACTTATATAAAATTCTAGAAAATGCAAACTAATCTATGGTGACAGAAAGAGATCAATGATTACTGAAGGTATGGGAAAGTGGAAAGGAAAGATGAGGAGGAGGAATTACAGAGAGATACAAGAAAGTGATTGGGGATAATAATGTGTGCAATATCTTCATTATGGTAATGTTTTCATGTGTGTATGTGTGTGTGTGTGTGTGTATGTCAAAACTCATCAAATGGTACTCTTTAAGCATGTGTAATACCTCAATAAAGATGTTTCCAAAAAAAAAAAGTACAGGCTTCTCTGGATTCTTCATACTTTGTGTATATATTGGAGAAAGTACCTAAAAAATGTTTTTAGTCATATATCTTGAATGTCTTTAATTTTAACAAAAAATACAATTTTAATATTTTGTGCTAGTTTTATGCTAATCTCCAATGTAAATCCATTTCTGACAGTATGCCAATTACCAAAGACTTGATTGTTAATTAAGATTTTGAAAACAAAAGCACTTATAGTAGATACCTCTAGAGTATGAGTTTCCTAATTAGAATTCCAGCAAACCATTTCATACTTAGCTTAATCTAAATATCACACGCATCACACTTTATATGGTGAAGTATTTTAAAGAAAGTTATAAACATGTAAGTTGAACAAAGTTACCTAAAAATCACTGTTTCTTTTTTCCTACATGTATTAGCTTAATTTCTTTTTTAAAAAATACTCATCTGTTGAAACTTGCCATATTATTTTATATCTACTATGTAAAGCAATAGTGGCTTTTCACAGCTCAAAATTTATAATCTTCAAACCCCAGAGATTCCAGAACTTCTGGAAAGTTCAGTTTATGTACATTTTTTATAATTTTAAAACTTTCATATTTTCTCTTCAAATACCCAAAATGGAGTCTAGTTAATTCTCATGTGGAAACTTCTATACTTAGAACAGTTATTTATCACAGATTTCTAGGTGCCATCTCCAGAGAAATCAAGTGGTTTGGGAGCAGGATCCAGACACTGTTTTTTTTTTTTTTTTTTTTTTTTTTACATTCCCCAGGTGAATCTATTCTGTAATCAAAGTTGAGAAAGGCAAGGACCATATACCTTCTACATTTTCAAATTTTAATGGGTAGGTACAAACCTAATATGCTTTTTGTTAAAATTCTAGATTCTCAGACCATAGCCACAAACATTCTTGGTAAATAGGTCTGAAATATCACCAAAGAATCGATATCTTTAACATCTCCTGTGGTTCTGATATAGGAGGTATAAAGTCCACAGTCTGAAAAACAAAGTTGTGCAATATTTAGTAAGGTATTATGAGTCCTAGGAGCTCAATACAGATCTGTTAAATTGAATATTGGTAGTAGAAATTATCATAATCTTGATGAATGATTCCATAGACTTTAACAATCTCAACAGTTTGGCTGGGACACTGGCCAAATGGCCTATGTTTAAGGTTGAAGAGAAGTTCTATGGGATAAAGGGCAAAGACACAAGCTCTTTTTTTTTTTTTTGAGACAGAGTCTCACTCTGTAGCCCCAGCTAGAGTGCATGACATCATCATGGTGCCATCATAGCCCACTACAATCTCAAACTCCTGGGCTCAAGCAATCCTCCTGCCTCAGTCTACCCAGTAACTGGAGCCACAGGTGCTACCACATCTGGCTAATTTTTCTATTTTTTGTAGAGATTAGAGTCTGGCTCTTGCTCAGGCTGGTCTAGAACTTCTGGCATCAAATGATCCTCCTACCTCAACCTCCCAAAGTGCTAGGATTACAGGCATGAGCCACTGCACCCGGCCAAAACACAAGTTCTTAACTGAGGCAGCAGAGCAGGCCATAAGCCCTTGGAACAAGGTCAATAAAATATAGTGAACAACTGATGCTTTATACAACTAGTTTTTTATTTCCTATTCTAGTTGTTCTCTAGGTTTGGGCCTTGGACCGGCAACAGCAGAAATCACGTAAGCACTTGTTAAAAATGCAAGTTTGGGGGCCCATTCCAAACACTAAATCAGAAATTCTTGGGATGGAGTCCAGCAATCCATATTTTAACAAGTGTGATTCTAATGCATGCAACAATTTGAGGATCATTGCCCTATTTCTTAGACACATGCTAGCTGATTTTCTTGTAGCAAACCATCCTTGCAAACTCAATCTAGGTCTTTTGAATGTGGTAATCTGACCTCATTTTTAATCCTAGGGTGGGTATGTAAACAAGCATGGAAAAAGAGGATAAATTCCAAGTCTTAACAATGCAAAAATCAGGAACTGTTATCAATAAGGGGGCTAAAAATAAAGATCAACCCACAGAAAAGTAGAAACAAGTGATGAAGAGAGACCAGAGGCATAGTTTGAGCCCCTGGACTAAGCTTTGTATGACATTGGCACTCTTTAGTTACATGAGGTAATAAATTTTCATTAACTAAGTTTGAGTTGGGTCTCTGTTACTTGCCATCAGAAGAAGTTTGACTAATATGTTCGGAGTCCACTAGGAAAAGCAGACTCTGCAATGACTGAAATACAAAAGACAAGTTGCAGAAAGATGTAAGTTCAGCCAAAGTGTTAAGGATTACAGCTGAACAGATGTAGAGTCAGAAATTGGGACCATGAAGGGAGGTCTTGGGGCTGCATTTGCAGTTTGAGTATATAAGCACATCGGTCTTTCATGTTTGTTTGGGTCAAGTTGGCTCAATGGGCCAGAAGGGGGGAAGGCAATCACTATTGTGCCTTCCCATACAGCTTGCTTGTGTTTGCTGTCAGAGATGAAATGCTAGGAAAGCAGAACCCTGACCTAAGAATGTGATTATTCATTTTTTTAAATGATAAATTAATTGTGTGGTATGGATATTAATTCTGTGTCACCTTGCATGTGGGAATCCATAAATGAAATATAATCAATAAAAATAGTTGACATTTTTGGCATATTGGATACAATTGCACACAATCATGGTAGCCTCCTCATTCAAAAGCCTACAGTTTAATTGTTTGATTAAAAACGATTCAGCCTGTGTTAGGCTGTTACCATATAAATGTTGAAATGACAGAAACAATTTTAAAAAATATATAAGTCCTTAAAATAGTAGTAGCCAACAAGAAATTACCGAAAAATTTTGTTTCAGCGATGCTTACCAAGAAGCAGCATTTCAAGTCCTTCAGGAGCCTTCAAGGGTCTTCATCTGGCATTTTTCACTAGATCTCAACAACGCCATCTTGTGTACCAGAGCTAATTGTTACACAACATCACCTCAAAGTGTTTTTTCTTTTCTTTTTTTTGTTTTTTTCTTTTGAAATGTTCTTTCTCTTTGGTGACTGACAAGGGTTTTAAATCATTTATTACTAAGGATTATATTATTTTAAGTATGTGTTATTTTTATTCAGATAAGTTATTCCAGATACACTGTATTTTCAGGGAAGAGTAGACAGCTTTAGGAATATGTAAGCTCTTTTTTTTTTTTTTTTGGCCCCTTCTGTTTTATATTCTATTACATTAAAGTCTCTTTGACTGTATACAACACTGGGAAGACTGTTGTGGATAACATAGTAAAAATAATAGCTAATATTTATAGATCATGTATATGTGCCAAACATTTTACAGGCATTATCTCATTTATTTTCATGGCAATCTTGTAGGGGTTTGTATAATCCTCATTTTATAGACAAGGAAACTGAGATGCAAAGAAGTAGCTTCCCCATGTAAATAGTGAGCTAGGATTTGACCTCAGACTGACTTGAGAGCTCATGCTTTTGATGATACTGCTTAACAAAATTGTATAGACTACATACTCTTTTCTGAATAAACTTTTCATACATAGAAATACAACCTGACTGAAAGTCACCTAAAGATATTATGAGATCATGACCTGTTTTACTAATAATTTTTTACTAGTGCCTAGCAAGTATAACAGTTTTTGCCATATAGAAGGCAATAGAAATATTATTTATGAATGAATAAAAGTTATGAATAGGATTGTATGGTGGTATCAAGTATAGAGCTGATTCTGGAGGATAGATATAAATGTTACTGGATAAATTCTATGACATGTAACTCTTAATTTTCCAAAGGTGTGATTTTATATACATGGAAAATTCTATAACATTTCATTTTAAAATTTGCTTAGTATGCTACCCTGACCATGAGTATATTGAAGAATTATGACTTTTTTAATAATCTAACCCGTTGGATACATAAAAAGCTGCTGCATTGTAACTTGGAAGTTATTTATCCTGAACTTCTATTCATTGTAGAAATCTTACCTATAGCACTCTTCTTGACAGGTAATCATTTGGCCTCTGTAGAATATTTCAAGTAACAGGGAGCCCATTACTATATAAAACAATCTGCTCCATTTTTGAACAACTTTAATTGTTTAGAAAGTTCTTCTCATAGTTGGTTGAAATTTCCTTCCTTGCAACTTCATCTCATTGTTCTTAGTTTTGCCCTTGAGAGCTACTCAGAGTGACTGGCTGGACAGATGTCTACATGACAGTTTTTCAAATATCTGAAGGCAGTAATCATGTCCCTCTAGATCTTGTGCTCCAGGCTAAAAATCTCCAGTTGCCTTAAACATTTTTTCATGCTGCATGGTTTTAGCATTCTAAGAGCTAGTTTTTCTTTAACAATCATTCTCTGACAGAAGCGGATTTACCGTGAAGCTAAGAGCTCAAGGGCTCCACTTACATGGGCCCCTTCCACAGTCTTAGGAGGGAATTGAGCAAATGTTTATATAGGAATATGTTTTGTAAAGCTTACAAACGTGAAATACTTAAATATCAATGGGTTAAGACTGTTCTGACTTTCCAGACTTTAGGTGTTATGCCAGATGGCTTTGTACTGGCCACAGGCGTTTTTGAATTTGACTACTTGGGGATGTCTTTTAGTGGTTCAGTGGGCTGTAACTCTACAGTTTGAGTGACTTCTCTTAAGCTCCTGACAGCTGCTCCCATATAGGAACAGCTTCCAGGAACCTCCGTATCATCTGTGCCAACTCTCCAAACATCCTGACTTAAGGAAACTGAAGACAATCTGGTTAGTATCATGAATTCAAAGGGTATTTAATCAGTGCATAAGAAAACTTAAAGTGATCTGAAATCTTACAGCTCGTATATAAAAGATACTAGAGAGTTTTCCTAAAGTTGACAATAATCCTGAACATTTATATGACATTACCAATAAGTTGGGAAGCTGAAAACACTGTTTCTGTGCAGTCAAGTAATAAAAACAAAACTGCTATTATATAACGAGGTGATCCATGGTTCTTCAGTCAAGTGTTTCTTAGAGGTGCATTGTTAGGCAGTTAATTAATTAAGATGTTATAGTTTTGCATTTTGTGACATGTTTGGCATTTGTTAGCTCTTCATATGTAATCTCTTTACTCATTTTAAATAAATATTATTTTTTATACTTAGTTTTACATTTGTAATTTTTAAAGAGACCTCCCAAACCTGTTTAAACTGTGGGCTCCACAAAACCTGGATTTTGGATCTACCCTCCTCTCTGAACTCAGTGATGTCTATGCCAAAATATTGTAATAGGAATTTTACCTCTTTTGATCTAATACTCTAGTTTTACTTGTGGGTGTGGGATTCCATTAGCTTTTCTGGCAGTTTTTCCACACTGATTACAGAGTTGCTGAATCAGAATCTTAGGGTTGAACATAACCTCAAAAGTCATCTAAGTCACTCATCCTGTGCTCAAATCCCCTGTTGATGCCCCTGCAGGGCAGTCATCAGCCCATGGTTGAATGCTTCCTGTGACAGGAAACTCATTATGTCCTGTGGAACTCACATCTATGAACTCAAAATTTCAGAAGGTTTGAATATTGTCTCTTATTGGACTTACTGTAAAATTAAATATATTTTTTACATATACTTCCTGTATCTAAATCTCATGTTTTTACTTTTTACAACTTATTTGACAAATAAAAATTGTATATGTTTATGGTATATAAACATGTTTTGAAATACATATACATTGCGGAATGGCTAAACCAAGCTAATTAACATAAGAATTATATCATTTTTGTGTGTGAGAAAATACTTAAATTTACTTACTCTGTTAGTGATTTTCAAGCATACATTATTATTACTATAAGCACCATGGTTTACTTCTTGAAGTATGCATGGAGCAAAAGTTAGAATATAAACATCAAAAGTGAATCATATTCCCTCCTGCTGTCTACTTCCCTATATTTCCAAAATGACATGTAGACCCTGCTCTAGTGGATTTTTAAAGTAATTAATTTACAACTGAGTTTTTTTAAAGAACAAAATTGCCACCAGGGTTAAATTTAAGTCATATTTGTTTTGTGGGCTATCCCAAATAGAAGCACAGATACAAACAATTAAAGTATTTTTTGTAGTTTTCCATTATTTAAAAATAAAACCAACACAAACAGCACCATGGTGATAGAAAACAAATTCAGCTATAGTGATTAAATATTTACCATTGATCACAGAGCTAAAGATGAACAAATTATTAAAATTAAAAGCAGGGGATTAAAGGCCAAAGAAATTCAAAACGCTCCTTCTATCTTCTATTAATACTGTTGTGAAGAATAAAAGCTACTTTTTATCTTCTTTGTCTATAATATTGGCTGTCATTTCTTTGTAGGAAATTCTAGAAGTAAATGTAAACTAGGTTTAAGTTTTATTAATCCGTTGGACATGAACACAGTAGGAAGAGGCTTACAGAGTAAACAACAGAATGAATACTTGTGCAATGAAACGCTACCTACTGACAAACTGAGTGTCTGAGCCTTTTGCCTTCTGGAAACTATTTTGAACATTAGTATAAGTCTTTGGAATGTTTTGTGAAATCACTAAATAGTTTCCTAGACTCATAATGAATATTTCAAAATGTCTCCAGTTATATTTTATGGCTGTGAACAAATGATTAATAGTTTTTTAAAAAATAAAATGTCAAAATTATATCTTTGTAAAAGTAGTAATTTTTTTCCAAATTTTGTCAGTTCTCCTAATCCCTTCTACAAATAAGGAGCCTTTTCTGTAATATCCTCCTTGCTCTATAAAGAGAATGCTGTGAAAATAACTTTGGTTTAAAGTCAGTAAATCAATAATGAAGATCGGCTGAATTTAATGCTCTTCAGCTTACATTTCTTTCTCTGCTCTGAAAGCAAAAGGACTCTCACAATAATATCTTTCTATTTTTATTTGCAGTAATCTGTGGGCCCATATGATTGTAGGAGAAATGTATACAAGTTTCAAATCATTCATTGACACTGAAGGCAATCTAATTGCCAATGATTTCCTTTATGTGGATATTGGTTTTGGTTCCCGACTTCCTTGGAAACATCTTTTCTCATGTGGAAATAATGCCTGGGAAAGAACTAGAATGTCCACGTGACCAATGAGATCATATTAGCCTTGAAAGGGTTTGGCTGCCTTGTCTGAGAGTCTCCTGGTGCCACGTTTAACACAGCCTGGGGAAAGACTGTGAGCTCCATTTACTACCACACACACCCTTGGAATGAACTGAAGGGGGCAATATTTACCAAGCAAATTCAGCAGAGCAGTACTTAAGGAAATAAACATGGGAATATTTTAACATTATCTAAGATAAAAATCATTTTTACTTGCCAGCTGCCACTACCATTACACACACATACACATATACAATGCATAATAAGGAACTACTAAAGGGCTCAAAGTTTCAAATATTATGGATTATATTCATAGATTATAATAACAGACAAGTTTGCTTTTGTCAAAAAAAGTACGAGGTCCGGCTCAAGTTCAGCTAACTCTTTCTATTAAACTCAATTGGTGGGAAGTCCCTCACATGATAGACTTTGGTTGTTTTCATACACCACAATTGATTTCTCCCTTCAATTAGTTTAATGTAAATATGTAGCATAGCTAAACCAGGCCTAAGGTGCCTCTCCTAAGATAATTTTTCCTACTTCTGATTTTCTCTAGTCTTTATTAGGGAAAGAAGTTCTTGTAATAAAACCTTTAAACTTGTACAAAAAGTAGACACAAGTTTATATCTAAATAATGACAAATATATCAAACATAGTTTCTCATTTGGGAATATATGTTTGTAAATGAATGTGTGTGTAGGTAACTTTCTGCATGTAACATAACATCCAATAAAATAGAATGATAACAACCCACATCTGCACAGTTTGGATATTTGGTTACCTGGATGAAAACAAAACAAAGCAAAACAAAACCAACAAACCATTCTGTAAGTATTTTATAAGTAAATATTTTAAAAGTAAATACCTGCTCATTTTATAACAGTAGCCATATCACCCTTGTTCTCCTGATCTAGAAAGCATGTGATTCTTGACTACTCCGTTCTTTTCCTAGATAATTTATCTGCAGCAAAACATCCTAGTCTCTCACTTCTACTACTGAACTGTTCGTTTTATTCCCAATATAAAAGAAAAACCTTGGGAAGATTCTGGTTTGTAGTATATATAGACAAGGCATTGTTTGAAGGACAAAGAGTTTAGAAAGGTTAATATTTTGTGTTATTTTGAGTGGGGAGATCCTCAATAGCTTTATTTTATATATACATAAAATTCTACACAAACACAATTCTATATAAATGAAGTAATATAAACACGAATTATAATAGAAGATAAATGAGATGTTTTGACTGTAGATAACTCTCTCCATAGCATAACTCCCCTATCCTTAAAATGAGAGGGCTGGACTAAATTAGCATAAAAAAGAAAACAGAGAACTAATCCAATACAATCTCTTTGGAGACCTGGAATTGAGACCAGGAGTAAAGATTTGACTGCCCAAGATCAAACTGCTAAAGAGAATCAGAGTCGGGAGTAGAACCCAGGTTTCCAGAAGCGTAGTCCATGCTTCCTCCACCAGAAAAGCAGTGCATTGCTGCTAAAACAAATACTGTCCCATGATACCTGCTGTCAGTCAAGCCCAGCGCTCACATGTCATATTGATGACAAGGCACATACAAAGACAGATTTTTACTGAGCCAGACTAAGGGCACCAAAGTTTCCACACACTCATGTAATGAAGTGTCCTCTATCAGTCAGGTAGAAAAAGCAAAGGAAGAGATGAAAGAAAGAAGCATGACAGAAAGAGGGCTCCCTGAAGGATAAGGAGAAGGCATAGATGTGGAGAGGATGGCATGGGGAGCTAGATCTGTGTGTTTGATAAGACTAAAACCAAAAAGTAAGAAAGTTTCCGTAAGTTGCCAGGAATTTGCCTCCCTTCATTTAGTAGGTTCTTTTGGGAACACTTTATTTCATTTCTCCCCTTGCTTGCTCTCCTCCTATGTTTACTCTTCATTCTCTTCTTGCCAAACATTTGTTCATTTTTATTATTTGTTTCATCTAATGACTAGATATTAAGATATGTTCCACTGATTTCACTTTAATTTTTTCTTAATTAGAACACAGTTTAAGAATTGGCATAGTCCTGAGTTGATCGTGAATTGAAATTTTTTATTATTTTATTTCATAGCAAATGAATCTACCTTAAAATTAAGGGTCTCCTACAACTATAAATGTAGAGGATGATGGCATCATGTTCCTAAGACATTTTAAAGCAATTATTTATAAAATGACATAGATGTCATTGTCATATAAACTATCTACTCACCACCTAAGGATCCCCAAGTCTAAGACATACCTCCCCTTCCCAGCACCTTTTTCCAATAAATTTTTAGCCATGAAGATGTTATTCTGTCCCTGGGACATCCTGTTTAGGTCATCTCAGGGCTCTTATGTTCTTTATATAACATAGTAAAAAGGATCTAGAAAAAATAATTCTGTGCTTCATGTAGAACCAGAAAAGAGCCCTAATAGCCAAAACAATCTTAAACAAAGGAAACAAATTGAGAGGCATCACATTATCAGATTTCAAACTATACTAGAAGGCTATAGTAACTAAATCAGCATGGTACTGACACAAAAATAGAGACATAGACCAATGGAACAGAGAACCCAGATATAAAACCATCCACATACATCCAACTGATCTTTGACAAAGCAGACTACAAAATACACTGGGGAAAAGAATCACTATTCTATAAATGGTGCTGGGAAAACTGGATATCCACATGCAAAAGAATGAAACAAGATACATCTCTCTTACCACTTACAAAAATTAATTCAAGATGGATAAAGAACTTAAATGTAAGACATAAGACTATAAAAATTCTAGAAGGAAATGCTGGAAAAATTCTTCTAGATATCAGCCTGGATAAAGAATTTATGAAAATGATCCTAATGGCAATCACAGCAACAAGAAAAATAAATAAATGGGATCTGATTAAATTAAAAAGCTTCTGCACGGCCAAGGAAATAATTAACAGCAAATAGACAACCTATAGAATGGGAGAAAATATTCACAAGCTATACATCTGATAAAGGACTAATAAACAGAATCTACAAATAACTCAAGCAAATCAGCAAAAAAAAAAAAAGTCAAACAATCCCATTAAAAAGTGGGCAAAAGACATGAAAGAAGCTTTTCAAAAGAAAATAGACAAATGGCCAATAAACATCTGAAAAAATGCTCAATGTCATTAATCACCAGGGAATTGCAAATTTAAACCACAATGAGATGGCACCTTACCCCAGTCAGAATGTTCTTTATTAAAAAGTCCAAAATCAATACATGCTGGCGTGAATGCATAGAAAAAGGAATGTTTATACACTGTTGGTAGGACTGTAAATTAGTACAACCTCTATGAAAAACAATTTGGAGATTCCTCAAAGAACTAAAAGTTGACCTACCATTTGATGTAGCAGTCCCACTACTGGGTATGTACCAAAAGGAAAAGAAGTAATTTTATCAAAAGGACATCTGCACTCAAATGTTTATCGCAGCACAACTCACAATTCCAAAGATGTGGAATCAACCCAAAGTCCCATCAATTCATGAGTGGATTAACAAAATGTGGTATATGTATACCATGGGGTACTCAGCCATAAAGAACAAGGACTTAATGCCTTTTGCCACAATTTGGATGAAACCGGAGACCATTATTCTAAGTGAGGTATGTAAAGAATGGAAAAACAAATACTACATGAACTCACTATTAAATTGGAACTCACCAAAGACCACACATGTGCATAGAGGGAAGTAAAACTCAACAGAAATCAAACAGCGAGGAGGAGGAAGGGCAAAAACCTACCTAACAGTTACAATGAACATCTGGGTTATGGACACTCTAATAACCATTACTCAAGCATTATAAAAGCTATTCATGTAACCAAAATTGTCTGTACCCCATAATACTTGGAAATTTTTTATAAAATAAAAAAATACAAAGAATACAGAAAATTAGAATTAAAAAAATCAAGTTGGTTGAATATTAGCAAAGATCAAGGCTACAAGATTTCTTATGATTATGCTATGCATTCAGTCATCAACTATATTAATTTTAAACAAAGTATCAATCCCAGATTCAATTCAAAACTATGGATATGTGTTGCCTTGAGCTTGGGGACAATTTTTTATGGTACAAAAAAGACTGTCTAGGAGAGTGCACAGTGTTTCAAAGAACTGATGTCTTTTTTCCAAATATGATACTGTTTGCATTCACATACATTTAGAATGTATAAATATAACTGGCATATAATTCACACTTTGCACTAGTGAAGCCAGTTTTCTTGTTTACTGCTTCCATTGGTTTTTACAACTCTAACTCTGAGATTCCTGTATGACAGTAGATTTCCACAGCCTCCTCCTCCTCCTTTCTTTACAGTGTCTGCTCCAAAGGCTGCTCTTTCCACTGCTCTGGTTGTTCAGTCATCTCTAATGATGCTTCTATAATTACAATAAGCAAAGTTTCAGTTGCTTCCCTATTCATCGCCATGATTATTAAATTCTCTGTAACTATGCCTTAGCAGAAAAGGTAAAGATACTGCTTCTGTCAGACACCCAAAAGAGATATTACTGTTATGAGGTCATTACTGATTTCTAAAACGATCAGAAGAAATTTCTTTGATTTAGCATTTTGTGTCTTTTTTAATGAGGTTAATGAATTTAAGACACTCTCTCCTATAACAGAGTACGTCAGGTTATAATGACCATCTGTGAGCCTTTGGATTTGTAACACAAATGCCTAACAACACAACAATGCAGGCAGAAGAGCACATTGCTCTGATCACAAGAGTGCTGAATTATTGCAGATTATTATAATTACAGTACAAGCATTCATGTGGGTATTTTCATGCAATCACTCCCTGACAAATAATGGTTGTCAACAAAATTATAAAGTTCCTAAATAATGAAAGTACACCTTTTTCTTTCCATAGAATTTTTTTTATTCATTTGCCTCGTATCTGTCCCTGGGTGTTTATGTGAAACATCTTTAAGATTGACAGCAACTATGAAGACCTAGGGAGAGGAGGATCAAAAAGGGACACAACAAATTTTAAATTAAGTTCATATTAATATGTCTTTGGGAGAATGGAAAAAATAGAATTAATGTCTTTACTATAATCTGACCACAGTTGGCTAGATGGTTGAAACTAAGTTATGAATTATTAACACTGAAAAAGATTTTCTACAAATGTGCCTAATAGAAAACAGTGGAAACAAATACCATAGTCTTTAGTCAATATAATCAACAATAAGTTAGGATATATTTTAAAATGACTAAAACAGTGGGATTGGAATGTTTCTAACACAAAGAAATGATAAATGTCTAAAGTGATGGATACCCCAATTACCCTGATTTGATTAATTCACATTGCATGCCTGTATTAAAACATCACATGTGCCCTATAATTACGTATCCATAATTAAAAATTAAAAAATTTAAAATTTATATAAATGTTTTGATTATATGAATGCCCTTTAAAAAAGATACTTATGGGAGTGTATATAAAGAAAAAAAGCACAAAATTAAGCACTAAAAAATTAAAACACCTGTAGTTATTAATAGTTCCTGTGAATTGGTACAGGAAAATATTCTGTATTTATGACATCTCCGTATATATTTAACTCTTTGAATTATGTCAGATTTGCTAGAGAAATCTAATGCCATCATTGACCAAACCTAGGAACTTCCCAGACTGTCACACAGACTCAAGATTCTGAGCGAGTATGTAGACTGTTTCTGTTAACAATCCCCAAGAGACAGCAAACTCTGACATCTCCTTTTCCTATGCAGTCCCCAATCCCAAGCTGGCCCAGAAATAACACATTCTCAAGGAATCTGTGGCTTCACATCAAGCATTATTCTGATTTTGACTCTCGGTCTTCCTATCTAGCTATATTGGTTAAGGTATGAACAAAAAGAAAGATAATAAAACCATCCATTATGGGACTAAAATCAACTCCCACTTAGGGCTTAAAGAATAAGGTATGCACATGAAAACAAGCTTTGTGAGAATATCAAGAACTATGAACTATAAAGTCTTGCCACTAAACAATTGATATATTGTTTTTCATTTAATATAAAGATAAGCTTTATATTAAGAGAAAATATTTTCTGGCTTCAACCATATTGATAATAATAAACTATGGTATAAAATGACCATCTTAATCTGCTAACTTACCATTTTAATCTTTCTGGAGCGTATTAGGTTGGCATTTGTATTCTACGTGATGCTATCCCTTTCCCTGACAGTGAATCGACTGTAATTGCCTTTGTACAAATTCCATGGTGACTGTGCTCACAGACATTTGTTTTAGTAGGAAAGTGGTCACATTCACACATTTCTGATGAAACAAAAGTGGTTCTCTGACCTATTGGTAAGTAAATAGTCTCACAACAGAAAGTACTGACAGTTTGACACCATGTGCAAGAGTAAGATTCCATTTACATAGCAGGACCCACAGAAAATTAGGACACGGGAGAACATGGTTTAGCAAAATTCTCATTTTGACAATAGCCATCATTTTCCCTTTGCATCTTATAGTCTTTATAATGATAACAGACATATCTTTGCTTTAAGTTACCCATTAGACAGACAGGAAGACAGAAAAAGAACAACAACCCAACAAACTCTTTCCTACTGGGTAGTTGGAAGCTATTATTACATTATGCTGCAGGCTGGAAATGCAAAGAGCATCTTCTTAAATCACATCATAAATGACCCATGTAGAACAGTTTATTTTTCATTAGTAAGGTAAGAAGGCATGGGGCCAAATAAATCAAAATGAACAAGGCAATAATTGTCCCTCCCAAGATATCACTTTAAATGTGGAAGTAATGAAGGAAACACAATTTGAACGAAGAATTTTTTATTAGTGAACTCATTTTTATATTTAGAAAGAAAAACTTGTTCATGCCTCTAGAAAATAGTGAGCCTATTATTATTTTATGCAAAAAGTAAATTTTTAAAAGAATACAAAGTTAGATTTATGAAGCCAGTCCAGGGAATGCTAGTAATATACTCAAAATAATAAGAGTGTGAGAAAAATTTAAACTTTTAAAAATAACTTCTGATATAAAAGCCAATGCTTACCGGAATTAACATTTAGATAGCAACATTATCCCCAATATCTTTTAGATTCATAATGGAATAGATTTCACTGGAATAAAATGACCATTACTATAGTACATTCTTTAGGATACACATTACTGAAAATTGACAATAACATCTTCATAGGCAATGAGATTCCCAGAGTTCAAATAGCTCTTCCTTAAGTTTGAATAGGTATATCACCTAGTTAGTGGTTGTTGGTGATGCATCGATTTTTGTAAGCAAGTAGATATGAGCCAATTACTTGGCCCTCCAATAAATTTTTTTTTCTGAATTTTATGGTAAAAAATAAGGACTTAAGAAGGTTTTTTTCCCTCTATATTTAGGGAAAATGGTCAAGTGTTAAAGTTGTATGATAAACAGCAACCAACTCTGCCTCTCTTACAACATCTATTACTTCTACTTAAGAAATAACACTCTTATTTAAGACTAGGCCTAATAGGAATTGTTTTCTCTCCCAGACAAGAGGAGAATGTATAGCAGTGAAAACTTGAGCAGCCATATGGGAATGTGATGTGGCAAAAGGGAAGATGTGTGATCCTTAAGGAATTTAGATCCTGGGTTGTTGACAGTGTGCCAGATGGCATCAGACCCAAACAGTTTTCCCCAGTTGATGCCCTTATAGACTGTATGACACCTTCTGAAGAAACTTGGAAGTGACTCCTGGTCTCTTGCTTAGAATTAATAAATTATTATATAGATGGCCATTTTAATTCTTTCTGGTGGTGGTGGTTGTTTTGTTATGTTTATAAAGAGAATGTAGACAAAAGTTGGTACTACTAGATGGTGTCAAAGAGAATTTTACTTTGAGACAATGGCTTAAGCACCCATTTTGACAAGCTACAGGCATAGGGTGAAATAATCTTTAGAAATGAGAAGAATGGGTAATTCAGGAGGCTTATTTACTATACACAAAAATCTGATCACTTTTTTGGTTAAGATTCTTTATCAACGTTCCCATTTCATTAGGATAAAGTTGAAAATTCCTTACCTAGGTAAGTATGAAGAACACTCTTTGCCTGAGCTCCTAATTCACAGCATTCTTTAACAATCTGCCCCTTATACTGCTGTACCCAGCCTATTCACTGCAAAGTATATAAACACACACACATGGGCTACAGACACCTAAACTAACCTTCTGTGGTCCCCACACTGTGACATAATTTTTGTTTTGTCTTTGGCCTCTTTCTCATGCTAAGGACAACATTTATCCAAATATGTTTCTCCATTAACTCCTCATCTTTCTAGCCTCATTTCAGCTTACAGCTGTTTCAGAGAACCTTCTCTCAACTACTTTCCCACAACTTAATCTGGGTTTAGCTCCCTTTACAGAGCTCCAATAGCTTCTTAAATTTAACTTAATTGTTGGGTTCAGCATATGTTACTTTTTGGAAAAATTCACTGTTTTTCCTCTGCTCTCACACCAGCACAACAATTTACACAGAAGACTTCTTTGCTCCCAAAATATGTGAGGATTACTCCCCACTAGCAAGCAATCAATTCTGCAGTGGACATCAGCTGGGTGCCCTCCAATCTGATTCTGACACTATGTACCCAGAGATGGTGTCAGCTCCCACAGGTTCAGGGCTCAGACCAAAAGCCATCCACTGCTTCCCAGAACTTCTGACCGACCATTTTCGAATTGGGGTCCCTATGACCTTCTCTTTGGGTTCAATGAATTTGTGAGAGTGGCTCTCAGAACTCAGGGAAACACTTATGTTTACTGGTCTTTTAATAAAAGATATTACAAGGGATACAGATGAAGGGATGCATCCAGCAAGGCATGGGGGAAGGGGCGTGGAGCTTCCATGCCTTCCCTGGGTGTGCCACCCTCCAGGAGCCTCCACGTGTTCAGCTATCTGGAAGCTTCTGAACCCTCCTCTTGGGTCTCTTTACAGAGACTTCATTGGATGGGCATGATTGAAGCATGGACAACCATGTTGAAATGTGATAGGATAAAAGGGATATTATCTAAACCTAGCAAGGCCTGTCTGTTCAGATTCTTCTTGATCTCTCTGTGCAGCATTCCTTCCTCCAGGGTACCAGGCAGGGCCCTATCTGGAATGAAGGTCTTATGATCTACAATCAGAATAGAGTCCTGCCGTGGGTATGTAAAGGAGGGCAGGAGAAGTTCAGAGAGGGAAACTCTGTTTACTCTAACAAGGGTTACAGGAGTTATGAGCCAGGAACTGTGGATGAAGCCAATATATATTAATATATATCACAGTTACTATAAATGTCCATCGACTAATTTAAATTTCATCCCAACTCTAAAAAATGAGATTGTGTCATAGATTTTTATCTTTATAGCCTCTGTGTGTAGCACGGAATATGGCATGTACTCAATAAATATTTATATGTGGAATGAATTGGACTAAAATTTCAGTGGAAGTGTTGAATATTCATAGATAGAATGAAATCTGAGATACGATTGGATAACATAGAACAGTAGTAGAGAAGTCACCCAGAATCTCTGAAGAAGTTAATGAAAAAGTGGGTCAAATTAAGTGTTTGTGTATCAACATGTAATATCTAAGAACTAAGAAAATTTATACCATTAACATCAATTGGCACATGAGATTTCATAGGTGGTGTTAATAATGCACTGTATGCTGGCATACAACATTATGTTGCATGCTGGCTAAGGCATATTCATGTATCTGGACTATATATTTTAAAAAGTTTAAATTTTTATTCTTTAAAAGCTCACAAATATTTTTATGCTTATACAGAGAAAAAAAATATTCTGGAAGTTCTGTATTCAATAGAACCACTTTTTAGCATTTTCACATTTGTTTTACCAGAAAAGTTTCCCTGTTTATTATACATTGTTTTGCTTTTACTTTTTAAAAATAAACATGTAAAAGTATATGCTGAGTATTCAAATAGAGGTTTTCTTAACTATACAGTCATGCATCACTTAACAACACGAATACATTCTGGGAAATGTGTCGTTAGGCGACTTTGTCACTGTGTGAATAGCATAGAGTGTACAACAAACCTAGACGGTATAGCCTATTACACACCCAGGCTATATAGCATAGCCTATTCCTCCTAGGCTACAAACCTGTACAGCATGTTACTATGCTGCATACTGTAGGCAATAGTAACACAAGAGTATTTGTGTATCTAAATATAGAAAATGTACAGTAAAAATGTGGTATTATAATCTTATGGGACCATTGTCCAATATACAGTCCATCACTGACTGGAAACATTGTTATGTGGTGCATGAATGTATGAAGGCTATCCAGAAAGTATCCAGCCATTGTTAATATGTAATTTTCATATTACATGGCTGGATACTTTCTGGCCAGTCTTCAAATATCATAAACATTTCCATGTCAATACATCTGCATAAATTTAAAAAAATATATAAAACTAAACATATGAAGATTAAATCACCTGAAAAGAAGCATTTGCTTGATAGAAAAGGTAAAGGACAAGATGGGATATCCCTGTGGAATATTATAACCAAGACTGTCAAATTGTATGTGAATGATTTCCTAAAATACATTAAAAAACAGGCACTGAGGCAAAATGTATTAGTAAAATATATCTTCCTAAAGCATGTCACCTAGAATGTTGTTGTTTGAATTTACTGTGGGCATAGACATCGTGATGGGAGAAAATATTCACATGTTACACATCCTATAAAGGGCTGATAACTAGAATCTACATAGAATGTAGGAAAATCAAGAAAAAAAATCAAATAACCCTATCAAAAAGTGGGCAAAGGACATGAACAGAAACTGTTCAAAAGAAGATAGACTAATGACCAACATATTGAAAAAATTGCTCAATATCTCTGATCATCAGGGAAATGCAAATCAAAACCACAATGAGATATCCCTTAACTCCAGTGAGAATGGCCTTTATCAAAAAGTCCTAAAACAATAAATCTTGGTATGGATGCAGAGAAACAGGACCACTCACACACTGCTGGTGGGACTGCAAATTAGTATAACCTCTATGGAAAGTAATATGGAGATACCTCAAAGAGATACAAGGAGAACTATCATTTGATCCAGCAATCCCATTACTGGGCATCTACCCAAAAGAACAAAAGACATTCTATAAAAAAGACATCTGCACTAAAATGTTTACAACAGCACAATTCACAATTGCAAAGATGTGAAAACAACCCAAGTGCCCATCAATACATGAGTGCATCAATAAATGTGGTATATACATATAATAAAACATGGAGTTCTACTCAGCCACAAAAAACAATGATGATCTAGCAACTTTGTATTATCCTGGATATAGCTGGAGCACATTCTACTAAGTGAAGTATCCCAAGAATGGAAAAACAAGCACCAGATGTATTCACCATCAAGTTGGTATTAACTGATCAACACTTAAGTGCACATATATTTATAACATTCATCAGGTGTCAGGCAGATGGGAGGGGAGAGGAGTGGATGGGTATGTACATATCTAATGGGTGTGATACACACCATCTGGGAGATGGATACGCTTGAAGCTCTGACTCAGGTGGGGCAAAGGCAATATATGTACCCTAAACATTTGTACCCCCATAATATGCTGAAATAAAAAAAATAAATAAAAATGCAGCTTTCTAGCTCCACTCCAAATTTCTTAAATCAGATCCTCTGAGGAAGGAAGAGAGTTGATTTCATGGGCATGCTTAGAAGAGCTCCATGCTCAGTTTAATGCCCTGCTGTCACCATCTTTACATTCTTAATGATTTGAACATGGGGCTTTAACCTTTCATTTTCCACTGTGCCTAGCTAATTACATAGCTGGTTCTGGGAAGGAGCACTGAGAAATGTGCATTTTAACCTGCCACTCCAGGTAACCTTGATTCAGGTGTCTGTAGACCACACTGTGATACACACTAAAAATTAAAAATGATTGACTTTGAAGGTAAGAAAGCAAATAAATGTTACTCTAGATGTACTTTTTATCATATAGGAAGAGGGGGCTATGGATGTGGGGGTAACAGAAACCATGGGAAATACTATAACCATGTCATCTTAGAGTTCATAAAAGCCAAGGAGTGAGAATCAGAGAAAAGCAAAATGCTATACTTTTATGGAAGAACATTTTCAAAGTTCTGAGACCAATGGGATTGTACATTTGGCCAAAAGTTCTAAAGGAAATACGGACAGGAAAAATTCAGAGACTTTAAGTACTATTAATAATACCCCATATTATAAGCTTAATGTGAGCTCCAAACCAAAGTTATTAATCAGAAACCAAAGAGAAAAATCTTCATATCTGAACAAGGAGGGTACTGAGCTCAGATGTTCAAAGTTGAGAAGATGCAAGAATACCACAAATGGAGAGAATATGGAGAAAGTCTAGAGAAATATGAAGCATTTGAAAGTTCTTAAGACAAACTAACAAGACCTTTTAAATAGATGAAGCAGAATAAAGAGATTCAAATGGAACCAAAAGCCAATACTGGAAAACTTGCACAAGAATCTGATGATGATGAAAAATCCTGAGGAATGAAGATTTCTCTCACCCAAACCAAGCCCACAATCTTTCCACAAGAGGGAGCACTCAATGCCAGCACAAACATTGGAAGCTATCAGTTTTGATCACTGTCACTATGCTAGGGTATCTAGAAAAGATGCAGACACGGTAGCGAACACAGAGGAGATGCTTTATAGATATTATCTAAATTGCAATTCTGTGTTCAAATACAAAAAGCGCTACCTTAGGCTGCCTCAGATAAAAAACAGCTGCACTGAGTAAGAGTATTCCACAGCATCAAATATATTCCAGGTGCTTCTTCACTGAGTGCTCTTGAACACAGATTAATCTCATCAAGTTCACCTCAGCAATTGTTTTGAACACCTGTGTATGAGCTTTTAGTTTCAGCTTCACTAGTTATTCACTGGTCTTGGTCACTAATAAGTAGCCTTTCTTGGCTATGCTGCAAAATACACACTTGCTGAATTCACACACCTCAGGAAAAGTCTGTAATTTATGACAAAAGGTATAATGTGAAGTAACAAAGCAGAGGGAGTAGATTTATTCGTATTTTGTTTTGCTTCTTCTCCATCAAGGAAAATAATTTTCAAGCTGGCAAATCTAGAACAAATCTAGCATTAGGAGGGAATTGAAGTGCAAGATAGGTGCAGAGATAATAAGGGAGTGCTTTAGAGCTTTAAATTAATTCAAGCCTTCAGGCCCAGATAAATTATATCCCAGCATATTTAAATGACTCGCAGATGCGATCAAGTAGCTACTGTTGTTAAACTCTAAGAAAGCATAGAGAAAAGTAGTCCCCAGAAGTCTAGAAATGGGCAAATATTATTCCAGTTTCTCGACAGTTGGGTGTGTGGGTGATGGGGAGAAGAAATGAATTCTAGAAAGTATAAACGCTGTGTGAGCCCAGACCAAATTCTTGAAGGATGATTAAGTAGCCTGTGAGTTGCTCCCTTGTATGCAGTTTCACTGTTTGTATTGTTCAACACTGTATCCTCAGAGTCCTTACCAGAATAGTTTATAGAATACCTTACTATATATTTAGTAAGCACTTAATACTTCTGTTTAGCAAGGAAGATTGTGTTGGAAAGCCGCATGAACTCACTGAGAAGTAAACTTAAACAAGTTGCTTGAGTCCCTGAGTTTCATTATTGTTTATACTAGATAGGATTGGCCAGGTTAGTCTATGGAGATAGTTCCAATATCTGAACGTCTTAAATCAAAATGACTTACTTTTTGTTCACTCTTCATTTCCATGTGGGTGGACAGGATGCTCTGTGCTGTGCCATCCTCACCCTAGCACTGAAGCTTACAGAAGAGCCAAGCAGAGTGCCGCCAGTTGCTGAGAGAGAGAGAGAAAGAAAGAGTCGGGCGTGGAAAGACAAACCCACTCTTAACAGCTTCCACCTGGAAGTGATGCCGGCACCTGCACACACATTTGATTGGTCTAAGCAAGTCACATGGTCATGCCTACTTTTAAGGGGAGAGAAAGTACAAACCCACCTGGTACCCTGGAGGAGAACCAGAAATATCTGGCTCAAAATACCAATAACTACTATAGTTATCTAATCTGTAAAATGGAAATTGTAATAGAAATCTGTGATAGGTATGTTTTCTTCAATTGTATATTTTTCAAAAAATGTCAAAGCACTCTGTTTTTCTAAATTAATTTAAATCTATTGCTGAGCCCCCTGGTTCCCAGGGTGGTGAGTAATTTAATAATAATCCCATTTTTATTTTTTGGGGGGGGAGGTGGGGTTGAAAGAGAGCAGCATTTATCTCCTTAAGGTTGCACAGATATCCAAAGAGTTTTCATCCTGCCTTGAAAATAATGAAAGATTATCTACTCTGTATCATATCATAGTCACAGCTGAAAAATAGTCTAATCCCATGTGATCCATTAGAAAGTGGGCTTTTCTTGCTATCAATATTTCTATGCCTTGTATGGCACAGTTTGTCTGGATGCAGTGTAGTATCTTAGCTGAGGCTAAAATCCTTGGCCAATTGGCTGGTCTTCATGATTGCACCTTGCAGTTGTCCCTTCTGAAGCCCTGACTCCTCCCGTGTTGCTTCACAGTAACATAATTCCCATCATGATAACATTTACACATTCTTCCATAGCCTTAAGGGATATTTTATTTTCATAGGCTCTTTCTATTTCTGCCTATGCACTCCATAGTTCCCACCCCTTTCCAAAGACTGGTTTCTCTACCATCCTACTCTAGAATGAACTGGCTTAATCTTTTAAATGGACTTACGTTTTCAAAAACAAAAGGTGGGGGAAGGAGGTTATTCTCAGACCACTTCTGTTTTAACCTTTGCAAAATTAATGCCCTTGAAGCAAGACAACACAAAAGGCTGGATAAATTATTGGCAAGAGGAATAAATACAAGTTAGGGTCTCAACAAATTATCTTTAATATTAATAATATTTCAAGGTAATATTTTTTAATTTGGTGATTAAAGGAAAACATAAATAGAATCAAATACAGTAACTGACAGAGCAGCTTTAAATAAATGGCAGTTTATATTATGACTATCAATTTATGTTTGATTAATCATATTTCTATGCTTAAAACAGTTAATGGGTTATTTGAGGGATGATACAATGTGCCTCTATGGATTGGAAAAATAAGCACTGTGTTTGCAGGACACAATGTAAAATCTTACATTTGATTCTGCTCCTTCATTTTACAGATAAAGAATCATAATGCATGAAAATTTTTCTCTAACAGAAATTTTACATTGTTCCCTTTGATGAGTATTATTCTTCAATTCTATTCCTGTTTTCATTTCATAGTTTTACTGTTATTAAAAGTAAGCCAATGGGGAACAATCTTATATCCCCTCCCCCACTTTTTAAGAGAAATATTTCTTTAAATACTTCTCAGTGTTTCTTTTCAGTACTTGAAAGAAGGCTCATTCTCAGGCAGATCAGTTTTAGGAAAGATTTTATGAGGGGTTAGACAATTGGTTCCTCTAGAATCAGCCATGTCTATGAGCCCTTGCATAGGATCCCAGCTGGAAGACCACAGTGCTATACAATGGAATCTAAAGTGCCTTCTCTAATGAGAGCTCAGGGCTTTAAGTCATCTTAGTTTGCTTTGAGCAGGCACTTTTGGAATTCTTATAAAGTAACTTGAGAGAACCATTTAGCAACACGCAGTCCTGCCAATCACTCAGGAAAGATTAACTAAATTATTATTGGAGGGATTCTATTAATATTGTGATTTTTAAATTTATTATACCTATTAACTCCATAGAGAAACATGAAATCAAGATCAACTTCAATTTATTATTATCAAACTAGAGGATGACAAGCAGTTTCAGTCTTAATAGTCTGAGAAAAAATGCTAAGAATCTGTAAACCCCAAATCCTGACCATATATAGCTTTCTACCCTACACTTCATATGCACTTTCTGACACTTGCTGAAAATGTCACAGACTCATCAAGTGAAATCAGAACCAGTAAATCGTGAGGAAAGCTTTCATTTGAATTGCCTTTTTAAATGTTATTTTAAGTCTTCTTTAAGAAAAAAGTTGTTTTTTTTTTTTAAGTTTTTTAGTCTGAGGGTCACTGTTGTTACTCATGTTAAATATACAACTTAAGAGAACAAAACTGATTTTCCCCCTCTTTCTGAGTTTACCGTTTGTTTTTTCCAGACTAAGGACTCCTTTTACTTTACTTTATGGTACTAATACAAAATCTCACTATAAATCAAATTTCAGTATAGAATTCTATAACTGTAGAATTTGAATAGTAAGTTATGTACAAAGATACTGCAGTATTGTTCAAAAAACAAAAACTTGAAGTCTATGAATGCAGATTACTTAAATTATATTAAATAGTATATCTATACCACTAAGTATAGACTAAGTAACTGTCTTAAGAATAATGAGTATAAATATTAATTTGCAAAGATGCTTATAAATGTAAAAAAACAGATTGCAGTACAGCAGGTATTGTATGATTCCATCTATGTTATTAAGATATTTATATGCATATGCTTATTTTTAATTGCATAGATGATTTCTAGAAGGATATACTAGAACTTAACAGTTGTTACTTCCTGGGAGTGAGGCTAGTGAGCTGGTTGGAAAGGGGTCTTTTTCTTCCCACCTTCCACCTCACTCTGTAGTTAAAATTTTTGATCAACATATATTTATTGTA
Source organism: Lemur catta (assembly GCF_020740605.2). Classification (NCBI taxonomy): domain Eukaryota; kingdom Metazoa; phylum Chordata; class Mammalia; order Primates; family Lemuridae; genus Lemur; species Lemur catta. The sequence continues at coordinate 56,928,966 of NC_059139.1, read as the reverse complement.
TAATAAAATTATTCTTGCCATTTCTCTATATTTTGATGGTTCCCATCAAGTATTAATATTTAATATCTAGTTTATATATACATAAATATATACTGCAAGCAACATAATTCTATTTTTAAACAATCAGGAAATTCTCATCACAATACAGCTTAATATTCATCTTTTAAAGAATTTGTTCCAACAAAATAGCCACAATATAATAAAATAAATGAGGAAATTGGAGTAAGAAGAAAGTAAGGCAGAAAATTAATTAAAACTAAGGATCTTTCCACAAAAAATTTTGTTAAACAGTTTGTTCCAGTCATTAGAGATGGGCTGTTAATTGTTAGATGGGCTATTTCGTTAAACAGTTTGCTTCAGTTGTCAAAGCAGCTCTGTACTTCCATGTGTTCAAAGAAAATGGGAAAAATCATTTTAAGAATTATGTAATATTATCCTGGTGTGAAGATCTAAGAGAATTTTCTACTATCCTTGTTCTTCAAAATGATATTATTTTACATAGTAATCATATTTCTTCATGAAAAGGATAACTAGGAAAATGTCTAAGTAAGAGAACGACAAATCAAAGAATTATCAATTTATCCCAAATCAATGAGTGTTTTCTCTGGAGTGTGTCAACCTTAGAATTTTGCTTCCTGACATATTTGATCACAGAGAAGGAGATATAGATAACCGGAGACATGTTAATACTAAACCAAAGCCAAAGAAATTACTTAAAAAGATAATTGTAGAGCTTTGAACTACAACAAAATCTTGGAATTTTCTTGATCTAAAATATAGAAATTCAAGAGAAACAAGGAAATCTATGTTGTCTTGGTTAAATGCTGTAATACAGTGTGGACTTTGTTTTCATTGAAAAATCTAAGACTCTCTACCACTATAGATGCTAATATTTTCTTTTAGAAATTTCAGACTCATCTTTTCTTTTCATCATCTGGCCATAATAAAAAGAAATAGACAAATCATATTAAATGTGTGCAAAATCATATAAAGAAAGGTGAAACATATAGTGGTATACCAAAATGTTTTTGTTTATAGATTAGTTCTTCCTTGTTTGAATTTAGTTTCTTAACAAAAACATACTAAGTTAGCCATCTCTCCCATTCTATTTTGACTTCATATCATCTATTACTGTGTGTTATTTAATTTTCACAACCTCTATTCCCACTCTGTAATGGTTTTCCCAGGGCTTACAGAAAGGGCCTTACATAAAATGATAGATTTCTTCAGAGCTCTGATTTTATTTTTCTTTTGCCAAATATCTGATGTGGGGAAAAAAATTCACTCAAAAGTGCATTAGTGTATTATACTACATATATAGAGTCTATTAAAGTTTAAAACAGGCTCTGAGCACTTTCATGTTTTGAAGTTTTCATTACAAAGAAGAAAGAGAGGAGGAGAAAGAGGAAGAAAAGGAGGAGGGGGAGAAATACTGACATCGCATTAAAGAACTATAGCTTATTTCCATTTATCAAATTAATATTTTAACTTTTAAAATACAATGTGTTAAAACTTTGGAGGTAACATCAAAGAACAGAAACTTGAAGCTGTTTGGGAATATGAGCTATGGATTCTTCCTTACCCCTTCCTCGATCCCATCCTCTTCCTCACCCTCATCCCTACTCTGGTCTGCCTTCTATGTGCAGAAATTCTGCTGAGCATTTTCAAAAGTTAGCTCATTAGTCCTGGTTCTTCTGATGATTCTGAGATTGGAAGTGCCATGAAGCCACTCAGAATTCTCACCGTATGGAGGAAAGGTATTCCTGTCTACATTTCTCCAGAACATTGAATAGACACATGAACAAAATGCCCAAGCAGGGAATTGGAGTAAAGAAGAGGCCAAAGAGGAGTCTACAGATGTCTGTGTGAATCTGTATCACAGGTGCAGTGTGGTAGGACCATGTTTTAATACTTTAGACTACTGTAGTACTTCAGTTATTGAAAATCAATAGAAAATGAATTATGAATCTGTAATTTGATATTATACCAATAAAATGTCAATAAAATGTTTAGGTTTATGAAAACCTGGTGCTAAAGTTCATTTGGAAAACAAAACATTCAAGAATGCAAAGGGTATTTTGAAACAAGTGTATGTGTGTGTGTGAGAGGGAGAAAGAGAGAAGACAAAGAGAAAAAGAGGAGAAAAAAAGGAAATTTGACTTACCAAATACTAAGGCTTATTATAATATTAAAATATTTAAAACAGAGTGGCACTGGACAAAAAATAAGCAGACAGTGTAATGGAACAGATTATTTTAGAAGTCTAGCAATAAAGCAAAATATAATATATAAGGAAAATGGTTATGAAACAAGTGATATTTCATATCATAGAAAAAGTGAGTTATTCAACAAATGGTGTTAGGACAACTAGATATACCTCTATGGGAAAATCTTTTTATGGATACATCCCAAATTTCCTATACAAAAAAAATAAATTCCAGATGAAATTTGTATATAAAGAACATGAAACCATAAAAAGCAGTAAAAAAAAGAGATAGTTAAAAAATACATTTAGAATTAGGAAGTACATTCTAAATATGACAAAAAGACTAGAAGTAAATCTGTTTGGCAAAAGCCAATAATATTAAAAGACAACTACAATTTTAAAAATCTTGAAAAAAATATGTGCAATAAATTTAAAAATTAGTATAGAAGAAGCTCCTACAAGTCAACAAGGTCAACAACATGACAGAAAAACAGGCAGAAAAACAGGCAGTTCATAGAAAGAAATAAAATGATTTTAAGCATGTAAAACATGCTTAATCTCCCTTATTTTAGAACAAAGACAAATTAAAACTACATTAAAATTCTAACATTCACTTAGATCAAAGATCAAAAGGTTTGGTGACAATAGGAAATAGGAGCTCTTGGTTCTTATTGGCATATGAACTGGTACAATATTTAGGGAGTGAAATTTAGCAACATATATCAAAATTGAAAATGCAAGATTTTCCCCCCAGAAATGCCATTTCTAGGAATTCATCTAGTGTATTCTTGCACTTGTATGAAATGATACTCTCACAAAGATAGATATTCAATGTTGTAATATAAGAGGTCCATAATAATGTAAGTAGCTATGAATAGGATGTCAATTAAATAAATTATGCTATATCCACACCAGACACATCGTGCAGCTATTAAAAATACAAGGGAATTTATATACAACTTACACAGAAGACAAAAATGGTCATATCATATAAAAACATATAGACAAATAGCTATAGACATAGTAAGGAAGCTAGGTGCAGAAGAGTATCTACAATATACTACTATTTGGGTAAGGACAGAAAAAGAAAGGAAATACACAGACACATATGCACATGTATATGTTTTTATATGGAGACTGTCTCTGAAAATCAGCAACAGTGGTAACTTCTGCAAAAAGAACAGGTAGCTGGGGCCTAGAATGGAAGAGAGGTCTGTATTTTCTCTATATACCCTTTTGCACATTTTGCATTTGCTCTTACGGTAATGTTCTACCTTTCAGAAATTTTTCACTAATTAATTAATATTTAAAAGAAAGAAAATGAATTCTAAGGAGATGAATTTATGTCTTAGTGCCAAATGGCAGATATGAGTATGGAGACAAGTACAGAGGCTTTGTGCAAAATTAATTCTACATTTGGAACTAATTTCTCCTTTGAGAAACAGTGACTGAATAAGAATCCACATAGGTGCTTGTTTTCAAAAGATTTTTTCCTCTGATTTTCTTGTATTCCTCTCAGAGCTCCTGTTTGTTTAGAAGCCTTTAGAGAGGGAAGGCAGAACGCCTCAGAGAAGTCCTAAAGGCCCCTCAGCTGTAGCTGGCTCCTATTTGGGCAAGCAATCCTGAACGGGAGATTTGAGAGTCTGAAGCAGATTTCAAGGCTAGGAATTCCAAAGATGATGGTGCATCTTTGTAATTGAGAGGCCCCTGTAAACCACAAAGGTCAACATACTGACTGTCTTTAACCCAAGCAACTACCATGCTATCAAGAGATGAGAAAAGAATCATTAGAGAAGCCTTCTTCCTTGAGTGTGGCATTACTTGCCTCATTTATATATAGGACTTCCAGAGCTAAGCTTTTTCCTGGTATCCCATAAAAGCCTTCGCCCTGAATTGCATGAGAGGAGAGGATGAATTGGGAATATGGTAATAAGTTATAGCGCCAGGTTTGACTTATGTTCTTTCCTCGTTTTCTGGTAGCTTAACTGGAGCATCTGTGAAAGCTGGTGCATGCAGGTTCTTCCTGACAATGTTATAGTCCAGTTCACTTTATTGGAAGGGGCTAATATCGGAAGGGTCTAAGGTGGAAACTGAATAACAGCAGGTTCTAATTTATTCTCCGCTTAGTACACTAAAGATATCTAAATTTAAGGGCCTAGAGGATGTAGAGCAGTGGGGTATTCATACATATGATGGATGGTCCCTCAATCTAATAGGGATACAGCTCTAAGCTGCTGTGTGTTCCACACGGCTTGGTAGATCCACATGGCATCCTTTGGGACAGATGAGCATGTGTGTGTGTGTGTGTGTGTGTGTGTGTGTGTGTGTGTGTGTATGAAAACAAGGAGGTTGCAATAGGTTGTTCAGTTATGTCTGCTACTCCTTGAGTTGTTTGTCTCTAGGAAAAGAAAAAGATGTATCTTCTGACAGAGACTTTCCCTCCCTGGGGAATCAGAGCCAGGCCTAGGCCTAGGCAATAGCTTAAAGTAAGCCTGGTGGCTTTCAGACACTTTCATTTCTACTTTTGAACCTCAAGCTATGTAACTTTTCTAGGCCTGACCTTCAGAACCATGCATTGAATTTTTCCTAGTTCTTACCCCCTTCCTTTCCTTCTGTTTCTTTCTTCTCTCCCATCAAAATCCTTACCACCCATTTCTTCAATGTCAGATTTTTCTGAAAGAAAAACAAAAGTACTCTAATACATAGCTAAAATTCTAATATATGTGCTAATGTTATACCTTCTTACACAACATATTTGCATTTAAATAGGGTTGTCTGGAGATTTAACGATTTAACCCAAAGGAATTAAATGTCTCACGTTTGTATAGCACTTGGTACATTATTTCAAAGGACTTTCCACAAAGAAAGTTCTCATGAATCTCTGAGTCACTCTGAGGCAGAGAGGGTAGGCATTTTAATTTACGTACATACTGTTGATAACTTGAGGCTCTGAGAAGTTTAGCAGCTGCCCCAGAGTCACACAGTATTAACTGAGGTCTGCCCATTCCTATTTCAGCATTCTTTTATTACCGTATCTGAGACATGCAGAAATAGATGTAAGCAAATTTATACATTTGTGGTCATGCATGTAAGTGCCCAGTGGCTCCATTTGCTTAGAGGGCCTATGGTACTCAAGGGACAAAGCTGCAGATGGGGATGGGGTTAGAGATTCTATTAAAAATGCAGATTTCTGGACCATAACTCATTTAACAAATCAAAAACATAATCTTTGATGCACATGACATTTTGAGAAACCTTGAATTATTCTTTCTTCCTAGTACAGATGTATGTCATTTCTATCCTAAAATTCTCTGCTTACCATGATCTCATAGGTAGATTAACTTTTTTGGCATGTCACTCAGAACTTTCTACAGTATTGTTCTAGCCAGCATTTCACTTCCTTATTGATTTTTTTCACTTTGATTTCTGTATACATTTTTAAATTTTTTCCCTCGGGGCTTTCCAACCATGAATTGCCATTATTTCGATTACCTAATGCTACACATAACTTTTCTCAACTTTTCTTCTTACTTTGAACTCAAAACATTCTATTCTGTGTTAGTTCTATGACTTTTGACAAATGCATATGTCATATAGACACAATCAAGTACAGTTTCAGCTCTCAGAAATTCCCTTACATCCTTCGTAAGAAACCCCTTGTCCTTATTCAAACCCTGGCTGATGATTTTCATTCATGGTATATTGTATATCGCTAGTTTACTCCATTTGCTTATGGAATATGATTCCACTGTGTGAATGTACAATTTGTTTATCCATCCACCAATCAAAGGGTATTTAGATTGTTTCTACTTTTGGGGTATAGTTGTTATAAACATTTGCATATAGTTCTTTGTGTAAACTTAAGTTCCATTTTTCTTGATTATCAGTTGTAGTTTCTTTTTTTCATTTTAGACATTCTTATAGGTGTGTAGTAGTATCTCACTGTGGTTTTAATTTGCATTTTTCTAATGAATAATTAATGATGTTAAGCATTTTTTTCATGTGTTTATTTGCCATCTATATATCTTCTTTGGTCTAGTGTCCAAATCTTTTCACATATTTTTTTATTGGGTGGTTTGAGAATACCTTAAATATTTCAGATGCATGTCCTTTATTAGGTACATGTTTTACAAATACTTTTCCAAGTCTCCAACTTGTCTTTTCCTTTTTTTTTTTTTTTAACAGTTTCTTTAAGAGAGGAGATTTAAAGTTTTGATGAAGTTTAATTTATCAAGGGAGTATACATTTGGTGTCATATCTAAAGAATCTTTGCCAAACACAGGGCACAAATATTTTCTTCTTTGTTTTCTTCTAGAAGTTTTATGTTTTTCATTCTGGTCTCTGACACATCTTGAGTTAATTTTGCATATGGATTATGTTGGGTCCTTTTGTTGGAAAAACTAGCCTTTCATTGTATTGTATCTACAACTTTGGTACAAATCAATTGATAGTGTATGTGTGGTTTGGGGTGACTTATTTTGTTCCACTGATCCATGTGATAACTTTTTTATTGATAACTCTTTATGGCTTTGCAAAAAAAAAACACTTTCTAAATTACATCAGAATTACTTAATCTGCCTTCTTGGGATTTTTTACTAAATTGTGAACTGAGGGCAGGCTCTAGGTCCGAAATATCTTTTCATCTTCTGATTGCTTAGCCCAAAGTCTTGTACAGAAAAGACAATTAAAATGGGTAGAAAGCATGGTTTCAAATCACATTCTTGTTTATATACTTACCATCAGTGTTTTTTGTTGCAGGACAAACTTAAGTTGGCAGGGTGAATACAAGAAAAATACCCTTTTATTCCTACAAGGATCCATATAGCTTTACATGAAATAAAGATAACCCAACTAATTTGAAATTAGAAAAAATGTGTTGTATCCGTTGCTGCCAGAGCCACATTTCAGAGCCACCAGACTCACATAGCATCTCTTTTGCTGCAAGGAATAAAACAGAACTTGCTTGAAGAAACTCATGAGGATTATTTAGAGCTATGGAATATTTTCAAGTTAAAGTGAACCCATTCTGTAAATAGAGGTAAATATCATAAAAATATTAGATGTGTAAATGTTCTTGATTTATGTGTATATGCATAGGGTATTAATATTATTAGTTGGGGATTTAGCTTTCATGTTCTGAAACTATTTAGAAGGTGAGATAAGTGGTGCCTTTATTTTTTGTCAGTACCATCTGAACAGTGAGCCTTAGTTTCTAGTATTGTCATCTGCTCAAAGCCAGTTTAATTATGTACAGCAGGTTAAAGAGCAAGTGACCTTTTCAGGAACGAAGGGAGCAATAACTATATCAAATGAATTGTGTCTTTTTCATCTGCTAGGACAGATGTTAGATTGTGCTGGCATTTGCACAAATGCAAAAATAATTTCAACTATGGTTATTAATTTATAGAAGAATTTCTATTACCCAGTGCCTCAGTATGATAAATCTTATTATCACTCTTGTTCTCATATACCTTTGTCAACATTTGCTGAGACATATGCGGGAAGATTTTGTTCTGGGAAAAGGTCACCTCAAGCTGACTGATAGTGTACTGACATTGTAAAGATGATTTAGAGTGTCCAGACATTACCAAACCAACTGCCAGTTTCAGGGAGTTAAGTAAGTTTAAAATTGCTGATAATCAAGGAGGAAAGAGCAGGGGAGTAGTTTTTCAGAAATCTTTGGATATCATCTAATTTAGGCATTGCCTAGGATACTTTATCTCTTCAATTTCCTTTAAATCCAGTTTATCACATCTTTTGTCATTTTGAAGTATTTTTGTCTCCTTTCTCTTTAGCTGCCAGTCGTGAGAATGAAAAGCACATGCTTTCTAAAGCCCTAATTGACACTATCTTCCTATACCTAACACCAATGGGGGCTAAAAGATTAACCTGAGAAAATAATTACAAATATTGAACTAACATTTTTATTACAAAATACATGTGCACGTCTCTTTTTAAAGCCTTTTTATAGTGGAAATGTGTAAAAATAAAATACAAGAAGCCCCATGCTTCATAATTATACAACTTTTGAAGATTTCTTTCATCTATTTCTTGCTTCCTGTTATTTTTCATTTACTTTGATGCTAGAGTATTTTAAATAAAATTCCACACATATCATTTCATCCATCAATGCTTATATATCTAACAGAGAAAAACATTTTAAAGATATAATCACAGTAACATTATCATACCTAACAAAATTACCAATAATTATTTTATTAATATATCAGCTAATATTCAGTCCAAGTTTAAACCTTCCCAGTTCTCTCAAAAATATAGTTTTATGGTTGGTTTATTTTAATCTGAATCCAAAGAAGTTTCACACATCTGTCTTAAATTTCTTTTAATTCATAACACTTTTGCTTCCCTCCAACTCTCTTTAAATATTCTTCTCCACCCCACTCTAGATTATTTGTTTTGTGGAACTTGTCACATTATAATTGATATTTTTTATGGGTTAATTTAGCATATTTGTCTACACTTATTTTCTATATATAATGATTACATCTATAAGTTTGATTAAATTCAAGGATTCAGGTTTCATTTTATTTGGCAAAACACATAAGTGCTTCTGTGTACTTTTTATTGCATTGTATCAGTAGACACACATCTGATTTTCCTACTTTCAATGAAATTAACATTGATCCAGAGGTTCAGCTTAACCCATCCATTATAAAGTTGCCATCAACTTTTTACCTAATGGTTTTAGTAGCCATTGATGATTGCTATCCAGATTAGTTATTGAATTAGGTTTTGCAAAGTACACATTTTCTATTATCCTTTCTCTATTTATTAGTGAGATTTCTTCTATACATTTTTTTAATATGTTCAATATATAACACTTATTTTCCCACTTTTATGATATTTTTACCTTGTCAGAAAACAAAAGACTGTTATTCAAAATAATGACAATAATTTTATAGTAGGAAACAAGAAAGAGACAAGCAGATTTTCAGTTATTCTTTACTGGAGAACAACCACTACCCCTTGATTCAATTCCCTGGAGCACATGACTATGCTGTCAAAAAGAACAACGACTATCTAGAACACAAATACATAAATGTGTACCATTAGCAAATTATGTCAGAATGTAAGTGTATAATATAATATTAGATACAGACAAAAATTTGTCTATTACATTTTTGATTGACATTCATCAGTGTAAACTCCCACTAGCATAAAACTTACATGAGGACAGATTTTTGTCTGTTTTTTTCACTGTTGGATTTATAAGAAAAATGCTTGGCACATCAGGCTCTAGGTAAACATTTATTGAATCAATACTAAATCAATGAGTTGGATAAAATAAAGAAGAAAATCCACTCTGGTCACTTGTGGTGATAGTTTACCACTGAGAGTAAGAACCTATGTTAGGAATGCATATGTGCCACCATATATAAAGTCTAAGGGCTTTAAATTATTTACTTAGTTCCTTTGACAATAAAACACAGATATCTCTAGATCAAAGATTCAGTGACATAATTTTTATTTCCTATTTCTCCAGTCAGAAATAATTTCATATTGTGTCCTCCATGTTTACAAATCCTTATTGAATGGATGAATCAAAATTCACTAGTTTATTAAGATTGCTGATGAAATATGTACCCAACTTTTCCCTATAGAAAAGGAATAAATATCCTTGATGTTTTAACATTTCTGACCCATAGTGAGTTTCCTGTCATTTTAATTGATTATACTATTACTAGGATAATAAATATATTGAAAATTTCCTTCTGAAATTTAAGAAAATCTAAAGCACAATCTTTAAAAAATCTTGTACTGCTAGATTTTTTTTTAATTGAAAAAGGAAAAATGCTTTTTCTGGTGATTCTGTTTCAATTTCTCTGACAATTCCTTTCTTCTTATATGCTTCCTCTTCTTTTCATCTCCTATTTATAAAGGGTGATGTTCATTATTTCTCCTTTAGTGACTTCCTTGACTCTCACAATATCAATAAAAAGTTAATTACATTTATATCTCTCTCTTACACACACGCACACAAACATATGTGCACAAACTGTATACCAGTTCTGACCTTTTTCCCGTGCTATGGTTCTGCATTTCCAGATGCACAATACCTCAAACATGTCTAAAGCCAAGTTCCAAACAGAATTCCAAAACAGTTCCACTAGCTCCCATGGAATTTATTATTTCTGCCAATATCATTTTCTTAGTCTCTCAACCTTAAAATCTTGTTATCACCCTTATCTCCTCTGCCTGTTTTGCCATCCACCTACAATTAATCACGAAATCCCATTGGTTTGACTTCCCTAATCTCTTGAATTGGTCTCTTCTGTTCCATTCCCATGGTCCCTTTGCTCATTACCACTCAGCTTAACTATCAAAATAGCCTCTTAATTGGTCTTCAGTTTTTCTCTACTCCAATCAATTTTGTCTGTTGCTGCCAGGTTAATCTTCCCAGTGCACAACTCTAGGTATATAACCTTCCTGCTCACATAATTCAGTAGCTCCCTATTATTAGAGGATTAAATTCAAACTATTTTGTTTGGCATTTATGACCTTTACCTGAATCATCCACAACATATGCCCTGATTGCCAGCCAAAGTAAGTTATTTCCTACTTTCCAGATAAACTTCAGGATTTCCTGCTACCTTTCTTTGATTGTTTCTCTCCATTTGGAATGTCCCCGTTCCGTAGCACTTTTCCTATCCGTGTCCACACAAATACTCTCATCCCTCAAGACATTATACAAATGCCATACCCTTCCACGAGACTTTTCTACTCACCTTTTCCTCATGTTGTGGCCTCTTTATTTTCTGAATTCCTACAGTATTTTGTTGCTACTTCTCATAGAACAATTACCACATGTGAACTTATATTGTGACTATTTGTATACTTACTATATCTTTCCTCTAAAAAAAGAAGCCTGGTTTTTAAATCTATTCATGTTCTTTTATCCTTCCTTCATAAAATATAGCACAGTACTTTGCACACTGTAAGGCCTCATAAGTGTATGTTGAATTAACTTTAACAAGACTTTGTGATAATCCTGAAAAATCAGCAACACTGTCAGGTCCTGCCTCTTGGCAGACTGTTGTCCTGGTTCTTTGGCTCCTTGCTTGGAAGAATCACAAGCTGGCGGCTGCGATGGAGTGATAGCAGACAGGAAGCAATTCCCCACCAACAGCTTTTATTGCAGAAAAGAAGGAAGCTAGATGAAGCAAAAATACATTCCAGAGGGAGGAATGGATCAGTCTCCATTAGCGGAGAAAGACATTAAGGACACCCAGGTGGTTTCCTTTTATTGGCTTGGTCCGGGGGCGGGCTTACAGGGGCTGTGGCGTATTACCAGCTGATTTATATACACATTGTCAGGTGTTCTGCATTTTCCTGTAGTTCCTTCCCCTGATTGGTTCCCCACGCACCTTCTCCACGCCTAGGGAACCACCCTCCTGGCCTGTAGCTGCAGGTTTGGTCCCTGCCTAACAACACCACTTGTATGTTGGCTGAAATAGTCATATTAATGTAGCTACCATGCTGCCATTAGCCAGGGGTTACCAGGCTCTTGGCTCAGAGGAAAGACACTCAAAATAATAATAATAATAAATGTATGGCAACATTCAGCATAAAAACTTAAAAAACAGAAAGAAGCACAACATGTTTTGTACTTCTTTTATGCATATCACATGGAAGCTAATACAGTGCTGATCATGCTTTCACTAATTCTTGCTAAATGAATGATTTGCATAAACTATAATATTTGTTTTCAACATTCCTCAAATCATAAAGAATTCATTATTTCGAAATAAGCTGATCAAAATCCTCAAATATCTAGATTTGTTTTTCACCCTTCTAAAGAGAAACACAAAAGTCACAACCAAACAAGATGATTTCAGAAATTGAATTCCTCTAAATAATTCCTTGGCAATAAACATTCACAAGGCTCGATCGGTTGCTAACATTTCTTTGTCTACTACTACTTTGTTTTCTGTTGAACTCTTGTTCATAATGACAGTCACAGATCACTGCCAGACCCTTCTTCAGCAATGAAAGATCTATTCTGTCTACTCTATTTCACAAAACAAACAAGTACTTTAGACTTTTTACATTTTCAAAAGCAAAAGTTCACACTAAAAGTGTTCTTGAACACAGAATTAAGGAGATATCACACCAACATAATCTATGTGAGTTCAAGTTAAAATGATTTACTATGTAATTAAAGCTACAGCAAGCTTTAAGTCAGAGCTTCCCACTACTCCTAACTCCATGGGGAAAAGTTGAACTAGCGAGAAACTAAAAATTTTAAGAGCATCTCTATAGTTGTGCCACAAAATGAACATGGATAAAGCATCTCATTTATGTTTGCGCTAGCTCTAGAAATGGATAGTTGTGGGCTTAAGAATGACATACCTCAGTTACACAGCTGTGATAGATGAAACTTCAGGTCTGCGGTGAGAGAGTTGTACTCTCCCACTGAGTATCTTGGGAAAGGAAAGATAATTGAATTAAACAAACATTGATGAAGTGATACAGAAAAATAGAACAGGGAGAACTCTTCATTGTTGTCTCACAAGAATTTCTTTTCCTTTCTGGTTTCACCTCTAAACAGTTGGATATATGTTAGCAAAACACCTAGCTTCTGTGGGCCTCAGTTTCTTCTTACACAGTACAAGGAAGTTGAACAACATGATCACTGTGGACCCTTCCTGCTTTCTATCTCTTATGAAGAAATAGATAATGAACATGTAAATTAGTAGTATAACTTCGGATAATGATAAGTGCTATGTAGGAAATAAAGTGAAACAAGAGAGTGACTAGAAGTGAGGCAGTGGTAACACTGAAGTCGTAAGAAGACAGTCATATGAAAATGTTGGAGGGCAGTGTGCTAGGCAGAGGAAAGAGGAAGTGCAAAAGCCCCAAGGCAGGAAAAAGGCCACTATGAAAGCCGAGGTAATGATAAGATAAGACACTGGGAGGTGAGTGTATGGTAAAGAGTTTGAGTTGGAGTTTAAGCCTAATGATGAAGGGAAGCCATTGAAGGGTTCAATGCTTGTAGAGTGAGATGATCTGATTTAAGGTTTAAGACAACCATGTCGAGTGTTATGTGGGGAACAGTCTGTAAGGAAGCAAGAGTAGAAGCAGGAAAGGCAGAAGGGGAAGGATGGTGGGATGGACTAGGGCATCAGCAGTGAGACAACAGGGAGAAATAATTGAACTTAAAAATATGTTTAGGAGAGTACAAATGTTATCAAGCAAATGGGTTCTCTACCTGATGTGCACAGAAGCTAATACTGGTTTTTGAGAAAAGAAAGTTTTTATTGCAAGGCCCGCCAGCAAGGAGACAGAAGTTGGGCTCCAATCTGTGTCCCCGATTTTGGGTCTGGGGCAAGTTTATAGGCTCAGAGGGCAAGGGAAAGGATTTAGGAATTTGGCTTGATAGGGTCTTATTGGAGGGCTTCAAATGTGACCATTTACAGTAAAGTATGTTGAGGTGGATTTTAGTCCCAGATCTTCTAGTCCAACGGACCCTTCACTTCTAAAAGGGTTCCAGTGTTCACGTTTCAGTCACGTCCCATCTTCTTGTTCCTGAGGGGAGGAATCTTTGGTTCTGGATGTTGTTAGAAGTCAAAGCTTTTCCTACTGCGCATGCCCAGGATACATGACTTGCAGTTTTGGCTCTGTTATACCTATGGGGTAACTTGACATTTTGTTATCAACAGAGCAGGCCCAGTTTGGGCTGGTCTCATGGTTGCACATGTTTTTATCTACGGTAATAGTTTAATCTAAGGGCCTGACTGTTGGTAATTTGCAGCCATTTAGTTGTATATGTGGCCGATCACAGTGGGGATGTCAATTGAAAACGGAAAGCTGAGAGACCTCAGCTTACAGATGGTACTTAAAGCTACCTGACTGGATAAAATCTTGAATGCTCTTATATTCACCTTTTTATCATCTAGCTGCAGAAAAATTGGATCAGGTACATTGAGTCATTCTTATTAAACAGTTGCCATGGTATTTTGAAGTTCTTTGTGCTGATTTAATGAAGTGATACAGATGGGGAGAGAAGCCATAAAGTGTGCCTCTGAAAATACATGGTTTTAGTTGTAGTTTAATTTAAGTCTTCACTGTTGGTACTTTATAACATGGAGTATTTTCCAGGCATATCTTCACCTAAAGTTGTTCTTTTATCAGACTGAAAAGGAAAACAGAAGTTTTATCATCAAAATTTACTTTGATTGTGTCCCATAACCATTTAGTTTCTGATCTATCCAAAGCCAGTTGATTTCCGATTAAGAGCAAAGTTTTCTTTAATTTTAAATCCATTTAATTAATTTTTTTCATTCCAAGACTAACAGAGTTGCAAGGGAAGTTTCATTTAAAGTTTATTCTTAACTAAAAAAAGAAAAAAACAAAAGACAGTAGAAACTGGAAACAAAGGCTTCTATTGTTAACAATAAGTTCTTTCTCTTTGTAATAGAATCTGATGTTTCACCCTTATTTTCTCCTTTTCATTAGGATTCTAAGGTAAACACTTAAGTCTGCTTTACATAAATGGTATGAAAAACAAAGAGCTTATTTCCTTAATAGACAAAAACTCTTATTAATTGATAAACGGTGCACATCCCAACCAAAAAGAAAAACAAAAGGGCAAAAGATATAATCAGGCAGTTCACCTTTAAGATGCTTAACCTCAGTTTATATACATTGTCCTCTGATTTTTTCCCCAAATTTATTACTGTAGAGTAATAAATTCTAATTTTGAGAAATGTTCCGTATAACCTATATATGACTGGCCCTTTATTTCACTTTTCTTAGCTTCCTAGACTATTTCTCTACATCTGCTTTGTTCTCCTAATGTATCTCTGTAATCCTGATCAGCATAATCACTTTAGATCTAAGCAGGAGGAAACTGAGGAAACGTAGGTAGGAGATACTGCTGGTACTAAATATGGACCGCCAATTCTTAACTCCCTTCCGCTCTTGAATTTTTTTTGATACATTTTCTAAATTCTTTTTTAAAAATTAAATCTTGTTTTCCCAGTTTCTAACTGATCTTTTTCAAAATTTTTTCTGTACTTATTCTTACAGGCTCTTCTATATTTTTCTACACATCAAAATGTCTAAGCATTTTTTGAAATTTCCTAAAGGCAAACAAAATTCAGATTACTACTGAACATTAATTAATGTGTAAGCATTTCATTGAAAGGTAGATTAGAAAAGTTTCTGAGAATTCACACCAAGAAAAGGACTCTCGAAACGGCATCTTAGAAATGAAAACTAGGAGTTGCAACTTACATAGATGTTAGTTCTAGCAGGTGACAATAAAATTGCTCTTAGAATAAAAATATTCCCTTGAAGAATCTCTTAAATTGCCCTTAAACATTAAAAAGCTAGGCTTTGGATATTTAAATTATTTTTTCTTCAAAAAGAGAAACAAGATTGATCAAAGCAGGCCTGGCAGTCAGGCCAAAGTTTAGTTTAAAGAGGGAGCTGAGGCACTTTCTTGGTAGAGGACAAGGAGTCAAATAAAGTCCTCCTTACAAAAGCACTTCTTTGAATATTTTTTGAGTTTAGTTCTCCTTTCATGCAGCTCTATTCTGTCATAGTATTTGATCCATCTTTGGGTATTTCCAACTTTTTAACTATATGATGACTAACATATTTTGTTACCAGCTGATCAACAGAATTCAAAACTCTGGGAAGCACAGAGCAGCCAGTGGATAGAGATACATGGTAGTGACAGCAGGCTTTACCGATAGCTGCTGCAATCTCAAGGACGGTCCTCATGTAAACCATAACAGGAAAATATGTTAGATGATACATTGCTCTTCTGTTACACCAGAGTAACTAACATCTAACAGGATTGGCAAACCATTACCCAGTGCCTCGCTTGCAGACAGTGGTCCAGCTCCGACTGAAGTCATAACCTTGAATTGGCTGCCTCACATATGCCGCAGAGGCAGCTGGCCCCACAGTCCTTAGGTGGATGCCCCACTATGAAGCAGAAGCCCCCTTCTCTTCAATCCAGCAAATGCCTTATCGACAAACCCAGACCTTGCCAGCTAGTCTGCAACTCTTGGAGACATTGTTTTCAAAACTAAAATTAAATAAAGATAGTTTGGCTTTACCCCACATCTCTTCCTCTGAAACTCACAGCTCAAACTCAGTGCTGAACTGAGTTCCCTGCTTGGCAGAAAAAACTTTTCTACTAAACTTTTAATCTTTTGTCCATTAGTCCATATGAATTTTATTTTTCCTTTCAGGGTTATAAAGAAATTAATGAAAGAATTAGCTAGATTACTGATAATTATTGATAAAAAATAGACTATGAAATATGAACATAAGAGGTATATTTTTCTATAACAAACTGAAAAGCAGCCAAAGCAATATTTTCTTTTAGTTTGAAAAGAAATTATTTTTCAAGTTAAGAAAATGGATTAAATCAAATCCTACCAACCCACTCTCAGATAACAACCCATCAGAAACAGATTTTGAAAATACTAAAAGAGAATGTTGATGGAGTATGTGGGCTGAGAAACCTTGAGTAGAAAACAAAAGGTATTCAGTACATTCTACTGCAAAGAAGCAAAAATGGACTTCTTTGAAATACCTGAGAAATTAAAGCGACAAGTCTGATTTCAATTGCATGAAACATTTTATTTCAACTTTTATGGACATTGTGCACTTCTGAACCCCCAAATTTATATTCTTAGAAAGATACTGATTTGAAATTTGCCCTTAGGTGTACACACACACACACACACACACACACACACACGCACACACACAAGTACAGACAACTTACATAATCAAATTGTAAGACAGAACATAAGAAATACCACTTGAAAACTGAGTATAGAACTCTGAATTTTCCAAAAATTAATAATAGTAAGGGATAGATGGTTTAATCAGTAAAATCTACAAGATCTCATATGGTGCCCCCAATCTTAGAGCTTGGTAGTCATTCCTTTTGCCTATCCCAAGCCCTTTCAGTCGTGTACAAAATTGTATCCAAATTTAATGCCTCAATATAAAAATAATCACATGTCAGTTTTCGTAGGTCAGGAATTTAAGAGGAGTTTCAGCCATGAAGTTCTGGCTCAAGGTCTCTCAGGAGGTTGCAGCTAGATGGCCGTGGCTGTTTCATCTCCCAGATTTCTTCACTAACATTATGGGCATCTGATCTGGGATGATTCAAACAGCTGGGGACTGAAACTGCTGGGGCGGTCTGGCCATCTTTCTCCATCTCTTTTTGATTTACATGATCTCTCTAGCAATGCAGCTTGAGGGTAGCCCAGTTTCTTACATACCAACTCAGGCATCCCAAAGAGTGTGTATCCTGAGAGAGAAAGAGCCAGCTGGAATCTGTATCACCTTTTATGACTTTGCTTTCTACCACATTTGTTGATGGAGTCAGTTAAAAATTTCTGCTTGAGTTCAAAGGGGAAGGAACACAGATGACACCATTTAATGGAAGAGTGTCAATACCATGTTGTAAGAATGTTACGTAGGTTATATATTGATGTGTCCAACTTTGGATAACACAATCTGCCACACCAAGAAAAGTCTGACTGAGACTTAGACTTTTTCCTCTGCAATGATATTTGGGGCAGTAATAGGAATGGTTAAAAAATGTCAAGTAAGAAACTGCCACCACCATAGGAGAAAGATATCCTTCTGTTTGATGAAAATATATGCTCAGGTGACATATTTCCATATTTAATTGTATGCATCTCATGTATAATTTGAGTTCTTTTGTTCCTTCTTTTTTTTGTTTCACAGATACTTATTGAGTGCCTACTCTGTAGTAAGCAGGACATAAGACAGTGAGGATGAAGTGGTAGACACAAAATCATGATTGCTGCCCTCAGTGAAGACAATGTATATGTACACACTCAGAATTGTGTTTTAAATAGCTTGTATATGAGGCAAATCTTCAACATGAGTTGCAGATTTGAATTTTAGAATAGCAAGCCATGAAGAACTAAGTATTATAGGACTCTGATAAGAAATAAAACTGGATAGTACCATTCTGAGTTCAAAAGAAGATAATATAAAATAGGGAGACTATTTTTTGTGTGTGATTTAGAAAGTGATTTTTAAATAATTCAAAGAAAGAGTTTAAAAACAAAGAAAATTTTTAGACCATGGTAGCAATACTGCAAAAGATACTTAGCTCAGCTCTCCAAGGGAAAATATTGGAAAAAACATATTCATTTGATTATGTAAATTTGACATAATCTAAATGCTTTAGTGTATATTCCATAGGGGTGGGTGGGTGTGTGTGTGTGTGTGAGATACGTCTCCCATTATATTAGGACTTATGTTTTTGAAAATAAAAACAACATCTGAGACATTGTCAGAAGGTACTTATTGCATTAAAAAAGTTGTATAATAATTTTATGACATTTAAGACCTTAGCTAATTATGAAAAATATTTTTTAATATTCTAGTGTATGATCTGCGCAAAGCAAAGTCATAAAATCTCAGTGTTTATAGGGACCTTAAAAATCCTCTAGTCCCTGAATTTCTCCCATGTTTTGATTGGTTCCACAAAATGTCCCACCAACATTGTTTAGTTTTTACTTAAATAACTTCAATGAGAAGGAAACGCATGGCTACCATTCAGTGATGTGGTGCTTATTTCATTTTTAGTCTCTTTGCAAATACAGTCAATTCTCATTATCTGCCAATTCTGTATTTATGAATTTGCCTATTCAGAAAAGTTTCTTTGTAGCCCCCAAATCAATACTCACTGCACTTCTGCAGTCATTCATGGACATGAGAAAAATGGCAAAACTTAAAGTGGCATCATGTGCATGTTCCCAGTTGAACAAGGTGACACTTGGCCTTCTTATTTCAAATCTCATACTGTAAACAAATACCCTTTTTGCAATCTATTTAGTGTGACATATTTTGCATTTTTGTGGTTTTTCTTGGTAATTTTGCTATTTAACATAGCCCTCAAGCTTAGTGCTAAAGTAGTGTCTAGTGTTGCAAAATTCAGGAAGGCTGTGAAATATCTTATAGGAGAAATATGTTTGATAGATAAACTTTGTTTAAGCATGGGTTATAGAACTGTTGGCCTTGAATTTCATGTGAATAGGTCAATGATGAACATTAAATAAGGTGTCTTTAAGTAGAAACACACATAAAAACACAATGATCCATTAATAAAAATGTTGTGAACAAGGGTTTGCAGAAATCTAACCCTATATTTCCCCTAGGAGCAATAATTCAGAATTTACTAATTCAGTGTTTGCTGAAACTTTGTAGAGTATAATTACTGTGAATAATGAAAATTGACTGCACAAGCAAGCATATTACAAATACCCAGTGTGAGAGTAAGTATTAAGATTTCCATTTTTTTTTGCATATCTTAGTAGTCTCCAATGACATTTTTGAAATTTTGATTCTTTCTCATTAGAATACATCTTATGGTGTCAGTTCTAATTTCTAGTGAGAAAAACATCAAATAATTACAAATCATATTATCTGTGATTATTAGGCTGGGCAAAGAGACTTCTATGTGCTTTTCCTCTGTCAAGAGCAACTTTTGCAAAAATAGCCACTAAAGTCAGTTTATAGTCAACCCTCACAGAAGTGACAGAGAGAAGGCAAAACCACATTCACATGGGGTAGAGACTAAGCAGCAACATGGTAAAGAAGTATGATAGGAACAAAATTTTAAACCATCTGCTATGGTCTGAATATTTGTGTCCCCCAAAATTCATGTTGAAACCTAACCCGCAAGGTGTTGATATTAAGGTGAGGTCTTTGGGAGGTGATTAGGCCATGAGGAGTCTTCCCTTGTGAATGAAATTAGTGCCCTTATAAAACAGAATTGAGGGGCCTGTTTGCTCATTCTACTACATGGGCACACCTAAGAGGTCCTCCATGAGGAACAAACCCTCAACAGACACTGAATCTTCTGGTGCCTTGATCTTGGACTTCCCAACTTCCAGAACTGTGAGCAATAAATGGCTGTTATTTATAAATTACCCAGTTTAAAGTATTTTGTTTAGTAGCCTGAATGAACTAAGATGCCATCCTTGGACGTCATGATCACTAATGTTTTTCTTTCTAGATTTGTAATTCAATGGCAGTCCCCCAGTAACACTGTCTGTATTTCAAATGTGTGAGCAGAGCTTGAGAGGGAGTGAAAAATATGTTGTATATTAAGGTGTTGATAGTAAAAAAAACCAGAGAATTGAAGCAGGGGGAGAATCAAAGCTCTTGGATTAGCCTTCACTTAAATTAATACTCTTTCCTCTTTGCCATGAGGAAATGATGTGGGATGATGTGAACAGAAGCAAAAACATAGTAAAGATCATTACCATATATTAAATTTTTACATGCTCCCCAACATTTTCCAGTCTCCTTATTTTTAAGCAGGGCCCTGTGATTAGTTCTGGCCAATGAGGTTGAACAGAAGTGGCAAACTCTTCTGATAGAAGCCTACAAGCGGGTGTCTTCCCCACTGCTTCTCTTGTACTCTCTCTTGGTGATGCAGTGAGCCCAAGAATGTTTATTGTTGTGATGATGCCACAAGAGGGCAAAGCCTCTGTCATCCTGAGCCCTTGAACAAGAATCATATCTGTACTACCCTACCTAACTTGATGAATAATTATAATTTGGAATAAACCTTTGTTTGTTAAACTGTTTTGACTTTGTGATTACTTTTTTACCTTAGTGTTATATTTTTAATGTTCTTCTTTATTCATTTTATCCTGAATGCACATACAAGGTCTTCTGGGTCAGAGACGGATTTCTTAGTCAATTCCTTATAGTAAATAAGTGCCATGGGTCCTCTTTGCCACACTCTTTACCCCTAGGGCAGCATAATGAAAACCATGTCAGTTGTCCTACATTAGTGACCAGGGAAACATAGTTTTTCCCTGCTTATAAAGAAGGAGGCAGCTGTCACTCTTCCCTCTTGAGAGGGTCTCCACCTTACTCCAACCCTTTGATAGGTAAATAAAACCTCTCCAGGAGCCAGATATCCCATGCATATCTCAACTTTTAAAACCTACTTATCTAGAGAGGTCCCCGATTTCTGGAGCTTCATCTCCTTTTGGCATGTGCTATAGTTTGGATGGTTGTCTCCTCCAAAACTAGTGTTGAAATTTGATCCTCACTGTGCTAATGTTGGGAGGTGGGGCCTAGTGGGTTTGGGTCATGGGGTCAGATCCCTCATGAATAGATTAATGCCCTTCCTCAGAGGTGAAGTCTCATTCTATTAGCTCCCCTGAGAGCTGGTTGTTAAAAAGTGCCTGGCACCTTCCCCTCTCCCATACTTCCTTTCTTACCATGTGATCTCTGCATACTTCAGCCCCCCTGCCACTTTCTGCCATGAATTGAAGCAGCCTGCAATCCTCACGAGATGCAGATAACCAGTCTTGAGCTTTCCAGCCACAAGAATCATGGGCAAAATAAACTTCTTTTCTATATAAACTACCCAGTCTCAGGTATTCTGTTATAGCAACACTAAATGGACTCAGACAACATGTAAATCCCTATGGAGATAGCCCTCTGCTTTTCCCTGTACCTTAGAGCTTAGCCTAGGCACCTAGTCTAGGCTCTAACTGTTTGACCTTCTTGGAAGATAGGAGAAGTTTTATTATTTGTCCATATCAGAGTAATTAACTAGGCAAATGACTACAGAACTCATTTTTATAGTATGTGAACATATTTCTAAGCAAAGTGAAAAGAAACTTCCTTAACCTTATAGCATACACATTTCTGTGGCCCAGAAGGCTGGGCTTTTTGAAGAAACACTGAAATCCAAGGAATTTTTATTTTTTCCATACTTATTATAGTTTAGCCTTCCTTGACTAGTAGAGGAGAGAGAATCAAAGTAATTTTGCTAAAGAAGAGGGAATTTAAATGAACGTAATGAGAGATGATCCTGAAAGGTAGCCTGCATATCTGTTTTTAAGGTCTAAAACTGTCAGGCCAAGGATTTGATATTGTATTCATCCAAGAACATGGCAATGACTTTGAAGTTTGTCTTTTTTTTTTTTTTTTTTTTTTTTTGTGCTGCTATAACAGAACACTACAGACTAGGTAATTTATAACAAAAAGAAATTTATTTGGCTCACAGTTCTGGAGGCTGGGAAGTCCAAGAGCATGGCACCAGCATCTGGTGAGGGCCTCTGTGCTGTGCCAGCCCATGGTGGAAGGCAGAGGGCAAGTGAGTGCATGAGACAAAGAGAAAAAGGAGGCCATACTCTTATAATAACTAATCCACTCTTGAAATAATGGCATTAATCTATTCATGAGAGTGAAGCCCTCATGACCTAATTGCTTCTTAAATGTCTCACTGCTTAATACCATCTCAAGAGCAATTATATTTCAACATGAGTTTTAGAGGGGACATTCAAACCGTAAGAGGCCTTGTTATCCAAAAGTGTCTATGTGTCAATCTGAATGTATCTAACAAGTGTCAGATATGTTCAGATTTAAGAGAGGCTCAAAGCAGTAGTGACAAGTCTGTAGTGAAGAAAAGGAACTTCCTTGGAATGAATTCTAAACAAGCCATAGTTTCTGTAAGAAGCTGGAGACTCTAACTCCTTAGAGTCTGATTCAATCTTAGTATGATAACTTAAAGCACCTTCACTATATATACCTGGCCTAGAATGTGCCTTAGGGGGACAAATACCTCCCAGGCTTGGCTTCTGCTGTCACCTTCACCATACTTTTCTCCAGTAATGACTTGCAGAAGTTGTCATTCAAACTGATGACAAATTGGACTTAGTATTTAGAAGACCAAAAGAAACTTCAAATTTTTCCTTTTAAAGGCTAAAGTAAAGCTCCCAAACTGAGGTTATGTTATTACTTCATTAAGTGAAATTAAATAGAGATCCAAATATAACCTATAAAATCTTTCTAAATGTAAATTCTAGTCTAGTTTTCAAGGGGAATCCGAGATTCTCTTGAGGAACTAGGGTTTAATGAATATAAATCTTTGGTGTACCATGTGGCAAAGGTTCCTTCTTCTGCAAACAGAAAGCCTAGAAGAACATGATATAAAATAACATGAACTTTATCCATGGCTTTAGTCTTTTTTTCTTGAATTTAACTCAACACAGAGCCACAGGGGTCTGCCTTTAAAACCTTAACATTTTGCTTTGAGATTAGTCAAATGACGAAAATAATAAAAATAATTCTTCCCTCCCATGAAATCCACATCTTAAAAAAATTGAGGTAAATAAGTGATGTCTATATTTGCTATATCAATTGTGCATATCATTGTGGCATTTCACATGGTGTTTGGTTTTCCCATACCTGTAATTTAATTTGACATCTGGGGGTGAATATCTGAAGCATGACTAGTTATAATTTTCCAGCTCTTAATAGTGGTATAATTAAAGTATTTGTAGGCATGGTGAATTTAAATGATATATAAACAATATGCTTATGGATGATAAGCACATACTAATTTCCATATCAAGAATTGAAAACAAATAAGAAGATTTTTGCCTTGTAAGTCTTTTGACAGAGACTCTTTCAATGGCTCAACTTGGTTTTTGATCATAATTATGTTATTGGCACAGGTTTGGCTCAAAGCAAGACCATTTAGCTTAGTCTCAATAAGGATTCAAGTGCTAAATGGTATGTTGAAAACTTCATAGAATAAAAATTTAAATGATTTAGAGGCAAAAATATAGAGAAATGAGGGAGAATTAGAAGGTATATAAACATAAATAAGAGAAACTATATAAAAAATAAATACTTATTTTGGAGGGGAATGGTTGATCCCATAGCATCTTTTTGCCTCCTTTCCCACCCCATGAAGTGATTAAAAACTTCTGTGGCTTGAACCAGGCCTGAGTTCAAATGCTCATATGTCCTCTAATAGGTACCTGTCTTTGGGCATACCTGGGTAATTTCTTAGGCATAGTTTCTTATTATGTAAAGTGAGGAGAAACATCCTTGACTTCTCTCTTTCTCTTACTCATTAACAACTAATTTGCCAGGAAATCCTTGCCAGGAAATCCTATTAGCTCTACTTGCAAAATATCTAATGGGTAATTTTACACATCAGCTTGACTAGGCTATGTGGTGCCCAGATATTTGGTTAAACATTATTTTTAGGTGTGTCTGTGAGGGTAATTCTGGATAAGATTAACATTTGAATCAGTAGACTGAGTAAAGCCTATTCCCTCCCATATGCGAGTGGGACTCATCCTATCTGTTGAATGCCTAAATAGAATAAAAAGCTGAGTAAGAAAGAATTCTTTTTCCTTACCTGCCTGTCATTAAACTAGTACATCAGTCTCTTCCTGCTTTCAGACTCAGACTTGGACTGGAACTTCACCATCAATTTTCTGGTTCTCAGGCCTTTAGACTCCAACTGGAACTATACCTATACCATCAGCTCTCCTGGATCACCAGCTTGCTAACTGGAGATCTTAGACTTCTCAATCTCCATAATCACATGAGCCAATTCCTTTGGTAAGTCTTCCCCACTTCTTTGTCCCTTTCTCTCTTCCCCTTTCTTTCTCCCCATCTCAGATAGATAGATAGATAGATAGATAGATAGATAGATAGATAGATATCGCCTATTGGCTCTGTTTATCTGGAGAACACAGACTAATATAAAGTATATCCATGTTGGCTCAAGGTCCCACTATCCTTTGTGTGGATACTGAAATATACTTCTCCTTTGCCTCCTGCTTTCAATCTCGCTTCCGACTGTCTGTGTTCTCAATGCAGCAGACAGTGAATCTTTTAAAATTTAAGTCAGATTTTGAATTTTAACATCTATACTTCCTCTCCTCTAAACCTTCCATTGACACCCCTTCTTATTCAGGGTAAAAGCCAAGGCTTACAAGGCTCTACTTGATCCAGCCCCCAGTGACCAATCTCTTACTGGGCTGTATCTCATTACTATGCTCTAGCCACTTTAATCTTTTTCACTGTTCTCTTGCCTTAGAACAGTTCTTCCCTCAGATATTGCAAGGTTTTACTTTAAATATTAACTTCTTAATAATGAGGCCTACATTTCTATTTATTTTGTTTTAATTGATATAATAATTATACATCTTTATGAGGTATCTAGTGATATTTTGATACATATAGTGTATAGTGATCAGATCAGGGTAATTATTATATTTAGAATTACAATCTATCTTTCCCAACCCTACTCACTGTCCCTCTTTTCTAGTTCTATTTTTTCTGGATAGCACTCCATCTCCTAAGGTACTATATAATTTACTTATTATGCTTATTGTGTTATCTCTCTTTCCCTTTTTAGTATATAAACTTAACAAAGGCAGGGATTTTGTTCTGTTGTGTTTACTGATGTGTATCAAGCTCTTGAAACAGTGCATTGAACCAAGTAGGTGCTCAATAAATATTTTCTGAATGAATGAATGATAAGTACTTATGCCATAGTGTTGTTTTGAATTTTAAAGTCAATAGTTTAATAGTGCTACTATATTCTTGCCTAAATATTTCCAAATTTTCCTCTTTGTGAAATGTCACCAGTCCTCTCATATTCTTAACTGTCAAAGAAAGAAAACATGAAAAGACACTATATAACAATAGTTTTAAAAAGACTAAAATGGGTTGTATATTTAGCTTTCATTAATATGCTCACTTGCTGTGGTTCATAGCTTCATTGGATGCACTTTAGCTAATCTTTTGCAGAACCTACTGCCAGCAGAGCATCCTGAAGAGATTAAGCCTCTGTGGAAACACTAAGCACACATACAAACACACACACATGCACACACAATTAGGAACAATAGCCAGTTTTAAAATCAAGTGAGTGAAAGAAGTTCAGCAATAGCACCAATAAGTGACAAAATATGTTGTGATCTGAATGTTTCCATCTCAGTTAACACAGGTAACCTTAGGTAAATGCATTATGTTTATAAAAAAATTAATATCCTGCACTATGGTGAAGGACACATTAGGTGATATGTGAAAGACTCAAAATTCAGCACTTATTTCTTAATAAATTTTAGTTGATTCTGAATATTAAAACCAAGTATATTGTACTTTGTCATTTGATATCAAAAAACTTCCATATTTTTCAATTTAATTTCTTTGCCTATAACAACACACTTTTTATATTAACTTAGTCCCTTCAGAAAATTTTCCTCCTAAGAAGGTGAGTGCACATTATTTATTATGCATATACCAATATGCTATCATTCTCATTTATAATGCAGTCTTATGTGATTTTGGTTATTCCACACAAATAAAATAAAAAAAATTGAATGTTTAAAACTGAAGGTATAGTCTCTGCACCCATGCATTCGTCATACTGGTATAGATCCCTTTATAAAATGCTCATTGTTTCATGAAGGGTCCACAACAATGAAACATTGAAATGGCCCACTGGCGAGTCTTTAACATATCCTAAGTGTAGTAACAGTCACTAAGTTTTAGGCCATGGTTTCCCTTCTTCAGGAAACTTTCAATGTGTCCATAAGATCAAACATTAATCTTCATGCTCATTCTCTTAAAATGATTGTAATGTGCTTATGTATCCATGCATATATAAATGTCTGTATATATTTGTATGTATGTGTGTGTGTGTGTGTGTGTGTGTGTGTGTGTGTATACAAAGATTAAAAGACTTAAGTATTTGACTAAAGCATCCTTGAGGGTAAATCAAGGATATATGTACATAAATATATTGATAGTTCTATGACCATAGAAAACTGTAACATATGGCTGAAAATTGTTTCTAAATTGTCAACTCTTTTGTCTATTCCTTTTTAACAATAATTTTTGTTTCTCATAGGTTACATTTTAACAGTTTAATCTTAGCCTTTTAAAATTCTTTTAACATGTTGGTTTAGTTTGTTGCTTGGGAAGTTTTTCACATTTGCAAATTGATGATTGATTTGACTCCCGGGCACTGAGGTCCAAAGTTTTGTCTTAATGAAGACTCCTTCTAAAAATATGATATTTTGAAGTCTTTCATTATTACTTGTAAACTGTTCAAAAGAGGTTGTCATAACAACTAGAGCTTAGTGGCTTAGTGTTCCAGATTTTTAGATTAAATTTATACATCAAAATAATAGTATCTCTTTGCTTTGCTTTAAATCACCTCTAAAATAAATGTTTACCTTAAGCATTAAAGAGGAGTGCTTAAGAACTTCCTATAAATGACTATATCTATGCAATTCATATCATTTGCTCTCCTATATATGTGTGTGTATATATACATTTAGAATATATACTCTACATATACATATCTACAAACTCAAATTCTGCCCATCCCTCAAGACCTGGACTCCAAAATACTGTTTCAGATATCCTGAACTTCCAGCCTTCCTACCCCCACCCCATGCTCACATTGCTGTATTATGAGTCACTTTTCCAGAAATTATTGTATCTTAACTTGTATTCAATCTATGTGTGTAAGCATCTGTCTTTTCTTGGGCTTCTGCACTCTAGAAAGGTGGAGAATACTTCTCTTAGTCTTTCAAAGGCCACTATAGTATCTTAAACACAGGAGTTAAATAGATATTCAGTGAAATGAATATATGTCTTTGTCAAACAACTGCTTGGGCAGGGCACATAGAGTTCTGGGCTGACAGTTACTGCTCTGATGTAGTACTGACATTCTATGTACATATGCAAGTGGGGCCACCTTCAACTTTAGAGTTCAGCATTCATCTTATTAAATATTAAAATTGGCTCTCTGTAGAGTACTGCCTCCTACTGTCATTTGATTAACTATACTATAAAGTTATTTTATAATGCCAGAGAAAGTACGAAGTATTCAAGACAGCAAAAGACTTTACCACAGGTTTTAGAATGTAGAGGCATTTAGATTTTAAGACCAGAATTAAATTAACTGTAAAGATGGAGAATCCAAAACACTTTTCACATTGGCTGGCCCCCTGAAGAATTTTCTACTCTCATTTTTTTCTGAATCGCTATATAAAGATCCAGTTTTTGTATTTTGCACATGTACACAATATAATATAATTGCCAAAGTATCTAATACAGTACACAAATACAAAAAACTCATTGCTAAAAGAGGCCAATTAGGGGCAACAGAAAGCATTATTTTCCTGCATTTTGATTTTCAAATCTCTCTTAAAGTTAATCATGATCTAACCCTGATTGAACCCTCATTTCCCCATTCTCACGTTATTTCTTCCTGGTTATTGTTTCCACAGTTTCTCTTCTTACTAGGCTATCAGGCAGGTGGTTGCAAATATAACATTTCTCTTATCACCCATATGCTCCAAATTGTAAGTGGCTGAAGTCCACCATCAAGTCTGCCAGCAGAGATACTATTATTTTGATATATAAATTCAATCTAAATCCTAGACCTTAAGTGTCACATCAACAATTCACCCCTCCCCATGACCTTTCCTCTTTGTCACACACATATCTATCAAGTCTCATCTTAGGGCACTCAATTAAGCCAAGGGCCTCTTCATGTTTCCAGGAGTCTTACCTATTTTCCTATCTTCAACTGCGCATCATGCCACTATACTTGGCATAATCTTTCTTTCAATTTCACTTCCACATTTATTTGCCAGAGACTGTGTTTGATACTACAGACACAAAATGTAAATATGCAGTAGATGCCTTTAAGGATACTTCATTTTTTTAATCACTGTCAATCCTTTTTTGTCTTTTCTCTAATGCTACTTAAGATACTTTTGAGGAAAAAAAACCTCACCTCTCCTGATGCTGCTTATTCTTTTACTCCATCTATTCTCTTACTCCATATTTCACAGTTCTTCAATTATATAATACTATGTCATCAGTAATTTCTTAGGGCACACTTTCTCTGGGAAATGCTTTGACGATGCTAGAACTCAGATTCACATTTCCTAAAATAACATCATTTAATAGGCACAGCTAAAGCATCCTTACGCTCTGAAACTTTATAAAAATTAGGTACAATATGAAGTTCTAGAACAGACTACAGTAGTCTATGGTGCAAATAATCAGAACATTTGTTATTTTATGGAAATGCAGATTGACTGGAAAGGGACATGAGGGAACTTTCTAGGATTGAGGTAATGTTCTGAATTTTAATAGGAGTTTACATTATACAGGCGTATACATTTGTCTAAAATCATTGAATAGTCACTTAAGAATTTTTGCATTTCATTGAATGCAAACTTTACCTTTCTATGTTTTTGTTTTGTATTTATTTCTTAACTGTTGCATGCCTTTCCTTCAGTTTCTTTATTAAATAAATTTTCAGGCAAATCTATCATTAGGCGTTTTGCGATTTCAAAGATTATTATCATGTATTTTTTTTCCTGTTTATCAACTCATTTCCTATCTCCTCCCTACCTAACTACTGTTCTAAGTTTTTGAATTTCTAATCCAAGGTGTCTTTTCTCTCCTAAAGTTTGCAAATGTTTGTTTAAGCTTATTTAATTCAGATTGGATCGTGTTACCAATTTTTTCTGATTCAAGGATGGTATTTATTGGAAGCAGAAATTTCATCACCTGAAACAAAATATAATTTCTATTTTCTTTTTATAACTTTGCATGCATGCCATGTGTCATATATTTGCTTTGCTATATTTTTTCCTGTACTAATAATACAGTTATTATTAAATTGTATTTGAGAGTTTGAGGAGGATGACTAAGTTTCTTAGTTCATAGGCACTCTCTTCTTTAACCAATGTTGCACTTGTCTTGATGGGGAAAATTCGGTGTGACTTCTCATTTTTGTGACTCTCTTTGTTTTTACATTCATTTCCCTCTCTTGCTTTTTTCCCCCTTGTTTTACCACCAAGCCTCCAAGGGCACCATCTCCCTCACACTTGCATTTACTTGGAAGTGGTGCCATTCTGAAACTCTTGCCTTGGGCTCTGTTCATTTTCAGGTAGTCACTGCTCTGATCTACAAGAGCTCAAGCTGATTCTCAGTATTTTCTTACTCTGAGTGATACTTGGTTTTTGAGAGTGATCTCGTCTGTTATTTGATTATACTCATTCTCCCTACCTACATCCTTCATTCATATTCCCTTCTTACTCTCATCTCTGCTTAAGTCTACCATTGGGTATACACTCTAGATATGATTTTGATGGTCTCAGTTTTCATTTTCCCACTGACAGGTAATTTAAAATGTTTCCCAGTTACATTAAAGGCATAGGTTATAAGTGAATTTGCTTTCCTTGACCATTCCAGTATGGATTTTTGGAGGACATGTTTAGGACATTCCCTTTTTTTTCTACGATAACCTGGAAATATTCTAAAATCCAGATAATTAATATTAAATTCCACAATGGAAAACATTGCAAGCCCGAGTCTTGCTGTAAGCTCATTCTACTGTGCATCAGAAGTATTTCTGGTAATTGGGAGCTACGTTACCAATTGTGCAGACTGTTAGAGAAAATGCAAAACTTGTGAATTTCAGACTTCTTGTTCTCTAATTGATAATGAAATAATGGTAAAACAAAATTAGTTCTGCTATACTGAGTGTATACAACCCTCTTAAGGCAATATCTGGTGTTGGTAAAATTCATAGCTTCCCCAAACAGGTACGTTTATGGAAGAAAGGAACTCTGTGAGTGGTCCAGTAGCCAAAAAGGGAAACTACAGTCATTGAACCATCAGAAATTGCCATTTGTAGGTAAAAAAAATGTGAAATATTGGGAATTTCATATGGTTCAACTTAATACATGCTCTGTCTGGAGAAAGTACAGTCATTTTGGTAGTTAGCATGAGGGCTTGAAGATGAATAGAGATTTTACACTAGGCAGTTTCATAGATGGGATAGAATTGTTCTCAACATAATATGAGGAATTTTGTTAATATTAAGCAAATTAGGATTAAGATGTGGGCCTGATAAACTTATCAATACACTGGTATTTAACAATCATCTCCTATTCCTCCTTAGAAAGCTAGGCATCAGCCAGAGAACTTCCTAGACTGGTTCCTCATTATACTTGGAGATACTATTATATCTGATTAGTATTCATCCTTGCCTCTATCTAAATGTCCATGTTGAAAGCCTAATATTTACCAAGTATAGTACTAAGTTTGGAAATCCAGCAAAGAAAACAATGCTTATTTTAAGAAATATAGAGCCCTATTAAAACCCAGCATAATTATTATGATTCTACCTTTTGTCAGATCTGGGAAAATTAGGAAGTGAGTGAAATTTAGTAGTAATAATCCAAAAAATTCAAATTTGAGATGATTCTGCAGGAATATGACAGAGTTTTACTGTTTTCCAATGTTATAAAGGTGACTGGACAAGATAGCAAATGTGCATCTGGAAGAAGAGACTCATTTTCTAATTTTTATGAAGGTGCCCAATGGATAAGTGGGGTATACAAAAATGAGAATAAGGTGGAAATGGCACAGCTACTCAAAACTGCATTCCTGTAGCAGGAGGAAGGGAATTTGGTGAATGGTGCACAGCCTTTTAAAGCTTACATGTAGAAGTAACACACATCACTTCTGCTCATTTTTTCATTGCCAAAGTAAAGGAGATAGAGTTTGATCTTACCATGTGTTCAGAAGTAGAACTGTCATATTTATGCCAAGCCTCAATGACTCCTATGCCATGTTAGAGAAGGACCCAGATCTCATTTCTATATTCAAATATGAGTTCAAGAACTCTTTCCAAAATTGACTATAAGTTATTTGAATTATATACTCACTAAATAATCTTCACTGTATTAAAGTAGATATATAAAAAGTAGCTATTTTCCTTCTGGTCTTTAAAATTACAATTGTGATGAGAACAAAATATAATTTAATAAAGTTTTTAAAAATATTTTGATGTGGGTAGAGTATAAATCATATAAAAACTTTAATTACTATAATTTATTTTCTATTGAGATGGAAAAGCAGACTTCTCTATTCTATAACTAGCATATTCTGAAGTTATACTAAAGACTTTATTTATTGGATACACTTAAATGAAGGCTTATTACATTTTATGGTATTTGGGTCCATCTTCTCAGTATTATATATAGAATAGTTGTAGCAAGAATGTTTTCATACCCAATAGCCACTTTTTCTTCCCGGACAGAATCCTGATATGCTGCTCCAGCATCCACTCTGCCCACATTAAGACTTGTGAGAAAATCCCAATTGGTCAAATTTAAGCACTGTCATGCCATTCTTCTTGCTAGTGTTGTTTTTAGAAGTGGATTTATGATTTTTCTGGCCAATGACTGGTGAGGGATAGTCTGAAAGAAAACTTTCTTCACTCTTAAAAAATACTTGAGACAGTAATTTTTCTTGCTGGCCATTTATAAAGTCTGTGGGATGCCTGGATCTGTAGCAGCCAACTTCCGACAATGAAAGAAATACTTTAGGAAAAACAGGCTGAGGAAGATGGAAAGCCCTTAAATTCCTGAGTTCTATCTTTTGTTACATAAGATAAAAAAAAAAATTCTCTAATTATTTAAGTGCTTCTCAAAATGGTGGTTTGAAACAAGATAAAGAACTACTGCCAGAATGTAAATCAACACACACTTGCCATCATCAGCAAAGTTTGTCTGCAAAAAAGAAAAATATCAGATGGACTAAAGTGTTCAAATTGACATAGCTAACATTTTGGCGCGAACTGTTAATCTTACTGAGTTTTCACAACCATTGGGTAATTTTGAAACATTTACATTTGGTTGCAGAATCCAACTCAGCCCATTACATGGGAAAAATTCATTCTTATAAAATATTGAAACATATATTTTGGTGTATAGAGCAAGAACTTGCTTTTTATATAATTTTGTCATGCTTGGTTTTAATAACCCTTTCAATAAATGTTCATTGATCACTCACTAAATTACAGATGCAGGACACATTAATAAATAAAAGCTTCTGGTCACAGAAACATCACAAGCTAGTAAGGCAGACAGGTAAGGAAATTAGTAATTACAGTATATGCTTAATTATGAGGCTGTTTACTAGGGTGCTGCAGACGTATGTATAGTGTGTTAGGTAGGGATAATGCGGAGAAATGAGCAAAAGCAGGCTTTACAGAAAAGGTGGGACTGGAGCTAGGCATGGAGGTGGTACACAGGTCAGTGCTGCGTGGCTGAAACTGTAGGGACGTGACTAGAAATCAGGGCAAGGAACTGGAGTTTTACTCTGAAGGTGATAGCTTATTATATTATCATACTAGCTCTTTAGCACCACTCTGGCATTGAAGGTGGTAAGGTTGAAGTGTCTGCTGGACAGCTGGTTAGAACTGTAGCCTGGGTGACTGAAAATACCAATCTGTAACTATTGCAGAATGGCTTACCTACACAGTGCCTGTTAGTTCCTCCATCTCACTTGTGTAGTTCAACTGCAGCCTTCAGAAATTTGCCTAAATTTAGGCATTTTTAAAAAAAAATCTTCACAACTTTTGTTAAATTAGATGTTCTCTTTGACACACAGGAAAGTAAGGTACAGACTACTGAAGCCAATGAGTGTGTCAAGCCTGGTTTTGACTCTCACTCAAACCTGAGGCCACATTAACTTCTATTATACTCAGTAATTTTGCTTTCCTTCAGCAATGGCCTTAATTATGGAAGCAATGCTAGTGGCTTCTCTTAATGAATTCTGCGTTCTGACTAAAATCCCTATTCAGGTATTATGGTAAGAAAAGCATCTGTAAAAGCTACAAATTCTACTTGGCCTTGCTTAATTTTACATAAGTATGTGTGGGTTCATCCAATATAATTTTCAACAAAATCTGTATTTTAAACCTTGTGTCTTAAACCTGTATCTTAAAACCTTGTGGTTTTAAGTGTCAGCCTGAATTTGTAAAAACTAGGGTATGAAATTACAATCATTTTCCCACCTGTGGTGGTTTTTAAAAAAATTTAAATTTTAAGCCAATACTTAAAAACTAGCTTCCATGAAAAAAAAAAACTTGCAAGATATTACACTAGTCACATGCCTATGTGAAACCGTTACAGCTCATTTCGTGTCAACTTGGCTAGGACACAGTGGGTACCCAAACATTTGGTCAAACAGTATTCTAGGTATTTCTGTGAAGCTATTTTTTGAATGAGATTATCATTTAAATTGGTGGACTTTTGAGTAAGCAGATTACTCTCCATATTGTGGGTGAACCTCATTCAATTGGTTGAAGGCCTTAATGAACAAAGACTGACTTCCAAAGAGGAATTATGCCAGTAGACTGCCTTTGGATTTTTTCCTGGGTCTCGAGCCTGCTGGAATACCCAGATTTTGGGCTCATCAACCCTCCACAATTGCATGAGACTTAAATCCCTCTCCACAGGCACCCTGTTTTATCAGTTTCTCTGAGAAACCCTAATACAGAAACTAAGCAGTTGTCTGGCCTCTACTACTCACGACATACTAGAGCTAGCCTGTTGAAGCCTTTTTATGGGCAAAGGAGAAGCAGGGGAGGTTTTCCTCTCACTCATGTATATCCCTCAAGCACTTTTTTTACCTAGACCTGGCTACCCACTACTATTACTTTTGATTCCTAATGTATTTTAAACCAGAAAAAAAAATCACCTTCATTTAGGATTTGTCAAAAAATGTTTTTATAGCTCACCTGATCTCAAAACAATCCAATGAGGCAAGTACTATCTCCATTTCCAAAAAATGGAAAATTATATCATTTTATGAACCCTAAATTTGCTCCTGCTTCCTTTTCTGAAGATGGAAAACCTTAATGTTCCATAGAAAAAACTCAACACGGGATGACACCCAATTCATCACTGGACATTCAAAAAATGGTGACATACAAGTGCAGGGAATATCTGGGGGGGGTCATACAGACTAAGGTTGCATCCATATTTAAGTGGTTGCCAGGTGGTTGTTGAAGAGTCTAAAAATAGGCCCTAGCACATAGAGAGAAAAATCAAAATTTAAGGTTCTAGCAAATTAGTTTTACAGAAAGTCATATGGGAAATCTAATATGGTGAGGAGTGGCATAAGCAGCTATTTTGTCCCATGAGGGATGTAGAAGCATCTAGAGCAATTTTTCAAGCTTCCAGAAACACTTTTATGTGAATATTCTGGTATTTAAATGTTTAAAAACAATGCAGCACTCTCTCACCAAAAAGATTAGAGGCTAAACCAATCACCAGTTTGCAATCTGTTTCACAGTATTCTTCTAACACAAGTAGTATTTCAATGGTGACCAATGTGGGAGTAAAATATTCAGTAGCTAATTACTACCCTCTGTTTTACACAAAGTCCTAGGAACTAAGTCATCATATTTTAAATGGTAAGTAGCATTTCACCATTTAGAATATAAATTTGATTCACAGATACAACTGTGACTCAGAACAATCCTTTACCTCATTTCTACTAGGATATATTACAGTCAAAGATCCAGAATACATTGGGAATATTTCCTATATTACATGTTACATGCTATTACATTCCATTGCAAATATTCTTTTTCAGTGTAAACAAGACTAATACTGGTCACCAGTACCTCTACGGAGGTAAAAATTTCAGTTTTAGGTTACAGGCCTAGAGGAAACAAAAAAACCGAAGCTCTTAAAAACCTGATTAACCAGAACTTCTACCTGTACACACTATTGGTTTTCTTCATGATTAACTAACCACTCATGGAAAAAAACCAATTTACACTATCAAAGTAAAGGGGAAGACTAAAAGTGTATCTTTTTTTCCCCTTTAAGTTAAAAAAATAATTATGGGACAACCAAGTCCAATTTGTATTTCTCTTTTATAACATATATCACCAACAAGGCCCTGACCTAGGAATCTAAAATTAAATAAAATCTCAGCATTTAAGACCACGAAACAGGCTAAATCACACAGTTCTTAAGAAACTGATACTGGAATAGTACCCAAATAAGAAAGTAATCAAATGCTAGTTTTTCCATTTAAATGCTCAATTGTCACATTCCTCATTTCAGAAAAGAGCCATTAAGCATTCATATCTTGTTTATTTACAAACATATCTAGTATGCCATGAGTTCAAGAGTTTGATCCATTTTTCAAAGAGATTGCACCTCTTAAAATGCTCTTCATATCTGCAAAATAAAAACAAAAATTAACAGCATTAAAAAAATCCCATTTATTTAACAGAAGTCATGTAGTTTCATTAAAATACTATCATTACTTTGACAGGTACATCAGAAAGCGTTTACAGTATCATGACTTCATTCATACTGATTTGCTTCATCATATGCACCAAAACATTTCCATATTAAGGGCTTGGATAAATCATTCCCCTTCTAAACTATGACAGATAGAGTCTAGGCATACTTTGGAATTTATTCCAATCATCCAACAGGGTTTCCTATTACTTTGAGAAACTCTGATCACAATTAAGCTAAATAAACTTTTTATTCACACACAGGAAATTTTCAAACTTCCCAACACACGAGATTCCTTCGGATATATAACATATTCTTTTAATGCAGTGTTTCTCTACCTTGACACTACCGGCATTTTGCTTCTCAGTTGGGACAATCAAAAAATGTCTCCAGACACTGCCAATGAATGCCACACTGTGGAGCAAAAATCACTCCCATTTGAGAATCATTGCTTAGTGAGAAAAGCATCTTCAGAAGTTTTGAGTTTCCCAAGATGGCAGAGTTGGTCATTATAGATTATAGATTCATAATAATACAAGTATCTGGGACTGATACATCAAGGAACACTAGAAGGATTTTATCTCCTAGGGTTTTCACAACTTAAATCAATATTGTAGGCCTAGATTCTAAAATCTGGAAAGGTGCATAGTGACTACTTTCAAACAGAATTGAAAAGTTTATAGTGTTTTAAAAGACATGTTCTAAGCCACTATTATTTTAGTAAAAGTGTTCACGACAGGATAACATTAATCAGTTTATTACAACTTTACCTGTTTAAAAAGTGTGGGCTCTTGAACAAGACTGTCTGGGTAAGAATCCTGGCCATCATCACTAGCTATGGGATTGTGGACAACTTAACATCTTTGTATCTCAGAGGGGGTTAATATCATCTACCTCACAGGCTTGCTGGGGGGAACCACATGAGGCAATCAATGCCAAGTGTGCCTGACAAAGAGTAGTACTCAATAAACATTGGCCATTATTGATCATTATTGAAATGTTTGTTTATAAGTTTACCAATCACTCTCCACCAATGCCATGTCTACATATAACTTCAGGAATCAGCCCTACCCAACAACGTATTTGTAGGGGTGTGTGTTTTTCAGGGGATGGGGAGATATGACATAAAAGGGGGAAAAAAGCACTGTGTTAGAAAGATTATAAATCCATTAATTACCTGTTAAACGGATGAATTAAAACATCTTTACTTCTTAAGCAGTTGGTGTCTTACTATAAAGAAAGGTGCAGCAAATCCAGATCCAAAGTACAAAGTCATCATAACTAGTAACCGCCACTTATTTTCCACTGAAAATGGCAAATTCTGTTGGAAAGAGAACAAGTAACAAAAACAGAACTTCAAATCATCTGTTCTACAGACCAAGAGGCAAGTATACAGGGGATGCTAGACATATTTTAGATAATCGTATACTTTTTTTAACCATCATCTTTCAAATCCCATGGACCTTCATCATACGTAACACTAGAAGGTAAGAAATAACTGGCTTTACCGAACACTGGGCAATGGCCCTAAGGATTCAAGTGCAAAATAGTGGTAAGTTTCCTATTTTAGAAAATCGAAAAAAATTTATTAAAGCAGTCATTTTACAAACATTTAGTTTATCATTTAATTTTATCATTTATTAAAAACTAGCCACCCAGTAAAGACAATACACGGCAATGTTCACTGAATTTCGAAGTTATGACTTGTTCATCACCCAGCAATCATACGTCGTTTCTCTGCCCTTTACGACTAGGCCTCGCTCTACCCTCAAAGGCTGTAACAGTTAAACTACCTGATCTAAGTTATTTATACCTGAGGCTAAACCTGGCCTTAACCGAGTATTCTAATGTAGTCAACTAGTTAGAAAGGGCTTGATCCACAACCGCAGGCCCTCATTTCCTCATTAATTTCCAATGACCTTCATTCCGCGTCCGATGACCTCCAGTTTGGCTTTTAAGCCGCAACACCTGCAGCCGGGGCCTCCGGGGCCAGTCAGAGGTTGGGGGGGGGGACAGGTGTGGGGGGCAGGTGTGTGTCCGGGGGGTGCGGAGGACAGCAAATGCAGGTAAAGATTCAGCTCTACCTGTCCATTCCTTTCTGTGGCTACGCGTGCTGGGACCCCAGCTTTCTCCCTAGACCCCGGGGCAAGTGGAAAGCTAGTCTGCGTCTCACCCGAATTTCCAGCTCACCCCCTCCCTCTTCAGTCTGTAAGTGACTTTGGGGCCGAGCACCCCCTCCCCGCCCCCACGGAACCAAGCCCCTTACGCACTGACCTTCCCGGGGCCCTCCTCATAGTGGCTCCTACGGACAACAGAGGTTGTGAACCTCCGGATGCTCTGTGCCAACATGGCGCTGTTGAAAGCTCTGCGAAGGGCGCAGAGACCGAAGGCGGAGGAAATGGCGGCCCCACACCAAGTCCTTTTTTCACGACCTCGTTCCCTAGCGCGCAAGGGCCGAAAGGGAAGATGGGAAATGGTGCAGCGCCTCCGCGAGTAGTAGTCTCTGAGGATTGTGGGAATTGTAGTTCAGAACATCCTGGCACCTTGTCGGCTCCGAAGAATTGTGGGAAATGTAGTATCGCGCCAGGATCCGGGGAGACCAAAGCCTATGTAGTTTCTTTCCAGCGGTGATTGTTTCAGACTTGAGTTCTTTGTTGCTCTTAGGTCTAGATTCGTGGGACCTGTTATCAGAAAAGATTTTATTGAATCAAGTAAAGCAATTTGACCCCGTCACCCTGTGTGCTTCAGTCTATGGAACAGGAAAATAAATCTATCCCTTCTTTTCTTGTGACTACAGTATGTGTTAGGTGACAGTGATTTGCAGTGCTCTGCCAATGCTGAGGGAGATGTGTGCCAAAATCTTATTCCAGGAAAGAAAGCATAAACACAAGTAACCAAACAACATGCAGCACTAAATACTTCTCAGAGAAACCGAGTTGTAGTGCTAAATGAAGGCTTACTGAAGATATAGGGAATTGAACAGGAGGAACAGAGGGCAGAGAGAACTCAAATCCGGTCTGAATATGGCAGACCTGGAGTGTAGAAGAGAAAATCAGCCTCTGACACCTGGGCCAGTCTGGAGTGGGAATTGGTGTTCTCCTGATGAATTAGACAATTTCACAAATTATCAACATCAAACAAGGCCACTCTGACAATGTCTGATCAAGAAAAAAATATGATCACTGTATAATCGTATCTGAACATAGATAAAACATAAACATTGTCAAAGCCAGAAAAATGACCGCCTTATTTGGTTTGATACTATGACTCCTACTTTTTTACCAATTATAATCTTAGCCTTAGTCTAGTCTTTCTTCCTCCTAAGTAAGATTTAGTAACTGAAAATCAAAACAAATGCAAATCCTGTAAATCCTTCCTATTGACATTTTATGGAGAACCATCAGGAACCACGATTCCAAATGGTATATAGTTTCTCTTTCTGCAATGAATAATAAAATCACCTTGTTCAATTATAGGTATGTTCCCTGTGGTCTTTGACTAGAGGGTATTGGGAGGAAACCAGTAATAAATGAGCCTGGGACAGCATTGTTAGGTTAGATTGTGATTATTCTTCTGTGGAATGGTGCATATTACCTCACATGGCTCATCTATATAGCAGTAGAAAACAATTCAAATGGACCTAAGTTTTGCTTTGAAAACTGGGTATAAAATGTATACTTTAGGTTTTTTTTTTTTTTTTTTTTTAGTTTTTGAAAGAGAAAAGCCATGTCCCCCTGCAAAAAAAATTACTGGTTTATTTCTACAAGTAGCTTCTGATTGAGTGGGGAATGCATGTAATGTATTATAACTGGTGTCCTCCCTCTAATATATAGAGGTTATACGACATTCAATTTTTTAAAAGTTCCATTCAGTGCATTTACATAGTAAAAAATTCTGATTTAACTATAATTGGGAAACTTTTTCACATTTACTATTTCTGGATTCCACTTTTCAATTTAATGTAAGTAATGTCATTTGTAGATTTGGTTCATCGTTGCTTCTAATTCTCATCAGTTGGGTCTCCTCTGTGAATCTGGCTTTGAGCTAACTCTTAAGGAACCTGCAGCCCAGAGATTCCAGAATACGGCTTCAGAAATGTCTGCCTCCTCATGGGCCCTGTGGCAAATTACACAGTGCTGCAAATTCTTTTTATCAAGAGTTGAGGTCTATGCCTTCTCCTCCGGAATCTGAGTGGACTCTGTGACTACTTTCACCAAAAGAATATGGCAGAAGTGACAATGTGCCAGTGTCCTGCTCAGGCCTAACAATATTGGTGGCTTCCTTTCCTGTCTGTTAGAACACTTGCCCCTGGAACCTGAGCCTTCATGAAAGAAGTTTGACTACTGTCCTAGATAGGCCTCCTGGAGAATCCCCACGGAAGGAGGTGGGACACACTCAAATGCCAGACATATGAGTGAAGTCATCTTGGACCCTCCAGCCCTGCCCAGCCACCAGCTGAATATTGCTGAGGGACCCCCATCAATGCTCTGTAGAGCAGAATTGCCCATTGAGCCCTGCCCAAAATGCTGTTCTACAGATTTGTGAGATATAATAAAATGGTTATTCTTTTAAGTCATTCAGTTTGGGGTAATAGGTAATGCAGCAATAAATGGATACCTATAGAAGTAACCCAGCTGCTTTATTGAACGAAATCACTCTTTCTACTAACTGCCTTGAGGAGAACATAGTTTCTCATTGCCAGTCTGTAGATGAAAATTTGGTTGTGTCATGTAAAATGTTTATCTTAGCTTAATACATATCTTTCTCTTGAGTCACGCTTCTGTGATAATTCTCTGTTAAAGATGAGTTATGCTGAACATACCAAAACATTGAAAGTTTGAAAGTACAGTGGTTTCATTTTATGGTGGTATAGCAGCTGGCATACTTTGGAGAGTGCTAGACACTTTGAGAAATGTACTTTGGAGCTTTCTGATACTCTGGGTGAGTTAGGAGGCTAATTGGAGTGAGATTAAAAGTGGGTGAAATCACTAATTCTTGGTAGATTATTGGCATTTGTATTAATCGCTAGGTAACACCTGTAAAGTACATTCTTGGTAATTATTTCAAAATATTCTCCAAAAAATGTTTTTGTCAGTAAGCCAAACTGAACACAAAGGATGATTTTAAATTAGTTTCTATATAGTTTTTCTTAATTACTAAGTAGAAACCAATTAACAAATTATTTAACTAATATTGTCTAAATTTAAAAGTTTTCTGCTACTCTCAGCATCTTTTAAATTCACTATGAAGAGAAGAAAAAGTTTAAAGAAATCTGGCAATATTCCATTTTTGTATAGGTATTGTGGTAAATTAAAGATGGCCACAATTTCTCTGCAACTCCTTCCGTCAAGTGGTCTAATGTGCCTTCTGTTAACCTTAGTGATTAGCTTGACAACAGAAGGCAATAGAGTGACATTTTGAGATTTCTGAGGCTAGCTCATTAAAAACTTTGCAGCTTCCATTCAGGCAACTTGGAATATTTTCTTGGGAGAAGTCAACCATCATGTAAGAAGTCTAATTTCCCTGAGACTTTCAGGACTAAGAAGAAGCCCAAAGAAGCCATATGAAGAAGCCACACGATGTGTGTGTGTGTAGGGGGCAGGGGCAGGGCTCAAAAGGGGAGTGGGAAAGAGGGAGGGGAGAGGAAGCAGGAAGAGGGGGAAAGAGAGGAACAGGATGAGTAGAGAGAAGGAGATAGGGAAAGGGACAGCCTGATCAGCCCCCAGCTGTTCCTGCTATCCCAGACCCCGCAGCAGACATATGAGAAAAGAAGCCCTCAGGTGACTCTAGCCACAGTTATGTTTGCCTACAACTTTATGAAGCATGTTAAACAAGAACTGCCCAACTGAACCCATTAGTCCCCAGAACTATTAGAAAAAATAATAAATTGTCCTAAGCCACTAAGTTTTGGGATAGTTTGTTATACAGAAGTGGAAACCTGGAACAGGTATCATGCACTATTTCTTATACAGGTAGCCTAACAATCTATATTCATGTCATAATAGCCCGCAAAAAAAATGTGAATCATCCTAGAGAAACTTTGGATTCAGTGTGATACTCTTTCACACTTTATAGAAGTGCATTTTAAGAGAAATGAGACATTTTATAGATTGATTGTTATAAAATAGAAAATATCTTTAGGGACCCAAGGTTTACTCCAGTGTTGTATTTTAAAAATAAAATCCAATTATTTTAAGTAGTGAGTAAGGCGTATATCATAGAATGAAAAATGTACTTTCTAGACCCACATGAGACTTTGGAGGCTAAAATTGCATTACGTAGAACAGTATATCCAAAAATTAAAGTACGGTATTTGTCATTTCTCTCAACAGCTGCTATATTAGATTTTTAAGGACTAGGTTCAAATTGATTTAAAAATAAATCATTTAGTGAAGAAATGATATGTCTCCATCCTACATTTCAAAACTCAAGCTAATAAGTTTCTTTTGGTTTTAAGTTTTTATGCCTTCTCACGACTGTAGCATTAAAATCAGGGATTTGTGTTAACATATATTTGAAATTTTATATTGGGGAGGGGTAACCTGGCTTCAGGAAAAGGAGAAAATGTGCTTCCACTGAGGCAATTTAGGGTTGGGAACTATTCTGCCAATCTTCTGAATAATTTAGTGATGACCCACTAGAAGAGAAAGTTTTCCAAAAAATGCTTACTTAACAATCAAACTATATATTTCACTCTTCATATTGTTTCCTCTTTTTAAAATGCCCTCACTGCCTTTCATTTTTTCCTGTTGTAGTATACAAAACTCTGTACCCATATCACTTTCTCTAAAACTCTTTAAAAAAAGAATCAATTTCTCTTTTCTTTAAGAGCACATAGAATTTAATTTCTAATACTCTGTGGTAGTGATCTCATGCATTGTAATTAGCTATCTATGTCATTACTAGACCATGTGCTTCTTAAGAAAAAGGACTGTGTTTTAATTGTCTTTGTATCCTATCACCCAGTAGGTACTCAGTAAATTTGTTACATGAATAAATGAATAAAGAATGTTGTACTCACTACAAAGTGGCCCAGTATTTCTTCAAAACAGAGTGATCCCAAATGCGAAATAGATATTTTTTCAGTAACTCACTGTGCCCTTAATTCTACTTACACTCTTTAAACACATTAATAAAAGCTAACATTATCTAGTTCTTATTGTATAGTTTATATATAAGATCTCATTTAATCCACTTAATAATCCTATGAAGGAGCTATCACTATTATTATCATCCTTATTTTATAGATCAGGCAGTTGAGACTCAATGAGTCTATTAATACATCTCCATTGTTTTCTTGAAGACTTGAAGTCATTGGTTTTGCAGCCATTACACAAACTCAAATTTTAAAATGATATTTCCTCAGACAAGTCAAGTGCTGCAGGGCTTGGGATTGGGGCTGAATTGGGTGCTGGCTGCCTCATCCTTATCAGGTACTTAGCTGGCCTAATGTTGGCTCTCTTATGCAGGGGGCTCTGCCAGGCTCTGCCACATATGTGGTGCCTCTCCACTGCTAGGAAGGGGTGAGGGACTCCTGGATTCTCTCTTGGTTACTATTTTTATTTAAAAATATTTATTATTTTTATTTAAAAGTATTTGGAAATAGTTTGGAGATAAATTAAATATATTATTTAATAATAATTTATGTATTTAAATATATACTTATAAGTATATATTTATTTTAAATACATTAAAATATGTCCAATGTAAATACAAAAATTTAAATATAAAAATATGAATGTTAATAATTATATTTAATAATATTAAATATTTGGAAATAGCTTTAAACTTGCACAAAGTTGCACAAGTAAAATTAGTATAAGAAAATCCATATACTCTTTAACCAGATCTGCATCTTTTTAACATTTTATTCCATTCTCCTTATCATTTGCACTTTTTCTTTCTCTCTACATATTTTTTTCTGAATGATTTGAGTGTAACTTATGTTATGCCGCTTAACCACTAAATATTTTAGTATATATTTCTTAAGACTAGAAATATTCTTCTATATAACCCTAGTGCAG
The DNA here is from genome assembly GCF_020740605.2 of Lemur catta. Lineage (NCBI taxonomy): Eukaryota > Metazoa > Chordata > Mammalia > Primates > Lemuridae > Lemur > Lemur catta. Next base: position 56,884,777 of record NC_059139.1, on the reverse strand, counting down.
TATCAACTTCATAAATGTATATTGAGACAATATTTTTTACCTATTTACTATACATATTCCAAATTTGTCAGGGGGTCTACTAATGTCCTTTGTAACTTTTTTTCCAATATTTTTTTTTTTTTGCTCGTCAGTACAGGATCTAGTCTAGGGGAAGATACTACATTTTGTTAGTGGCAAAGAGGTATATCTTTATTGCTTCAGTTTTCTTTAAGGTAGAGCATTTCCATAGCCTTTATTTGTTTTTTTATGATACTAACATGTCTGAGTAAAACAATCTCTATCTTTTTTTTTAATAAACATCCCTCATTTTGTGTTTGTCTAATGTTTCTTTATGAATAGATTGAGGTTATGCATTCTTGACCAAATACTGCATAGGTGATCTCATGTCCTTTTTGGGCATCACATGTGGAGGCATAGTATGCCCATCTGTCCCTCACTGGTCATATTGTTGATTATCTAGCCAAGCTGTTGTCTGATTTTTTCCATTTTAAAGTTACTATTTTTTCTCCCTTGAAACCAATAAGGACTCCAAGGGAAGACATGTTAAAATCATGAAAATATCCTACTCTTCACCAAAAATTTCCCCTAGATGTAGCATCCACTGATGATTCTTGCCTGTTCATTACCATAATGGTTGTGAAATTATGATTTTTCAAATCCAGCACTTCCTCCATATTTACCTTTGGCATTCAACTGCATCAGAAAACCTTTGCCCTTCCCTATTTGTTTAGTTAATTTATTTATTATTGATGCTATAGAACAAGAAATTCCTATTTTTTCAATGGTTTATAGTTAATTACTTCACTTAAATATTTTAGTGCTTACATTGTCCCAGATTTGGCTAATGGTAGCCACTTCAAGCTGCCTCCTGTGTTCATTTTATACCCCCATCATTTTTTATATTTTAGTATTTTCTCATTTTATTTCATAACAAGATGTTCCTGCCCCATTCATATCCAACCTGTCCCAGTCCTGTGAACCAACATTTGAATAACCCTGGGGATTTTAGTGGTAAATGGTAATAGAGACCAATGTGCTAGAGTATTTCTTGCTACTAGAATGCTTTTGCTTCCTAGTGGTTATGCATGCACACATATATGTATACATAAACATGAAAATGCAGGTACATATTTACATTCTAGAAATCCTGTCATTCACCAATACTTCCATTTTCAATCCATCACCATAGTGGACTTTCTTGCTTTTCCCTACTCCAAATTTTTATGTTTCTTCTTCCACAGTGAGAACACTGACTTCTAACAAAAGCACATTCATTCATTTTTATAATATATCTAAAATAGTTTAAGAATTGTTTTCTCATAATGCTATAATAAACAGACCTCTAAGAGGAGTTCAGTATTTGTTTGTACTTCTTCCCTGCCCTATACCCCCCAATACAATCAATACTGAAAGTATACATTCAAATACTGTGTTCTCTTTCTCTCTCTCTCTTCATTCCCCCATCCCTTCTATTTCTCTTTTCTCTATTTTTCTTCTTCTCTCCATTTTCTTTCATCTTCTCTTCTCTCCTTCCTCCCTCCCTCTCTTCCTCCCTCCCTCCCTCCCTCCCTTCCTTCCTTCCTTCCTTCCTTCCTTCCTTCCTTCCTTCCTTCCTTCCTTCCTTTCTTCTTTTCTCTTCTCTCTCTTTCCAGCTCGCATGGCCCCATAGGTATCTCTGTAATCCACTATCCTCTTTGACTCAAGTAATCTGTATCTCTACTTCTATTCTTATTTCCATATTTTTCATCTACATATTGCTACTTTTGTAGTTACTGACTTTTTCCTAATCTCATCTTTGTTTATACTCTTGTGTGTTCAAGGTTTTTCTTCTGCTTTTAACATTACATATAAGTTTCACAATCTATGTGTTATTCTACAATGTGGGTCTCTTGCCTTGAGCCTTAAATAATACCTCCCAAAGAGAGAGAATCATTTATTTAGCTGATCTCCTCTTATATCCCTCATAGGCCTTTGGTCATTCCATAGGTGGTCTTTGACTTGCTTATTCCTCATTAAATCAGTAAGTTGCAGCTAAAATGATGGCGGGAAATGATAAAAAGCAGGGTAATCTATGAGTAAAGAGGTAATTCTTGACATTTTCTCTAGAAGGGAGCAGTATAACTAGAAAACATTTTTAGGTTTCTTGGCCTGACCAGTAAGGAGAACATTTTAAATTTTAGGTGTCTTCTAAATGTATTATTTATTGAAAGTTAGAGATTGATATCGAAGTTCTTTCTAAATTATTCATTTGGTTTATGTTATTGGCATATAAAGCATGGTAAAAAGTATTGAGAATGTCTTGTCCAACATTTTATTCCTGAAAGAAGTGGATTTATCAGGAAAGTAAGGACATTTTAATCTATTTAAGGCTCTGGGGAAGGCCTGGGAAATAGATCATATTATCATATATTTTTTTTATCAAATTTGGAAAAGATATTATATTTTAACTGTGATAAATTAGCACCTCTGCCTCTCTTTATTGGAATTTTTCTTCTGTCATAGTTTTCCTTGGTTTAAGTGGCATTGATAAAACTAAGAGCATTTTTCTGTAGCCAGAGTTAATGGAAAGTTAACATGGAAGGTTGACAATAATGCAGTTATTAAACTCATAATATATCACAAACAATGAGAACTTCAATGACAAATTGATTAATTAAGTCATCAATTCCAAGAGTATTTAAAATTAGTCATTGCTAGATTCACAGATAAATTCTATCTGATATGCAAAGAAGAACTGGTACCAATCCTACTAAAATTGTTCCAAAAGATTGAGAAGTGGGGAATCTTCCCTAACTCATTCTATGAAGCCAGTATCACTCTGATACCAAAGCCAGGAAAGGGCACAACAACAGCAAAAAATACTATAGACCAATATCCCTGGTAAAAATAAATGAAAAAATTCTCAACAACATGCTAGCAAACCAAATCCAAGAGCATATCAAAAGATAATACACCATGATCAAGTGGGTTTTATTCCAAGGCTACAAGGATGGTTTAACATACCCAAATCAATAAATGTGATTCACATAAATGGAATTAAAAACAAAAACCGTATGACCGTCTCAACAGATGTAGAAAAAGCATTTGCTAAAATTCAGCATCCTTTATGATAAAAACCTGCAACAAACTAGGCATAGAAATAACATACCTCAAACTAATAAAAACCACATATGACAAACCCACAGGCAACATCATACTAAATGGGGAAAAGTTGAAATCACTCCCCCTAGGAATTGGAACAATACAAGGATGCCCACTTTCACCACTTCTGTTCAACATTATACTGGAAGTACTGGCTAGATCAATCAGACAAGAGAAAGAAATAAGAATGTTCAAATTGGAAAAGAAGAACTCAAATTATCTGTCAATGATATTATCTTACACCTAGAACACCCTAACTCCTCCAAAAGATTTCTAGATTTGATAAATGAATTCAGTAAAGTCTCAGGTTACAAAATCAATGTACACAAATCAGTAGCATTTCTATACTCCAATAATGACCAAGCTGAGAATCAAATGAAGAACTCAATCTCATTTACAATAGCTGCAAAAATAAAAATAAATAAATAAAATACATATTTAACCAAGGAGGTGAAAGATCTCTACAAGAGCTACAAAATACTGGTGCAAGAAATCACAGGTGACACACACAAATGAAAACACATCCCATGCACGTGGATTGGAAGATCGATATTATTAAAATGACCATACTGCTCAAAGTAAGGACTGATAACAAGAATCTATTTAGAACTCAGGAAAATCAGCAAGAAAAAATCAAACAACCCTATCAAAAAGTGGGCAAAGGACATGAATAGAAATTTTTCAAAAGAAGACATAAGAATGGCTAACAAACATATGAAAAAATGCTCAACATCCCTAATCATCAGGGAAATGCAAATCAAAACCACAATGAGATATCACTTAACTCCAGTGAGAATGGCCTTTATCAAAAAGTCCCAAAACAACACATGTTGGCGTGGATGCGGAGAGACAGGAACACTCATACACTGCTGGTGGGAATGCAAACTAGTGCAACCCCTGTGGAAAGCATTATGGAGATACCTTAAACAGATTCAAGTAGACCTACCATTCGATCCAGCAATCCCTTTATTGGGCATCTACCCAGAAGAACAAAAGTCATTCTATAACAAAGACATCTGTACCCGAATGTTTATAGCAGCACAATTCACAATTGCAAAGATGTGGAAACAACCCAAATGCCCATCAATCCACAAATATATTAGTAAACTGTGGTATATGTATACCATGGAGTATTACTCAGCTATAAGAAATAACAATGATACAACATCTCTTTGGTTCTCCTGGAGAGAATTGGAACCCATTATATTAAGTGAAGTATCCAAAGAATGGAAAAACAAGCATCACATGTACTCACCAGAAAATTGGTTTCCCTGATCATCACCTAAATGCACATCAGGGAAGGATACCAACTGGATATCAGACTGAAACGGGGGGTGGGGGGAGGGCATGGGTGTATGCCTACATGACGAGTGCGTTGTGCACCGTCTGGGGAATGGTCATGCTTGAAGGTGCTAACTCGGGGAGGTGGGAGATGGGGAGTCGGGGGAGGGGATGGAGGTATGACTCCATGGTGAGTGCCAGGTGCACTGTCTGGAGAATGGACACGCTTGAGGCTCTGACTCAGGGGGATGGGCGGGACATGGTCAATGTATATAACCTGAACTTATGTACCCCCAAGATGAGCTGAAATAAAAAAAAAAGTCAAAAAAAAATATATACACATAGATCAATGGAAAGCAACAGAGAACCCAGAAATAAAGGCATATACCTACAATAAACTCATCTTTGACAAAGCAGACAAAAACATACACTGGAGAAAGGATACACTATTCAATACATGATGCTGGGAAAATTGGATACTCATACACCAAATAATGAAAATAGATCCTTATCTCTCATCATATACAAAAATTAACTCAAGATGGATTAAAGACTTATGTACAACCTGAAACTATAAAATTTTTAAAAGAAAACCTAGGAAAACTCTTCTGGACATTGGCCTAGGCAAAGAATTTATGACTAAGACCCCAAAGGCAAATGCAACAAAAACAAAAATAGACAAATGGGACTATATTAAACTAAAAAGCTTCTGTACAGCAAAAGAAATAATCAACAGAATAAACTGACAAACTACAGAAAAATATTTGCAAACCATGCATCTGACAAAGGACTAATATCCAGCATCTACAAGGAACTCAACAATTTAACAGGAAAACAGATAACCCAATTAAAAAGCAGACAAACAGCATGAACAGACATTTTTCAAAAGAAGACATACAAATGTCCAACAAACATGAAAAAATGCTCACCATCTGTAATCAGAAGAGAAATGCAAATTAAAATGACAATGAGAGACCATTTTACTCCAGTCATAACGGCCATTTTATTAAAAAGTAAAAAAAAAAAAAAAATAGATGTTGGCATAGCTGCAGAGAAAAAGGAATGTTCATATACTGTTTGTGGGAATGTAAATGAATACAACCTTTATGGAAAAGAGTATTAAGATTTCTCAAAGACCTAAAAATAGATCCACCATTTGATCCAGCAATCTCAGTACTGGGTATTTACCCAAAAGAAAAGAAATAATTACATCAAAAACATAACTGCAGTATTATGTTTTATCATGGCGCTATTCACAATAACAAAGATAGGGAATATAGACAAAGAAGCTGTGGTATATCTATACCATGGAATACTATTCAGGCATAAAAATGAATGAAATAATGTCTTTTGGAGCAACTTGGATGAAACTAGAGGTAATTATTCTAAGTGAAGTAACTAAAAAATGGAACATCAAATACCATATGTTCTCACTTATAAGTGGGAGCTAAACTGTGGATACACGTGGTCATGCAGAGTGGAATAATAGACATTGGAGACTCCAAAAGATGGGACAGTGGGACAGGGTGGGGGGAGGGATGAAAAATTACCTATTCAGTACAGCGCATACTATTTGAGTAATAAGTGCTCTAACAGCCCAGACTTCATCACTAAACAATATATCCATGTAACGAAATGCACTTGTACTCTCTAAATCTATTTTTAAAAAAGGACAAAACTCACATGATCCCACTTATATGAAGAATCTAATATATAGTCAAATTAACAGAAGCAGAGAGTGCAATGGTTGTTGCCAGGGACTAGTTTGTGGAGGGAGTAGTGGGATAGGAAGGTATTAGTCAAAGGGTACAAAGTTTCAGTGATACAAGATGAATAAGTCCTAGGGAACTACTGTGTACCATAGTGCCTATAGTTAATAAAGCTAGTTACTACACAAAACAATGCCTGAATTCTGATAGCTCATATACAAAAGAAACTTTATGGAGGTTTTACCACATTTGAAAACAATTAAAAAACTGTACCTGATATTACCAATTAGGAATCATGAGGCTAAAACATCTTCAACTATGATTTTTTTTTTTTAAAACAAAAAAAAACAAGTCTGGGCCGGGCGTGGTGGCTCATGCCTGTAATCCTAGCACTCTGGGAGGCCGAGGCAGGTGGATTGCTCAAGGTCAGGAGTTCGAGACCAGCCTGAGCAAGAGTGAGACCCCATCTCTACTAAAAATAGAAAGAAATTATCTGGCCAACTAAAAATATATATATATATATGAAAAATTAGCCAGGCATGGTGGCGCGTGCCTGTAGTCCCAGCTACTGGGGAGGCTGAGGCAGTAGGATCGCTTAAGCCCAGGAGTTTGAGGTTGCTGTGAGCTAGGCTGATGCCATGGCACTCACTCTAGCCCGGGCAACAGAGCGAGACAGTGTCTCAAAAAAAAAATAAAAACAAGTCTGGTCTATCTTGCTGAGGGAAATAGTAAATTATCTTTTTCTATAATATTTCTATAGAAAATAATATTACAAAATTGTTGACATATGAAGGGATGATCAAAGAGTCTGCAGCCAAAAACTGTAGAAAACTATCTTATAAAAATGTATCAGGCAATTAATGATTAAACTATTATTTTACTTTCCTGGCTTTTGTTTTGCTTCTAGTGTTTGTTGCCTTTTAAAATTTTTACATTTTGTGATTTCTTTTCTCATCTTAAATATTCACTTCTACATCTAATATTTTATTTTTAATGCTTTGTGGGTTTTTCCTTTTATCTAAAAAGAGCCTCTTCTTTATGATCTACCTCTCCTTGTCAGCTAGCACAATTGAATAAATTAATGTTTAAGGAAACAGAAATTGTCAGAGAATGAAGAATCTTCAATTATAACAATAAATTTTAAAAATTTGACTTTTCCCACAAGTATTTCAAAATATATATGCTATAGGATGACTTTATTCAATAGTCTATGCTCCAAAATGACTTCTGTGTGTTTCCAAACATCAAATCCACCCCAACCAGATTTGATGAGATGAGACTTTGGGTATTTCAAGAATCTGTGAGAAGTCAAAATGATATATAACGTGAGGAGCTTAAACAAGCAGCAGACAAAAACCAAAGTGAAAATAAAAGTCTCATTACCTTTAAATACCATTTTTTCTTTAAATGCATTTCATGTTTTTTATATCAACTTATTTACCTAATTTGAATGTAGGCTTAAAGATGGCTCACTTTTTTTAGATCATCTCATAATATAATTATTTGGCATAGAGAATTACCAAGTATAGGTAGATATATTTTATAAGATGAGTATAGAAACCAACATTTCTCAATTTGAAAATAACTGATTCTACTTGTATTTATGCTCCATCTCCATCTTGACTTAGCTTGCAATGGCTCTTGCTATTACTTTGAACAGGTCTCTTTAAATTCATTATGATATCTCCTTTTATTTTTCTATAACTGAAATAGTAAATGATTGCGTAGCTTCATTTATTTATCTTAGGGAAACAGTTTAAATGAGGAAGGGCATTTTGAAAATGCATTTGATGTATTATTCTAAAAAGAATGCCTTTTTCCAGAGTAGAAGGAAGAAAAATATAGGAGATATTTAAGAGTAGAGGTGTTACCTTTAAATTAGTAAGTTATTATTAACTAATAACTTCCTTGCATTCTCTATGGTAAATGTAAATAATTTTATAAATAACTATCTGGAAATCATGATTCATAACAAGGGTCAATATTATTGATCAATGTTTATAAACTGGTGTTTCATTTCTGTCATTCAGGTGGGACTACAAGAATTCAATTGAAGGCACTCTGATTCTCTAAACAATGGGCTGGCAGCTACATGGTTAATATAGTCCATCATAATGTGTTTGTGCATTTACCAAAGAGTTGTTTTAAACATGTCAATTAATTATCAAATTATTATACAATGTGGGTTAGGTTTAATTAGTAGTCCTCTTCATAACCTTCTTGAACAACATTCTAAAAGTGTATCATTGCGCCTGAAATTGTGCTCAACCATCTTCTTACCACCCTGTACTAAGGGATTTTATATATAACAGATTTATAAAACTCATTGCTGGGTTTACTGTGAGGATTTTTTTCTCCCCTGAGGATGTGGTTCAATACATTTCACAGTGTCATTTTTAGGAGGACCCATAGGAAAAATTTCTCTCCGGTCTTAGAACTAGAATAAACATGCTTCTCCTAGGTAGCTGATTTGCTCTAGCTTTATGGGTACTGTGAATAACAAACCTCGTTGTGATTTCCTCTTTAGGTTCCTAGAAAGCTTAGTGCCAAATATGTGACCCATCTCCGGTGGAGATGATGGATGTATTTTGTGTACTTTACTCCTGGCTCCATCTCCTTTACTTAATTTATTTACCTTTGCTTCACTTTTCTTCTCAATTTTAAGTTTATTTTATCTTGTTATATAGTACGTGTCTTTGTTCTGTACCTCAAATGTTTTCTGGAACAATAACATGTAAATAAACTAATAAATCATAAATTTTTCTCATATAGAAAGTTGTTGTAGTGTTATTTTATCAAGTTTTCTCTTCTTTGCTTTTTGGAGCCTGGGCCAGGCAAGATGACTAAAACTAGCTAATAAATAACCCCCAAATTTAGTGGCTTAACACAATAAAGACTTATTTCTCATGCATGTCACACTCTGAATCAGATGTTCAGCATGCCATCTTGCACATGGTAATTCAAGTGCCATCATCTTTTCAGGCCTCCTTGGACTCCTCCACTCAATCCTCTGGATTAACCCTGCCCACATGCTGAGAAAGAGAAAGTAGAGGCTCACACTTGCAGTTCAGGGGCCAGGTCCACAGGTGGCATACCCTGCTCATGTCCCCATTCCATTAGCCAAATCCTGTCCCACTCTAGTACCTAGATGAAGAGGGTCTGAGGAATATGGGATTTCTGTGTGTCTGAGAGGGAACTATTAATAGAAATGGCTTGGGTGCACACATATTATCTCCTCTACAGAGACCTTCTAGTTTCTTGCTGGAGTCTTGTAGAGTGCCTTGGCAAGAATTCAATATCTAGTGGTTAATTATAATCTTGGGGCTTTGCTACAGTGGCTGTAAATCATCATAACAATTCAGTGATTTTCTTGCTTCTACAGATTTCCCCAGAATTGCACACTCCAGACAATACACTATAGCCTGGAATCAAACTGACCTGGTTTCAAATCTAAGATCTACCCTAATTATTTAGCTTTGAGCTAGTTTTATGACCTTTGCCTGTCTTTTAAATGGGGACAATAATGTTACCTACTTTGTAGGGTTGTTAGGAGAGTTAACTGAGATGTTTGCTGCTTTAGAGTGCTCTGTTAGTAAATGTTCCTGTGGCAATCCTCTTTTGAGATCCCTCTTCCATGCTAGTTTTTAATTAACTTTTTCTCTTTGCTCAGTAGTTTGGCCATTAAACTATGTAGGTCTAAAATATATTTTTAAAAAGGCTGATCCACTACTAGAATGGAAGCTTTCTGAAGGCAAGGAGCTTTTTTTTTCTAATTACTCAAGTATCTAACCTAAGTATCTTGCATAAAGACACTCAATGAATGTTTGCTAAAAACAATGAATGAATAATATGACAGTTTAAATTTAAATAAAACACTGCATTTTGAGTGACAGATTGAGTTATTTTTTAAATTAATTTTATTTAGGCAAAATTTTGATGCAATGAAACATATATTTCAAGTATACCATTCAATGAGTTCTGCATATACCCATTAACCAACACCACAATTAAGATATAGAACATTTCAATCACCCAAGATTTACTTTTGCAGTGTATTCTAAAAAGATTGATGTGTTAATTGCCTCTGAGCACCTTAGCCCTTGATTCTTGGTTATTGTCAATTAAGGCAGAACCGCACTCAGCCCTGTAACAGTGAGGTTCTACTGCAGGGTTTCTCAACAGTTGCATTATTGACATTATGAGGCAAAAAATTCTTTGTTGGGGGGATATTCTGCACATTAGAAGATATTTAGCTGCATCTCTGTCATCTATCCACTAGATGCCAGTAACTTCACCTCTGTTCTCCAAATCCCATGACAACCAAACATGTCTCCAGACATTGCTAAACATCTCCTCTAATGACAAAAATCCTTCTGAGTTGAAAACCATTGCCCTATGGCCATCTTTTTAGAGCAATCTGAGTCAACAGACCATATATCTGTTCTGAGCCAATGCTGCTGCACCTGCTGACATCCATTGGTAGAATTGCTATGCCTCACCCGACTCAGCAAGGTAAGGCCCAAATGCCTTGAGATAGATCCTGCAATCCACTGGCATAGTGCCCATTCCATTCTCAGCCATCAGCGTGTGCCATCCACTGTCTGGAGTGCTGAACATTCATAGTTTCTATTGCTCCTCCCCTTTGTTCCACACTGGCCCCGGGCAGATGGGAAGTGGTACTAAAGCTTACTTTTGTTTTATTCCTTTCTTGTTAATGTGTGCTCTCTGAGACCCACTCATTTAGAAGGAAATGAACCTATCCTCAGTTTTACCTTCAGAAATAGACATTTAGTTTTTAATTAAATGGACACATGTGCTTGTGCTTATCATTGTATATGGCAAGTACTCATGCTCTATAAATAGTAGCTTTTATATATATATTTCACTGCTTTTCTGTGCTGCTCCTATTTTTCCCTATTTTTCTTGTGCTGGGCTCACTTTGTGCTGAGATGTTCTTACCTTCCTCACACTCACTGCATTGTCTTTATTTGTGTCACCTGCTTTTGTATGAAGGCCATATGCCTCAAGGATACTTCTCAAGCCACTCAGGCCACCAAGGCACTTGGCCTCTTGGGTCACCCATGACACATTTCTCAGCTTTTGCTGTAAGTTTTTTTTTTTTTTAAATCAGCTTCTTGGGAAACCCCATCATCATTTGATTGATTGGGAAGAAACTGTTTTCTGAAATGTCACAAGGAAGACCATCCTCTGAAAGAAAAAGAAAAACAACATGCTGAGACAGTCAGTGTCCGATAGTTGCCTAGTTTTCTCACCGTTCTTGCCTAGAAGAGGAATAGAGCTCTGTACTCATACCTAGTGTGCTTTTTGACTAACAAAGATAAACAGTATTTTAAAAAAAAACATCTAGTACAGCTCCTTAAAGATAAATAAAATAATTTTTTAAAATAATAGAAATTTAAGATGTGAGAGAATACCTCTCATCAACAGGATGAGGAACAGAATAGTGTTCATTTATTTTGAGGAATCATGCAGGAAAACTTAAGTGTGGAGGACTATCAAAGTAGTATAGATTTTATTATTATTATATCCTGTATTATTTATATTATTTATTATACTCTACATTATATTCTGTATTATTTATCTATATAGATTATTAGGAACTGGGACAAATTTATGGAAGTGGTTGCTGAACAAAGTCTAATTTTATATTCTTATAGGATAGCCATAAGCATATACCTGGCTTTGAAACTCAATATCCAGGAATGTGAGATGCAATTTTTTTTTGTTCAATCTATTGTCATCAAAGTCTTTTAAGAAACTTAAAAGCTGAAAATTTCTCCCTTTCTCTTTGTATTCCTGCTATACAAATCCTATCCTAAAGGGAGAACATGGAAGGAGAGGATAAAGTCAATTTATGGTTAATAAAAAAACAGATGATAAATGTTATTTTAACAGGATAAAGACTTTTACTATCTGAAGTAAATAACTGATTTGTGTTATATCCACCTCTGAGAATAGTCCTGGGTATATATTGGGGAAGCAGACAAACCTGACTGTAGGAGAATAAAAAATCCAACTACTTTTCCTATCATTCCCAAGAGGAAAGTAAAATCTGTGATTCTAAAATGAGAAACAAAGGCT